>NC_082654.1:88460466-89060466 GCF_028023285.1 Balaenoptera ricei
ATATAAGGGCCTTGGTAGGATCAGTCTCAGGGGCTTTGTTAAAGACATTATCAGGGCCTCTGTTAGGGACAGCCTTAGGGCCTCCCTTAGGGACAGCGTCAGGGCTTACTTAGGGACAGTTTCAGGACCTTGGTAAGACATGGGTCAGGATATTAGCTCAGGATAATGTCACGCCTTTAGATATTGACTGCAGCAGGGCCTTAGAGACAGTGTCTCAGCCTGACTTAGGACTAGCATCAGAGCCTTTGTTAGGTACAGTGTCAGGGCCTGAGTTCGGACGAGCCTCCAGGCCTCAGTTAGGGCCAGGGTCACGGCCTCGGGACTAACTTTAGGGCCTTAGTTAGGAACAGCATCAGGGATTTATTTAGCATAAGAAGCTCAACATTAGTTAAAGACAAGGTTAGGTTACGGTCTAGGGATTGTGTCAGGGCATGACCTAGGGATAGTGTCAAGACCTTAGTTACTTAGGGCATCAGGGCCTAATTTAGGCCCAGTGTCAGGGCTTCAGGTAGGGATAGCGTCAGAGCCTGACTTAGGGAGAGCGACAGGGCTTGAGTGAGGCCTAGTGTCAGAGCCTTAGCTAGGGATAGTATCAGGGCATGACTTAGGAGCAGCATAAGGGCCTTGGTAGGATCAGCCTCAGGGGCTTGGTTAAAGACATTATCAGGGCCTCTGTTAGGGACAGCCTTAGGGCCTCCCTTAGGGACAGCGTCAGGGCTTACTTAGGGACAGTTTCAGGAGCTTGGTAAGAGATGGGTCCGGAAATTACCTCAGGATAGTGTCAGGACATTAGATATTGACGGCAGCAGGGCCTTAGTTAGGGACAGTGTCAAGGCCTTAGTTAGTACTAGCATCTGGGCCTCTGTTAGGTACAGTGTCAGGGCCTGAGTTAGGAATAGTGTTAGGGCCTTAGTTAGGGACAGTATCACGGCCTTGGGACTAAATTCAGGGCCTGAGGTAGTCACAGCCTAAGGGCTTTAGTTAGCATAAGAGGCAGGACATTTGCTAGGGACAGGGTTAGGGTAAAGTTTAGGGATCGTGTCAGGAAATGACCTAGGGATAGTGTCAAGAGCTTAGTTACAGTTTCAGGGCCTTATTTAGGACCCGTGTCAGGGCTTCAGGTAGGGACAGCGTCAGTGCCTGACTCTGGGAGAGCAACAGGGCCTGAGTGAGGCCTAGCGTCAGGCCCATAGCTGGGGACACTGTCAGGGCATGATGTAGGAGCAGCATCAGGGCCTTTGTTGCATCAGCATTAGTGTCTTAGTTACAGACATGATCAGGGCCTGAGTTAGTCACAGCGTCAAGGCCTCAGTTAGGCATAGCTTCAGGGACTGAGTTACGGACAGCCTCAGGTCTTCACTTAGGAACAGCGACAGGGCTTCCTTAGGCACGGTGTCAGGACCTTGGTTAGAAATGGGTCAGGATATTAGCTCAGGATAGTGTCCGGATTTTAGTTATTGCCGGCAGCAGGGCCTATATTAGAGATAGATTCCGGGCCTTAGTTAGGGACAGCGTCAGGGCTTACTTTGGGACAGTTTCAGGACCTTGGTAAGACATGGGTCAGGATATTAGCTCAGGATAATGTCAGGACGTTATATATTGACTGCAGCAGGGCCTTAGAGACAGTGTCTCAGCCTGACTTAGGACTAGCATCAGAGCCTTTGTTAGGTACAGTGTCAGGGACTGAGTTAGGCGTAGTGTCAGGGCCTTAGTTAGGGACAGGGTCAGGGCGTGAGTTAGGACGAGCCTCCAGGCCTCAGTTAGGGCCAGGGTCACGGCCTCGGGACTAATTTTAGGGCCTTAGTTAGGAAGAGCATCAGGGATTTATTTAGCATAAAAAGCTCAACATTAGTTAAAGACAAGGTTAGGTTACGGTCTAGGGATTGTGTCAGGGCATGACCTAGGGATAGTGTCAAGACCTTAGTTACTTAGGGCATCAGGGCCTAATTTAGGCCCAGTGTCAGGGCTTCAGGTAGGGATAGCGTCAGAGCCTGACTTAGGGAGAGCGACAGGGCTTGAGTGAGGCCTAGTGTCAGAGCCTTAGCTAGGGATAGTATCAGGGCATGACTTAGGAGCAGCATAAGGGCCTTGGTAGGATCAGCCTCAGGGGCTTGGTTAAAGACATTATCAGGGCCTCTGTTAGGGACAGCCTTAGGGCCTCCCTTAGGGACAGCGTCAGGGCTTACTTAGGGACAGTTTCAGGAGCTTGGTAAGAGATGGGTCCGGAAATTACCTCAGGATAGTGTCAGGACATTAGATATTGACGGCAGCAGGGCCTTAGTTAGGGACAGTGTCAAGGCCTTAGTTAGTACTGGCATCTGGGCCTCTGTTAGGTACAGTGTCAGGGCCTGAGTTAGGAATAGTGTTAGGGCCTTAGTTAGGGACAGTATCACGGCCTTGGGACTAAATTCAGGGCCTGAGGTAGTCACAGCCTAAGGGCTTTAGTTAGCATAAGAGGCAGGACATTTGCTAGGGACAGGGTTAGGGTAAAGTTTAGGGATCGTGTCAGGAAATGACCTAGGGATAGTGTCAAGAGCTTAGTTACAGTATCAGGGCCTTATTTAGGACCCGTGTCAGGGCTTCAGGTAGGGACAGCGTCAGTGCCTGACTCTGGGAGAGCAACAGGGCCTGAGTGAGGCCTAGCGTCAGGCCCATAGCTGGGGACACTGTCAGGGCATGATGTAGGAGCAGCATCAGGGCCTTTGTTGCATCAGCATTAGTGTCTTAGTTACAGACATGATCAGGGCCTGAGTTAGTCACAGCGTCAAGGCCTCAGTTAGGCATAGCTTCAGGGACTGAGTTACGGACAGCCTCAGGTCTTCACTTAGGAACAGCGACAGGGCTTCCTTAGGGACGGTGTCAGGACCTTGGTTAGAAATGGGTCAGGATATTAGCTCAGGATAGTGTCCGGATTTTAGTTATTGCCGGCAGCAGGGCCTATATTAGAGATAGATTCCGGGCCTTAGTTAGGGACAGCGTCAGGGCTTACTTTGGGACAGTTTCAGGACCTTGGTAAGACATGGGTCAGGATATTAGCTCAGGATAATGTCAGGACGTTATATATTGACTGCAGCAGGGCCTTAGAGACAGTGTCTCAGCCTGACTTAGGACTAGCATCAGAGCCTTTGTTAGGTACAGTGTCAGGCACTGAGTTAGGCGTAGTGTCAGGGCCTTAGTTAGGGACAGGGTCAGGGCCTGAGTTAGGACGAGCCTCCAGGCCTCAGTTAGGGCCAGGGTCACGGCCTCGGGACTAATTTTAGGGCCTTAGTTAGGAACAGCATCAGGGATTTATTTAGCATAAGAAGCTCAACATTAGTTAAAGACAAGGTTAGGTTAAGGTCTAGGGATTGTGTCAGGGCATGACCTAGGGATAGTGTCAAGACCTTAGTTACTTAGGGCATCAGGGCCTAATTTAGGCCCAGTGTCAGGGCTTCAGGTAGGGATAGCGTCAGAGCCTGACTTAGGGAGAGCGACAGGGCTTGAGTGAGGCCTAGTGTCAGAGCCTTAGTTAGGGATAGTATCAGGGCATGACTTAGGAGCAATATAAGGGCCTTGGTAGGATCAGTCTCAGGGGCTTTGTTAAAGACATTATCAGGGCCTCTGTTAGGGACAGCCTTAGGGCCTCCCTTAGGGACAGCGTCAGGGCTTACTTAGGGACAGTTTCAGGACCTTGGTAAGACATGGGTCAGGATATTAGCTCAGGATAATGTCACGCCTTTAGATATTGACTGCAGCAGGGCCTTAGAGACAGTGTCTCAGCCTGACTTAGGACTAGCATCAGAGCCTTTGTTAGGTACAGTGTCAGGGCCTGAGTTCGGACGAGCCTCCAGGCCTCAGTTAGGGCCAGGGTCACGGCCTCGGGACTAATTTTAGGGCCTTAGTTAGGAACAGCATCAGGGATTTATTTAGCATAAGAAGCTCAACATTAGTTAAAGACAAGGTTAGGTTAAGGTCTAGGGATTGTGTCAGGGCATGACCTAGGGATAGTGTCAAGACCTTAGTTACTTAGGGCATCAGGGCCTAATTTAGGCCCAGTGTCAGGGCTTCAGGTAGGGATAGCGTCAGAGCCTGACTTAGGGAGAGCGACAGGGCTTGAGTGAGGCCTAGTGTCAGAGCCTTAGCTAGGGATAGTATCAGGGCATGACTTAGGAGCAGCATAAGGGCCTTGGTAGGATCAGCCTCAGGGGCTTGGTTAAAGACATTATCAGGGCCTCTGTTAGGGACAGCCTTAGGGCCTCCCTTAGGGACAGCGTCAGGGCTTACTTAGGGACAGTTTCAGGAGCTTGGTAAGAGATGGGTCCGGAAATTACCTCAGGATAGTGTCAGGACATTAGATATTGACGGCAGCAGGGCCTTAGTTAGGGACAGTGTCAAGGCCTTAGTTAGTACTAGCATCTGGGCCTCTGTTAGGTACAGTGTCAGGGCCTGAGTTAGGAATAGTGTTAGGGCCTTAGTTAGGGACAGTATCACGGCCTTGGGACTAAATTCAGGGCCTGAGGTAGTCACAGCCTAAGGGCTTTAGTTAGCATAAGAGGCAGGACATTTGCTAGGGACAGGGTTAGGGTAAAGTTTAGGGATCGTGTCAGGAAATGACCTAGGGATAGTGTCAAGAGCTTAGTTACAGTATCAGGGCCTTATTTAGGACCCGTGTCAGGGCTTCAGGTAGGGACAGCGTCAGTGCCTGACTCTGGGAGAGCAACAGGGCCTGAGTGAGGCCTAGCGTCAGGCCCATAGCTGGGGACACTGTCAGGGCATGATGTAGGAGCAGCATCAGGGCCTTTGTTGCATCAGCATTAGTGTCTTAGTTACAGACATGATCAGGGCCTGAGTTAGTCACAGCGTCAAGGCCTCAGTTAGGCATAGCTTCAGGGACTGAGTTACGGACAGCCTCAGGTCTTCACTTAGGAACAGCGACAGGGCTTTCTTAGGGACGGTGTCAGGACCTTGGTTAGAAATGGGTCAGGATATTAGCTCAGGATAGCGTCCGGATTTTAGTTATTGCCGGCAGCAGGGCCTATATTAGAGATAGATTCCGGGTGTTAGTTAGGGACAGTGTCAGGGCCTTAATTAGGACTAGTCTGGGCCTTAGTTAGGGAGAGCATTACGGCTTCGGTGAGGATAAGGGGCAGGACGTTAGCTCGGGACAGAGTCAGGTTCCAGGCCAGTGGTAGTGTCAGGATGTGAGCTAGGGATAGGGTGAAGACCTTAGTTATTGAGAGCATCAGGGCCTTAGTTAGGACCAGCGTCAGGGCCTTCATCAGGACCAGTGTCAGGGCTTCACGTACGGACAGCGTCAGAGCCTAACTAAGGTACGGCAACGGGGCCTAAGTGAGGCCTATCTTTAGGGCCTGAGTTAGGGGCAGTGTCAGGGCATGACTTAGGAGCCGTATAAGGGCCTCTGTAGGATCAGCATTAGGGTCTTCGTTAAAGACATTCTCAGGGCCTCTGTTAGGGACCGCCTCAGGGCCTCACTTAGGGACAGCGTCAGGGCTTACTTTGGGACAGTTTCAGGACCTTGGTAAGACATGGGTCAGGATATTAGCTCAGGATAATGTCAGGACGTTATATATTGACTGCAGCAGGGCCTTAGCGACAGTGTCTCAGCCTGACTTAGGACTAGCATCAGAGCCTTTGTTAGGTACAGTGTCAGGGACTGAGTTAGGCGTAGTGTCAGGGCCTTAGTTAGGGACAGGGTCAGGGCGTGAGTTAGGACGAGCCTCCAGGCCTCAGTTAGGGCCAGGGTCACGGCCTCGGGACTAATTTTAGGGCCTTAGTTAGGAAGAGCATCAGGGATTTATTTAGCATAAAAAGCTCAACATTAGTTAAAGACAAGGTTAGGTTACGGTCTAGGGATTGTGTCAGGGCATGACCTAGGGATAGTGTCAAGACCTTAGTTACTTAGGGCATCAGGGCCTAATTTAGGCCCAGTGTCAGGGCTTCAGGTAGGGATAGCGTCAGAGCCTGACTTAGGGAGAGCGACAGGGCTTGAGTGAGGCCTAGTGTCAGAGCCTTAGCTAGGGATAGTATCAGGGCATGACTTAGGAGCAGCATAAGGGCCTTGGTAGGATGAGCCTCAGGGGCTTTGTTAAAGACATTATCAGGGCCTCTGTTAGGGACAGCCTTAGGGCCTCCCTTAGGGACAGCGTCAGGGCTTACTTAGGGACAGTTTCAGGAGCTTGGTAAGAGATGGGTCCGGAAATTACCTCAGGATAGTGTCAGGACATTAGATATTGACGGCAGCAGGGCCTTAGTTAGGGACAGTGTCAAGGCCTTAGTTAGTACTAGCATCTGGGCCTCTGTTAGGTACAGTGTCAGGGCCTGAGTTAGGAATAGTGTTAGGGCCTTAGTTAGGGACAGTATCACGGCCTTGGGACTAAATTCAGGGCCTGAGGTAGTCACAGCCTAAGGGCTTTAGTTAGCATAAGAGGCAGGACATTTGCTAGGGACAGGGTTAGGGTAAAGTTTAGGGATCGTGTCAGGAAATGACCTAGGGATAGTGTCAAGAGCTTAGTTACAGTATCAGGGCCTTATTTAGGACCCGTGTCAGGGCTTCAGGTAGGGACAGCGTCAGTGCCTGACTCTGGGAGAGCAACAGGGCCTGAGTGAGGCCTAGCGTCAGGCCCATAGCTGGGGACACTGTCAGGGCATGATGTAGGAGCAGCATCAGGGCCTTTGTTGCATCAGCATTAGTGTCTTAGTTACAGACATGATCAGGGCCTGAGTTAGTCACAGCGTCAAGGCCTCAGTTAGGCATAGCTTCAGGGACTGAGTTACGGACAGCCTCAGGTCTTCACTTAGGAACAGCGACAGGGCTTCCTTAGGGACGGTGTCAGGACCTTGGTTAGAAATGGGTCAGGATATTAGCTCAGGATAGTGTCCGGATTTTAGTTATTGCCGGCAGCAGGGCCTATATTAGAGATAGATTCCGGGCCTTAGTTAGGGACAGCGTCAGGGCTTACTTTGGGACAGTTTCAGGACCTTGGTAAGACATGGGTCAGGATATTAGCTCAGGATAATGTCAGGACGTTATATATTGACTGCAGCAGGGCCTTAGAGACAGTGTCTCAGCCTGACTTAGGACTAGCATCAGAGCCTTTGTTAGGTACAGTGTCAGGGACTGAGTTAGGCGTAGTGTCAGGGCCTTAGTTAGGGACAGGGTCAGGGCGTGAGTTAGGACGAGCCTCCAGGCCTCAGTTAGGGCCAGGGTCACGGCCTCGGGACTAATTTTAGGGCCTTAGTTAGGAAGAGCATCAGGGATTTATTTAGCATAAAAAGCTCAACATTAGTTAAAGACAAGGTTAGGTTACGGTCTAGGGATTGTGTCAGGGCATGACCTAGGGATAGTGTCAAGACCTTAGTTACTTAGGGCATCAGGGCCTAATTTAGGCCCAGTGTCAGGGCTTCAGGTAGGGATAGCGTCAGAGCCTGACTTAGGGAGAGCGACAGGGCTTGAGTGAGGCCTAGTGTCAGAGCCTTAGCTAGGGATAGTATCAGGGCATGACTTAGGAGCAGCATAAGGGCCTTGGTAGGATCAGCCTCAGGGGCTTGGTTAAAGACATTATCAGGGCCTCTGTTAGGGACAGCCTTAGGGCCTCCCTTAGGGACAGCGTCAGGGCTTACTTAGGGACAGTTTCAGGAGCTTGGTAAGAGATGGGTCCGGAAATTACCTCAGGATAGTGTCAGGACATTAGATATTGACGGCAGCAGGGCCTTAGTTAGGGACAGTGTCAAGGCCTTAGTTAGTACTGGCATCTGGGCCTCTGTTAGGTACAGTGTCAGGGCCTGAGTTAGGAATAGTGTTAGGGCCTTAGTTAGGGACAGTATCACGGCCTTGGGACTAAATTCAGGGCCTGAGGTAGTCACAGCCTAAGGGCTTTAGTTAGCATAAGAGGCAGGACATTTGCTAGGGACAGGGTTAGGGTAAAGTTTAGGGATCGTGTCAGGAAATGACCTAGGGATAGTGTCAAGAGCTTAGTTACAGTATCAGGGCCTTATTTAGGACCCGTGTCAGGGCTTCAGGTAGGGACAGCGTCAGTGCCTGACTCTGGGAGAGCAACAGGGCCTGAGTGAGGCCTAGCGTCAGGCCCATAGCTGGGGACACTGTCAGGGCATGATGTAGGAGCAGCATCAGGGCCTTTGTTGCATCAGCATTAGTGTCTTAGTTACAGACATGATCAGGGCCTGAGTTAGTCACAGCGTCAAGGCCTCAGTTAGGCATAGCTTCAGGGACTGAGTTACGGACAGCCTCAGGTCTTCACTTAGGAACAGCGACAGGGCTTCCTTAGGGACGGTGTCAGGACCTTGGTTAGAAATGGGTCAGGATATTAGCTCAGGATAGTGTCCGGATTTTAGTTATTGCCGGCAGCAGGGCCTATATTAGAGATAGATTCCGGGCCTTAGTTAGGGACAGCGTCAGGGCTTACTTTGGGACAGTTTCAGGACCTTGGTAAGACATGGGTCAGGATATTAGCTCAGGATAATGTCAGGACGTTATATATTGACTGCAGCAGGGCCTTAGAGACAGTGTCTCAGCCTGACTTAGGACTAGCATCAGAGCCTTTGTTAGGTACAGTGTCAGGCACTGAGTTAGGCGTAGTGTCAGGGCCTTAGTTAGGGACAGGGTCAGGGCCTGAGTTAGGAGGAGCCTCCAGGCCTCAGTTAGGGCCAGGGTCACGGCCTCGGGACTAATTTTAGGGCCTTAGTTAGGAACAGCATCAGGGATTTATTTAGCATAAGAAGCTCAACATTAGTTAAAGACAAGGTTAGGTTAAGGTCTAGGGATTGTGTCAGGGCATGACCTAGGGATAGTGTCAAGACCTTAGTTACTTAGGGCATCAGGGCCTAATTTAGGCCCAGTGTCAGGGCTTCAGGTAGGGATAGCGTCAGAGCCTGACTTAGGGAGAGCGACAGGGCTTGAGTGAGGCCTAGTGTCAGAGCCTTAGTTAGGGATAGTATCAGGGCATGACTTAGGAGCAATATAAGGGCCTTGGTAGGATCAGTCTCAGGGGCTTTGTTAAAGACATTATCAGGGCCTCTGTTAGGGACAGCCTTAGGGCCTCCCTTAGGGACAGCGTCAGGGCTTACTTAGGGACAGTTTCAGGACCTTGGTAAGACATGGGTCAGGATATTAGCTCAGGATAATGTCACGCCTTTAGATATTGACTGCAGCAGGGCCTTAGAGACAGTGTCTCAGCCTGACTTAGGACTAGCATCAGAGCCTTTGTTAGGTACAGTGTCAGGGCCTGAGTTCGGACGAGCCTCCAGGCCTCAGTTAGGGCCAGGGTCACGGCCTCGGGACTAATTTTAGGGCCTTAGTTAGGAACAGCATCAGGGATTTATTTAGCATAAGAAGCTCAACATTAGTTAAAGACAAGGTTAGGTTAAGGTCTAGGGATTGTGTCAGGGCATGACCTAGGGATAGTGTCAAGACCTTAGTTACTTAGGGCATCAGGGCCTAATTTAGGCCCAGTGTCAGGGCTTCAGGTAGGGATAGCGTCAGAGCCTGACTTAGGGAGAGCGACAGGGCTTGAGTGAGGCCTAGTGTCAGAGCCTTAGCTAGGGATAGTATCAGGGCATGACTTAGGAGCAGCATAAGGGCCTTGGTAGGATCAGCCTCAGGGGCTTGGTTAAAGACATTATCAGGGCCTCTGTTAGGGACAGCCTTAGGGCCTCCCTTAGGGACAGCGTCAGGGCTTACTTAGGGACAGTTTCAGGAGCTTGGTAAGAGATGGGTCCGGAAATTACCTCAGGATAGTGTCAGGACATTAGATATTGACGGCAGCAGGGCCTTAGTTAGGGACAGTGTCAAGGCCTTAGTTAGTACTAGCATCTGGGCCTCTGTTAGGTACAGTGTCAGGGCCTGAGTTAGGAATAGTGTTAGGGCCTTAGTTAGGGACAGTATCACGGCCTTGGGACTAAATTCAGGGCCTGAGGTAGTCACAGCCTAAGGGCTTTAGTTAGCATAAGAGGCAGGACATTTGCTAGGGACAGGGTTAGGGTAAAGTTTAGGGATCGTGTCAGGAAATGACCTAGGGATAGTGTCAAGAGCTTAGTTACAGTATCAGGGCCTTATTTAGGACCCGTGTCAGGGCTTCAGGTAGGGACAGCGTCAGTGCCTGACTCTGGGAGAGCAACAGGGCCTGAGTGAGGCCTAGCGTCAGGCCCATAGCTGGGGACACTGTCAGGGCATGATGTAGGAGCAGCATCAGGGCCTTTGTTGCATCAGCATTAGTGTCTTAGTTACAGACATGATCAGGGCCTGAGTTAGTCACAGCGTCAAGGCCTCAGTTAGGCATAGCTTCAGGGACTGAGTTACGGACAGCCTCAGGTCTTCACTTAGGAACAGCGACAGGGCTTTCTTAGGGACGGTGTCAGGACCTTGGTTAGAAATGGGTCAGGATATTAGCTCAGGATAGCGTCCGGATTTTAGTTATTGCCGGCAGCAGGGCCTATATTAGAGATAGATTCCGGGTGTTAGTTAGGGACAGTGTCAGGGCCTTAATTAGGACTAGTCTGGGCCTTAGTTAGGGAGAGCATTACGGCTTCGGTGAGGATAAGGGGCAGGACGTTAGCTCGGGACAGAGTCAGGTTCCAGGCCAGTGGTAGTGTCAGGATGTGAGCTAGGGATAGGGTGAAGACCTTAGTTATTGAGAGCATCAGGGCCTTAGTTAGGACCAGCGTCAGGGCCTTCATCAGGACCAGTGTCAGGGCTTCACGTACGGACAGCGTCAGAGCCTAACTAAGGTACGGCAACGGGGCCTAAGTGAGGCCTATCTTTAGGGCCTGAGTTAGGGGCAGTGTCAGGGCATGACTGAGGAGCCGTATAAGGGCCTCTGTAGGATCAGCATTAGGGTCTTCGTTAAAGACATTCTCAGGGCCTCTGTTAGGGACCGCCTCAGGGCCTCACTTAGGGACAGCGTCAGGGCTTACTTTGGGACAGTTTCAGGACCTTGGTAAGACATGGGTCAGGATATTAGCTCAGGATAATGTCAGGACGTTATATATTGACTGCAGCAGGGCCTTAGCGACAGTGTCTCAGCCTGACTTAGGACTAGCATCAGAGCCTTTGTTAGGTACAGTGTCAGGGACTGAGTTAGGCGTAGTGTCAGGGCCTTAGTTAGGGACAGGGTCAGGGCGTGAGTTAGGACGAGCCTCCAGGCCTCAGTTAGGGCCAGGGTCACGGCCTCGGGACTAATTTTAGGGCCTTAGTTAGGAAGAGCATCAAGGATTTATTTAGCATAAAAAGCTCAACATTAGTTAAAGACAAGGTTAGGTTACGGTCTAGGGATTGTGTCAGGGCATGACCTAGGGATAGTGTCAAGACCTTAGTTACTTAGGGCATCAGGGCCTAATTTAGGCCCAGTGTCAGGGCTTCAGGTAGGGATAGCGTCAGAGCCTGACTTAGGGAGAGCGACAGGGCTTGAGTGAGGCCTAGTGTCAGAGCCTTAGCTAGGGATAGTATCAGGGCATGACTTAGGAGCAGCATAAGGGCCTTGGTAGGATCAGCCTCAGGGGCTTGGTTAAAGACATTATCAGGGCCTCTGTTAGGGACAGCCTTAGGGCCTCCCTTAGGGACAGCGTCAGGGCTTACTTAGGGACAGTTTCAGGAGCTTGGTAAGAGATGGGTCCGGAAATTACCTCAGGATAGTGTCAGGACATTAGATATTGACGGCAGCAGGGCCTTAGTTAGGGACAGTGTCAAGGCCTTAGTTAGTACTGGCATCTGGGCCTCTGTTAGGTACAGTGTCAGGGCCTGAGTTAGGAATAGTGTTAGGGCCTTAGTTAGGGACAGTATCACGGCCTTGGGACTAAATTCAGGGCCTGAGGTAGTCACAGCCTAAGGGCTTTAGTTAGCATAAGAGGCAGGACATTTGCTAGGGACAGGGTTAGGGTAAAGTTTAGGGATCGTGTCAGGAAATGACCTAGGGATAGTGTCAAGAGCTTAGTTACAGTATCAGGGCCTTATTTAGGACCCGTGTCAGGGCTTCAGGTAGGGACAGCGTCAGTGCCTGACTCTGGGAGAGCAACAGGGCCTGAGTGAGGCCTAGCGTCAGGCCCATAGCTGGGGACACTGTCAGGGCATGATGTAGGAGCAGCATCAGGGCCTTTGTTGCATCAGCATTAGTGTCTTAGTTACAGACATGATCAGGGCCTGAGTTAGTCACAGCGTCAAGGCCTCAGTTAGGCATAGCTTCAGGGACTGAGTTACGGACAGCCTCAGGTCTTCACTTAGGAACAGCGACAGGGCTTCCTTAGGGACGGTGTCAGGACCTTGGTTAGAAATGGGTCAGGATATTAGCTCAGGATAGTGTCCGGATTTTAGTTATTGCCGGCAGCAGGGCCTATATTAGAGATAGATTCCGGGCCTTAGTTAGGGACAGCGTCAGGGCTTACTTTGGGACAGTTTCAGGACCTTGGTAAGACATGGGTCAGGATATTAGCTCAGGATAATGTCAGGACGTTATATGTTGACTGCAGCAGGGCCTTAGAGACAGTGTCTCAGCCTGACTTAGGACTAGCATCAGAGCCTTTGTTAGGTACAGTGTCAGGGACTGAGTTAGGCGTAGTGTCAGGGCCTTAGTTAGGGACAGGGTCAGGGCCTGAGTTAGGACGAGCCTCCAGGCCTCAGTTAGGGCCAGGGTCACGGCCTCGGGACTAATTTTAGGGCCTTAGTTAGGAACATCATCAGGGATTTATTTAGCATAAGAAGCTCAACATTAGTTAAAGACAAGGTTAGGTTAAGGTCTAGGGATTGTGTCAGGGCATGACCTAGGGATAGTGTCAAGACCTTAGTTACTTAGGGCATCAGGGCCTAATTTAGGCCCAGTGTCAGGGCTTCAGGTAGGGATAGCGTCAGAGCCTGACTTAGGGAGAGCGACAGGGCTTGAGTGAGGCCTAGTGTCAGAGCCTTAGTTAGGGATAGTATCAGGGCATGACTTAGGAGCAATATAAGGGCCTTGGTAGGATCAGTCTCAGGGGCTTTGTTAAAGACATTATCAGGGCCTCTGTTAGGGACAGCCTTAGGGCCTCCCTTAGGGACAGCGTCAGGGCTTACTTAGGGCCAGTTTCAGGACCTTGGTAAGACATGGGTCAGGATATTAGCTCAGGATAATGTCACGCCTTTAGATATTGACTGCAGCAGGGCCTTAGAGACAGTGTCTCAGCCTGACTTAGGACTAGCATCAGAGCCTTTGTTAGGTACAGTGTCAGGGCCTGAGTTCGGACGAGCCTCCAGGCCTCAGTTAGGGCCAGGGTCACGGCCTCGGGACTAACTTTAGGGCCTTAGTTAGGAACAGCATCAGGGATTTATTTAGCATAAGAAGCTCAACATTAGTTAAAGACAAGGTTAGGTTAAGGTCTAGGGATTGTGTCAGGGCATGACCTAGGGATAGTGTCAAGACCTTAGTTACTTAGGGCATCAGGGCCTAATTTAGGCCCAGTGTCAGGGCTTCAGGTAGGGATAGCGTCAGAGCCTGACTTAGGGAGAGCGACAGGGCTTGAGTGAGGCCTAGTGTCAGAGCCTTAGCTAGGGATAGTATCAGGGCATGACTTAGGAGCAGCATAAGGGCCTTGGTAGGATCAGCCTCAGGGGCTTGGTTAAAGACATTATCAGGGCCTCTGTTAGGGACAGCCTTAGGGCCTCCCTTAGGGACAGCGTCAGGGCTTACTTAGGGACAGTTTCAGGAGCTTGGTAAGAGATGGGTCCGGAAATTACCTCAGGATAGTGTCAGGACATTAGATATTGACGGCAGCAGGGCCTTAGTTAGGGACAGTGTCAAGGCCTTAGTTAGTACTAGCATCTGGGCCTCTGTTAGGTACAGTGTCAGGGCCTGAGTTAGGAATAGTGTTAGGGCCTTAGTTAGGGACAGTATCACGGCCTTAGGACTAAATTCAGGGCCTGAGGTAGTCACAGCCTAAGGGCTTTAGTTAGCATAAGAGGCAGGACATTTGCTAGGGACAGGGTTAGGGTAAAGTTTAGGGATCGTGTCAGGAAATGACCTAGGGATAGTGTCAAGAGCTTAGTTACAGTATCAGGGCCTTATTTAGGACCCGTGTCAGGGCTTCAGGTAGGGACAGCGTCAGTGCCTGACTCTGGGAGAGCAACAGGGCCTGAGTGAGGCCTAGCGTCAGGCCCATAGCTGGGGACACTGTCAGGGCATGATGTAGGAGCAGCATCAGGGCCTTTGTTGCATCAGCATTAGTGTCTTAGTTACAGACATGATCAGGGCCTGAGTTAGTCACAGCGTCAAGGCCTCAGTTAGGCATAGCTTCAGGGACTGAGTTACGGACAGCCTCAGGTCTTCACTTAGGAACAGCGACAGGGCTTCCTTAGGGACGGTGTCAGGACCTTGGTTAGAAATGGGTCAGGATATTAGCTCAGGATAGCGTCCGGATTTTAGTTATTGCCGGCAGCAGGGCCTATAATTAGAGATAGATTCCGGGTCTTAGTTAGGGACAGTGTCAGGGCCTTAATTAGGACTAGTCTGGGCCTTAGTTAGGGAGAGCATTACGGCTTCGGTGAGGATAAGGGGCAGGACGTTAGCTCGGGACAGAGTCAGGTTCCAGGCCAGTGGTAGTGTCAGGATGTGAGCTAGGGATAGGGTGAAGACCTTAGTCATTGAGAGCATCAGGGCCTTAGTTAGGACCAGCGTCAGGGCCTTCATCAGGACCAGTGTCAGGGCTTCACGTACGGACAGCGTCAGAGCCTAACTAAGGTACGGCAACAGGGCCTAAGTGAGGCCTATCTTTAGGGCCTGAGTTAGGGACAGTGTCAGGGCATGACTTAGGAGCCGTATAAGGGCCTCTGTAGGATCAGCATTAGGGTCTTCGTTAAAGACATTCTCAGGGCCTCTGTTAGGGACCGCCTCAGGGCCTCACTTAGGGACAGCGTCAGGGCTTACTTTGGGACAGTTTCAGGACCTTGGTAAGACATGGGTCAGGATATTAGCTCGGGATAATGTCAGGACTTTAGATATTGACTGCAGCAGGGCCTTAGAGACAGTGTCTCAGCCTGACTTAGGACTAGCATCAGAGCCTTTGTTAGGTACAGTGTCAGGGACTGAGTTAGGTGTAGTGTCAGGGCCTTAGTTAGGGACAGTGTCAGGGCCTGAGTTAGGACGAGCCTCCAGGCCTCAGTTAGGGCCAGGGTCACGGCCTCGGGACTAATTTTAGGGCCTTAGTTAGGAAGAGCATCAGGGATTTATTTAGCATAAGAAGCTCAACATTAGTTAAAGACAAGGTTAGGTTAAGGTCTAGGGATTGTGTCAGGGCATGACCTAGGGATAGTGTCAAGACCTTAGTTACTTAGGGCATCAGGGCCTAATTTAGGCCCAGTGTCAGGGCTTCAGGTAGGGATAGCGTCAGAGCCTGACTTAGGGAGAGCGACAGGGCTTGAGTGAGGCCTAGTGTCAGAGCCTTAGCTAGGGATAGTATCAGGGCATGACTTAGGAGCAGCATAAGGGCCTTGGTAGGATGAGCCTCAGGGGCTTGGTTAAAGACATTATCAGGGCCTCTGTTAGGGACAGCCTTAGGGCCTCCCTTAGGGACAGCGTCAGGGCTTACTTAGGGACAGTTTCAGGAGCTTGGTAAGAGATGGGTCCGGAAATTACCTCAGGATAGTGTCAGGACATTAGATATTGACGGCAGCAGGGCCTTAGTTAGGGACAGTGTCAAGGCCTTAGTTAGTACTAGCATCTGGGCCTCTGTTAGGTACAGTGTCAGGGCCTGAGTTAGGAATAGTGTTAGGGCCTTAGTTAGGGACAGTATCACGGCCTTGGGACTAAATTCAGGGCCTGAGGTAGTCACAGCCTAAGGGCTTTAGTTAGCATAAGAGGCAGGACATTTGCTAGGGACAGGGTTAGGGTAAAGTTTAGGGATCGTGTCAGGAAATGACCTAGGGATAGTGTCAAGAGCTTAGTTACAGTATCAGGGCCTTATTTAGGACCCGTGTCAGGGCTTCAGGTAGGGACAGCGTCAGTGCCTGACTCTGGGAGAGCAACAGGGCCTGAGTGAGGCCTAGCGTCAGGCCCATAGCTGGGGACACTGTCAGGGCATGATGTAGGAGCAGCATCAGGGCCTTTGTTGCATCAGCATTAGTGTCTTAGTTACAGACATGATCAGGGCCTGAGTTAGTCACAGCGTCAAGGCCTCAGTTAGGCATAGCTTCAGGGACTGAGTTACGGACAGCCTCAGGTCTTCACTTAGGAACAGCGACAGGGCTTCCTTAGGGACGGTGTCAGGACCTTGGTTAGAAATGGGTCAGGATATTAGCTCAGGATAGCGTCCGGATTTTAGTTATTGCCGGCAGCAGGGCCTATAATTAGAGATAGATTCCGGGTCTTAGTTAGGGACAGTGTCAGGGCCTTAATTAGGACTAGTCTGGGCCTTAGTTAGGGAGAGCATTACGGCTTCGGTGAGGATAAGGGGCAGGACGTTAGCTCGGGACAGAGTCAGGTTCCAGGCCAGTGGTAGTGTCAGGATGTGAGCTAGGGATAGGGTGAAGACCTTAGTCATTGAGAGCATCAGGGCCTTAGTTAGGACCAGCGTCAGGGCCTTCATCAGGACCAGTGTCAGGGCTTCACGTACGGACAGCGTCAGAGCCTAACTAAGGTACGGCAACAGGGCCTAAGTGAGGCCTATCTTTAGGGCCTGAGTTAGGGACAGTGTCAGGGCATGACTTAGGAGCCGTATAAGGGCCTCTGTAGGATCAGCATTAGGGTCTTCGTTAAAGACATTCTCAGGGCCTCTGTTAGGGACCGCCTCAGGGCCTCACTTAGGGACAGCGTCAGGGCTTACTTTGGGACAGTTTCAGGACCTTGGTAAGACATGGGTCAGGATATTAGCTCGGGATAATGTCAGGACTTTAGATATTGACTGCAGCAGGGCCTTAGAGACAGTGTCTCAGCCTGACTTAGGACTAGCATCAGAGCCTTTGTTAGGTACAGTGTCAGGGACTGAGTTAGGTGTAGTGTCAGGGCCTTAGTTAGGGACAGTGTCAGGGCCTGAGTTAGGACGAGCCTCCAGGCCTCAGTTAGGGCCAGGGTCACGGCCTCGGGACTAATTTTAGGGCCTTAGTTAGGAAGAGCATCAGGGATTTATTTAGCATAAGAAGCTCAACATTAGTTAAAGACAAGGTTAGGTTAAGGTCTAGGGATTGTGTCAGGGCATGACCTAGGGATAGTGTCAAGACCTTAGTTACTTAGGGCATCAGGGCCTAATTTAGGCCCAGTGTCAGGGCTTCAGGTAGGGATAGCGTCAGAGCCTGACTTAGGGAGAGCGACAGGGCTTGAGTGAGGCCTAGTGTCAGAGCCTTAGCTAGGGATAGTATCAGGGCATGACTTAGGAGCAGCATAAGGGCCTTGGTAGGATCAGCCTCAGGGGCTTGGTTAAAGACATTATCAGGGCCTCTGTTAGGGACAGCCTTAGGGCCTCCCTTAGGGACAGCGTCAGGGCTTACTTAGGGACAGTTTCAGGAGCTTGGTAAGAGATGGGTCCGGAAATTACCTCAGGATAGTGTCAGGACATTAGATATTGACGGCAGCAGGGCCTTAGTTAGGGACAGTGTCAAGGCCTTAGTTAGTACTAGCATCTGGGCCTCTGTTAGGTACAGTGTCAGGGCCTGAGTTAGGAATAGTGTTAGGGCCTTAGTTAGGGACAGTATCACGGCCTTGGGACTAAATTCAGGGCCTGAGGTAGTCACAGCCTAAGGGCTTTAGTTAGCATAAGAGGCAGGACATTTGCTAGGGACAGGGTTAGGGTAAAGTTTAGGGATCGTGTCAGGAAATGACCTAGGGATAGTGTCAAGAGCTTAGTTACAGTATCAGGGCCTTATTTAGGACCCGTGTCAGGGCTTCAGGTAGGGACAGCGTCAGTGCCTGAGTCTGGGAGAGCAACAGGGCCTGAGTGAGGCCTAGCGTCAGGCCCATAGCTGGGGACACTGTCAGGGCATGATGTAGGAGCAGCATCAGGGCCTTTGTTGCATCAGCATTAGTGTCTTAGTTACAGACATGATCAGGGCCTGAGTTAGTCACAGCGTCAAGGCCTCAGTTAGGCATAGCTTCAGGGACTGAGTTACGGACAGCCTCAGGTCTTCACTTAGGAACAGCGACAGGGCTTCCTTAGGCACGGTGTCAGGACCTTGGTTAGAAATGGGTCAGGATATTAGCTCAGGATAGCGTCCGGATTTTAGTTATTGCCGGCAGCAGGGCCTATAATTAGAGATAGATTCCGGGTCTTAGTTAGGGACAGTGTCAGGGCCTTAATTAGGACTAGTCTGGGCCTTAGTTAGGGAGAGCATTACGGCTTCGGTGAGGATAAGGGGCAGGACGTTAGCTCGGGACAGAGTCAGGTTCCAGGCCAGTGGTAGTGTCAGGATGTGAGCTAGGGATAGGGTGAAGACCTTAGTCATTGAGAGCATCAGGGCCTTAGTTAGGACCAGCGTCAGGGCCTTCATCAGGACCAGTGTCAGGGCTTCACGTACGGACAGCGTCAGAGCCTAACTAAGGTACGGCAACAGGGCCTAAGTGAGGCCTATCTTTAGGGCCTGAGTTAGGGACAGTGTCAGGGCATGACTTAGGAGCCGTATAAGGGCCTCTGTAGGATCAGCATTAGGGTCTTCGTTAAAGACATTCTCAGGGCCTCTGTTAGGGACCGCCTCAGGGCCTCACTTAGGGACAGCGTCAGGGCTTACTTTGGGACAGTTTCAGGACCTTGGTAAGACATGGGTCAGGATATTAGCTCGGGATAATGTCAGGACTTTAGATATTGACTGCAGCAGGGCCTTAGAGACAGTGTCTCAGCCTGACTTAGGACTAGCATCAGAGCCTTTGTTAGGTACAGTGTCAGGGACTGAGTTAGGTGTAGTGTCAGGGCCTTAGTTAGGGACAGTGTCAGGGCCTGAGTTAGGACGAGCCTCCAGGCCTCAGTTAGGGCCAGGGTCACGGCCTCGGGACTAATTTTAGGGCCTTAGTTAGGAAGAGCATCAGGGATTTATTTAGCATAAGAAGCTCAACATTAGTTAAAGACAAGGTTAGGTTAAGGTCTAGGGATTGTGTCAGGGCATGACCTAGGGATAGTGTCAAGACCTTAGTTACTTAGGGCATCAGGGCCTAATTTAGGCCCAGTGTCAGGGCTTCAGGTAGGGATAGCGTCAGAGCCTGACTTAGGGAGAGCGACAGGGCTTGAGTGAGGCCTAGTGTCAGAGCCTTAGCTAGGGATAGTATCAGGGCATGACTTAGGAGCAGCATAAGGGCCTTGGTAGGATCAGCCTCAGGGGCTTGGTTAAAGACATTATCAGGGCCTCTGTTAGGGACAGCCTTAGGGCCTCCCTTAGGGACAGCGTCAGGGCTTACTTAGGGACAGTTTCAGGAGCTTGGTAAGAGATGGGTCCGGAAATTACCTCAGGATAGTGTCAGGACATTAGATATTGACGGCAGCAGGGCCTTAGTTAGGGACAGTGTCAAGGCCTTAGTTAGTACTAGCATCTGGGCCTCTGTTAGGTACAGTGTCAGGGCCTGAGTTAGGAATAGTGTTAGGGCCTTAGTTAGGGACAGTATCACGGCCTTGGGACTAAATTCAGGGCCTGAGGTAGTCACAGCCTAAGGGCTTTAGTTAGCATAAGAGGCAGGACATTTGCTAGGGACAGGGTTAGGGTAAAGTTTAGGGATCGTGTCAGGAAATGACCTAGGGATAGTGTCAAGAGCTTAGTTACAGTATCAGGGCCTTATTTAGGACCCGTGTCAGGGCTTCAGGTAGGGACAGCGTCAGTGCCTGACTCTGGGAGAGCAACAGGGCCTGAGTGAGGCCTAGCGTCAGGCCCATAGCTGGGGACACTGTCAGGGCATGATGTAGGAGCAGCATCAGGGCCTTTGTTGCATCAGCATTAGTGTCTTAGTTACAGACATGATCAGGGCCTGAGTTAGTCACAGCGTCAAGGCCTCAGTTAGGCATAGCTTCAGGGACTGAGTTACGGACAGCCTCAGGTCTTCACTTAGGAACAGCGACAGGGCTTCCTTAGGGACGGTGTCAGGACCTTGGTTAGAAATGGGTCAGGATATTAGCTCAGGATAGCGTCCGGATTTTAGTTATTGCCGGCAGCAGGGCCTATAATTAGAGATAGATTCCGGGCCTTAGTTAGGGACAGTGTCAGGGCCTTAATTAGGACTAGTCTGGGCCTTAGTTAGGGAGAGCATTACGGCTTCGGTGAGGATAAGGGGCAGGACGTTAGCTCGGGACAGAGTCAGGTTCCAGGCCAGTGGTAGTGTCAGGATGTGAGCTAGGGATAGGGTGAAGACCTTAGTCATTGAGAGCATCAGGGCCTTAGTTAGGACCAGCGTCAGGGCCTTCATCAGGACCAGTGTCAGGGCTTCACGTACGGACAGCGTCAGAGCCTAACTAAGGTACGGCAACAGGGCCTAAGTGAGGCCTATCTTTAGGGCCTGAGTTAGGGACAGTGTCAGGGCATGACTTAGGAGCCGTATAAGGGCCTCTGTAGGATCAGCATTAGGGTCTTCGTTAAAGACATTCTCAGGGCCTCTGTTAGGGACCGCCTCAGGGCCTCACTTAGGGACAGCGTCAGGGCTTACTTTGGGACAGTTTCAGGACCTTGGTAAGACATGGGTCAGGATATTAGCTCGGGATAATGTCAGGACTTTAGATATTGACTGCAGCAGGGCCTTAGAGACAGTGTCTCAGCCTGACTTAGGACTAGCATCAGAGCCTTTGTTAGGTACAGTGTCAGGGACTGAGTTAGGTGTAGTGTCAGGGCCTTAGTTAGGGACAGTGTCAGGGCCTGAGTTAGGACGAGCCTCCAGGCCTCAGTTAGGGCCAGGGTCACGGCCTCGGGACTAATTTTAGGGCCTTAGTTAGGAAGAGCATCAGGGATTTATTTAGCATAAGAAGCTCAACATTAGTTAAAGACAAGGTTAGGTTAAGGTCTAGGGATTGTGTCAGGGCATGACCTAGGGATAGTGTCAAGACCTTAGTTACTTAGGGCATCAGGGCCTAATTTAGGCCCAGTGTCAGGGCTTCAGGTAGGGATAGCGTCAGAGCCTGACTTAGGGAGAGCGACAGGGCTTGAGTGAGGCCTAGTGTCAGAGCCTTAGCTAGGGATAGTATCAGGGCATGACTTAGGAGCAGCATAAGGGCCTTGGTAGGATCAGCCTCAGGGGCTTGGTTAAAGACATTATCAGGGCCTCTGTTAGGGACAGCCTTAGGGCCTCCCTTAGGGACAGCGTCAGGGCTTACTTAGGGACAGTTTCAGGAGCTTGGTAAGAGATGGGTCCGGAAATTACCTCAGGATAGTGTCAGGACATTAGATATTGACGGCAGCAGGGCCTTAGTTAGGGACAGTGTCAAGGCCTTAGTTAGTACTAGCATCTGGGCCTCTGTTAGGTACAGTGTCAGGGCCTGAGTTAGGAATAGTGTTAGGGCCTTAGTTAGGGACAGTATCACGGCCTTGGGACTAAATTCAGGGCCTGAGGTAGTCACAGCCTAAGGGCTTTAGTTAGCATAAGAGGCAGGACATTTGCTAGGGACAGGGTTAGGGTAAAGTTTAGGGATCGTGTCAGGAAATGACCTAGGGATAGTGTCAAGAGCTTAGTTACAGTATCAGGGCCTTATTTAGGACCCGTGTCAGGGCTTCAGGTAGGGACAGCGTCAGTGCCTGACTCTGGGAGAGCAACAGGGCCTGAGTGAGGCCTAGCGTCAGGCCCATAGCTGGGGACACTGTCAGGGCATGATGTAGGAGCAGCATCAGGGCCTTTGTTGCATCAGCATTAGTGTCTTAGTTACAGACATGATCAGGGCCTGAGTTAGTCACAGCGTCAAGGCCTCAGTTAGGCATAGCTTCAGGGACTGAGTTACGGACAGCCTCAGGTCTTCACTTAGGAACAGCGACAGGGCTTCCTTAGGGACGGTGTCAGGACCTTGGTTAGAAATGGGTCAGGATATTAGCTCAGGATAGCGTCCGGATTTTAGTTATTGCCGGCAGCAGGGCCTATAATTAGAGATAGATTCCGGGCCTTAGTTAGGGACAGTGTCAGGGCCTTAATTAGGACTAGTCTGGGCCTTAGTTAGGGAGAGCATTACGGCTTCGGTGAGGATAAGGGGCAGGACGTTAGCTCGGGACAGAGTCAGGTTCCAGGCCAGTGGTAGTGTCAGGATGTGAGCTAGGGATAGGGTGAAGACCTTAGTCATTGAGAGCATCAGGGCCTTAGTTAGGACCAGCGTCAGGGCCTTCATCAGGACCAGTGTCAGGGCTTCACGTACGGACAGCGTCAGAGCCTAACTAAGGTACGGCAACAGGGCCTAAGTGAGGCCTATCTTTAGGGCCTGAGTTAGGGACAGTGTCAGGGCATGACTTAGGAGCCGTATAAGGGCCTCTGTAGGATCAGCATTAGGGTCTTCGTTAAAGACATTCTCAGGGCCTCTGTTAGGGACCGCCTCAGGGCCTCACTTAGGGACAGCGTCAGGGCTTACTTTGGGACAGTTTCAGGACCTTGGTAAGACATGGGTCAGGATATTAGCTCGGGATAATGTCAGGACTTTAGATATTGACTGCAGCAGGGCCTTAGAGACAGTGTCTCAGCCTGACTTAGGACTAGCATCAGAGCCTTTGTTAGGTACAGTGTCAGGGACTGAGTTAGGTGTAGTGTCAGGGCCTTAGTTAGGGACAGTGTCAGGGCCTGAGTTAGGACGAGCCTCCAGGCCTCAGTTAGGGCCAGGGTCACGGCCTCGGGACTAATTTTAGGGCCTTAGTTAGGAAGAGCATCAGGGATTTATTTATCATAAGAAGCTCAACATTAGTTAAAGACAAGGTTAGGTTAAGGTCTAGGGATTGTGTCAGGGCATGACCTAGGGATAGTGTCAAGACCTTAGTTACTTAGGGCATCAGGGCCTAATTTAGGCCCAGTGTCAGGGCTTCAGGTAGGGATAGCGTCAGAGCCTGACTTAGGGAGAGCGACAGGGCTTGAGTGAGGCCTAGTGTCAGAGCCTTAGCTAGGGATAGTATCAGGGCATGACTTAGGAGCAGCATAAGGGCCTTGGTAGGATCAGCCTCAGGGGCTTGGTTAAAGACATTATCAGGGCCTCTGTTAGGGACAGCCTTAGGGCCTCCCTTAGGGACAGCGTCAGGGCTTACTTAGGGACAGTTTCAGGAGCTTGGTAAGAGATGGGTCCGGAAATTACCTCAGGATAGTGTCAGGACATTAGATATTGACGGCAGCAGGGCCTTAGTTAGGGACAGTGTCAAGGCCTTAGTTAGTACTAGCATCTGGGCCTCTGTTAGGTACAGTGTCAGGGCCTGAGTTAGGAATAGTGTTAGGGCCTTAGTTAGGGACAGTATCACGGCCTTGGGACTAAATTCAGGGCCTGAGGTAGTCACAGCCTAAGGGCTTTAGTTAGCATAAGAGGCAGGACATTTGCTAGGGACAGGGTTAGGGTAAAGTTTAGGGATCGTGTCAGGAAATGACCTAGGGATAGTGTCAAGAGCTTAGTTACAGTATCAGGGCCTTATTTAGGACCCGTGTCAGGGCTTCAGGTAGGGACAGCGTCAGTGCCTGACTCTGGGAGAGCAACAGGGCCTGAGTGAGGCCTAGCGTCAGGCCCATAGCTGGGGACACTGTCAGGGCATGATGTAGGAGCAGCATCAGGGCCTTTGTTGCATCAGCATTAGTGTCTTAGTTACAGACATGATCAGGGCCTGAGTTAGTCACAGCGTCAAGGCCTCAGTTAGGCATAGCTTCAGGGACTGAGTTACGGACAGCCTCAGGTCTTCACTTAGGAACAGCGACAGGGCTTCCTTAGGGACGGTGTCAGGACCTTGGTTAGAAATGGGTCAGGATATTAGCTCAGGATAGCGTCCGGATTTTAGTTATTGCCGGCAGCAGGGCCTATAATTAGAGATAGATTCCGGGCCTTAGTTAGGGACAGTGTCAGGGCCTTAATTAGGACTAGTCTGGGCCTTAGTTAGGGAGAGCATTACGGCTTCGGTGAGGATAAGGGGCAGGACGTTAGCTCGGGACAGAGTCAGGTTCCAGGCCAGTGGTAGTGTCAGGATGTGAGCTAGGGATAGGGTGAAGACCTTAGTCATTGAGAGCATCAGGGCCTTAGTTAGGACCAGCGTCAGGGCCTTCATCAGGACCAGTGTCAGGGCTTCACGTACGGACAGCGTCAGAGCCTAACTAAGGTACGGCAACAGGGCCTAAGTGAGGCCTATCTTTAGGGCCTGAGTTAGGGACAGTGTCAGGGCATGACTTAGGAGCCGTATAAGGGCCTCTGTAGGATCAGCATTAGGGTCTTCGTTAAAGACATTCTCAGGGCCTCTGTTAGGGACCGCCTCAGGGCCTCACTTAGGGACAGCGTCAGGGCTTACTTTGGGACAGTTTCAGGACCTTGGTAAGACATGGGTCAGGATATTAGCTCGGGATAATGTCAGGACTTTAGATATTGACTGCAGCAGGGCCTTAGAGACAGTGTCTCAGCCTGACTTAGGACTAGCATCAGAGCCTTTGTTAGGTACAGTGTCAGGGACTGAGTTAGGTGTAGTGTCAGGGCCTTAGTTAGGGACAGTGTCAGGGCCTGAGTTAGGACGAGCCTCCAGGCCTCAGTTAGGGCCAGGGTCACGGCCTCGGGACTAATTTTAGGGCCTTAGTTAGGAAGAGCATCAGGGATTTATTTAGCATAAGAAGCTCAACATTAGTTAAAGACAAGGTTAGGTTAAGGTCTAGGGATTGTGTCAGGGCATGACCTAGGGATAGTGTCAAGACCTTAGTTACTTAGGGCATCAGGGCCTAATTTAGGCCCAGTGTCAGGGCTTCAGGTAGGGATAGCGTCAGAGCCTGACTTAGGGAGAGCGACAGGGCTTGAGTGAGGCCTAGTGTCAGAGCCTTAGCTAGGGATAGTATCAGGGCATGACTTAGGAGCAGCATAAGGGCCTTGGTAGGATCAGCCTCAGGGGCTTGGTTAAAGACATTATCAGGGCCTCTGTTAGGGACAGCCTTAGGGCCTCCCTTAGGGACAGCGTCAGGGCTTACTTAGGGACAGTTTCAGGAGCTTGGTAAGAGATGGGTCCGGAAATTACCTCAGGATAGTGTCAGGACATTAGATATTGACGGCAGCAGGGCCTTAGTTAGGGACAGTGTCAAGGCCTTAGTTAGTACTAGCATCTGGGCCTCTGTTAGGTACAGTGTCAGGGCCTGAGTTAGGAATAGTGTTAGGGCCTTAGTTAGGGACAGTATCACGGCCTTGGGACTAAATTCAGGGCCTGAGGTAGTCACAGCCTAAGGGCTTTAGTTAGCATAAGAGGCAGGACATTTGCTAGGGACAGGGTTAGGGTAAAGTTTAGGGATCGTGTCAGGAAATGACCTAGGGATAGTGTCAAGAGCTTAGTTACAGTATCAGGGCCTTATTTAGGACCCGTGTCAGGGCTTCAGGTAGGGACAGCGTCAGTGCCTGACTCTGGGAGAGCAACAGGGCCTGAGTGAGGCCTAGCGTCAGGCCCATAGCTGGGGACACTGTCAGGGCATGATGTAGGAGCAGCATCAGGGCCTTTGTTGCATCAGCATTAGTGTCTTAGTTACAGACATGATCAGGGCCTGAGTTAGTCACAGCGTCAAGGCCTCAGTTAGGCATAGCTTCAGGGACTGAGTTACGGACAGCCTCAGGTCTTCACTTAGGAACAGCGACAGGGCTTCCTTAGGGACGGTGTCAGGACCTTGGTTAGAAATGGGTCAGGATATTAGCTCAGGATAGCGTCCGGATTTTAGTTATTGCCGGCAGCAGGGCCTATAATTAGAGATAGATTCCGGGTCTTAGTTAGGGACAGTGTCAGGGCCTTAATTAGGACTAGTCTGGGCCTTAGTTAGGGAGAGCATTACGGCTTCGGTGAGGATAAGGGGCAGGACGTTAGCTCGGGACAGAGTCAGGTTCCAGGCCAGTGGTAGTGTCAGGATGTGAGCTAGGGATAGGGTGAAGACCTTAGTCATTGAGAGCATCCGGGCCTTAGTTAGGACCAGCGTCAGGGCCTTCATCAGGACCAGTGTCAGGGCTTCACGTACGGACAGCGTCAGAGCCTAACTAAGGTACGGCAACGGGGCCTAAGTGAGGCCTATCTTTAGGGCCTGAGTTAGGGGCAGTGTCAGGGCATGACTTAGGAGCCGTATAAGGGCCTCTGTAGGATCAGCATTAGGGTCTTCGTTAAAGACATTCTCAGGGCCTCTGTTAGGGACCGCCTCAGGGCCTCACTTAGGGACAGCGTCAGGGCTTACTTTGGGACAGTTTCAGGACCTTGGTAAGACATGGGTCAGGATATTAGCTCGGGATAATGTCAGGACTTTAGATATTGACTGCAGCAGGGCCTTAGAGACAGTGTCTCAGCCTGACTTAGGACTAGCATCAGAGCCTTTGTTAGGTACAGTGTCAGGGACTGAGTTAGGTGTAGTGTCAGGGCCTTAGTTAGGGACAGTGTCAGGGCCTGAGTTAGGACGAGCCTCCAGGCCTCAGTTAGGGCCAGGGTCACGGCCTCGGGACTAATTTTAGGGCCTTAGTTAGGAAGAGCATCAGGGATTTATTTAGCATAAGAAGCTCAACATTAGTTAAAGACAAGGTTAGGCTAAGGTCTAGGGATTGTGTCAGGGCATGACCTAGGGATAGTGTCAAGACCTTAGTTACTTAGGGCATCAGGGCCTAATTTAGGCCCAGTGTCAGGGCTTCAGGTAGGGATAGCGTCAGAGCCTGACTTAGGGAGAGCGACAGGGCTTGAGTGAGGCCTAGTGTCAGAGCCTTAGCTAGGGATAGTATCAGGGCATGACTTAGGAGCAGCATAAGGGCCTTGGTAGGATCAGCCTCAGGGGCTTGGTTAAAGACATTATCAGGGCCTCTGTTAGGGACAGCCTTAGGGCCTCCCTTAGGGACAGCGTCAGGGCTTACTTAGGGACAGTTTCAGGAGCTTGGTAAGAGATGGGTCCGGAAATTACCTCAGGATAGTGTCAGGACATTAGATATTGACGGCAGCAGGGCCTTAGTTAGGGACAGTGTCAAGGCCTTAGGTAGTACTGGCATCTGGGCCTCTGTTAGGTACAGTGTCAGGGCCTGAGTTAGGAATAGTGTTAGGGCCTTAGTTAGGGACAGTATCACGGCCTTGGGGCTAAATTCAGGGCCTGAGGTAGTCACAGCCTAAGGGCTTTAGTTAGCATAAGAGGCAGGACATTTGCTAGGGACAGGGTTAGGGTAAAGTTTAGGGATCGTGTCAGGAAATGACCTAGGGATAGTGTCAAGAGCTTAGTTACAGTATCAGGGCCTTATTTAGGACCCGTGTCAGGGCTTCAGGTAGGGACAGCGTCAGTGCCTGACTCTGGGAGAGCAACAGGGCCTGAGTGAGGCCTAGCGTCAGGCCCATAGCTGGGGACACTGTCAGGGCATGATGTAGGAGCAGCATCAGGGCCTTTGTTGCATCAGCATTAGTGTCTTAGTTACAGACATGATCAGGGCCTGAGTTAGTCACAGCGTCAAGGCCTCAGTTAGGCATAGCTTCAGGGACTGAGTTACGGACAGCCTCAGGTCTTCACTTAGGAACAGCGACAGGGCTTCCTTAGGGACGGTGTCAGGACCTTGGTTAGAAATGGGTCAGGATATTAGCTCAGGATAGCGTCCGGATTTTAGTTATTGCCGGCAGCAGGGCCTATAATTAGAGATAGATTCCGGGTCTTAGTTAGGGACAGTGTCAGGGCCTTAATTAGGACTAGTCTGGGCCTTAGTTAGGGAGAGCATTACGGCTTCGGTGAGGATAAGGGGCAGGACGTTAGCTCGGGACAGAGTCAGGTTCCAGGCCAGTGGTAGTGTCAGGATGTGAGCTAGGGATAGGGTGAAGACCTTAGTCATTGAGAGCATCCGGGCCTTAGTTAGGACCAGCGTCAGGGCCTTCATCAGGACCAGTGTCAGGGCTTCACGTACGGACAGCGTCAGAGCCTAACTAAGGTACGGCAACGGGGCCTAAGTGAGGCCTATCTTTAGGGCCTGAGTTAGGGGCAGTGTCAGGGCATGACTTAGGAGCCGTATAAGGGCCTCTGTAGGATCAGCATTAGGGTCTTCGTTAAAGACATTCTCAGGGCCTCTGTTAGGGACCGCCTCAGGGCCTCACTTAGGGACAGCGTCAGGGCTTACTTTGGGACAGTTTCAGGACCTTGGTAAGACATGGGTCAGGATATTAGCTCGGGATAATGTCAGGACTTTAGATATTGACTGCAGCAGGGCCTTAGAGACAGTGTCTCAGCCTGACTTAGGACTAGCATCAGAGCCTTTGTTAGGTACAGTGTCAGGGACTGAGTTAGGTGTAGTGTCAGGGCCTTAGTTAGGGACAGTGTCAGGGCCTGAGTTAGGACGAGCCTCCAGGCCTCAGTTAGGGCCAGGGTCACGGCCTCGGGACTAATTTTAGGGCCTTAGTTAGGAAGAGCATCAGGGATTTATTTAGCATAAGAAGCTCAACATTAGTTAAAGACAAGGTTAGGCTAAGGTCTAGGGATTGTGTCAGGGCATGACCTAGGGATAGTGTCAAGACCTTAGTTACTTAGGGCATCAGGGCCTAATTTAGGCCCAGTGTCAGGGCTTCAGGTAGGGATAGCGTCAGAGCCTGACTTAGGGAGAGCGACAGGGCTTGAGTGAGGCCTAGTGTCAGAGCCTTAGCTAGGGATAGTATCAGGGCATGACTTAGGAGCAGCATAAGGGCCTTGGTAGGATCAGCCTCAGGGGCTTGGTTAAAGACATTATCAGGGCCTCTGTTAGGGACAGCCTTAGGGCCTCCCTTAGGGACAGCGTCAGGGCTTACTTAGGGACAGTTTCAGGAGCTTGGTAAGAGATGGGTCCGGAAATTACCTCAGGATAGTGTCAGGACATTAGATATTGACGGCAGCAGGGCCTTAGTTAGGGACAGTGTCAAGGCCTTAGGTAGTACTGGCATCTGGGCCTCTGTTAGGTACAGTGTCAGGGCCTGAGTTAGGAATAGTGTTAGGGCCTTAGTTAGGGACAGTATCACGGCCTTGGGGCTAAATTCAGGGCCTGAGGTAGTCACAGCCTAAGGGCTTTAGTTAGCATAAGAGGCAGGACATTTGCTAGGGACAGGGTTAGGGTAAAGTTTAGGGATCGTGTCAGGAAATGACCTAGGGATAGTGTCAAGAGCTTAGTTACAGTATCAGGGCCTTATTTAGGACCCGTGTCAGGGCTTCAGGTAGGGACAGCGTCAGTGCCTGACTCTGGGAGAGCAACAGGGCCTGAGTGAGGCCTAGCGTCAGGCCCATAGCTGGGGACACTGTCAGGGCATGATGTAGGAGCAGCATCAGGGCCTTTGTTGCATCAGCATTAGTGTCTTAGTTACAGACATGATCAGGGCCTGAGTTAGTCACAGCGTCAAGGCCTCAGTTAGGCATAGCTTCAGGGACTGAGTTACGGACAGCCTCAGGTCTTCACTTAGGAACAGCGACAGGGCTTCCTTAGGGACGGTGTCAGGACCTTGGTTAGAAATGGGTCAGGATATTAGCTCAGGATAGCGTCCGGATTTTAGTTATTGCCGGCAGCAGGGCCTATAATTAGAGATAGATTCCGGGCCTTAGTTAGGGACAGTGTCAGGGCCTTAATTAGGACTAGTCTGGGCCTTAGTTAGGGAGAGCATTACGGCTTCGGTGAGGATAAGGGGCAGGACGTTAGCTCGGGACAGAGTCAGGTTCCAGGCCAGTGGTAGTGTCAGGATGTGAGCTAGGGATAGGGTGAAGACCTTAGTCATTGAGAGCATCAGGGCCTTAGTTAGGACCAGCGTCAGGGCCTTCATCAGGACCAGTGTCAGGGCTTCACGTACGGACAGCGTCAGAGCCTAACTAAGGTACGGCAACAGGGCCTAAGTGAGGCCTATCTTTAGGGCCTGAGTTAGGGACAGTGTCAGGGCATGACTTAGGAGCCGTATAAGGGCCTCTGTAGGATCAGCATTAGGGTCTTCGTTAAAGACATTCTCAGGGCCTCTGTTAGGGACCGCCTCAGGGCCTCACTTAGGGACAGCGTCAGGGCTTACTTTGGGACAGTTTCAGGACCTTGGTAAGACATGGGTCAGGATATTAGCTCGGGATAATGTCAGGACTTTAGATATTGACTGCAGCAGGGCCTTAGAGACAGTGTCTCAGCCTGACTTAGGACTAGCATCAGAGCCTTTGTTAGGTACAGTGTCAGGGACTGAGTTAGGTGTAGTGTCAGGGCCTTAGTTAGGGACAGTGTCAGGGCCTGAGTTAGGACGAGCCTCCAGGCCTCAGTTAGGGCCAGGGTCACGGCCTCGGGACTAATTTTAGGGCCTTAGTTAGGAAGAGCATCAGGGATTTATTTAGCATAAGAAGCTCAACATTAGTTAAAGACAAGGTTAGGTTAAGGTCTAGGGATTGTGTCAGGGCATGACCTAGGGATAGTGTCAAGACCTTAGTTACTTAGGGCATCAGGGCCTAATTTAGGCCCAGTGTCAGGGCTTCAGGTAGGGATAGCGTCAGAGCCTGACTTAGGGAGAGCGACAGGGCTTGAGTGAGGCCTAGTGTCAGAGCCTTAGCTAGGGATAGTATCAGGGCATGACTTAGGAGCAGCATAAGGGCCTTGGTAGGATCAGCCTCAGGGGCTTGGTTAAAGACATTATCAGGGCCTCTGTTAGGGACAGCCTTAGGGCCTCCCTTAGGGACAGCGTCAGGGCTTACTTAGGGACAGTTTCAGGAGCTTGGTAAGAGATGGGTCCGGAAATTACCTCAGGATAGTGTCAGGACATTAGATATTGACGGCAGCAGGGCCTTAGTTAGGGACAGTGTCAAGGCCTTAGTTAGTACTAGCATCTGGGCCTCTGTTAGGTACAGTGTCAGGGCCTGAGTTAGGAATAGTGTTAGGGCCTTAGTTAGGGACAGTATCACGGCCTTGGGACTAAATTCAGGGCCTGAGGTAGTCACAGCCTAAGGGCTTTAGTTAGCATAAGAGGCAGGACATTTGCTAGGGACAGGGTTAGGGTAAAGTTTAGGGATCGTGTCAGGAAATGACCTAGGGATAGTGTCAAGAGCTTAGTTACAGTATCAGGGCCTTATTTAGGACCCGTGTCAGGGCTTCAGGTAGGGACAGCGTCAGTGCCTGACTCTGGGAGAGCAACAGGGCCTGAGTGAGGCCTAGCGTCAGGCCCATAGCTGGGGACACTGTCAGGGCATGATGTAGGAGCAGCATCAGGGCCTTTGTTGCATCAGCATTAGTGTCTTAGTTACAGACATGATCAGGGCCTGAGTTAGTCACAGCGTCAAGGCCTCAGTTAGGCATAGCTTCAGGGACTGAGTTACGGACAGCCTCAGGTCTTCACTTAGGAACAGCGACAGGGCTTCCTTAGGGACGGTGTCAGGACCTTGGTTAGAAATGGGTCAGGATATTAGCTCAGGATAGCGTCCGGATTTTAGTTATTGCCGGCAGCAGGGCCTATAATTAGAGATAGATTCCGGGTCTTAGTTAGGGACAGTGTCAGGGCCTTAATTAGGACTAGTCTGGGCCTTAGTTAGGGAGAGCATTACGGCTTCGGTGAGGATAAGGGGCAGGACGTTAGCTCGGGACAGAGTCAGGTTCCAGGCCAGTGGTAGTGTCAGGATGTGAGCTAGGGATAGGGTGAAGACCTTAGTCATTGAGAGCATCCGGGCTTTAGTTAGGACCAGCGTCAGGGCCTTCATCAGGACCAGTGTCAGGGCTTCACGTACGGACAGCGTCAGAGCCTAACTAAGGTACGGCAACGGGGCCTAAGTGAGGCCTATCTTTAGGGCCTGAGTTAGGGGCAGTGTCAGGGCATGACTTAGGAGCCGTATAAGGGCCTCTGTAGGATCAGCATTAGGGTCTTCGTTAAAGACATTCTCAGGGCCTCTGTTAGGGACCGCCTCAGGGCCTCACTTAGGGACAGCGTCAGGGCTTACTTTGGGACAGTTTCAGGACCTTGGTAAGACATGGGTCAGGATATTAGCTCGGGATAATGTCAGGACTTTAGATATTGACTGCAGCAGGGCCTTAGAGACAGTGTCTCAGCCTGACTTAGGACTAGCATCAGAGCCTTTGTTAGGTACAGTGTCAGGGACTGAGTTAGGTGTAGTGTCAGGGCCTTAGTTAGGGACAGTGTCAGGGCCTGAGTTAGGACGAGCCTCCAGGCCTCAGTTAGGGCCAGGGTCACGGCCTCGGGACTAATTTTAGGGCCTTAGTTAGGAAGAGCATCAGGGATTTATTTAGCATAAGAAGCTCAACATTAGTTAAAGACAAGGTTAGGCTAAGGTCTAGGGATTGTGTCAGGGCATGACCTAGGGATAGTGTCAAGACCTTAGTTACTTAGGGCATCAGGGCCTAATTTAGGCCCAGTGTCAGGGCTTCAGGTAGGGATAGCGTCAGAGCCTGACTTAGGGAGAGCGACAGGGCTTGAGTGAGGCCTAGTGTCAGAGCCTTAGCTAGGGATAGTATCAGGGCATGACTTAGGAGCAGCATAAGGGCCTTGGTAGGATCAGCCTCAGGGGCTTGGTTAAAGACATTATCAGGGCCTCTGTTAGGGACAGCCTTAGGGCCTCCCTTAGGGACAGCGTCAGGGCTTACTTAGGGACAGTTTCAGGAGCTTGGTAAGAGATGGGTCCGGAAATTACCTCAGGATAGTGTCAGGACATTAGATATTGACGGCAGCAGGGCCTTAGTTAGGGACAGTGTCAAGGCCTTAGTTAGTACTGGCATCTGGGCCTCTGTTAGGTACAGTGTCAGGGCCTGAGTTAGGAATAGTGTTAGGGCCTTAGTTAGGGACAGTATCACGGCCTTGGGGCTAAATTCAGGGCCTGAGGTAGTCACAGCCTAAGGGCTTTAGTTAGCATAAGAGGCAGGACATTTGCTAGGGACAGGGTTAGGGTAAAGTTTAGGGATCGTGTCAGGAAATGACCTAGGGATAGTGTCAAGAGCTTAGTTACAGTATCAGGGCCTTATTTAGGACCCGTGTCAGGGCTTCAGGTAGGGACAGCGTCAGTGCCTGACTCTGGGAGAGCAACAGGGCCTGAGTGAGGCCTAGCGTCAGGCCCATAGCTGGGGACACTGTCAGGGCATGATGTAGGAGCAGCATCAGGGCCTTTGTTGCATCAGCATTAGTGTCTTAGTTACAGACATGATCAGGGCCTGAGTTAGTCACAGCGTCAAGGCCTCAGTTAGGCATAGCTTCAGGGACTGAGTTACGGACAGCCTCAGGTCTTCACTTAGGAACAGCGACAGGGCTTCCTTAGGGACGGTGTCAGGACCTTGGTTAGAAATGGGTCAGGATATTAGCTCAGGATAGCGTCCGGATTTTAGTTATTGCCGGCAGCAGGGCCTATATTAGAGATAGATTCCGGGCCTTAGTTAGGGACAGTGTCAGGGCCTTAATTAGGACTAGTCTGGGCCTTAGTTAGGGAGAGCATTACGGCTTCGGTGAGGATAAGGGGCAGGACGTTAGCTCGGGACAGAGTCAGGTTCCAGGCCAGTGGTAGTGTCAGGATGTGAGCTAGGGATAGGGTGAAGACCTTAGTTATTGAGAGCATCAGGGCCTTAGTTAGGACCAGCGTCAGGGCCTTCATCAGGACCAGTGTCAGGGCTTCACGTACGGACAGCGTCAGAGCCTAACTAAGGTACGGCAACGGGGCCTAAGTGAGGCCTATCTTTAGGGCCTGAGTTAGGGGCAGTGTCAGGGCATGACTTAGGAGCCGTATAAGGGCCTCTGTAGGATCAGCATTAGGGTCTTCGTTAAAGACATTCTCAGGGCCTCTGTTAGGGACCGCCTCAGGGCCTCACTTAGGGACAGCGTCAGGGCTTACTTTGGGACAGTTTCAGGACCTTGGTAAGACATGGGTCAGGATATTAGCTCGGGATAATGTCAGGACTTTAGATATTGACTGCAGCAGGGCCTTAGAGACAGTGTCTCAGCCTGACTTAGGACTAGCATCAGAGCCTTTGTTAGGTACAGTGTCAGGGACTGAGTTAGGTGTAGTGTCAGGGCCTTAGTTAGGGACAGTGTCAGGGCCTGAGTTAGGACGAGCCTCCAGGCCTCAGTTAGGGCCAGGGTCACGGCCTCGGGACTAATTTTAGGGCCTTAGTTAGGAAGAGCATCAGGGATTTATTTAGCATAAGAAGCTCAACATTAGTTAAAGACAAGGTTAGGCTAAGGTCTAGGGATTGTGTCAGGGCATGACCTAGGGATAGTGTCAAGACCTTAGTTACTTAGGGCATCAGGGCCTAATTTAGGCCCAGTGTCAGGGCTTCAGGTAGGGATAGCGTCAGAGCCTGACTTAGGGAGAGCGACAGGGCTTGAGTGAGGCCTAGTGTCAGAGCCTTAGCTAGGGATAGTATCAGGGCATGACTTAGGAGCAGCATAAGGGCCTTGGTAGGATCAGCCTCAGGGGCTTGGTTAAAGACATTATCAGGGCCTCTGTTAGGGACAGCCTTAGGGCCTCCCTTAGGGACAGCGTCAGGGCTTACTTAGGGACAGTTTCAGGAGCTTGGTAAGAGATGGGTCCGGAAATTACCTCAGGATAGTGTCAGGACATTAGATATTGACGGCAGCAGGGCCTTAGTTAGGGACAGTGTCAAGGCCTTAGTTAGTACTGGCATCTGGGCCTCTGTTAGGTACAGTGTCAGGGCCTGAGTTAGGAATAGTGTTAGGTCCTTAGTTAGGGACAGTATCACGGCCTTGGGGCTAAATTCAGGGCCTGAGGTAGTCACAGCCTAAGGGCTTTAGTTAGCATAAGAGGCAGGACATTTGCTAGGGACAGGGTTAGGGTAAAGTTTAGGGATCGTGTCAGGAAATGACCTAGGGATAGTGTCAAGAGCTTAGTTACAGTATCAGGGCCTTATTTAGGACCCGTGTCAGGGCTTCAGGTAGGGACAGCGTCAGTGCCTGACTCTGGGAGAGCAACAGGGCCTGAGTGAGGCCTAGCGTCAGGCCCATAGCTGGGGACACTGTCAGGGCATGATGTAGGAGCAGCATCAGGGCCTTTGTTGCATCAGCATTAGTGTCTTAGTTACAGACATGATCAGGGCCTGAGTTAGTCACAGCGTCAAGGCCTCAGTTAGGCATAGCTTCAGGGACTGAGTTACGGACAGCCTCATGTCTTCACTTAGGAACAGCGACAGGGCTTCCTTAGGGACGGTGTCAGGACCTTGGTTAGAAATGGGTCAGGATATTAGCTCAGGATAGCGTCCGGATTTTAGTTATTGCCGGCAGCAGGGCCTATAATTAGAGATAGATTCCGGGTCTTAGTTAGGGACAGTGTCAGGGCCTTAATTAGGACTAGTCTGGGCCTTAGTTAGGGAGAGCATTACGGCTTCGGTGAGGATAAGGGGCAGGACGTTAGCTCGGGACAGAGTCAGGTTCCAGGCCAGTGGTAGTGTCAGGATGTGAGCTAGGGATAGGGTGAAGACCTTAGTTATTGAGAGCATCAGGGCCTTAGTTAGGACCAGCGTCAGGGCCTTCATCAGGACCAGTGTCAGGGCTTCACGTACGGACAGCGTCAGAGCCTAACTAAGGTACGGCAACGGGGCCTAAGTGAGGCCTATCTTTAGGGCCTGAGTTAGGGGCAGTGTCAGGGCATGACTTAGGAGCCGTATAAGGGCCTCTGTAGGATCAGCATTAGGGTCTTCGTTAAAGACATTCTCAGGGCCTCTGTTAGGGACCGCCTCAGGGCCTCACTTAGGGACAGCGTCAGGGCTTACTTTGGGACAGTTTCAGGACCTTGGTAAGACATGGGTCAGGATATTAGCTCGGGATAATGTCAGGACTTTAGATATTGACTGCAGCAGGGCCTTAGAGACAGTGTCTCAGCCTGACTTAGGACTAGCATCAGAGCCTTTGTTAGGTACAGTGCCAGGGACTGAGTTAGGTGTAGTGTCAGGGCCTTAGTTAGGGACAGTGTCAGGGCCTGAGTTAGGACGAGCCTCCAGGCCTCAGTTAGGGCCAGGGTCACGGCCTCGGGACTAATTTTAGGGCCTTAGTTAGGAAGAGCATCAGGGATTTATTTAGCATAAGAAGCTCAACATTAGTTAAAGACAAGGTTAGGCTAAGGTCTAGGGATTGTGTCAGGGCATGACCTAGGGATAGTGTCAAGACCTTAGTTACTTAGGGCATCAGGGCCTAATTTAGGCCCAGTGTCAGGGCTTCAGGTAGGGATAGCGTCAGAGCCTGACTTAGGGAGAGCGACAGGGCTTGAGTGAGGCCTAGTGTCAGAGCCTTAGCTAGGGATAGTATCAGGGCATGACTTAGGAGCAGCATAAGGGCCTTGGTAGGATCAGCCTCAGGGGCTTGGTTAAAGACATTATCAGGGCCTCTGTTAGGGACAGCCTTAGGGCCTCCCTTAGGGACAGCGTCAGGGCTTACTTAGGGACAGTTTCAGGAGCTTGGTAAGAGATGGGTCCGGAAATTACCTCAGGATAGTGTCAGGACATTAGATATTGACGGCAGCAGGGCCTTAGTTAGGGACAGTGTCAAGGCCTTAGTTAGTACTGGCATCTGGGCCTCTGTTAGGTACAGTGTCAGGGCCTGAGTTAGGAATAGTGTTAGGTCCTTAGTTAGGGACAGTATCACGGCCTTGGGGCTAAATTCAGGGCCTGAGGTAGTCACAGCCTAAGGGCTTTAGTTAGCATAAGAGGCAGGACATTTGCTAGGGACAGGGTTAGGGTAAAGTTTAGGGATCGTGTCAGGAAATGACCTAGGGATAGTGTCAAGAGCTTAGTTACAGTATCAGGGCCTTATTTAGGACCCGTGTCAGGGCTTCAGGTAGGGACAGCGTCAGTGCCTGACTCTGGGAGAGCAACAGGGCCTGAGTGAGGCGTAGCGTCAGGCCCATAGCTGGGGACACTGTCAGGGCATGATGTAGGAGCAGCATCAGGGCCTTTGTTGCATCAGCATTAGTGTCTTAGTTACAGACATGATCAGGGCCTGAGTTAGTCACAGCGTCAAGGCCTCAGTTAGGCATAGCTTCAGGGACTGAGTTACGGACAGCCTCAGGTCTTCACTTAGGAACAGCGACAGGGCTTCCTTAGGGACGGTGTCAGGACCTTGGTTAGAAATGGGTCAGGATATTAGCTCAGGATAGCGTCCGGATTTTAGTTATTGCCGGCAGCAGGGCCTATAATTAGAGATAGATTCCGGGCCTTAGTTAGGGACAGTGTCAGGGCCTTAATTAGGACTAGTCTGGGCCTTAGTTAGGGAGAGCATTACGGCTTCGGTGAGGATAAGGGGCAGGACGTTAGCTCGGGACAGAGTCAGGTTCCAGGCCAGTGGTAGTGTCAGGATGTGAGCTAGGGATAGGGTGAAGACCTTAGTCATTGAGAGCATCAGGGCCTTAGTTAGGACCAGCGTCAGGGCCTTCATCAGGACCAGTGTCAGGGCTTCACGTACGGACAGCGTCAGAGCCTAACTAAGGTACGGCAACAGGGCCTAAGTGAGGCCTATCTTTAGGGCCTGAGTTAGGGACAGTGTCAGGGCATGACTTAGGAGCCGTATAAGGGCCTCTGTAGGATCAGCATTAGGGTCTTCGTTAAAGACATTCTCAGGGCCTCTGTTAGGGACCGCCTCAGGGCCTCACTTAGGGACAGCGTCAGGGCTTACTTTGGGACAGTTTCAGGACCTTGGTAAGACATGGGTCAGGATATTAGCTCGGGATAATGTCAGGACTTTAGATATTGACTGCAGCAGGGCCTTAGAGACAGTGTCTCAGCCTGACTTAGGACTAGCATCAGAGCCTTTGTTAGGTACAGTGTCAGGGACTGAGTTAGGTGTAGTGTCAGGGCCTTAGTTAGGGACAGTGTCAGGGCCTGAGTTAGGACGAGCCTCCAGGCCTCAGTTAGGGCCAGGGTCACGGCCTCGGGACTAATTTTAGGGCCTTAGTTAGGAAGAGCATCAGGGATTTATTTAGCATAAGAAGCTCAACATTAGTTAAAGACAAGGTTAGGCTAAGGTCTAGGGATTGTGTCAGGGCATGACCTAGGGATAGTGTCAAGACCTTAGTTACTTAGGGCATCAGGGCCTAATTTAGGCCCAGTGTCAGGGCTTCAGGTAGGGATAGCGTCAGAGCCTGACTTAGGGAGAGCGACAGGGCTTGAGTGAGGCCTAGTGTCAGAGCCTTAGCTAGGGATAGTATCAGGGCATGACTTAGGAGCAGCATAAGGGCCTTGGTAGGATCAGCCTCAGGGGCTTGGTTAAAGACATTATCAGGGCCTCTGTTAGGGACAGCCTTAGGGCCTCCCTTAGGGACAGCGTCAGGGCTTACTTAGGGACAGTTTCAGGAGCTTGGTAAGAGATGGGTCCGGAAATTACCTCAGGATAGTGTCAGGACATTAGATATTGACGGCAGCAGGGCCTTAGTTAGGGACAGTGTCAAGGCCTTAGTTAGTACTGGCATCTGGGCCTCTGTTAGGTACAGTGTCAGGGCCTGAGTTAGGAATAGTGTTAGGGCCTTAGTTAGGGACAGTATCACGGCCTTGGGGCTAAATTCAGGGCCTGAGGTAGTCACAGCCTAAGGGCTTTAGTTAGCATAAGAGGCAGGACATTTGCTAGGGACAGGGTTAGGGTAAAGTTTAGGGATCGTGTCAGGAAATGACCTAGGGATAGTGTCAAGAGCTTAGTTACAGTATCAGGGCCTTATTTAGGACCCGTGTCAGGGCTTCAGGTAGGGACAGCGTCAGTGCCTGACTCTGGGAGAGCAACAGGGCCTGAGTGAGGCCTAGCGTCAGGCCCATAGCTGGGGACACTGTCAGGGCATGATGTAGGAGCAGCATCAGGGCCTTTGTTGCATCAGCATTAGTGTCTTAGTTACAGACATGATCAGGGCCTGAGTTAGTCACAGCGTCAAGGCCTCAGTTAGGCATAGCTTCAGGGACTGAGTTACGGACAGCCTCAGGTCTTCACTTAGGAACAGCGACAGGGCTTCCTTAGGGACGGTGTCAGGACCTTGGTTAGAAATGGGTCAGGATATTAGCTCAGGATAGCGTCCGGATTTTAGTTATTGCCGGCAGCAGGGCCTATAATTAGAGATAGATTCCGGGTCTTAGTTAGGGACAGTGTCAGGGCCTTAATTAGGACTAGTCTGGGCCTTAGTTAGGGAGAGCATTACGGCTTCGGTGAGGATAAGGGGCAGGACGTTAGCTCGGGACAGAGTCAGGTTCCAGGCCAGTGGTAGTGTCAGGATGTGAGCTACGGATAGGGTGAAGACCTTAGTTATTGAGAGCATCCGGGCCTTAGTTAGGACCAGCGTCAGGGCCTTCATCAGGACCAGTGTCAGGGCTTCACGTACGGACAGCGTCAGAGCCTAACTAAGGTACGGCAACGGGGCCTAAGTGAGGCCTATCTTTAGGGCCTGAGTTAGGGGCAGTGTCAGGGCATGACTTAGGAGCCGTATAAGGGCCTCTGTAGGATCAGCATTAGGGTCTTCGTTAAAGACATTCTCAGGGCCTCTGTTAGGGACCGTCTCAGGGCCTCTGTTAGGGACCGCCTCAGGGCCTCACTTAGGGACAGCGTCAGGGCTTACTTTGGGACAGTTTCAGGACCTTGGTAAGACATGGGTCAGGATATTAGCTCGGGATAATGTCAGGACTTTAGATATTGACTGCAGCAGGGCCTTAGAGACAGTGTCTCAGCCTGACTTAGGACTAGCATCAGAGCCTTTGTTAGGTACAGTGTCAGGGACTGAGTTAGGTGTAGTGTCAGGGCCTTAGTTAGGGACAGTGTCAGGGCCTGAGTTAGGACGAGCCTCCAGGCCTCAGTTAGGGCCAGGGTCACGGCCTCGGGACTAATTTTAGGGCCTTAGTTAGGAAGAGCATCAGGGATTTATTTAGCATAAGAAGCTCAACATTAGTTAAAGACAAGGTTAGGCTAAGGTCTAGGGATTGTGTCAGGGCATGACCTAGGGATAGTGTCAAGACCTTAGTTACTTAGGGCATCAGGGCCTAATTTAGGCCCAGTGTCAGGGCTTCAGGTAGGGATAGCGTCAGAGCCTGACTTAGGGAGAGCGACAGGGCTTGAGTGAGGCCTAGTGTCAGAGCCTTAGCTAGGGATAGTATCAGGGCATGACTTAGGAGCAGCATAAGGGCCTTGGTAGGATCAGCCTCAGGGGCTTGGTTAAAGACATTATCAGGGCCTCTGTTAGGGACAGCCTTAGGGCCTCCCTTAGGGACAGCGTCAGGGCTTACTTAGGGACAGTTTCAGGAGCTTGGTAAGAGATGGGTCCGGAAATTACCTCAGGATAGTGTCAGGACATTAGATATTGACGGCAGCAGGGCCTTAGTTAGGGACAGTGTCAAGGCCTTAGTTAGTACTGGCATCTGGGCCTCTGTTAGGTACAGTGTCAGGGCCTGAGTTAGGAATAGTGTTAGGGCCTTAGTTAGGGACAGTATCACGGCCTTGGGGCTAAATTCAGGGCCTGAGGTAGTCACAGCCTAAGGGCTTTAGTTAGCATAAGAGGCAGGACATTTGCTAGGGACAGGGTTAGGGTAAAGTTTAGGGATCGTGTCAGGAAATGACCTAGGGATAGTGTCAAGAGCTTAGTTACAGTATCAGGGCCTTATTTAGGACCCGTGTCAGGGCTTCAGGTAGGGACAGCGTCAGTGCCTGACTCTGGGAGAGCAACAGGGCCTGAGTGAGGCCTAGCGTCAGGCCCATAGCTGGGGACACTGTCAGGGCATGATGTAGGAGCAGCATCAGGGCCTTTGTTGCATCAGCATTAGTGTCTTAGTTACAGACATGATCAGGGCCTGAGTTAGTCACAGCGTCAAGGCCTCAGTTAGGCATAGCTTCAGGGACTGAGTTACGGACAGCCTCAGGTCTTCACTTAGGAACAGCGACAGGGCTTCCTTAGGGACGGTGTCAGGACCTTGGTTAGAAATGGGTCAGGATATTAGCTCAGGATAGCGTCCGGATTTTAGTTATTGCCGGCAGCAGGGCCTATAATTAGAGATAGATTCCGGGTCTTAGTTAGGGACAGTGTCAGGGCCTTAATTAGGACTAGTCTGGGCCTTAGTTAGGGAGAGCATTACGGCTTCGGTGAGGATAAGGGGCAGGACGTTAGCTCGGGACAGAGTCAGGTTCCAGGCCAGTGGTAGTGTCAGGATGTGAGCTAGGGATAGGGTGAAGACCTTAGTCATTGAGAGCATCAGGGCCTTAGTTAGGACCAGCGTCAGGGCCTTCATCAGGACCAGTGTCAGGGCTTCACGTACGGACAGCGTCAGAGCCTAACTAAGGTACGGCAACAGGGCCTAAGTGAGGCCTATCTTTAGGGCCTGAGTTAGGGACAGTGTCAGGGCATGACTTAGGAGCCGTATAAGGGCCTCTGTAGGATCAGCATTAGGGTCTTCGTTAAAGACATTCTCAGGGCCTCTGTTAGGGACCGCCTCAGGGCCTCACTTAGGGACAGCGTCAGGGCTTACTTTGGGACAGTTTCAGGACCTTGGTAAGACATGGGTCAGGATATTAGCTCGGGATAATGTCAGGACTTTAGATATTGACTGCAGCAGGGCCTTAGAGACAGTGTCTCAGCCTGACTTAGGACTAGCATCAGAGCCTTTGTTAGGTACAGTGTCAGGGACTGAGTTAGGTGTAGTGTCAGGGCCTTAGTTAGGGACAGTGTCAGGGCCTGAGTTAGGACGAGCCTCCAGGCCTCAGTTAGGGCCAGGGTCACGGCCTCGGGACTAATTTTAGGGCCTTAGTTAGGAAGAGCATCAGGGATTTATTTAGCATAAGAAGCTCAACATTAGTTAAAGACAAGGTTAGGCTAAGGTCTAGGGATTGTGTCAGGGCATGACCTAGGGATAGTGTCAAGACCTTAGTTACTTCGGGCATCAGGGCCTAATTTAGGCCCAGTGTCAGGGCTTCAGGTAGGGATAGCGTCAGAGCCTGACTTAGGGAGAGCGACAGGGCTTGAGTGAGGCCTAGTGTCAGAGCCTTAGCTAGGGATAGTATCAGGGCATGACTTAGGAGCAGCATAAGGGCCTTGGTAGGATCAGCCTCAGGGGCTTGGTTAAAGACATTATCAGGGCCTCTGTTAGGGACAGCCTTAGGGCCTCCCTTAGGGACAGCGTCAGGGCTTACTTAGGGACAGTTTCAGGAGCTTGGTAAGAGATGGGTCCGGAAATTACCTCAGGATAGTGTCAGGACATTAGATATTGACGGCAGCAGGGCCTTAGTTAGGGACAGTGTCAAGGCCTTAGTTAGTACTAGCATCTGGGCCTCTGTTACGTACAGTGTCAGGGCCTGAGTTAGGAATAGTGTTAGGGCCTTAGTTAGGGACAGTATCACGGCCTTGGGACTAAATTCAGGGCCTGAGGTAGTCACAGCCTAAGGGCTTTAGTTAGCATAAGAGGCAGGACATTTGCTAGGGACAGGGTTAGGGTAAAGTTTAGGGATCGTGTCAGGAAATGACCTAGGGATAGTGTCAAGAGCTTAGTTACAGTATCAGGGCCTTATTTAGGACCCGTGTCAGGGCTTCAGGTAGGGACAGCGTCAGTGCCTGACTCTGGGAGAGCAACAGGGCCTGAGTGAGGCCTAGCGTCAGGCCCATAGCTGGGGACACTGTCAGGGCATGATGTAGGAGCAGCATCAGGGCCTTTGTTGCATCAGCATTAGTGTCTTAGTTACAGACATGATCAGGGCCTGAGTTAGTCACAGCGTCAAGGCCTCAGTTAGGCATAGCTTCAGGGACTGAGTTACGGACAGCCTCAGGTCTTCACTTAGGAACAGCGACAGGGCTTCCTTAGGGACGGTGTCAGGACCTTGGTTAGAAATGGGTCAGGATATTAGCTCAGGATAGCGTCCGGATTTTAGTTATTGCCGGCAGCAGGGCCTATAATTAGAGATAGATTCCGGGTCTTAGTTAGGGACAGTGTCAGGGCCTTAATTAGGACTAGTCTGGGCCTTAGTTAGGGAGAGCATTACGGCTTCGGTGAGGATAAGGGGCAGGACGTTAGCTCGGGACAGAGTCAGGTTCCAGGCCAGTGGTAGTGTCAGGATGTGAGCTAGGGATAGGGTGAAGACCTTAGTTATTGAGAGCATCCGGGCCTTAGTTAGGACCAGCGTCAGGGCCTTCATCAGGACCAGTGTCAGGGCTTCACGTACGGACAGCGTCAGAGCCTAACTAAGGTACGGCAACGGGGCCTAAGTGAGGCCTATCTTTAGGGCCTGAGTTAGGGGCAGTGTCAGGGCATGACTTAGGAGCCGTATAAGGGCCTCTGTAGGATCAGCATTAGGGTCTTCGTTAAAGACATTCTCAGGGCCTCTGTTAGGGACCGCCTCAGGGCCTCACTTAGGGACAGCGTCAGGGCTTACTTTGGGACAGTTTCAGGACCTTGGTAAGACATGGGTCAGGATATTAGCTCGGGATAATGTCAGGACTTTAGATATTGACTGCAGCAGGGCCTTAGAGACAGTGTCTCAGCCTGACTTAGGACTAGCATCAGAGCCTTTGTTAGGTACAGTGTCAGGGACTGAGTTAGGTGTAGTGTCAGGGCCTTAGTTAGGGACAGTGTCAGGGCCTGAGTTAGGACGAGCCTCCAGGCCTCAGTTAGGGCCAGGGTCACGGCCTCGGGACTAATTTTAGGGCCTTAGTTAGGAAGAGCATCAGGGATTTATTTAGCATAAGAAGCTCAACATTAGTTAAAGACAAGGTTAGGCTAAGGTCTAGGGATTGTGTCAGGGCATGACCTAGGGATAGTGTCAAGACCTTAGTTACTTCGGGCATCAGGGCCTAATTTAGGCCCAGTGTCAGGGCTTCAGGTAGGGATAGCGTCAGAGCCTGACTTAGGGAGAGCGACAGGGCTTGAGTGAGGCCTAGTGTCAGAGCCTTAGCTAGGGATAGTATCAGGGCATGACTTAGGAGCAGCATAAGGGCCTTGGTAGGATCAGCCTCAGGGGCTTGGTTAAAGACATTATCAGGGCCTCTGTTAGGGACAGCCTTAGGGCCTCCCTTAGGGACAGCGTCAGGGCTTACTTAGGGACAGTTTCAGGAGCTTGGTAAGAGATGGGTCCGGAAATTACCTCAGGATAGTGTCAGGACATTAGATATTGACGGCAGCAGGGCCTTAGTTAGGGACAGTGTCAAGGCCTTAGTTAGTACTGGCATCTGGGCCTCTGTTAGGTACAGTGTCAGGGCCTGAGTTAGGAATAGTGTTAGGTCCTTAGTTAGGGACAGTATCACGGCCTTGGGGCTAAATTCAGGGCCTGAGGTAGTCACAGCCTAAGGGCTTTAGTTAGCATAAGAGGCAGGACATTTGCTAGGGACAGGGTTAGGGTAAAGTTTAGGGATCGTGTCAGGAAATGACCTAGGGATAGTGTCAAGAGCTTAGTTACAGTATCAGGGCCTTATTTAGGACCCGTGTCAGGGCTTCAGGTAGGGACAGCGTCAGTGCCTGACTCTGGGAGAGCAACAGGGCCTGAGTGAGGCCTAGCGTCAGGCCCATAGCTGGGGACACTGTCAGGGCATGATGTAGGAGCAGCATCAGGGCCTTTGTTGCATCAGCATTAGTGTCTTAGTTACAGACATGATCAGGGCCTGAGTTAGTCACAGCGTCAAGGCCTCAGTTAGGCATAGCTTCAGGGACTGAGTTACGGACAGCCTCAGGTCTTCACTTAGGAACAGCGACAGGGCTTCCTTAGGGACGGTGTCAGGACCTTGGTTAGAAATGGGTCAGGATATTAGCTCAGGATAGCGTCCGGATTTTAGTTATTGCCGGCAGCAGGGCCTATAATTAGAGATAGATTCCGGGTCTTAGTTAGGGACAGTGTCAGGGCCTTAATTAGGACTAGTCTGGGCCTTAGTTAGGGAGAGCATTACGGCTTCGGTGAGGATAAGGGGCAGGACGTTAGCTCGGGACAGAGTCAGGTTCCAGGCCAGTGGTAGTGTCAGGATGTGAGCTAGGGATAGGGTGAAGACCTTAGTCATTGAGAGCATCAGGGCCTTAGTTAGGACCAGCGTCAGGGCCTTCATCAGGACCAGTGTCAGGGCTTCACGTACGGACAGCGTCAGAGCCTAACTAAGGTACGGCAACAGGGCCTAAGTGAGGCCTATCTTTAGGGCCTGAGTTAGGGACAGTGTCAGGGCATGACTTAGGAGCCGTATAAGGGCCTCTGTAGGATCAGCATTAGGGTCTTCGTTAAAGACATTCTCAGGGCCTCTGTTAGGGACCGCCTCAGGGCCTCACTTAGGGACAGCGTCAGGGCTTACTTTGGGACAGTTTCAGGACCTTGGTAAGACATGGGTCAGGATATTAGCTCGGGATAATGTCAGGACTTTAGATATTGACTGCAGCAGGGCCTTAGAGACAGTGTCTCAGCCTGACTTAGGACTAGCATCAGAGCCTTTGTTAGGTACAGTGTCAGGGACTGAGTTAGGTGTAGTGTCAGGGCCTTAGTTAGGGACAGTGTCAGGGCCTGAGTTAGGACGAGCCTCCAGGCCTCAGTTAGGGCCAGGGTCACGGCCTCGGGACTAATTTTAGGGCCTTAGTTAGGAAGAGCATCAGGGATTTATTTAGCATAAGAAGCTCAACATTAGTTAAAGACAAGGTTAGGCTAAGGTCTAGGGATTGTGTCAGGGCATGACCTAGGGATAGTGTCAAGACCTTAGTTACTTCGGGCATCAGGGCCTAATTTAGGCCCAGTGTCAGGGCTTCAGGTAGGGATAGCGTCAGAGCCTGACTTAGGGAGAGCGACAGGGCTTGAGTGAGGCCTAGTGTCAGAGCCTTAGCTAGGGATAGTATCAGGGCATGACTTAGGAGCAGCATAAGGGCCTTGGTAGGATCAGCCTCAGGGGCTTGGTTAAAGACATTATCAGGGCCTCTGTTAGGGACAGCCTTAGGGCCTCCCTTAGGGACAGCGTCAGGGCTTACTTAGGGACAGTTTCAGGAGCTTGGTAAGAGATGGGTCCGGAAATTACCTCAGGATAGTGTCAGGACATTAGATATTGACGGCAGCAGGGCCTTAGTTAGGGACAGTGTCAAGGCCTTAGTTAGTACTAGCATCTGGGCCTCTGTTACGTACAGTGTCAGGGCCTGAGTTAGGAATAGTGTTAGGGCCTTAGTTAGGGACAGTATCACGGCCTTGGGACTAAATTCAGGGCCTGAGGTAGTCACAGCCTAAGGGCTTTAGTTAGCATAAGAGGCAGGACATTTGCTAGGGACAGGGTTAGGGTAAAGTTTAGGGATCGTGTCAGGAAATGACCTAGGGATAGTGTCAAGAGCTTAGTTACAGTATCAGGGCCTTATTTAGGACCCGTGTCAGGGCTTCAGGTAGGGACAGCGTCAGTGCCTGACTCTGGGAGAGCAACAGGGCCTGAGTGAGGCCTAGCGTCAGGCCCATAGCTGGGGACACTGTCAGGGCATGATGTAGGAGCAGCATCAGGGCCTTTGTTGCATCAGCATTAGTGTCTTAGTTACAGACATGATCAGGGCCTGAGTTAGTCACAGCGTCAAGGCCTCAGTTAGGCATAGCTTCAGGGACTGAGTTACGGACAGCCTCAGGTCTTCACTTAGGAACAGCGACAGGGCTTCCTTAGGGACGGTGTCAGGACCTTGGTTAGAAATGGGTCAGGATATTAGCTCAGGATAGCGTCCGGATTTTAGTTATTGCCGGCAGCAGGGCCTATAATTAGAGATAGATTCCGGGTCTTAGTTAGGGACAGTGTCAGGGCCTTAATTAGGACTAGTCTGGGCCTTAGTTAGGGAGAGCATTACGGCTTCGGTGAGGATAAGGGGCAGGACGTTAGCTCGGGACAGAGTCAGGTTCCAGGCCAGTGGTAGTGTCAGGATGTGAGCTAGGGATAGGGTGAAGACCTTAGTTATTGAGAGCATCCGGGCCTTAGTTAGGACCAGCGTCAGGGCCTTCATCAGGACCAGTGTCAGGGCTTCACGTACGGACAGCGTCAGAGCCTAACTAAGGTACGGCAACGGGGCCTAAGTGAGGCCTATCTTTAGGGCCTGAGTTAGGGGCAGTGTCAGGGCATGACTTAGGAGCCGTATAAGGGCCTCTGTAGGATCAGCATTAGGGTCTTCGTTAAAGACATTCTCAGGGCCTCTGTTAGGGACCGCCTCAGGGCCTCACTTAGGGACAGCGTCAGGGCTTACTTTGGGACAGTTTCAGGACCTTGGTAAGACATGGGTCAGGATATTAGCTCGGGATAATGTCAGGACTTTAGATATTGACTGCAGCAGGGCCTTAGAGACAGTGTCTCAGCCTGACTTAGGACTAGCATCAGAGCCTTTGTTAGGTACAGTGTCAGGGACTGAGTTAGGTGTAGTGTCAGGGCCTTAGTTAGGGACAGTGTCAGGGCCTGAGTTAGGACGAGCCTCCAGGCCTCAGTTAGGGCCAGGGTCACGGCCTCGGGACTAATTTTAGGGCCTTAGTTAGGAAGAGCATCAGGGATTTATTTAGCATAAGAAGCTCAACATTAGTTAAAGACAAGGTTAGGCTAAGGTCTAGGGATTGTGTCAGGGCATGACCTAGGGATAGTGTCAAGACCTTAGTTACTTAGGGCATCAGGGCCTAATTTAGGCCCAGTGTCAGGGCTTCAGGTAGGGATAGCGTCAGAGCCTGACTTAGGGAGAGCGACAGGGCTTGAGTGAGGCCTAGTGTCAGAGCCTTAGCTAGGGATAGTATCAGGGCATGACTTAGGAGCAGCATAAGGGCCTTGGTAGGATCAGCCTCAGGGGCTTGGTTAAAGACATTATCAGGGCCTCTGTTAGGGACAGCCTTAGGGCCTCCCTTAGGGACAGCGTCAGGGCTTACTTAGGGACAGTTTCAGGAGCTTGGTAAGAGATGGGTCCGGAAATTACCTCAGGATAGTGTCAGGACATTAGATATTGACGGCAGCAGGGCCTTAGTTAGGGACAGTGTCAAGGCCTTAGTTAGTACTGGCATCTGGGCCTCTGTTAGGTACAGTGTCAGGGCCTGAGTTAGGAATAGTGTTAGGTCCTTAGTTAGGGACAGTATCACGGCCTTGGGGCTAAATTCAGGGCCTGAGGTAGTCACAGCCTAAGGGCTTTAGTTAGCATAAGAGGCAGGACATTTGCTAGGGACAGGGTTAGGGTAAAGTTTAGGGATCGTGTCAGGAAATGACCTAGGGATAGTGTCAAGAGCTTAGTTACAGTATCAGGGCCTTATTTAGGACCCGTGTCAGGGCTTCAGGTAGGGACAGCGTCAGTGCCTGACTCTGGGAGAGCAACAGGGCCTGAGTGAGGCCTAGCGTCAGGCCCATAGCTGGGGACACTGTCAGGGCATGATGTAGGAGCAGCATCAGGGCCTTTGTTGCATCAGCATTAGTGTCTTAGTTACAGACATGATCAGGGCCTGAGTTAGTCACAGCGTCAAGGCCTCAGTTAGGCATAGCTTCAGGGACTGAGTTACGGACAGCCTCAGGTCTTCACTTAGGAACAGCGACAGGGCTTCCTTAGGGACGGTGTCAGGACCTTGGTTAGAAATGGGTCAGGATATTAGCTCAGGATAGCGTCCGGATTTTAGTTATTGCCGGCAGCAGGGCCTATAATTAGAGATAGATTCCGGGTCTTAGTTAGGGACAGTGTCAGGGCCTTAATTAGGACTAGTCTGGGCCTTAGTTAGGGAGAGCATTACGGCTTCGGTGAGGATAAGGGGCAGGACGTTAGCTCGGGACAGAGTCAGGTTCCAGGCCAGTGGTAGTGTCAGGATGTGAGCTAGGGATAGGGTGAAGACCTTAGTTATTGAGAGCATCCGGGCCTTAGTTAGGACCAGCGTCAGGGCCTTCATCAGGACCAGTGTCAGGGCTTCACGTACGGACAGCGTCAGAGCCTAACTAAGGTACGGCAACGGGGCCTAAGTGAGGCCTATCTTTAGGGCCTGAGTTAGGGGCAGTGTCAGGGCATGACTTAGGAGCCGTATAAGGGCCTCTGTAGGATCAGCATTGGGGTCTTCGTTAAAGACATTCTCAGGGCCTCTGTTAGGGACCGCCTCAGGGCCTCACTTAGGGACAGCGTCAGGGCTTACTTTGGGACAGTTTCAGGACCTTGGTAAGACATGGGTCAGGATATTAGCTCGGGATAATGTCAGGACTTTAGATATTGACTGCAGCAGGGCCTTAGAGACAGTGTCTCAGCCTGACTTAGGACTAGCATCAGAGCCTTTGTTAGGTACAGTGTCAGGGACTGAGTTAGGTGTAGTGTCAGGGCCTTAGTTAGGGACAGTGTCAGGGCCTGAGTTAGGACGAGCCTCCAGGCCTCAGTTAGGGCCAGGGTCACGGCCTCGGGACTAATTTTAGGGCCTTAGTTAGGAAGAGCATCAGGGATTTATTTAGCATAAGAAGCTCAACATTAGTTAAAGACAAGGTTAGGCTAAGGTCTAGGGATTGTGTCAGGGCATGACCTAGGGATAGTGTCAAGACCTTAGTTACTTAGGGCATCAGGGCCTAATTTAGGCCCAGTGTCAGGGCTTCAGGTAGGGATAGCGTCAGAGCCTGACTTAGGGAGAGCGACAGGGCTTGAGTGAGGCCTAGTGTCAGAGCCTTAGCTAGGGATAGTATCAGGGCATGACTTAGGAGCAGCATAAGGGCCTTGGTAGGATCAGCCTCAGGGGCTTGGTTAAAGACATTATCAGGGCCTCTGTTAGGGACAGCCTTAGGGCCTCCCTTAGGGACAGCGTCAGGGCTTACTTAGGGACAGTTTCAGGAGCTTGGTAAGAGATGGGTCCGGAAATTACCTCAGGATAGTGTCAGGACATTAGATATTGACGGCAGCAGGGCCTTAGTTAGGGACAGTGTCAAGGCCTTAGTTAGTACTGGCATCTGGGCCTCTGTTAGGTACAGTGTCAGGGCCTGAGTTAGGAATAGTGTTAGGGCCTTAGTTAGGGACAGTATCACGGCCTTGGGGCTAAATTCAGGGCCTGAGGTAGTCACAGCCTAAGGGCTTTAGTTAGCATAAGAGGCAGGACATTTGCTAGGGACAGGGTTAGGGTAAAGTTTAGGGATCGTGTCAGGAAATGACCTAGGGATAGTGTCAAGAGCTTAGTTACAGTATCAGGGCCTTATTTAGGACCCGTGTCAGGGCTTCAGGTAGGGACAGCGTCAGTGCCTGACTCTGGGAGAGCAACAGGGCCTGAGTGAGGCCTAGCGTCAGGCCCATAGCTGGGGACACTGTCAGGGCATGATGTAGGAGCAGCATCAGGGCCTTTGTTGCATCAGCATTAGTGTCTTAGTTACAGACATGATCAGGGCCTGAGTTAGTCACAGCGTCAAGGCCTCAGTTAGGCATAGCTTCAGGGACTGAGTTACGGACAGCCTCAGGTCTTCACTTAGGAACAGCGACAGGGCTTCCTTAGGGACGGTGTCAGGACCTTGGTTAGAAATGGGTCAGGATATTAGCTCAGGATAGCGTCCGGATTTTAGTTATTGCCGGCAGCAGGGCCTATAATTAGAGATAGATTCCGGGTCTTAGTTAGGGACAGTGTCAGGGCCTTAATTAGGACTAGTCTGGGCCTTAGTTAGGGAGAGCATTACGGCTTCGGTGAGGATAAGGGGCAGGACGTTAGCTCGGGACAGAGTCAGGTTCCAGGCCAGTGGTAGTGTCAGGATGTGAGCTAGGGATAGGGTGAAGACCTTAGTTATTGAGAGCATCAGGGCCTTAGTTAGGACCAGCGTCAGGGCCTTCATCAGGACCAGTGTCAGGGCTTCACGTACGGACAGCGTCAGAGCCTAACTAAGGTACGGCAACGGGGCCTAAGTGAGGCCTATCTTTAGGGCCTGAGTTAGGGGCAGTGTCAGGGCATGACTTAGGAGCCGTATAAGGGCCTCTGTAGGATCAGCATTAGGGTCTTCGTTAAAGACATTCTCAGGGCCTCTGTTAGGGACCGCCTCAGGGCCTCACTTAGGGACAGCGTCAGGGCTTACTTTGGGACAGTTTCAGGACCTTGGTAAGACATGGGTCAGGATATTAGCTCGGGATAATGTCAGGACTTTAGATATTGACTGCAGCAGGGCCTTAGAGACAGTGTCTCAGCCTGACTTAGGACTAGCATCAGAGCCTTTTTTAGGTACAGTGCCAGGGACTGAGTTAGGTGTAGTGTCAGGGCCTTAGTTAGGGACAGTGTCAGGGCCTGAGTTAGGACGAGCCTCCAGGCCTCAGTTAGGGCCAGGGTCACGGCCTCGGGACTAATTTTAGGGCCTTAGTTAGGAAGAGCATCAGGGATTTATTTAGCATAAGAAGCTCAACATTAGTTAAAGACAAGGTTAGGCTAAGGTCTAGGGATTGTGTCAGGGCATGACCTAGGGATAGTGTCAAGACCTTAGTTACTTAGGGCATCAGGGCCTAATTTAGGCCCAGTGTCAGGGCTTCAGGTAGGGATAGCGTCAGAGCCTGACTTAGGGAGAGCGACAGGGCTTGAGTGAGGCCTAGTGTCAGAGCCTTAGCTAGGGATAGTATCAGGGCATGACTTAGGAGCAGCATAAGGGCCTTGGTAGGATCAGCCTCAGGGGCTTGGTTAAAGACATTATCAGGGCCTCTGTTAGGGACAGCCTTAGGGCCTCCCTTAGGGACAGCGTCAGGGCTTACTTAGGGACAGTTTCAGGAGCTTGGTAAGAGATGGGTCCGGAAATTACCTCAGGATAGTGTCAGGACATTAGATATTGACGGCAGCAGGGCCTTAGTTAGGGACAGTGTCAAGGCCTTAGTTAGTACTGGCATCTGGGCCTCTGTTAGGTACAGTGTCAGGGCCTGAGTTAGGAATAGTGTTAGGTCCTTAGTTAGGGACAGTATCACGGCCTTGGGGCTAAATTCAGGGCCTGAGGTAGTCACAGCCTAAGGGCTTTAGTTAGCATAAGAGGCAGGACATTTGCTAGGGACAGGGTTAGGGTAAAGTTTAGGGATCGTGTCAGGAAATGACCTAGGGATAGTGTCAAGAGCTTAGTTACAGTATCAGGGCCTTATTTAGGACCCGTGTCAGGGCTTCAGGTAGGGACAGCGTCAGTGCCTGACTCTGGGAGAGCAACAGGGCCTGAGTGAGGCGTAGCGTCAGGCCCATAGCTGGGGACACTGTCAGGGCATGATGTAGGAGCAGCATCAGGGCCTTTGTTGCATCAGCATTAGTGTCTTAGTTACAGACATGATCAGGGCCTGAGTTAGTCACAGCGTCAAGGCCTCAGTTAGGCATAGCTTCAGGGACTGAGTTACGGACAGCCTCAGGTCTTCACTTAGGAACAGCGACAGGGCTTCCTTAGGGACGGTGTCAGGACCTTGGTTAGAAATGGGTCAGGATATTAGCTCAGGATAGCGTCCGGATTTTAGTTATTGCCGGCAGCAGGGCCTATAATTAGAGATAGATTCCGGGTCTTAGTTAGGGACAGTGTCAGGGCCTTAATTAGGACTAGTCTGGGCCTTAGTTAGGGAGAGCATTACGGCTTCGGTGAGGATAAGGGGCAGGACGTTAGCTCGGGACAGAGTCAGGTTCCAGGCCAGTGGTAGTGTCAGGATGTGAGCTAGGGATAGGGTGAAGACCTTAGTTATTGAGAGCATCCGGGCCTTAGTTAGGACCAGCGTCAGGGCCTTCATCAGGACCAGTGTCAGGGCTTCACGTACGGACAGCGTCAGAGCCTAACTAAGGTACGGCAACGGGGCCTAAGTGAGGCCTATCTTTAGGGCCTGAGTTAGGGGCAGTGTCAGGGCATGACTTAGGAGCCGTATAAGGGCCTCTGTAGGATCAGCATTAGGGTCTTCGTTAAAGACATTCTCAGGGCCTCTGTTAGGGACCGCCTCAGGGCCTCACTTAGGGACAGCGTCAGGGCTTACTTTGGGACAGTTTCAGGACCTTGGTAAGACATGGGTCAGGATATTAGCTCGGGATAATGTCAGGACTTTAGATATTGACTGCAGCAGGGCCTTAGAGACAGTGTCTCAGCCTGACTTAGGACTAGCATCAGAGCCTTTGTTAGGTACAGTGTCAGGGACTGAGTTAGGTGTAGTGTCAGGGCCTTAGTTAGGGACAGTGTCAGGGCCTGAGTTAGGACGAGCCTCCAGGCCTCAGTTAGGGCCAGGGTCACGGCCTCGGGACTAATTTTAGGGCCTTAGTTAGGAAGAGCATCAGGGATTTATTTAGCATAAGAAGCTCAACATTAGTTAAAGACAAGGTTAGGCTAAGGTCTAGGGATTGTGTCAGGGCATGACCTAGGGATAGTGTCAAGACCTTAGTTACTTAGGGCATCAGGGCCTAATTTAGGCCCAGTGTCAGGGCTTCAGGTAGGGATAGCGTCAGAGCCTGACTTAGGGAGAGCGACAGGGCTTGAGTGAGGCCTAGTGTCAGAGCCTTAGCTAGGGATAGTATCAGGGCATGACTTAGGAGCAGCATAAGGGCCTTGGTAGGATCAGCCTCAGGGGCTTGGTTAAAGACATTATCAGGGCCTCTGTTAGGGACAGCCTTAGGGCCTCCCTTAGGGACAGCGTCAGGGCTTACTTAGGGACAGTTTCAGGAGCTTGGTAAGAGATGGGTCCGGAAATTACCTCAGGATAGTGTCAGGACATTAGATATTGACGGCAGCAGGGCCTTAGTTAGGGACAGTGTCAAGGCCTTAGTTAGTACTGGCATCTGGGCCTCTGTTAGGTACAGTGTCAGGGCCTGAGTTAGGAATAGTGTTAGGGCCTTAGTTAGGGACAGTATCACGGCCTTGGGGCTAAATTCAGGGCCTGAGGTAGTCACAGCCTAAGGGCTTTAGTTAGCATAAGAGGCAGGACATTTGCTAGGGACAGGGTTAGGGTAAAGTTTAGGGATCGTGTCAGGAAATGACCTAGGGATAGTGTCAAGAGCTTAGTTACAGTATCAGGGCCTTATTTAGGACCCGTGTCAGGGCTTCAGGTAGGGACAGCGTCAGTGCCTGACTCTGGGAGAGCAACAGGGCCTGAGTGAGGCCTAGCGTCAGGCCCATAGCTGGGGACACTGTCAGGGCATGATGTAGGAGCAGCATCAGGGCCTTTGTTGCATCAGCATTAGTGTCTTAGTTACAGACATGATCAGGGCCTGAGTTAGTCACAGCGTCAAGGCCTCAGTTAGGCATAGCTTCAGGGACTGAGTTACGGACAGCCTCAGGTCTTCACTTAGGAACAGCGACAGGGCTTCCTTAGGGACGGTGTCAGGACCTTGGTTAGAAATGGGTCAGGATATTAGCTCAGGATAGCGTCCGGATTTTAGTTATTGCCGGCAGCAGGGCCTATAATTAGAGATAGATTCCGGGTCTTAGTTAGGGACAGTGTCAGGGCCTTAATTAGGACTAGTCTGGGCCTTAGTTAGGGAGAGCATTACGGCTTCGGTGAGGATAAGGGGCAGGACGTTAGCTCGGGACAGAGTCAGGTTCCAGGCCAGTGGTAGTGTCAGGATGTGAGCTAGGGATAGGGTGAAGACCTTAGTTATTGAGAGCATCCGGGCCTTAGTTAGGACCAGCGTCAGGGCCTTCATCAGGACCAGTGTCAGGGCTTCACGTACGGACAGCGTCAGAGCCTAACTAAGGTACGGCAACGGGGCCTAAGTGAGGCCTATCTTTAGGGCCTGAGTTAGGGGCAGTGTCAGGGCATGACTTAGGAGCCGTATAAGGGCCTCTGTAGGATCAGCATTAGGGTCTTCGTTAAAGACATTCTCAGGGCCTCTGTTAGGGACCGTCTCAGGGCCTCTGTTAGGGACCGCCTCAGGGCCTCACTTAGGGACAGCGTCAGGGCTTACTTTGGGACAGTTTCAGGACCTTGGTAAGACATGGGTCAGGATATTAGCTCGGGATAATGTCAGGACTTTAGATATTGACTGCAGCAGGGCCTTAGAGACAGTGTCTCAGCCTGACTTAGGACTAGCATCAGAGCCTTTGTTAGGTACAGTGTCAGGGACTGAGTTAGGTGTAGTGTCAGGGCCTTAGTTAGGGACAGTGTCAGGGCCTGAGTTAGGACGAGCCTCCAGGCCTCAGTTAGGGCCAGGGTCACGGCCTCGGGACTAATTTTAGGGCCTTAGTTAGGAAGAGCATCAGGGATTTATTTAGCATAAGAAGCTCAACATTAGTTAAAGACAAGGTTAGGCTAAGGTCTAGGGATTGTGTCAGGGCATGACCTAGGGATAGTGTCAAGACCTTAGTTACTTAGGGCATCAGGGCCTAATTTAGGCCCAGTGTCAGGGCTTCAGGTAGGGATAGCGTCAGAGCCTGACTTAGGGAGAGCGACAGGGCTTGAGTGAGGCCTAGTGTCAGAGCCTTAGCTAGGGATAGTATCAGGGCATGACTTAGGAGCAGCATAAGGGCCTTGGTAGGATCAGCCTCAGGGGCTTGGTTAAAGACATTATCAGGGCCTCTGTTAGGGACAGCCTTAGGGCCTCCCTTAGGGACAGCGTCAGGGCTTACTTAGGGACAGTTTCAGGAGCTTGGTAAGAGATGGGTCCGGAAATTACCTCAGGATAGTGTCAGGACATTAGATATTGACGGCAGCAGGGCCTTAGTTAGGGACAGTGTCAAGGCCTTAGTTAGTACTGGCATCTGGGCCTCTGTTAGGTACAGTGTCAGGGCCTGAGTTAGGAATAGTGTTAGGTCCTTAGTTAGGGACAGTATCACGGCCTTGGGGCTAAATTCAGGGCCTGAGGTAGTCACAGCCTAAGGGCTTTAGTTAGCATAAGAGGCAGGACATTTGCTAGGGACAGGGTTAGGGTAAAGTTTAGGGATCGTGTCAGGAAATGACCTAGGGATAGTGTCAAGAGCTTAGTTACAGTATCAGGGCCTTATTTAGGACCCGTGTCAGGGCTTCAGGTAGGGACAGCGTCAGTGCCTGACTCTGGGAGAGCAACAGGGCCTGAGTGAGGCCTAGCGTCAGGCCCATAGCTGGGGACACTGTCAGGGCATGATGTAGGAGCAGCATCAGGGCCTTTGTTGCATCAGCATTAGTGTCTTAGTTACAGACATGATCAGGGCCTGAGTTAGTCACAGCGTCAAGGCCTCAGTTAGGCATAGCTTCAGGGACTGAGTTACGGACAGCCTCAGGTCTTCACTTAGGAACAGCGACAGGGCTTCCTTAGGGACGGTGTCAGGACCTTGGTTAGAAATGGGTCAGGATATTAGCTCAGGATAGCGTCCGGATTTTAGTTATTGCCGGCAGCAGGGCCTATAATTAGAGATAGATTCCGGGTCTTAGTTAGGGACAGTGTCAGGGCCTTAATTAGGACTAGTCTGGGCCTTAGTTAGGGAGAGCATTACGGCTTCGGTGAGGATAAGGGGCAGGACGTTAGCTCGGGACAGAGTCAGGTTCCAGGCCAGTGGTAGTGTCAGGATGTGAGCTAGGGATAGGGTGAAGACCTTAGTCATTGAGAGCATCAGGGCCTTAGTTAGGACCAGCGTCAGGGCCTTCATCAGGACCAGTGTCAGGGCTTCACGTACGGACAGCGTCAGAGCCTAACTAAGGTACGGCAACAGGGCCTAAGTGAGGCCTATCTTTAGGGCCTGAGTTAGGGACAGTGTCAGGGCATGACTTAGGAGCCGTATAAGGGCCTCTGTAGGATCAGCATTAGGGTCTTCGTTAAAGACATTCTCAGGGCCTCTGTTAGGGACCGCCTCAGGGCCTCACTTAGGGACAGCGTCAGGGCTTACTTTGGGACAGTTTCAGGACCTTGGTAAGACATGGGTCAGGATATTAGCTCGGGATAATGTCAGGACTTTAGATATTGACTGCAGCAGGGCCTTAGAGACAGTGTCTCAGCCTGACTTAGGACTAGCATCAGAGCCTTTGTTAGGTACAGTGTCAGGGACTGAGTTAGGTGTAGTGTCAGGGCCTTAGTTAGGGACAGTGTCAGGGCCTGAGTTAGGACGAGCCTCCAGGCCTCAGTTAGGGCCAGGGTCACGGCCTCGGGACTAATTTTAGGGCCTTAGTTAGGAAGAGCATCAGGGATTTATTTAGCATAAGAAGCTCAACATTAGTTAAAGACAAGGTTAGGCTAAGGTCTAGGGATTGTGTCAGGGCATGACCTAGGGATAGTGTCAAGACCTTAGTTACTTCGGGCATCAGGGCCTAATTTAGGCCCAGTGTCAGGGCTTCAGGTAGGGATAGCGTCAGAGCCTGACTTAGGGAGAGCGACAGGGCTTGAGTGAGGCCTAGTGTCAGAGCCTTAGCTAGGGATAGTATCAGGGCATGACTTAGGAGCAGCATAAGGGCCTTGGTAGGATCAGCCTCAGGGGCTTGGTTAAAGACATTATCAGGGCCTCTGTTAGGGACAGCCTTAGGGCCTCCCTTAGGGACAGCGTCAGGGCTTACTTAGGGACAGTTTCAGGAGCTTGGTAAGAGATGGGTCCGGAAATTACCTCAGGATAGTGTCAGGACATTAGATATTGACGGCAGCAGGGCCTTAGTTAGGGACAGTGTCAAGGCCTTAGTTAGTACTAGCATCTGGGCCTCTGTTACGTACAGTGTCAGGGCCTGAGTTAGGAATAGTGTTAGGGCCTTAGTTAGGGACAGTATCACGGCCTTGGGACTAAATTCAGGGCCTGAGGTAGTCACAGCCTAAGGGCTTTAGTTAGCATAAGAGGCAGGACATTTGCTAGGGACAGGGTTAGGGTAAAGTTTAGGGATCGTGTCAGGAAATGACCTAGGGATAGTGTCAAGAGCTTAGTTACAGTATCAGGGCCTTATTTAGGACCCGTGTCAGGGCTTCAGGTAGGGACAGCGTCAGTGCCTGACTCTGGGAGAGCAACAGGGCCTGAGTGAGGCCTAGCGTCAGGCCCATAGCTGGGGACACTGTCAGGGCATGATGTAGGAGCAGCATCAGGGCCTTTGTTGCATCAGCATTAGTGTCTTAGTTACAGACATGATCAGGGCCTGAGTTAGTCACAGCGTCAAGGCCTCAGTTAGGCATAGCTTCAGGGACTGAGTTACGGACAGCCTCAGGTCTTCACTTAGGAACAGCGACAGGGCTTCCTTAGGGACGGTGTCAGGACCTTGGTTAGAAATGGGTCAGGATATTAGCTCAGGATAGCGTCCGGATTTTAGTTATTGCCGGCAGCAGGGCCTATAATTAGAGATAGATTCCGGGTCTTAGTTAGGGACAGTGTCAGGGCCTTAATTAGGACTAGTCTGGGCCTTAGTTAGGGAGAGCATTACGGCTTCGGTGAGGATAAGGGGCAGGACGTTAGCTCGGGACAGAGTCAGGTTCCAGGCCAGTGGTAGTGTCAGGATGTGAGCTAGGGATAGGGTGAAGACCTTAGTTATTGAGAGCATCCGGGCCTTAGTTAGGACCAGCGTCAGGGCCTTCATCAGGACCAGTGTCAGGGCTTCACGTACGGACAGCGTCAGAGCCTAACTAAGGTACGGCAACGGGGCCTAAGTGAGGCCTATCTTTAGGGCCTGAGTTAGGGGCAGTGTCAGGGCATGACTTAGGAGCCGTATAAGGGCCTCTGTAGGATCAGCATTAGGGTCTTCGTTAAAGACATTCTCAGGGCCTCTGTTAGGGACCGCCTCAGGGCCTCACTTAGGGACAGCGTCAGGGCTTACTTTGGGACAGTTTCAGGACCTTGGTAAGACATGGGTCAGGATATTAGCTCGGGATAATGTCAGGACTTTAGATATTGACTGCAGCAGGGCCTTAGAGACAGTGTCTCAGCCTGACTTAGGACTAGCATCAGAGCCTTTGTTAGGTACAGTGTCAGGGACTGAGTTAGGTGTAGTGTCAGGGCCTTAGTTAGGGACAGTGTCAGGGCCTGAGTTAGGACGAGCCTCCAGGCCTCAGTTAGGGCCAGGGTCACGGCCTCGGGACTAATTTTAGGGCCTTAGTTAGGAAGAGCATCAGGGATTTATTTAGCATAAGAAGCTCAACATTAGTTAAAGACAAGGTTAGGCTAAGGTCTAGGGATTGTGTCAGGGCATGACCTAGGGATAGTGTCAAGACCTTAGTTACTTAGGGCATCAGGGCCTAATTTAGGCCCAGTGTCAGGGCTTCAGGTAGGGATAGCGTCAGAGCCTGACTTAGGGAGAGCGACAGGGCTTGAGTGAGGCCTAGTGTCAGAGCCTTAGCTAGGGATAGTATCAGGGCATGACTTAGGAGCAGCATAAGGGCCTTGGTAGGATCAGCCTCAGGGGCTTGGTTAAAGACATTATCAGGGCCTCTGTTAGGGACAGCCTTAGGGCCTCCCTTAGGGACAGCGTCAGGGCTTACTTAGGGACAGTTTCAGGAGCTTGGTAAGAGATGGGTCCGGAAATTACCTCAGGATAGTGTCAGGACATTAGATATTGACGGCAGCAGGGCCTTAGTTAGGGACAGTGTCAAGGCCTTAGTTAGTACTGGCATCTGGGCCTCTGTTAGGTACAGTGTCAGGGCCTGAGTTAGGAATAGTGTTAGGTCCTTAGTTAGGGACAGTATCACGGCCTTGGGGCTAAATTCAGGGCCTGAGGTAGTCACAGCCTAAGGGCTTTAGTTAGCATAAGAGGCAGGACATTTGCTAGGGACAGGGTTAGGGTAAAGTTTAGGGATCGTGTCAGGAAATGACCTAGGGATAGTGTCAAGAGCTTAGTTACAGTATCAGGGCCTTATTTAGGACCCGTGTCAGGGCTTCAGGTAGGGACAGCGTCAGTGCCTGACTCTGGGAGAGCAACAGGGCCTGAGTGAGGCCTAGCGTCAGGCCCATAGCTGGGGACACTGTCAGGGCATGATGTAGGAGCAGCATCAGGGCCTTTGTTGCATCAGCATTAGTGTCTTAGTTACAGACATGATCAGGGCCTGAGTTAGTCACAGCGTCAAGGCCTCAGTTAGGCATAGCTTCAGGGACTGAGTTACGGACAGCCTCAGGTCTTCACTTAGGAACAGCGACAGGGCTTCCTTAGGGACGGTGTCAGGACCTTGGTTAGAAATGGGTCAGGATATTAGCTCAGGATAGCGTCCGGATTTTAGTTATTGCCGGCAGCAGGGCCTATAATTAGAGATAGATTCCGGGTCTTAGTTAGGGACAGTGTCAGGGCCTTAATTAGGACTAGTCTGGGCCTTAGTTAGGGAGAGCATTACGGCTTCGGTGAGGATAAGGGGCAGGACGTTAGCTCGGGACAGAGTCAGGTTCCAGGCCAGTGGTAGTGTCAGGATGTGAGCTAGGGATAGGGTGAAGACCTTAGTTATTGAGAGCATCCGGGCCTTAGTTAGGACCAGCGTCAGGGCCTTCATCAGGACCAGTGTCAGGGCTTCACGTACGGACAGCGTCAGAGCCTAACTAAGGTACGGCAACGGGGCCTAAGTGAGGCCTATCTTTAGGGCCTGAGTTAGGGGCAGTGTCAGGGCATGACTTAGGAGCCGTATAAGGGCCTCTGTAGGATCAGCATTGGGGTCTTCGTTAAAGACATTCTCAGGGCCTCTGTTAGGGACCGCCTCAGGGCCTCACTTAGGGACAGCGTCAGGGCTTACTTTGGGACAGTTTCAGGACCTTGGTAAGACATGGGTCAGGATATTAGCTCGGGATAATGTCAGGACTTTAGATATTGACTGCAGCAGGGCCTTAGAGACAGTGTCTCAGCCTGACTTAGGACTAGCATCAGAGCCTTTGTTAGGTACAGTGTCAGGGACTGAGTTAGGTGTAGTGTCAGGGCCTTAGTTAGGGACAGTGTCAGGGCCTGAGTTAGGACGAGCCTCCAGGCCTCAGTTAGGGCCAGGGTCACGGCCTCGGGACTAATTTTAGGGCCTTAGTTAGGAAGAGCATCAGGGATTTATTTAGCATAAGAAGCTCAACATTAGTTAAAGACAAGGTTAGGCTAAGGTCTAGGGATTGTGTCAGGGCATGACCTAGGGATAGTGTCAAGACCTTAGTTACTTAGGGCATCAGGGCCTAATTTAGGCCCAGTGTCAGGGCTTCAGGTAGGGATAGCGTCAGAGCCTGACTTAGGGAGAGCGACAGGGCTTGAGTGAGGCCTAGTGTCAGAGCCTTAGCTAGGGATAGTATCAGGGCATGACTTAGGAGCAGCATAAGGGCCTTGGTAGGATCAGCCTCAGGGGCTTGGTTAAAGACATTATCAGGGCCTCTGTTAGGGACAGCCTTAGGGCCTCCCTTAGGGACAGCGTCAGGGCTTACTTAGGGACAGTTTCAGGAGCTTGGTAAGAGATGGGTCCGGAAATTACCTCAGGATAGTGTCAGGACATTAGATATTGACGGCAGCAGGGCCTTAGTTAGGGACAGTGTCAAGGCCTTAGTTAGTACTGGCATCTGGGCCTCTGTTAGGTACAGTGTCAGGGCCTGAGTTAGGAATAGTGTTAGGTCCTTAGTTAGGGACAGTATCACGGCCTTGGGGCTAAATTCAGGGCCTGAGGTAGTCACAGCCTAAGGGCTTTAGTTAGCATAAGAGGCAGGACATTTGCTAGGGACAGGGTTAGGGTAAAGTTTAGGGATCGTGTCAGGAAATGACCTAGGGATAGTGTCAAGAGCTTAGTTACAGTATCAGGGCCTTATTTAGGACCCGTGTCAGGGCTTCAGGTAGGGACAGCGTCAGTGCCTGACTCTGGGAGAGCAACAGGGCCTGAGTGAGGCCTAGCGTCAGGCCCATAGCTGGGGACACTGTCAGGGCATGATGTAGGAGCAGCATCAGGGCCTTTGTTGCATCAGCATTAGTGTCTTAGTTACAGACATGATCAGGGCCTGAGTTAGTCACAGCGTCAAGGCCTCAGTTAGGCATAGCTTCAGGGACTGAGTTACGGACAGCCTCAGGTCTTCACTTAGGAACAGCGACAGGGCTTCCTTAGGGACGGTGTCAGGACCTTGGTTAGAAATGGGTCAGGATATTAGCTCAGGATAGCGTCCGGATTTTAGTTATTGCCGGCAGCAGGGCCTATAATTAGAGATAGATTCCGGGTCTTAGTTAGGGACAGTGTCAGGGCCTTAATTAGGACTAGTCTGGGCCTTAGTTAGGGAGAGCATTACGGCTTCGGTGAGGATAAGGGGCAGGACGTTAGCTCGGGACAGAGTCAGGTTCCAGGCCAGTGGTAGTGTCAGGATGTGAGCTAGGGATAGGGTGAAGACCTTAGTTATTGAGAGCATCCGGGCCTTAGTTAGGACCAGCGTCAGGGCCTTCATCAGGACCAGTGTCAGGGCTTCACGTACGGACAGCGTCAGAGCCTAACTAAGGTACGGCAACGGGGCCTAAGTGAGGCCTATCTTTAGGGCCTGAGTTAGGGGCAGTGTCAGGGCATGACTTAGGAGCCGTATAAGGGCCTCTGTAGGATCAGCATTAGGGTCTTCGTTAAAGACATTCTCAGGGCCTCTGTTAGGGACCGCCTCAGGGCCTCACTTAGGGACAGCGTCAGGGCTTACTTTGGGACAGTTTCAGGACCTTGGTAAGACATGGGTCAGGATATTAGCTCGGGATAATGTCAGGACTTTAGATATTGACTGCAGCAGGGCCTTAGAGACAGTGTCTCAGCCTGACTTAGGACTAGCATCAGAGCCTTTGTTAGGTACAGTGTCAGGGACTGAGTTAGGTGTAGTGTCAGGGCCTTAGTTAGGGACAGTGTCAGGGCCTGAGTTAGGACGAGCCTCCAGGCCTCAGTTAGGGCCAGGGTCACGGCCTCGGGACTAATTTTAGGGCCTTAGTTAGGAAGAGCATCAGGGATTTATTTAGCATAAGAAGCTCAACATTAGTTAAAGACAAGGTTAGGCTAAGGTCTAGGGATTGTGTCAGGGCATGACCTAGGGATAGTGTCAAGACCTTAGTTACTTAGGGCATCAGGGCCTAATTTAGGCCCAGTGTCAGGGCTTCAGGTAGGGATAGCGTCAGAGCCTGACTTAGGGAGAGCGACAGGGCTTGAGTGAGGCCTAGTGTCAGAGCCTTAGCTAGGGATAGTATCAGGGCATGACTTAGGAGCAGCATAAGGGCCTTGGTAGGATCAGCCTCAGGGGCTTGGTTAAAGACATTATCAGGGCCTCTGTTAGGGACAGCCTTAGGGCCTCCCTTAGGGACAGCGTCAGGGCTTACTTAGGGACAGTTTCAGGAGCTTGGTAAGAGATGGGTCCGGAAATTACCTCAGGATAGTGTCAGGACATTAGATATTGACGGCAGCAGGGCCTTAGTTAGGGACAGTGTCAAGGCCTTAGTTAGTACTGGCATCTGGGCCTCTGTTAGGTACAGTGTCAGGGCCTGAGTTAGGAATAGTGTTAGGGCCTTAGTTAGGGACAGTATCACGGCCTTGGGGCTAAATTCAGGGCCTGAGGTAGTCACAGCCTAAGGGCTTTAGTTAGCATAAGAGGCAGGACATTTGCTAGGGACAGGGTTAGGGTAAAGTTTAGGGATCGTGTCAGGAAATGACCTAGGGATAGTGTCAAGAGCTTAGTTACAGTATCAGGGCCTTATTTAGGACCCGTGTCAGGGCTTCAGGTAGGGACAGCGTCAGTGCCTGACTCTGGGAGAGCAACAGGGCCTGAGTGAGGCCTAGCGTCAGGCCCATAGCTGGGGACACTGTCAGGGCATGATGTAGGAGCAGCATCAGGGCCTTTGTTGCATCAGCATTAGTGTCTTAGTTACAGACATGATCAGGGCCTGAGTTAGTCACAGCGTCAAGGCCTCAGTTAGGCATAGCTTCAGGGACTGAGTTACGGACAGCCTCAGGTCTTCACTTAGGAACAGCGACAGGGCTTCCTTAGGGACGGTGTCAGGACCTTGGTTAGAAATGGGTCAGGATATTAGCTCAGGATAGCGTCCGGATTTTAGTTATTGCCGGCAGCAGGGCCTATAATTAGAGATAGATTCCGGGTCTTAGTTAGGGACAGTGTCAGGGCCTTAATTAGGACTAGTCTGGGCCTTAGTTAGGGAGAGCATTACGGCTTCGGTGAGGATAAGGGGCAGGACGTTAGCTCGGGACAGAGTCAGGTTCCAGGCCAGTGGTAGTGTCAGGATGTGAGCTAGGGATAGGGTGAAGACCTTAGTTATTGAGAGCATCCGGGCCTTAGTTAGGACCAGCGTCAGGGCCTTCATCAGGACCAGTGTCAGGGCTTCACGTACGGACAGCGTCAGAGCCTAACTAAGGTACGGCAACGGGGCCTAAGTGAGGCCTATCTTTAGGGCCTGAGTTAGGGGCAGTGTCAGGGCATGACTTAGGAGCCGTATAAGGGCCTCTGTAGGATCAGCATTAGGGTCTTCGTTAAAGACATTCTCAGGGCCTCTGTTAGGGACCGCCTCAGGGCCTCACTTAGGGACAGCGTCAGGGCTTACTTTGGGACAGTTTCAGGACCTTGGTAAGACATGGGTCAGGATATTAGCTCGGGATAATGTCAGGACTTTAGATATTGACTGCAGCAGGGCCTTAGAGACAGTGTCTCAGCCTGACTTAGGACTAGCATCAGAGCCTTTGTTAGGTACAGTGTCAGGGACTGAGTTAGGTGTAGTGTCAGGGCCTTAGTTAGGGACAGTGTCAGGGCCTGAGTTAGGACGAGCCTCCAGGCCTCAGTTAGGGCCAGGGTCACGGCCTCGGGACTAATTTTAGGGCCTTAGTTAGGAAGAGCATCAGGGATTTATTTAGCATAAGAAGCTCAACATTAGTTAAAGACAAGGTTAGGCTAAGGTCTAGGGATTGTGTCAGGGCATGACCTAGGGATAGTGTCAAGACCTTAGTTACTTAGGGCATCAGGGCCTAATTTAGGCCCAGTGTCAGGGCTTCAGGTAGGGATAGCGTCAGAGCCTGACTTAGGGAGAGCGACAGGGCTTGAGTGAGGCCTAGTGTCAGAGCCTTAGCTAGGGATAGTATCAGGGCATGACTTAGGAGCAGCATAAGGGCCTTGGTAGGATCAGCCTCAGGGGCTTGGTTAAAGACATTATCAGGGCCTCTGTTAGGGACAGCCTTAGGGCCTCCCTTAGGGACAGCGTCAGGGCTTACTTAGGGACAGTTTCAGGAGCTTGGTAAGAGATGGGTCCGGAAATTACCTCAGGATAGTGTCAGGACATTAGATATTGACGGCAGCAGGGCCTTAGTTAGGGACAGTGTCAAGGCCTTAGTTAGTACTGGCATCTGGGCCTCTGTTAGGTACAGTGTCAGGGCCTGAGTTAGGAATAGTGTTAGGTCCTTAGTTAGGGACAGTATCACGGCCTTGGGGCTAAATTCAGGGCCTGAGGTAGTCACAGCCTAAGGGCTTTAGTTAGCATAAGAGGCAGGACATTTGCTAGGGACAGGGTTAGGGTAAAGTTTAGGGATCGTGTCAGGAAATGACCTAGGGATAGTGTCAAGAGCTTAGTTACAGTATCAGGGCCTTATTTAGGACCCGTGTCAGGGCTTCAGGTAGGGACAGCGTCAGTGCCTGACTCTGGGAGAGCAACAGGGCCTGAGTGAGGCCTAGCGTCAGGCCCATAGCTGGGGACACTGTCAGGGCATGATGTAGGAGCAGCATCAGGGCCTTTGTTGCATCAGCATTAGTGTCTTAGTTACAGACATGATCAGGGCCTGAGTTAGTCACAGCGTCAAGGCCTCAGTTAGGCATAGCTTCAGGGACTGAGTTACGGACAGCCTCAGGTCTTCACTTAGGAACAGCGACAGGGCTTCCTTAGGGACGGTGTCAGGACCTTGGTTAGAAATGGGTCAGGATATTAGCTCAGGATAGCGTCCGGATTTTAGTTATTGCCGGCAGCAGGGCCTATAATTAGAGATAGATTCCGGGTCTTAGTTAGGGACAGTGTCAGGGCCTTAATTAGGACTAGTCTGGGCCTTAGTTAGGGAGAGCATTACGGCTTCGGTGAGGATAAGGGGCAGGACGTTAGCTCGGGACAGAGTCAGGTTCCAGGCCAGTGGTAGTGTCAGGATGTGAGCTAGGGATAGGGTGAAGACCTTAGTTATTGAGAGCATCCGGGCCTTAGTTAGGACCAGCGTCAGGGCCTTCATCAGGACCAGTGTCAGGGCTTCACGTACGGACAGCGTCAGAGCCTAACTAAGGTACGGCAACGGGGCCTAAGTGAGGCCTATCTTTAGGGCCTGAGTTAGGGGCAGTGTCAGGGCATGACTTAGGAGCCGTATAAGGGCCTCTGTAGGATCAGCATTGGGGTCTTCGTTAAAGACATTCTCAGGGCCTCTGTTAGGGACCGCCTCAGGGCCTCACTTAGGGACAGCGTCAGGGCTTACTTTGGGACAGTTTCAGGACCTTGGTAAGACATGGGTCAGGATATTAGCTCGGGATAATGTCAGGACTTTAGATATTGACTGCAGCAGGGCCTTAGAGACAGTGTCTCAGCCTGACTTAGGACTAGCATCAGAGCCTTTGTTAGGTACAGTGTCAGGGACTGAGTTAGGTGTAGTGTCAGGGCCTTAGTTAGGGACAGTGTCAGGGCCTGAGTTAGGACGAGCCTCCAGGCCTCAGTTAGGGCCAGGGTCACGGCCTCGGGACTAATTTTAGGGCCTTAGTTAGGAAGAGCATCAGGGATTTATTTAGCATAAGAAGCTCAACATTAGTTAAAGACAAGGTTAGGCTAAGGTCTAGGGATTGTGTCAGGGCATGACCTAGGGATAGTGTCAAGACCTTAGTTACTTAGGGCATCAGGGCCTAATTTAGGCCCAGTGTCAGGGCTTCAGGTAGGGATAGCGTCAGAGCCTGACTTAGGGAGAGCGACAGGGCTTGAGTGAGGCCTAGTGTCAGAGCCTTAGCTAGGGATAGTATCAGGGCATGACTTAGGAGCAGCATAAGGGCCTTGGTAGGATCAGCCTCAGGGGCTTGGTTAAAGACATTATCAGGGCCTCTGTTAGGGACAGCCTTAGGGCCTCCCTTAGGGACAGCGTCAGGGCTTACTTAGGGACAGTTTCAGGAGCTTGGTAAGAGATGGGTCCGGAAATTACCTCAGGATAGTGTCAGGACATTAGATATTGACGGCAGCAGGGCCTTAGTTAGGGACAGTGTCAAGGCCTTAGTTAGTACTGGCATCTGGGCCTCTGTTAGGTACAGTGTCAGGGCCTGAGTTAGGAATAGTGTTAGGTCCTTAGTTAGGGACAGTATCACGGCCTTGGGGCTAAATTCAGGGCCTGAGGTAGTCACAGCCTAAGGGCTTTAGTTAGCATAAGAGGCAGGACATTTGCTAGGGACAGGGTTAGGGTAAAGTTTAGGGATCGTGTCAGGAAATGACCTAGGGATAGTGTCAAGAGCTTAGTTACAGTATCAGGGCCTTATTTAGGACCCGTGTCAGGGCTTCAGGTAGGGACAGCGTCAGTGCCTGAGTCTGGGAGAGCAACAGGGCCTGAGTGAGGCCTAGCGTCAGGCCCATAGCTGGGGACACTGTCAGGGCATGATGTAGGAGCAGCATCAGGGCCTTTGTTGCATCAGCATTAGTGTCTTAGTTACAGACATGATCAGGGCCTGAGTTAGTCACAGCGTCAAGGCCTCAGTTAGGCATAGCTTCAGGGACTGAGTTACGGACAGCCTCAGGTCTTCACTTAGGAACAGCGACAGGGCTTCCTTAGGGACGGTGTCAGGACCTTGGTTAGAAATGGGTCAGGATATTAGCTCAGGATAGCGTCCGGATTTTAATTATTGCCGGCAGCAGGGCCTATAATTAGAGATAGATTCCGGGTCTTAGTTAGGGACAGTGTCAGGGCCTTAATTAGGACTAGTCTGGGCCTTAGTTAGGGAGAGCATTACGGCTTCGGTGAGGATAAGGGGCAGGACGTTAGCTCGGGACAGAGTCAGGTTCCAGGCCAGTGGTAGTGTCAGGATGTGAGCTAGGGATAGGGTGAAGACCTTAGTTATTGAGAGCATCCGGGCCTTAGTTAGGACCAGCGTCAGGGCCTTCATCAGGACCAGTGTCAGGGCTTCACGTACGGACAGCGTCAGAGCCTAACTAAGGTACGGCAACGGGGCCTAAGTGAGGCCTATCTTTAGGGCCTGAGTTAGGGGCAGTGTCAGGGCATGACTTAGGAGCCGTATAAGGGCCTCTGTAGGATCAGCATTAGGGTCTTCGTTAAAGACATTCTCAGGGCCTCTGTTAGGGACCGCCTCAGGGCCTCACTTAGGGACAGCGTCAGGGCTTACTTTGGGACAGTTTCAGGACCTTGGTAAGACATGGGTCAGGATATTAGCTCGGGATAATGTCAGGACTTTAGATATTGACTGCAGCAGGGCCTTAGAGACAGTGTCTCAGCCTGACTTAGGACTAGCATCAGAGCCTTTGTTAGGTACAGTGTCAGGGACTGAGTTAGGTGTAGTGTCAGGGCCTTAGTTAGGGACAGTGTCAGGGCCTGAGTTAGGACGAGCCTCCAGGCCTCAGTTAGGGCCAGGGTCACGGCCTCGGGACTAATTTTAGGGCCTTAGTTAGGAAGAGCATCAGGGATTTATTTAGCATAAGAAGCTCAACATTAGTTAAAGACAAGGTTAGGCTAAGGTCTAGGGATTGTGTCAGGGCATGACCTAGGGATAGTGTCAAGACCTTAGTTACTTAGGGCATCAGGGCCTAATTTAGGCCCAGTGTCAGGGCTTCAGGTAGGGATAGCGTCAGAGCCTGACTTAGGGAGAGCGACAGGGCTTGAGTGAGGCCTAGTGTCAGAGCCTTAGCTAGGGATAGTATCAGGGCATGACTTAGGAGCAGCATAAGGGCCTTGGTAGGATCAGCCTCAGGGGCTTGGTTAAAGACATTATCAGGGCCTCTGTTAGGGACAGCCTTAGGGCCTCCCTTAGGGACAGCGTCAGGGCTTACTTAGGGACAGTTTCAGGAGCTTGGTAAGAGATGGGTCCGGAAATTACCTCAGGATAGTGTCAGGACATTAGATATTGACGGCAGCAGGGCCTTAGTTAGGGACAGTGTCAAGGCCTTAGTTAGTACTGGCATCTGGGCCTCTGTTAGGTACAGTGTCAGGGCCTGAGTTAGGAATAGTGTTAGGTCCTTAGTTAGGGACAGTATCACGGCCTTGGGGCTAAATTCAGGGCCTGAGGTAGTCACAGCCTAAGGGCTTTAGTTAGCATAAGAGGCAGGACATTTGCTAGGGACAGGGTTAGGGTAAAGTTTAGGGATCGTGTCAGGAAATGACCTAGGGATAGTGTCAAGAGCTTAGTTACAGTATCAGGGCCTTATTTAGGACCCGTGTCAGGGCTTCAGGTAGGGACAGCGTCAGTGCCTGACTCTGGGAGAGCAACAGGGCCTGAGTGAGGCCTAGCGTCAGGCCCATAGCTGGGGACACTGTCAGGGCATGATGTAGGAGCAGCATCAGGGCCTTTGTTGCATCAGCATTAGTGTCTTAGTTACAGACATGATCAGGGCCTGAGTTAGTCACAGCGTCAAGGCCTCAGTTAGGCATAGCTTCAGGGACTGAGTTACGGACAGCCTCAGGTCTTCACTTAGGAACAGCGACAGGGCTTCCTTAGGGACGGTGTCAGGACCTTGGTTAGAAATGGGTCAGGATATTAGCTCAGGATAGCGTCCGGATTTTAGTTATTGCCGGCAGCAGGGCCTATAATTAGAGATAGATTCCGGGTCTTAGTTAGGGACAGTGTCAGGGCCTTAATTAGGACTAGTCTGGGCCTTAGTTAGGGAGAGCATTACGGCTTCGGTGAGGATAAGGGGCAGGACGTTAGCTCGGGACAGAGTCAGGTTCCAGGCCAGTGGTAGTGTCAGGATGTGAGCTAGGGATAGGGTGAAGACCTTAGTTATTGAGAGCATCCGGGCCTTAGTTAGGACCAGCGTCAGGGCCTTCATCAGGACCAGTGTCAGGGCTTCACGTACGGACAGCGTCAGAGCCTAACTAAGGTACGGCAACGGGGCCTAAGTGAGGCCTATCTTTAGGGCCTGAGTTAGGGGCAGTGTCAGGGCATGACTTAGGAGCCGTATAAGGGCCTCTGTAGGATCAGCATTAGGGTCTTCGTTAAAGACATTCTCAGGGCCTCTGTTAGGGACCGCCTCAGGGCCTCACTTAGGGACAGCGTCAGGGCTTACTTTGGGACAGTTTCAGGACCTTGGTAAGACATGGGTCAGGATATTAGCTCGGGATAATGTCAGGACTTTAGATATTGACTGCAGCAGGGCCTTAGAGACAGTGTCTCAGCCTGACTTAGGACTAGCATCAGAGCCTTTGTTAGGTACAGTGTCAGGGACTGAGTTAGGTGTAGTGTCAGGGCCTTAGTTAGGGACAGTGTCAGGGCCTGAGTTAGGACGAGCCTCCAGGCCTCAGTTAGGGCCAGGGTCACGGCCTCGGGACTAATTTTAGGGCCTTAGTTAGGAAGAGCATCAGGGATTTATTTAGCATAAGAAGCTCAACATTAGTTAAAGACAAGGTTAGGCTAAGGTCTAGGGATTGTGTCAGGGCATGACCTAGGGATAGTGTCAAGACCTTAGTTACTTAGGGCATCAGGGCCTAATTTAGGCCCAGTGTCAGGGCTTCAGGTAGGGATAGCGTCAGAGCCTGACTTAGGGAGAGCGACAGGGCTTGAGTGAGGCCTAGTGTCAGAGCCTTAGCTAGGGATAGTATCAGGGCATGACTTAGGAGCAGCATAAGGGCCTTGGTAGGATCAGCCTCAGGGGCTTGGTTAAAGACATTATCAGGGCCTCTGTTAGGGACAGCCTTAGGGCCTCCCTTAGGGACAGCGTCAGGGCTTACTTAGGGACAGTTTCAGGAGCTTGGTAAGAGATGGGTCCGGAAATTACCTCAGGATAGTGTCAGGACATTAGATATTGACGGCAGCAGGGCCTTAGTTAGGGACAGTGTCAAGGCCTTAGTTAGTACTGGCATCTGGGCCTCTGTTAGGTACAGTGTCAGGGCCTGAGTTAGGAATAGTGTTAGGTCCTTAGTTAGGGACAGTATCACGGCCTTGGGGCTAAATTCAGGGCCTGAGGTAGTCACAGCCTAAGGGCTTTAGTTAGCATAAGAGGCAGGACATTTGCTAGGGACAGGGTTAGGGTAAAGTTTAGGGATCGTGTCAGGAAATGACCTAGGGATAGTGTCAAGAGCTTAGTTACAGTATCAGGGCCTTATTTAGGACCCGTGTCAGGGCTTCAGGTAGGGACAGCGTCAGTGCCTGACTCTGGGAGAGCAACAGGGCCTGAGTGAGGCCTAGCGTCAGGCCCATAGCTGGGGACACTGTCAGGGCATGATGTAGGAGCAGCATCAGGGCCTTTGTTGCATCAGCATTAGTGTCTTAGTTACAGACATGATCAGGGCCTGAGTTAGTCACAGCGTCAAGGCCTCAGTTAGGCATAGCTTCAGGGACTGAGTTACGGACAGCCTCAGGTCTTCACTTAGGAACAGCGACAGGGCTTCCTTAGGGACGGTGTCAGGACCTTGGTTAGAAATGGGTCAGGATATTAGCTCAGGATAGCGTCCGGATTTTAGTTATTGCCGGCAGCAGGGCCTATAATTAGAGATAGATTCCGGGTCTTAGTTAGGGACAGTGTCAGGGCCTTAATTAGGACTAGTCTGGGCCTTAGTTAGGGAGAGCATTACGGCTTCGGTGAGGATAAGGGGCAGGACGTTAGCTCGGGACAGAGTCAGGTTCCAGGCCAGTGGTAGTGTCAGGATGTGAGCTAGGGATAGGGTGAAGACCTTAGTTATTGAGAGCATCCGGGCCTTAGTTAGGACCAGCGTCAGGGCCTTCATCAGGACCAGTGTCAGGGCTTCACGTACGGACAGCGTCAGAGCCTAACTAAGGTACGGCAACGGGGCCTAAGTGAGGCCTATCTTTAGGGCCTGAGTTAGGGGCAGTGTCAGGGCATGACTTAGGAGCCGTATAAGGGCCTCTGTAGGATCAGCATTAGGGTCTTCGTTAAAGACATTCTCAGGGCCTCTGTTAGGGACCGCCTCAGGGCCTCACTTAGGGACAGCGTCAGGGCTTACTTTGGGACAGTTTCAGGACCTTGGTAAGACATGGGTCAGGATATTAGCTCGGGATAATGTCAGGACTTTAGATATTGACTGCAGCAGGGCCTTAGAGACAGTGTCTCAGCCTGACTTAGGACTAGCATCAGAGCCTTTGTTAGGTACAGTGTCAGGGACTGAGTTAGGTGTAGTGTCAGGGCCTTAGTTAGGGACAGTGTCAGGGCCTGAGTTAGGACGAGCCTCCAGGCCTCAGTTAGGGCCAGGGTCACGGCCTCGGGACTAATTTTAGGGCCTTAGTTAGGAAGAGCATCAGGGATTTATTTAGCATAAGAAGCTCAACATTAGTTAAAGACAAGGTTAGGCTAAGGTCTAGGGATTGTGTCAGGGCATGACCTAGGGATAGTGTCAAGACCTTAGTTACTTAGGGCATCAGGGCCTAATTTAGGCCCAGTGTCAGGGCTTCAGGTAGGGATAGCGTCAGAGCCTGACTTAGGGAGAGCGACAGGGCTTGAGTGAGGCCTAGTGTCAGAGCCTTAGCTAGGGATAGTATCAGGGCATGACTTAGGAGCAGCATAAGGGCCTTGGTAGGATCAGCCTCAGGGGCTTGGTTAAAGACATTATCAGGGCCTCTGTTAGGGACAGCCTTAGGGCCTCCCTTAGGGACAGCGTCAGGGCTTACTTAGGGACAGTTTCAGGAGCTTGGTAAGAGATGGGTCCGGAAATTACCTCAGGATAGTGTCAGGACATTAGATATTGACGGCAGCAGGGCCTTAGTTAGGGACAGTGTCAAGGCCTTAGTTAGTACTGGCATCTGGGCCTCTGTTAGGTACAGTGTCAGGGCCTGAGTTAGGAATAGTGTTAGGTCCTTAGTTAGGGACAGTATCACGGCCTTGGGGCTAAATTCAGGGCCTGAGGTAGTCACAGCCTAAGGGCTTTAGTTAGCATAAGAGGCAGGACATTTGCTAGGGACAGGGTTAGGGTAAAGTTTAGGGATCGTGTCAGGAAATGACCTAGGGATAGTGTCAAGAGCTTAGTTACAGTATCAGGGCCTTATTTAGGACCCGTGTCAGGGCTTCAGGTAGGGACAGCGTCAGTGCCTGACTCTGGGAGAGCAACAGGGCCTGAGTGAGGCCTAGCGTCAGGCCCATAGCTGGGGACACTGTCAGGGCATGATGTAGGAGCAGCATCAGGGCCTTTGTTGCATCAGCATTAGTGTCTTAGTTACAGACATGATCAGGGCCTGAGTTAGTCACAGCGTCAAGGCCTCAGTTAGGCATAGCTTCAGGGACTGAGTTACGGACAGCCTCAGGTCTTCACTTAGGAACAGCGACAGGGCTTCCTTAGGGACGGTGTCAGGACCTTGGTTAGAAATGGGTCAGGATATTAGCTCAGGATAGCGTCCGGATTTTAGTTATTGCCGGCAGCAGGGCCTATAATTAGAGATAGATTCCGGGTCTTAGTTAGGGACAGTGTCAGGGCCTTAATTAGGACTAGTCTGGGCCTTAGTTAGGGAGAGCATTACGGCTTCGGTGAGGATAAGGGGCAGGACGTTAGCTCGGGACAGAGTCAGGTTCCAGGCCAGTGGTAGTGTCAGGATGTGAGCTAGGGATAGGGTGAAGACCTTAGTTATTGAGAGCATCCGGGCCTTAGTTAGGACCAGCGTCAGGGCCTTCATCAGGACCAGTGTCAGGGCTTCACGTACGGACAGCGTCAGAGCCTAACTAAGGTACGGCAACGGGGCCTAAGTGAGGCCTATCTTTAGGGCCTGAGTTAGGGGCAGTGTCAGGGCATGACTTAGGAGCCGTATAAGGGCCTCTGTAGGATCAGCATTAGGGTCTTCGTTAAAGACATTCTCAGGGCCTCTGTTAGGGACCGCCTCAGGGCCTCACTTAGGGACAGCGTCAGGGCTTACTTTGGGACAGTTTCAGGACCTTGGTAAGACATGGGTCAGGATATTAGCTCGGGATAATGTCAGGACTTTAGATATTGACTGCAGCAGGGCCTTAGAGACAGTGTCTCAGCCTGACTTAGGACTAGCATCAGAGCCTTTGTTAGGTACAGTGTCAGGGACTGAGTTAGGTGTAGTGTCAGGGCCTTAGTTAGGGACAGTGTCAGGGCCTGAGTTAGGACGAGCCTCCAGGCCTCAGTTAGGGCCAGGGTCACGGCCTCGGGACTAATTTTAGGGCCTTAGTTAGGAAGAGCATCAGGGATTTATTTAGCATAAGAAGCTCAACATTAGTTAAAGACAAGGTTAGGCTAAGGTCTAGGGATTGTGTCAGGGCATGACCTAGGGATAGTGTCAAGACCTTAGTTACTTAGGGCATCAGGGCCTAATTTAGGCCCAGTGTCAGGGCTTCAGGTAGGGATAGCGTCAGAGCCTGACTTAGGGAGAGCGACAGGGCTTGAGTGAGGCCTAGTGTCAGAGCCTTAGCTAGGGATAGTATCAGGGCATGACTTAGGAGCAGCATAAGGGCCTTGGTAGGATCAGCCTCAGGGGCTTGGTTAAAGACATTATCAGGGCCTCTGTTAGGGACAGCCTTAGGGCCTCCCTTAGGGACAGCGTCAGGGCTTACTTAGGGACAGTTTCAGGAGCTTGGTAAGAGATGGGTCCGGAAATTACCTCAGGATAGTGTCAGGACATTAGATATTGACGGCAGCAGGGCCTTAGTTAGGGACAGTGTCAAGGCCTTAGTTAGTACTGGCATCTGGGCCTCTGTTAGGTACAGTGTCAGGGCCTGAGTTAGGAATAGTGTTAGGTCCTTAGTTAGGGACAGTATCACGGCCTTGGGGCTAAATTCAGGGCCTGAGGTAGTCACAGCCTAAGGGCTTTAGTTAGCATAAGAGGCAGGACATTTGCTAGGGACAGGGTTAGGGTAAAGTTTAGGGATCGTGTCAGGAAATGACCTAGGGATAGTGTCAAGAGCTTAGTTACAGTATCAGGGCCTTATTTAGGACCCGTGTCAGGGCTTCAGGTAGGGACAGCGTCAGTGCCTGACTCTGGGAGAGCAACAGGGCCTGAGTGAGGCCTAGCGTCAGGCCCATAGCTGGGGACACTGTCAGGGCATGATGTAGGAGCAGCATCAGGGCCTTTGTTGCATCAGCATTAGTGTCTTAGTTACAGACATGATCAGGGCCTGAGTTAGTCACAGCGTCAAGGCCTCAGTTAGGCATAGCTTCAGGGACTGAGTTACGGACAGCCTCAGGTCTTCACTTAGGAACAGCGACAGGGCTTCCTTAGGGACGGTGTCAGGACCTTGGTTAGAAATGGGTCAGGATATTAGCTCAGGATAGCGTCCGGATTTTAGTTATTGCCGGCAGCAGGGCCTATAATTAGAGATAGATTCCGGGTCTTAGTTAGGGACAGTGTCAGGGCCTTAATTAGGACTAGTCTGGGCCTTAGTTAGGGAGAGCATTACGGCTTCGGTGAGGATAAGGGGCAGGACGTTAGCTCGGGACAGAGTCAGGTTCCAGGCCAGTGGTAGTGTCAGGATGTGAGCTAGGGATAGGGTGAAGACCTTAGTTATTGAGAGCATCCGGGCCTTAGTTAGGACCAGCGTCAGGGCCTTCATCAGGACCAGTGTCAGGGCTTCACGTACGGACAGCGTCAGAGCCTAACTAAGGTACGGCAACGGGGCCTAAGTGAGGCCTATCTTTAGGGCCTGAGTTAGGGGCAGTGTCAGGGCATGACTTAGGAGCCGTATAAGGGCCTCTGTAGGATCAGCATTAGGGTCTTCGTTAAAGACATTCTCAGGGCCTCTGTTAGGGACCGCCTCAGGGCCTCACTTAGGGACAGCGTCAGGGCTTACTTTGGGACAGTTTCAGGACCTTGGTAAGACATGGGTCAGGATATTAGCTCGGGATAATGTCAGGACTTTAGATATTGACTGCAGCAGGGCCTTAGAGACAGTGTCTCAGCCTGACTTAGGACTAGCATCAGAGCCTTTGTTAGGTACAGTGTCAGGGACTGAGTTAGGTGTAGTGTCAGGGCCTTAGTTAGGGACAGTGTCAGGGCCTGAGTTAGGACGAGCCTCCAGGCCTCAGTTAGGGCCAGGGTCACGGCCTCGGGACTAATTTTAGGGCCTTAGTTAGGAAGAGCATCAGGGATTTATTTAGCATAAGAAGCTCAACATTAGTTAAAGACAAGGTTAGGCTAAGGTCTAGGGATTGTGTCAGGGCATGACCTAGGGATAGTGTCAAGACCTTAGTTACTTAGGGCATCAGGGCCTAATTTAGGCCCAGTGTCAGGGCTTCAGGTAGGGATAGCGTCAGAGCCTGACTTAGGGAGAGCGACAGGGCTTGAGTGAGGCCTAGTGTCAGAGCCTTAGCTAGGGATAGTATCAGGGCATGACTTAGGAGCAGCATAAGGGCCTTGGTAGGATCAGCCTCAGGGGCTTGGTTAAAGACATTATCAGGGCCTCTGTTAGGGACAGCCTTAGGGCCTCCCTTAGGGACAGCGTCAGGGCTTACTTAGGGACAGTTTCAGGAGCTTGGTAAGAGATGGGTCCGGAAATTACCTCAGGATAGTGTCAGGACATTAGATATTGACGGCAGCAGGGCCTTAGTTAGGGACAGTGTCAAGGCCTTAGTTAGTACTGGCATCTGGGCCTCTGTTAGGTACAGTGTCAGGGCCTGAGTTAGGAATAGTGTTAGGTCCTTAGTTAGGGACAGTATCACGGCCTTGGGGCTAAATTCAGGGCCTGAGGTAGTCACAGCCTAAGGGCTTTAGTTAGCATAAGAGGCAGGACATTTGCTAGGGACAGGGTTAGGGTAAAGTTTAGGGATCGTGTCAGGAAATGACCTAGGGATAGTGTCAAGAGCTTAGTTACAGTATCAGGGCCTTATTTAGGACCCGTGTCAGGGCTTCAGGTAGGGACAGCGTCAGTGCCTGACTCTGGGAGAGCAACAGGGCCTGAGTGAGGCCTAGCGTCAGGCCCATAGCTGGGGACACTGTCAGGGCATGATGTAGGAGCAGCATCAGGGCCTTTGTTGCATCAGCATTAGTGTCTTAGTTACAGACATGATCAGGGCCTGAGTTAGTCACAGCGTCAAGGCCTCAGTTAGGCATAGCTTCAGGGACTGAGTTACGGACAGCCTCAGGTCTTCACTTAGGAACAGCGACAGGGCTTCCTTAGGGACGGTGTCAGGACCTTGGTTAGAAATGGGTCAGGATATTAGCTCAGGATAGCGTCCGGATTTTAGTTATTGCCGGCAGCAGGGCCTATAATTAGAGATAGATTCCGGGTCTTAGTTAGGGACAGTGTCAGGGCCTTAATTAGGACTAGTCTGGGCCTTAGTTAGGGAGAGCATTACGGCTTCGGTGAGGATAAGGGGCAGGACGTTAGCTCGGGACAGAGTCAGGTTCCAGGCCAGTGGTAGTGTCAGGATGTGAGCTAGGGATAGGGTGAAGACCTTAGTTATTGAGAGCATCCGGGCCTTAGTTAGGACCAGCGTCAGGGCCTTCATCAGGACCAGTGTCAGGGCTTCACGTACGGACAGCGTCAGAGCCTAACTAAGGTACGGCAACGGGGCCTAAGTGAGGCCTATCTTTAGGGCCTGAGTTAGGGGCAGTGTCAGGGCATGACTTAGGAGCCGTATAAGGGCCTCTGTAGGATCAGCATTAGGGTCTTCGTTAAAGACATTCTCAGGGCCTCTGTTAGGGACCGCCTCAGGGCCTCACTTAGGGACAGCGTCAGGGCTTACTTTGGGACAGTTTCAGGACCTTGGTAAGACATGGGTCAGGATATTAGCTCGGGATAATGTCAGGACTTTAGATATTGACTGCAGCAGGGCCTTAGAGACAGTGTCTCAGCCTGACTTAGGACTAGCATCAGAGCCTTTGTTAGGTACAGTGTCAGGGACTGAGTTAGGTGTAGTGTCAGGGCCTTAGTTAGGGACAGTGTCAGGGCCTGAGTTAGGACGAGCCTCCAGGCCTCAGTTAGGGCCAGGGTCACGGCCTCGGGACTAATTTTAGGGCCTTAGTTAGGAAGAGCATCAGGGATTTATTTAGCATAAGAAGCTCAACATTAGTTAAAGACAAGGTTAGGCTAAGGTCTAGGGATTGTGTCAGGGCATGACCTAGGGATAGTGTCAAGACCTTAGTTACTTAGGGCATCAGGGCCTAATTTAGGCCCAGTGTCAGGGCTTCAGGTAGGGATAGCGTCAGAGCCTGACTTAGGGAGAGCGACAGGGCTTGAGTGAGGCCTAGTGTCAGAGCCTTAGCTAGGGATAGTATCAGGGCATGACTTAGGAGCAGCATAAGGGCCTTGGTAGGATCAGCCTCAGGGGCTTTGTTAAAGACATTATCAGGGCCTCTGTTAGGGACAGCCTTAGGGCCTCCCTTAGGGACAGCGTCAGGGCTTACTTAGGGACAGTTTCAGGAGCTTGGTAAGAGATGGGTCCGGAAATTACCTCAGGATAGTGTCAGGACATTAGATATTGACGGCAGCAGGGCCTTAGTTAGGGACAGTGTCAAGGCCTTAGTTAGTACTGGCATCTGGGCCTCTGTTAGGTACAGTGTCAGGGCCTGAGTTAGGAATAGTGTTAGGTCCTTAGTTAGGGACAGTATCACGGCCTTGGGGCTAAATTCAGGGCCTGAGGTAGTCACAGCCTAAGGGCTTTAGTTAGCATAAGAGGCAGGACATTTGCTAGGGACAGGGTTAGGGTAAAGTTTAGGGATCGTGTCAGGAAATGACCTAGGGATAGTGTCAAGAGCTTAGTTACAGTATCAGGGCCTTATTTAGGACCCGTGTCAGGGCTTCAGGTAGGGACAGCGTCAGTGCCTGACTCTGGGAGAGCAACAGGGCCTGAGTGAGGCCTAGCGTCAGGCCCATAGCTGGGGACACTGTCAGGGCATGATGTAGGAGCAGCATCAGGGCCTTTGTTGCATCAGCATTAGTGTCTTAGTTACAGACATGATCAGGGCCTGAGTTAGTCACAGCGTCAAGGCCTCAGTTAGGCATAGCTTCAGGGACTGAGTTACGGACAGCCTCAGGTCTTCACTTAGGAACAGCGACAGGGCTTCCTTAGGGACGGTGTCAGGACCTTGGTTAGAAATGGGTCAGGATATTAGCTCAGGATAGCGTCCGGATTTTAGTTATTGCCGGCAGCAGGGCCTATAATTAGAGATAGATTCCGGGTCTTAGTTAGGGACAGTGTCAGGGCCTTAATTAGGACTAGTCTGGGCCTTAGTTAGGGAGAGCATTACGGCTTCGGTGAGGATAAGGGGCAGGACGTTAGCTCGGGACAGAGTCAGGTTCCAGGCCAGTGGTAGTGTCAGGATGTGAGCTAGGGATAGGGTGAAGACCTTAGTTATTGAGAGCATCCGGGCCTTAGTTAGGACCAGCGTCAGGGCCTTCATCAGGACCAGTGTCAGGGCTTCACGTACGGACAGCGTCAGAGCCTAACTAAGGTACGGCAACGGGGCCTAAGTGAGGCCTATCTTTAGGGCCTGAGTTAGGGGCAGTGTCAGGGCATGACTTAGGAGCCGTATAAGGGCCTCTGTAGGATCAGCATTAGGGTCTTCGTTAAAGACATTCTCAGGGCCTCTGTTAGGGACCGCCTCAGGGCCTCACTTAGGGACAGCGTCAGGGCTTACTTTGGGACAGTTTCAGGACCTTGGTAAGACATGGGTCAGGATATTAGCTCGGGATAATGTCAGGACTTTAGATATTGACTGCAGCAGGGCCTTAGAGACAGTGTCTCAGCCTGACTTAGGACTAGCATCAGAGCCTTTGTTAGGTACAGTGTCAGGGACTGAGTTAGGTGTAGTGTCAGGGCCTTAGTTAGGGACAGTGTCAGGGCCTGAGTTAGGACGAGCCTCCAGGCCTCAGTTAGGGCCAGGGTCACGGCCTCGGGACTAATTTTAGGGCCTTAGTTAGGAAGAGCATCAGGGATTTATTTAGCATAAGAAGCTCAACATTAGTTAAAGACAAGGTTAGGCTAAGGTCTAGGGATTGTGTCAGGGCATGACCTAGGGATAGTGTCAAGACCTTAGTTACTTAGGGCATCAGGGCCTAATTTAGGCCCAGTGTCAGGGCTTCAGGTAGGGATAGCGTCAGAGCCTGACTTAGGGAGAGCGACAGGGCTTGAGTGAGGCCTAGTGTCAGAGCCTTAGCTAGGGATAGTATCAGGGCATGACTTAGGAGCAGCATAAGGGCCTTGGTAGGATCAGCCTCAGGGGCTTTGTTAAAGACATTATCAGGGCCTCTGTTAGGGACAGCCTTAGGGCCTCCCTTAGGGACAGCGTCAGGGCTTACTTAGGGACAGTTTCAGGAGCTTGGTAAGAGATGGGTCCGGAAATTACCTCAGGATAGTGTCAGGACATTAGATATTGACGGCAGCAGGGCCTTAGTTAGGGACAGTGTCAAGGCCTTAGTTAGTACTGGCATCTGGGCCTCTGTTAGGTACAGTGTCAGGGCCTGAGTTAGGAATAGTGTTAGGGCCTTAGTTAGGGACAGTATCACGGCCTTGGGGCTAAATTCAGGGCCTGAGGTAGTCACAGCCTAAGGGCTTTAGTTAGCATAAGAGGCAGGACATTTGCTAGGGACAGGGTTAGGGTAAAGTTTAGGGATCGTGTCAGGAAATGACCTAGGGATAGTGTCAAGAGCTTAGTTACAGTATCAGGGCCTTATTTAGGACCCGTGTCAGGGCTTCAGGTAGGGACAGCGTCAGTGCCTGACTCTGGGAGAGCAACAGGGCCTGAGTGAGGCCTAGCGTCAGGCCCATAGCTGGGGACACTGTCAGGGCATGATGTAGGAGCAGCATCAGGGCCTTTGTTGCATCAGCATTAGTGTCTTAGTTACAGACATGATCAGGGCCTGAGTTAGTCACAGCGTCAAGGCCTCAGTTAGGCATAGCTTCAGGGACTGAGTTACGGACAGCCTCAGGTCTTCACTTAGGAACAGCGACAGGGCTTCCTTAGGGACGGTGTCAGGACCTTGGTTAGAAATGGGTCAGGATATTAGCTCAGGATAGCGTCCGGATTTTAGTTATTGCCGGCAGCAGGGCCTATATTAGAGATAGATTCCGGGCCTTAGTTAGGGACAGTGTCAGGGTCTTAATTAGGACTAGTCTGGGCCTTAGTTAGGGAGAGCATTACGGCTTCGGTGAGGATAAGGGGCAGGACGTTAGCTCGGGACAGAGTCAGGTTCCAGGCCAGTGGTAGTGTCAGGATGTGAGCTAGGGATAGGGTGAAGACCTTAGTTATTGAGAGCATCAGGGCCTTAGTTAGGACCAGCGTCAGGGCCTTCATCAGGACCAGTGTCAGGGCTTCACGTACGGACAGCGTCAGAGCCTAACTAAGGTACGGCAACGGGGCCTAAGTGAGGCCTATCTTTAGGGCCTGAGTTAGGGGCAGTGTCAGGGCATGACTTAGGAGCCGTATAAGGGCCTCTGTAGGATCAGCATTAGGGTCTTCGTTAAAGACATTCTCAGGGCCTCTGTTAGGGACCGCCTCAGGGCCTCACTTAGGGACAGCGTCAGGGCTTACTTTGGGACAGTTTCAGGACCTTGGTAAGACATGGGTCAGGATATTAGCTCGGGATAATGTCAGGACTTTAGATATTGACTGCAGCAGGGCCTTAGAGACAGTGTCTCAGCCTGACTTAGGACTAGCATCAGAGCCTTTGTTAGGTACAGTGTCAGGGACTGAGTTAGGTGTAGTGTCAGGGCCTTAGTTAGGGACAGTGTCAGGGCCTGAGTTAGGACGAGCCTCCAGGCCTCAGTTAGGGCCAGGGTCACGGCCTCGGGACTAATTTTAGGGCCTTAGTTAGGAAGAGCATCAGGGATTTATTTAGCATAAGAAGCTCAACATTAGTTAAAGACAAGGTTAGGCTAAGGTCTAGGGATTGTGTCAGGGCATGACCTAGGGATAGTGTCAAGACCTTAGTTACTTAGGGCATCAGGGCCTAATTTAGGCCCAGTGTCAGGGCTTCAGGTAGGGATAGCGTCAGAGCCTGACTTAGGGAGAGCGACAGGGCTTGAGTGAGGCCTAGTGTCAGAGCCTTAGCTAGGGATAGTATCAGGGCATGACTTAGGAGCAGCATAAGGGCCTTGGTAGGATCAGCCTCAGGGGCTTGGTTAAAGACATTATCAGGGCCTCTGTTAGGGACAGCCTTAGGGCCTCCCTTAGGGACAGCGTCAGGGCTTACTTAGGGACAGTTTCAGGAGCTTGGTAAGAGATGGGTCCGGAAATTACCTCAGGATAGTGTCAGGACATTAGATATTGACGGCAGCAGGGCCTTAGTTAGGGACAGTGTCAAGGCCTTAGTTAGTACTGGCATCTGGGCCTCTGTTAGGTACAGTGTCAGGGCCTGAGTTAGGAATAGTGTTAGGTCCTTAGTTAGGGACAGTATCACGGCCTTGGGGCTAAATTCAGGGCCTGAGGTAGTCACAGCCTAAGGGCTTTAGTTAGCATAAGAGGCAGGACATTTGCTAGGGACAGGGTTAGGGTAAAGTTTAGGGATCGTGTCAGGAAATGACCTAGGGATAGTGTCAAGAGCTTAGTTACAGTATCAGGGCCTTATTTAGGACCCGTGTCAGGGCTTCAGGTAGGGACAGCGTCAGTGCCTGACTCTGGGAGAGCAACAGGGCCTGAGTGAGGCCTAGCGTCAGGCCCATAGCTGGGGACACTGTCAGGGCATGATGTAGGAGCAGCATCAGGGCCTTTGTTGCATCAGCATTAGTGTCTTAGTTACAGACATGATCAGGGCCTGAGTTAGTCACAGCGTCAAGGCCTCAGTTAGGCATAGCTTCAGGGACTGAGTTACGGACAGCCTCAGGTCTTCACTTAGGAACAGCGACAGGGCTTCCTTAGGGACGGTGTCAGGACCTTGGTTAGAAATGGGTCAGGATATTAGCTCAGGATAGCGTCCGGATTTTAGTTATTGCCGGCAGCAGGGCCTATAATTAGAGATAGATTCCGGGTCTTAGTTAGGGACAGTGTCAGGGCCTTAATTAGGACTAGTCTGGGCCTTAGTTAGGGAGAGCATTACGGCTTCGGTGAGGATAAGGGGCAGGACGTTAGCTCGGGACAGAGTCAGGTTCCAGGCCAGTGGTAGTGTCAGGATGTGAGCTAGGGATAGGGTGAAGACCTTAGTTATTGAGAGCATCAGGGCCTTAGTTAGGACCAGCGTCAGGGCCTTCATCAGGACCAGTGTCAGGGCTTCATGTACGGACAGCGTCAGAGCCTAACTAAGGTACGGCAACGGGGCCTAAGTGAGGCCTATCTTTAGGGCCTGAGTTAGGGGCAGTGTCAGGGCATGACTTAGGAGCCGTATAAGGGCCTCTGTAGGATCAGCATTAGGGTCTTCGTTAAAGACATTCTCAGGGCCTCTGTTAGGGACCGCCTCAGGGCCTCACTTAGGGACAGCGTCAGGGCTTACTTTGGGACAGTTTCAGGACCTTGGTAAGACATGGGTCAGGATATTAGCTCGGGATAATGTCAGGACTTTAGATATTGACTGCAGCAGGGCCTTAGAGACAGTGTCTCAGCCTGACTTAGGACTAGCATCAGAGCCTTTGTTAGGTACAGTGTCAGGGACTGAGTTAGGTGTAGTGTCAGGGCCTTAGTTAGGGACAGTGTCAGGGCCTGAGTTAGGACGAGCCTCCAGGCCTCAGTTAGGGCCAGGGTCACGGCCTCGGGACTAATTTTAGGGCCTTAGTTAGGAAGAGCATCAGGGATTTATTTAGCATAAGAAGCTCAACATTAGTTAAAGACAAGGTTAGGCTAAGGTCTAGGGATTGTGTCAGGGCATGACCTAGGGATAGTGTCAAGACCTTAGTTACTTAGGGCATCAGGGCCTAATTTAGGCCCAGTGTCAGGGCTTCAGGTAGGGATAGCGTCAGAGCCTGACTTAGGGAGAGCGACAGGGCTTGAGTGAGGCCTAGTGTCAGAGCCTTAGCTAGGGATAGTATCAGGGCATGACTTAGGAGCAGCATAAGGGCCTTGGTAGGATCAGCCTCAGGGGCTTGGTTAAAGACATTATCAGGGCCTCTGTTAGGGACAGCCTTAGGGCCTCCCTTAGGGACAGCGTCAGGGCTTACTTAGGGACAGTTTCAGGAGCTTGGTAAGAGATGGGTCCGGAAATTACCTCAGGATAGTGTCAGGACATTAGATATTGACGGCAGCAGGGCCTTAGTTAGGGACAGTGTCAAGGCCTTAGTTAGTACTGGCATCTGGGCCTCTGTTAGGTACAGTGTCAGGGCCTGAGTTAGGAATAGTGTTAGGTCCTTAGTTAGGGACAGTATCACGGCCTTGGGGCTAAATTCAGGGCCTGAGGTAGTCACAGCCTAAGGGCTTTAGTTAGCATAAGAGGCAGGACATTTGCTAGGGACAGGGTTAGGGTAAAGTTTAGGGATCGTGTCAGGAAATGACCTAGGGATAGTGTCAAGAGCTTAGTTACAGTATCAGGGCCTTATTTAGGACCCGTGTCAGGGCTTCAGGTAGGGACAGCGTCAGTGCCTGACTCTGGGAGAGCAACAGGGCCTGAGTGAGGCCTAGCGTCAGGCCCATAGCTGGGGACACTGTCAGGGCATGATGTAGGAGCAGCATCAGGGCCTTTGTTGCATCAGCATTAGTGTCTTAGTTACAGACATGATCAGGGCCTGAGTTAGTCACAGCGTCAAGGCCTCAGTTAGGCATAGCTTCAGGGACTGAGTTACGGACAGCCTCAGGTCTTCACTTAGGAACAGCGACAGGGCTTCCTTAGGGACGGTGTCAGGACCTTGGTTAGAAATGGGTCAGGATATTAGCTCAGGATAGCGTCCGGATTTTAGTTATTGCCGGCAGCAGGGCCTATAATTAGAGATAGATTCCGGGTCTTAGTTAGGGACAGTGTCAGGGCCTTAATTAGGACTAGTCTGGGCCTTAGTTAGGGAGAGCATTACGGCTTCGGTGAGGATAAGGGGCAGGACGTTAGCTCGGGACAGAGTCAGGTTCCAGGCCAGTGGTAGTGTCAGGATGTGAGCTAGGGATAGGGTGAAGACCTTAGTTATTGAGAGCATCCGGGCCTTAGTTAGGACCAGCGTCAGGGCCTTCATCAGGACCAGTGTCAGGGCTTCACGTACGGACAGCGTCAGAGCCTAACTAAGGTACGGCAACGGGGCCTAAGTGAGGCCTATCTTTAGGGCCTGAGTTAGGGGCAGTGTCAGGGCATGACTTAGGAGCCGTATAAGGGCCTCTGTAGGATCAGCATTAGGGTCTTCGTTAAAGACATTCTCAGGGCCTCTGTTAGGGACCGCCTCAGGGCCTCACTTAGGGACAGCGTCAGGGCTTACTTTGGGACAGTTTCAGGACCTTGGTAAGACATGGGTCAGGATATTAGCTCGGGATAATGTCAGGACTTTAGATATTGACTGCAGCAGGGCCTTAGAGACAGTGTCTCAGCCTGACTTAGGACTAGCATCAGAGCCTTTGTTAGGTACAGTGTCAGGGACTGAGTTAGGTGTAGTGTCAGGGCCTTAGTTAGGGACAGTGTCAGGGCCTGAGTTAGGACGAGCCTCCAGGCCTCAGTTAGGGCCAGGGTCACGGCCTCGGGACTAATTTTAGGGCCTTAGTTAGGAAGAGCATCAGGGATTTATTTAGCATAAGAAGCTCAACATTAGTTAAAGACAAGGTTAGGCTAAGGTCTAGGGATTGTGTCAGGGCATGACCTAGGGATAGTGTCAAGACCTTAGTTACTTAGGGCATCAGGGCCTAATTTAGGCCCAGTGTCAGGGCTTCAGGTAGGGATAGCGTCAGAGCCTGACTTAGGGAGAGCGACAGGGCTTGAGTGAGGCCTAGTGTCAGAGCCTTAGCTAGGGATAGTATCAGGGCATGACTTAGGAGCAGCATAAGGGCCTTGGTAGGATCAGCCTCAGGGGCTTTGTTAAAGACATTATCAGGGCCTCTGTTAGGGACAGCCTTAGGGCCTCCCTTAGGGACAGCGTCAGGGCTTACTTAGGGACAGTTTCAGGAGCTTGGTAAGAGATGGGTCCGGAAATTACCTCAGGATAGTGTCAGGACATTAGATATTGACGGCAGCAGGGCCTTAGTTAGGGACAGTGTCAAGGCCTTAGTTAGTACTGGCATCTGGGCCTCTGTTAGGTACAGTGTCAGGGCCTGAGTTAGGAATAGTGTTAGGGCCTTAGTTAGGGACAGTATCACGGCCTTGGGGCTAAATTCAGGGCCTGAGGTAGTCACAGCCTAAGGGCTTTAGTTAGCATAAGAGGCAGGACATTTGCTAGGGACAGGGTTAGGGTAAAGTTTAGGGATCGTGTCAGGAAATGACCTAGGGATAGTGTCAAGAGCTTAGTTACAGTATCAGGGCCTTATTTAGGACCCGTGTCAGGGCTTCAGGTAGGGACAGCGTCAGTGCCTGACTCTGGGAGAGCAACAGGGCCTGAGTGAGGCCTAGCGTCAGGCCCATAGCTGGGGACACTGTCAGGGCATGATGTAGGAGCAGCATCAGGGCCTTTGTTGCATCAGCATTAGTGTCTTAGTTACAGACATGATCAGGGCCTGAGTTAGTCACAGCGTCAAGGCCTCAGTTAGGCATAGCTTCAGGGACTGAGTTACGGACAGCCTCAGGTCTTCACTTAGGAACAGCGACAGGGCTTCCTTAGGGACGGTGTCAGGACCTTGGTTAGAAATGGGTCAGGATATTAGCTCAGGATAGCGTCCGGATTTTAGTTATTGCCGGCAGCAGGGCCTATATTAGAGATAGATTCCGGGCCTTAGTTAGGGACAGTGTCAGGGTCTTAATTAGGACTAGTCTGGGCCTTAGTTAGGGAGAGCATTACGGCTTCGGTGAGGATAAGGGGCAGGACGTTAGCTCGGGACAGAGTCAGGTTCCAGGCCAGTGGTAGTGTCAGGATGTGAGCTAGGGATAGGGTGAAGACCTTAGTTATTGAGAGCATCAGGGCCTTAGTTAGGACCAGCGTCAGGGCCTTCATCAGGACCAGTGTCAGGGCTTCACGTACGGACAGCGTCAGAGCCTAACTAAGGTACGGCAACGGGGCCTAAGTGAGGCCTATCTTTAGGGCCTGAGTTAGGGGCAGTGTCAGGGCATGACTTAGGAGCCGTATAAGGGCCTCTGTAGGATCAGCATTAGGGTCTTCGTTAAAGACATTCTCAGGGCCTCTGTTAGGGACCGCCTCAGGGCCTCACTTAGGGACAGCGTCAGGGCTTACTTTGGGACAGTTTCAGGACCTTGGTAAGACATGGGTCAGGATATTAGCTCGGGATAATGTCAGGACTTTAGATATTGACTGCAGCAGGGCCTTAGAGACAGTGTCTCAGCCTGACTTAGGACTAGCATCAGAGCCTTTGTTAGGTACAGTGTCAGGGACTGAGTTAGGTGTAGTGTCAGGGCCTTAGTTAGGGACAGTGTCAGGGCCTGAGTTAGGACGAGCCTCCAGGCCTCAGTTAGGGCCAGGGTCACGGCCTCGGGACTAATTTTAGGGCCTTAGTTAGGAAGAGCATCAGGGATTTATTTAGCATAAGAAGCTCAACATTAGTTAAAGACAAGGTTAGGCTAAGGTCTAGGGATTGTGTCAGGGCATGACCTAGGGATAGTGTCAAGACCTTAGTTACTTAGGGCATCAGGGCCTAATTTAGGCCCAGTGTCAGGGCTTCAGGTAGGGATAGCGTCAGAGCCTGACTTAGGGAGAGCGACAGGGCTTGAGTGAGGCCTAGTGTCAGAGCCTTAGCTAGGGATAGTATCAGGGCATGACTTAGGAGCAGCATAAGGGCCTTGGTAGGATCAGCCTCAGGGGCTTGGTTAAAGACATTATCAGGGCCTCTGTTAGGGACAGCCTTAGGGCCTCCCTTAGGGACAGCGTCAGGGCTTACTTAGGGACAGTTTCAGGAGCTTGGTAAGAGATGGGTCCGGAAATTACCTCAGGATAGTGTCAGGACATTAGATATTGACGGCAGCAGGGCCTTAGTTAGGGACAGTGTCAAGGCCTTAGTTAGTACTGGCATCTGGGCCTCTGTTAGGTACAGTGTCAGGGCCTGAGTTAGGAATAGTGTTAGGTCCTTAGTTAGGGACAGTATCACGGCCTTGGGGCTAAATTCAGGGCCTGAGGTAGTCACAGCCTAAGGGCTTTAGTTAGCATAAGAGGCAGGACATTTGCTAGGGACAGGGTTAGGGTAAAGTTTAGGGATCGTGTCAGGAAATGACCTAGGGATAGTGTCAAGAGCTTAGTTACAGTATCAGGGCCTTATTTAGGACCCGTGTCAGGGCTTCAGGTAGGGACAGCGTCAGTGCCTGACTCTGGGAGAGCAACAGGGCCTGAGTGAGGCCTAGCGTCAGGCCCATAGCTGGGGACACTGTCAGGGCATGATGTAGGAGCAGCATCAGGGCCTTTGTTGCATCAGCATTAGTGTCTTAGTTACAGACATGATCAGGGCCTGAGTTAGTCACAGCGTCAAGGCCTCAGTTAGGCATAGCTTCAGGGACTGAGTTACGGACAGCCTCAGGTCTTCACTTAGGAACAGCGACAGGGCTTCCTTAGGGACGGTGTCAGGACCTTGGTTAGAAATGGGTCAGGATATTAGCTCAGGATAGCGTCCGGATTTTAGTTATTGCCGGCAGCAGGGCCTATAATTAGAGATAGATTCCGGGTCTTAGTTAGGGACAGTGTCAGGGCCTTAATTAGGACTAGTCTGGGCCTTAGTTAGGGAGAGCATTACGGCTTCGGTGAGGATAAGGGGCAGGACGTTAGCTCGGGACAGAGTCAGGTTCCAGGCCAGTGGTAGTGTCAGGATGTGAGCTAGGGATAGGGTGAAGACCTTAGTTATTGAGAGCATCAGGGCCTTAGTTAGGACCAGCGTCAGGGCCTTCATCAGGACCAGTGTCAGGGCTTCATGTACGGACAGCGTCAGAGCCTAACTAAGGTACGGCAACGGGGCCTAAGTGAGGCCTATCTTTAGGGCCTGAGTTAGGGGCAGTGTCAGGGCATGACTTAGGAGCCGTATAAGGGCCTCTGTAGGATCAGCATTAGGGTCTTCGTTAAAGACATTCTCAGGGCCTCTGTTAGGGACCGCCTCAGGGCCTCACTTAGGGACAGCGTCAGGGCTTACTTTGGGACAGTTTCAGGACCTTGGTAAGACATGGGTCAGGATATTAGCTCGGGATAATGTCAGGACTTTAGATATTGACTGCAGCAGGGCCTTAGAGACAGTGTCTCAGCCTGACTTAGGACTAGCATCAGAGCCTTTGTTAGGTACAGTGTCAGGGACTGAGTTAGGTGTAGTGTCAGGGCCTTAGTTAGGGACAGTGTCAGGGCCTGAGTTAGGACGAGCCTCCAGGCCTCAGTTAGGGCCAGGGTCACGGCCTCGGGACTAATTTTAGGGCCTTAGTTAGGAAGAGCATCAGGGATTTATTTAGCATAAGAAGCTCAACATTAGTTAAAGACAAGGTTAGGCTAAGGTCTAGGGATTGTGTCAGGGCATGACCTAGGGATAGTGTCAAGACCTTAGTTACTTAGGGCATCAGGGCCTAATTTAGGCCCAGTGTCAGGGCTTCAGGTAGGGATAGCGTCAGAGCCTGACTTAGGGAGAGCGACAGGGCTTGAGTGAGGCCTAGTGTCAGAGCCTTAGCTAGGGATAGTATCAGGGCATGACTTAGGAGCAGCATAAGGGCCTTGGTAGGATCAGCCTCAGGGGCTTGGTTAAAGACATTATCAGGGCCTCTGTTAGGGACAGCCTTAGGGCCTCCCTTAGGGACAGCGTCAGGGCTTACTTAGGGACAGTTTCAGGAGCTTGGTAAGAGATGGGTCCGGAAATTACCTCAGGATAGTGTCAGGACATTAGATATTGACGGCAGCAGGGCCTTAGTTAGGGACAGTGTCAAGGCCTTAGTTAGTACTGGCATCTGGGCCTCTGTTAGGTACAGTGTCAGGGCCTGAGTTAGGAATAGTGTTAGGTCCTTAGTTAGGGACAGTATCACGGCCTTGGGGCTAAATTCAGGGCCTGAGGTAGTCACAGCCTAAGGGCTTTAGTTAGCATAAGAGGCAGGACATTTGCTAGGGACAGGGTTAGGGTAAAGTTTAGGGATCGTGTCAGGAAATGACCTAGGGATAGTGTCAAGAGCTTAGTTACAGTATCAGGGCCTTATTTAGGACCCGTGTCAGGGCTTCAGGTAGGGACAGCGTCAGTGCCTGACTCTGGGAGAGCAACAGGGCCTGAGTGAGGCCTAGCGTCAGGCCCATAGCTGGGGACACTGTCAGGGCATGATGTAGGAGCAGCATCAGGGCCTTTGTTGCATCAGCATTAGTGTCTTAGTTACAGACATGATCAGGGCCTGAGTTAGTCACAGCGTCAAGGCCTCAGTTAGGCATAGCTTCAGGGACTGAGTTACGGACAGCCTCAGGTCTTCACTTAGGAACAGCGACAGGGCTTCCTTAGGGACGGTGTCAGGACCTTGGTTAGAAATGGGTCAGGATATTAGCTCAGGATAGCGTCCGGATTTTAGTTATTGCCGGCAGCAGGGCCTATAATTAGAGATAGATTCCGGGTCTTAGTTAGGGACAGTGTCAGGGCCTTAATTAGGACTAGTCTGGGCCTTAGTTAGGGAGAGCATTACGGCTTCGGTGAGGATAAGGGGCAGGACGTTAGCTCGGGACAGAGTCAGGTTCCAGGCCAGTGGTAGTGTCAGGATGTGAGCTAGGGATAGGGTGAAGACCTTAGTTATTGAGAGCATCCGGGCCTTAGTTAGGACCAGCGTCAGGGCCTTCATCAGGACCAGTGTCAGGGCTTCACGTACGGACAGCGTCAGAGCCTAACTAAGGTACGGCAACGGGGCCTAAGTGAGGCCTATCTTTAGGGCCTGAGTTAGGGGCAGTGTCAGGGCATGACTTAGGAGCCGTATAAGGGCCTCTGTAGGATCAGCATTAGGGTCTTCGTTAAAGACATTCTCAGGGCCTCTGTTAGGGACCGCCTCAGGGCCTCACTTAGGGACAGCGTCAGGGCTTACTTTGGGACAGTTTCAGGACCTTGGTAAGACATGGGTCAGGATATTAGCTCGGGATAATGTCAGGACTTTAGATATTGACTGCAGCAGGGCCTTAGAGACAGTGTCTCAGCCTGACTTAGGACTAGCATCAGAGCCTTTGTTAGGTACAGTGTCAGGGACTGAGTTAGGTGTAGTGTCAGGGCCTTAGTTAGGGACAGTGTCAGGGCCTGAGTTAGGACGAGCCTCCAGGCCTCAGTTAGGGCCAGGGTCACGGCCTCGGGACTAATTTTAGGGCCTTAGTTAGGAAGAGCATCAGGGATTTATTTAGCATAAGAAGCTCAACATTAGTTAAAGACAAGGTTAGGCTAAGGTCTAGGGATTGTGTCAGGGCATGACCTAGGGATAGTGTCAAGACCTTAGTTACTTAGGGCATCAGGGCCTAATTTAGGCCCAGTGTCAGGGCTTCAGGTAGGGATAGCGTCAGAGCCTGACTTAGGGAGAGCGACAGGGCTTGAGTGAGGCCTAGTGTCAGAGCCTTAGCTAGGGATAGTATCAGGGCATGACTTAGGAGCAGCATAAGGGCCTTGGTAGGATCAGCCTCAGGGGCTTTGTTAAAGACATTATCAGGGCCTCTGTTAGGGACAGCCTTAGGGCCTCCCTTAGGGACAGCGTCAGGGCTTACTTAGGGACAGTTTCAGGAGCTTGGTAAGAGATGGGTCCGGAAATTACCTCAGGATAGTGTCAGGACATTAGATATTGACGGCAGCAGGGCCTTAGTTAGGGACAGTGTCAAGGCCTTAGTTAGTACTGGCATCTGGGCCTCTGTTAGGTACAGTGTCAGGGCCTGAGTTAGGAATAGTGTTAGGTCCTTAGTTAGGGACAGTATCACGGCCTTGGGGCTAAATTCAGGGCCTGAGGTAGTCACAGCCTAAGGGCTTTAGTTAGCATAAGAGGCAGGACATTTGCTAGGGACAGGGTTAGGGTAAAGTTTAGGGATCGTGTCAGGAAATGACCTAGGGATAGTGTCAAGAGCTTAGTTACAGTATCAGGGCCTTATTTAGGACCCGTGTCAGGGCTTCAGGTAGGGACAGCGTCAGTGCCTGACTCTGGGAGAGCAACAGGGCCTGAGTGAGGCCTAGCGTCAGGCCCATAGCTGGGGACACTGTCAGGGCATGATGTAGGAGCAGCATCAGGGCCTTTGTTGCATCAGCATTAGTGTCTTAGTTACAGACATGATCAGGGCCTGAGTTAGTCACAGCGTCAAGGCCTCAGTTAGGCATAGCTTCAGGGACTGAGTTACGGACAGCCTCAGGTCTTCACTTAGGAACAGCGACAGGGCTTCCTTAGGGACGGTGTCAGGACCTTGGTTAGAAATGGGTCAGGATATTAGCTCAGGATAGCGTCCGGATTTTAGTTATTGCCGGCAGCAGGGCCTATAATTAGAGATAGATTCCGGGTCTTAGTTAGGGACAGTTTCAGGGCCTTAATTAGGACTAGTCTGGGCCTTAGTTAGGGAGAGCATTACGGCTTCGGTGAGGATAAGGGGCAGGACGTTAGCTCGGGACAGAGTCAGGTTCCAGGCCAGTGGTAGTGTCAGGATGTGAGCTAGGGATAGGGTGAAGACCTTAGTTATTGAGAGCATCCGGGCCTTAGTTAGGACCAGCGTCAGGGCCTTCATCAGGACCAGTGTCAGGGCTTCACGTACGGACAGCGTCAGAGCCTAACTAAGGTACGGCAACGGGGCCTAAGTGAGGCCTATCTTTAGGGCCTGAGTTAGGGGCAGTGTCAGGGCATGACTTAGGAGCCGTATAAGGGCCTCTGTAGGATCAGCATTAGGGTCTTCGTTAAAGACATTCTCAGGGCCTCTGTTAGGGACCGCCTCAGGGCCTCACTTAGGGACAGCGTCAGGGCTTACTTTGGGACAGTTTCAGGACCTTGGTAAGACATGGGTCAGGATATTAGCTCGGGATAATGTCAGGACTTTAGATATTGACTGCAGCAGGGCCTTAGAGACAGTGTCTCAGCCTGACTTAGGACTAGCATCAGAGCCTTTGTTAGGTACAGTGTCAGGGACTGAGTTAGGTGTAGTGTCAGGGCCTTAGTTAGGGACAGTGTCAGGGCCTGAGTTAGGACGAGCCTCCAGGCCTCAGTTAGGGCCAGGGTCACGGCCTCGGGACTAATTTTAGGGCCTTAGTTAGGAAGAGCATCAGGGATTTATTTAGCATAAGAAGCTCAACATTAGTTAAAGACAAGGTTAGGCTAAGGTCTAGGGATTGTGTCAGGGCATGACCTAGGGATAGTGTCAAGACCTTAGTTACTTAGGGCATCAGGGCCTAATTTAGGCCCAGTGTCAGGGCTTCAGGTAGGGATAGCGTCAGAGCCTGACTTAGGGAGAGCGACAGGGCTTGAGTGAGGCCTAGTGTCAGAGCCTTAGCTAGGGATAGTATCAGGGCATGACTTAGGAGCAGCATAAGGGCCTTGGTAGGATCAGCCTCAGGGGCTTGGTTAAAGACATTATCAGGGCCTCTGTTAGGGACAGCCTTAGGGCCTCCCTTAGGGACAGCGTCAGGGCTTACTTAGGGACAGTTTCAGGAGCTTGGTAAGAGATGGGTCCGGAAATTACCTCAGGATAGTGTCAGGACATTAGATATTGACGGCAGCAGGGCCTTAGTTAGGGACAGTGTCAAGGCCTTAGTTAGTACTGGCATCTGGGCCTCTGTTAGGTACAGTGTCAGGGCCTGAGTTAGGAATAGTGTTAGGTCCTTAGTTAGGGACAGTATCACGGCCTTGGGGCTAAATTCAGGGCCTGAGGTAGTCACAGCCTAAGGGCTTTAGTTAGCATAAGAGGCAGGACATTTGCTAGGGACAGGGTTAGGGTAAAGTTTAGGGATCGTGTCAGGAAATGACCTAGGGATAGTGTCAAGAGCTTAGTTACAGTATCAGGGCCTTATTTAGGACCCGTGTCAGGGCTTCAGGTAGGGACAGCGTCAGTGCCTGACTCTGGGAGAGCAACAGGGCCTGAGTGAGGCCTAGCGTCAGGCCCATAGCTGGGGACACTGTCAGGGCATGATGTAGGAGCAGCATCAGGGCCTTTGTTGCATCAGCATTAGTGTCTTAGTTACAGACATGATCAGGGCCTGAGTTAGTCACAGCGTCAAGGCCTCAGTTAGGCATAGCTTCAGGGACTGAGTTACGGACAGCCTCAGGTCTTCACTTAGGAACAGCGACAGGGCTTCCTTAGGGACGGTGTCAGGACCTTGGTTAGAAATGGGTCAGGATATTAGCTCAGGATAGCGTCCGGATTTTAGTTATTGCCGGCAGCAGGGCCTATAATTAGAGATAGATTCCGGGTCTTAGTTAGGGACAGTGTCAGGGCCTTAATTAGGACTAGTCTGGGCCTTAGTTAGGGAGAGCATTACGGCTTCGGTGAGGATAAGGGGCAGGACGTTAGCTCGGGACAGAGTCAGGTTCCAGGCCAGTGGTAGTGTCAGGATGTGAGCTAGGGATAGGGTGAAGACCTTAGTTATTGAGAGCATCCGGGCCTTAGTTAGGACCAGCGTCAGGGCCTTCATCAGGACCAGTGTCAGGGCTTCACGTACGGACAGCGTCAGAGCCTAACTAAGGTACGGCAACGGGGCCTAAGTGAGGCCTATCTTTAGGGCCTGAGTTAGGGGCAGTGTCAGGGCATGACTTAGGAGCCGTATAAGGGCCTCTGTAGGATCAGCATTAGGGTCTTCGTTAAAGACATTCTCAGGGCCTCTGTTAGGGACCGCCTCAGGGCCTCACTTAGGGACAGCGTCAGGGCTTACTTTGGGACAGTTTCAGGACCTTGGTAAGACATGGGTCAGGATATTAGCTCGGGATAATGTCAGGACTTTAGATATTGACTGCAGCAGGGCCTTAGAGACAGTGTCTCAGCCTGACTTAGGACTAGCATCAGAGCCTTTGTTAGGTACAGTGTCAGGGACTGAGTTAGGTGTAGTGTCAGGGCCTTAGTTAGGGACAGTGTCAGGGCCTGAGTTAGGACGAGCCTCCAGGCCTCAGTTAGGGCCAGGGTCACGGCCTCGGGACTAATTTTAGGGCCTTAGTTAGGAAGAGCATCAGGGATTTATTTAGCATAAGAAGCTCAACATTAGTTAAAGACAAGGTTAGGCTAAGGTCTAGGGATTGTGTCAGGGCATGACCTAGGGATAGTGTCAAGACCTTAGTTACTTAGGGCATCAGGGCCTAATTTAGGCCCAGTGTCAGGGCTTCAGGTAGGGATAGCGTCAGAGCCTGACTTAGGGAGAGCGACAGGGCTTGAGTGAGGCCTAGTGTCAGAGCCTTAGCTAGGGATAGTATCAGGGCATGACTTAGGAGCAGCATAAGGGCCTTGGTAGGATCAGCCTCAGGGGCTTTGTTAAAGACATTATCAGGGCCTCTGTTAGGGACAGCCTTAGGGCCTCCCTTAGGGACAGCGTCAGGGCTTACTTAGGGACAGTTTCAGGAGCTTGGTAAGAGATGGGTCCGGAAATTACCTCAGGATAGTGTCAGGACATTAGATATTGACGGCAGCAGGGCCTTAGTTAGGGACAGTGTCAAGGCCTTAGTTAGTACTGGCATCTGGGCCTCTGTTAGGTACAGTGTCAGGGCCTGAGTTAGGAATAGTGTTAGGTCCTTAGTTAGGGACAGTATCACGGCCTTGGGGCTAAATTCAGGGCCTGAGGTAGTCACAGCCTAAGGGCTTTAGTTAGCATAAGAGGCAGGACATTTGCTAGGGACAGGGTTAGGGTAAAGTTTAGGGATCGTGTCAGGAAATGACCTAGGGATAGTGTCAAGAGCTTAGTTACAGTATCAGGGCCTTATTTAGGACCCGTGTCAGGGCTTCAGGTAGGGACAGCGTCAGTGCCTGACTCTGGGAGAGCAACAGGGCCTGAGTGAGGCCTAGCGTCAGGCCCATAGCTGGGGACACTGTCAGGGCATGATGTAGGAGCAGCATCAGGGCCTTTGTTGCATCAGCATTAGTGTCTTAGTTACAGACATGATCAGGGCCTGAGTTAGTCACAGCGTCAAGGCCTCAGTTAGGCATAGCTTCAGGGACTGAGTTACGGACAGCCTCAGGTCTTCACTTAGGAACAGCGACAGGGCTTCCTTAGGGACGGTGTCAGGACCTTGGTTAGAAATGGGTCAGGATATTAGCTCAGGATAGCGTCCGGATTTTAGTTATTGCCGGCAGCAGGGCCTATAATTAGAGATAGATTCCGGGTCTTAGTTAGGGACAGTTTCAGGGCCTTAATTAGGACTAGTCTGGGCCTTAGTTAGGGAGAGCATTACGGCTTCGGTGAGGATAAGGGGCAGGATGTTAGCTCGGGACAGAGTCAGGTTCCAGGCCAGTGGTAGTGTCAGGATGTGAGCTAGGGATAGGGTGAAGACCTTAGTTATTGAGAGCATCAGGGCCTTAGTTAGGACCAGCGTCAGGGCCTTCATCAGGACCAGTGTCAGGGCTTCACGTACGGACAGCGTCAGAGCCTAACTAAGGTACGGCAACGGGGCCTAAGTGAGGCCTATCTTTAGGGCCTGAGTTAGGGGCAGTGTCAGGGCATGACTTAGGAGCCGTATAAGGGCCTCTGTAGGATCAGCATTAGGGTCTTCGTTAAAGACATTCTCAGGGCCTCTGTTAGGGACCGCCTCAGGGCCTCACTTAGGGACAGCGTCAGGGCTTACTTTGGGACAGTTTCAGGACCTTGGTAAGACATGGGTCAGGATATTAGCTCGGGATAATGTCAGGACTTTAGATATTGACTGCAGCAGGGCCTTAGAGACAGTGTCTCAGCCTGACTTAGGACTAGCATCAGAGCCTTTGTTAGGTACAGTGTCAGGGACTGAGTTAGGTGTAGTGTCAGGGCCTTAGTTAGGGACAGTGTCAGGGCCTGAGTTAGGACGAGCCTCCAGGCCTCAGTTAGGGCCAGGGTCACGGCCTCGGGACTAATTTTAGGGCCTTAGTTAGGAAGAGCATCAGGGATTTATTTAGCATAAGAAGCTCAACATTAGTTAAAGACAAGGTTAGGCTAAGGTCTAGGGATTGTGTCAGGGCATGACCTAGGGATAGTGTCAAGACCTTAGTTACTTAGGGCATCAGGGCCTAATTTAGGCCCAGTGTCAGGGCTTCAGGTAGGGATAGCGTCAGAGCCTGACTTAGGGAGAGCGACAGGGCTTGAGTGAGGCCTAGTGTCAGAGCCTTAGCTAGGGATAGTATCAGGGCATGACTTAGGAGCAGCATAAGGGCCTTGGTAGGATCAGCCTCAGGGGCTTGGTTAAAGACATTATCAGGGCCTCTGTTAGGGACAGCCTTAGGGCCTCCCTTAGGGACAGCGTCAGGGCTTACTTAGGGACAGTTTCAGGAGCTTGGTAAGAGATGGGTCCGGAAATTACCTCAGGATAGTGTCAGGACATTAGATATTGACGGCAGCAGGGCCTTAGTTAGGGACAGTGTCAAGGCCTTAGTTAGTACTGGCATCTGGGCCTCTGTTAGGTACAGTGTCAGGGCCTGAGTTAGGAATAGTGTTAGGTCCTTAGTTAGGGACAGTATCACGGCCTTGGGGCTAAATTCAGGGCCTGAGGTAGTCACAGCCTAAGGGCTTTAGTTAGCATAAGAGGCAGGACATTTGCTAGGGACAGGGTTAGGGTAAAGTTTAGGGATCGTGTCAGGAAATGACCTAGGGATAGTGTCAAGAGCTTAGTTACAGTATCAGGGCCTTATTTAGGACCCGTGTCAGGGCTTCAGGTAGGGACAGCGTCAGTGCCTGACTCTGGGAGAGCAACAGGGCCTGAGTGAGGCCTAGCGTCAGGCCCATAGCTGGGGACACTGTCAGGGCATGATGTAGGAGCAGCATCAGGGCCTTTGTTGCATCAGCATTAGTGTCTTAGTTACAGACATGATCAGGGCCTGAGTTAGTCACAGCGTCAAGGCCTCAGTTAGGCATAGCTTCAGGGACTGAGTTACGGACAGCCTCAGGTCTTCACTTAGGAACAGCGACAGGGCTTCCTTAGGGACGGTGTCAGGACCTTGGTTAGAAATGGGTCAGGATATTAGCTCAGGATAGCGTCCGGATTTTAGTTATTGCCGGCAGCAGGGCCTATAATTAGAGATAGATTCCGGGTCTTAGTTAGGGACAGTGTCAGGGCCTTAATTAGGACTAGTCTGGGCCTTAGTTAGGGAGAGCATTACGGCTTCGGTGAGGATAAGGGGCAGGACGTTAGCTCGGGACAGAGTCAGGTTCCAGGCCAGTGGTAGTGTCAGGATGTGAGCTAGGGATAGGGTGAAGACCTTAGTTATTGAGAGCATCCGGGCCTTAGTTAGGACCAGCGTCAGGGCCTTCATCAGGACCAGTGTCAGGGCTTCACGTACGGACAGCGTCAGAGCCTAACTAAGGTACGGCAACGGGGCCTAAGTGAGGCCTATCTTTAGGGCCTGAGTTAGGGGCAGTGTCAGGGCATGACTTAGGAGCCGTATAAGGGCCTCTGTAGGATCAGCATTAGGGTCTTCGTTAAAGACATTCTCAGGGCCTCTGTTAGGGACCGTCTCAGGGCCTCACTTAGGGACAGCGTCAGGGCTTACTTTGGGACAGTTTCAGGACCTTGGTAAGACATGGGTCAGGATATTAGCTCGGGATAATGTCAGGACTTTAGATATTGACTGCAGCAGGGCCTTAGAGACAGTGTCTCAGCCTGACTTAGGACTAGCATCAGAGCCTTTGTTAGGTACAGTGTCAGGGACTGAGTTAGGTGTAGTGTCAGGGCCTTAGTTAGGGACAGTGTCAGGGCCTGAGTTAGGACGAGCCTCCAGGCCTCAGTTAGGGCCAGGGTCACGGCCTCGGGACTAATTTTAGGGCCTTAGTTAGGAAGAGCATCAGGGATTTATTTAGCATAAGAAGCTCAACATTAGTTAAAGACAAGGTTAGGCTAAGGTCTAGGGATTGTGTCAGGGCATGACCTAGGGATAGTGTCAAGACCTTAGTTACTTAGGGCATCAGGGCCTAATTTAGGCCCAGTGTCAGGGCTTCAGGTAGGGATAGCGTCAGAGCCTGACTTAGGGAGAGCGACAGGGCTTGAGTGAGGCCTAGTGTCAGAGCCTTAGCTAGGGATAGTATCAGGGCATGACTTAGGAGCAGCATAAGGGCCTTGGTAGGATCAGCCTCAGGGGCTTGGTTAAAGACATTATCAGGGCCTCTGTTAGGGACAGCCTTAGGGCCTCCCTTAGGGACAGCGTCAGGGCTTACTTAGGGACAGTTTCAGGAGCTTGGTAAGAGATGGGTCCGGAAATTACCTCAGGATAGTGTCAGGACATTAGATATTGACGGCAGCAGGGCCTTAGTTAGGGACAGTGTCAAGGCCTTAGTTAGTACTGGCATCTGGGCCTCTGTTAGGTACAGTGTCAGGGCCTGAGTTAGGAATAGTGTTAGGTCCTTAGTTAGGGACAGTATCACGGCCTTGGGGCTAAATTCAGGGCCTGAGGTAGTCACAGCCTAAGGGCTTTAGTTAGCATAAGAGGCAGGACATTTGCTAGGGACAGGGTTAGGGTAAAGTTTAGGGATCGTGTCAGGAAATGACCTAGGGATAGTGTCAAGAGCTTAGTTACAGTATCAGGGCCTTATTTAGGACCCGTGTCAGGGCTTCAGGTAGGGACAGCGTCAGTGCCTGACTCTGGGAGAGCAACAGGGCCTGAGTGAGGCCTAGCGTCAGGCCCATAGCTGGGGACACTGTCAGGGCATGATGTAGGAGCAGCATCAGGGCCTTTGTTGCATCAGCATTAGTGTCTTAGTTACAGACATGATCAGGGCCTGAGTTAGTCACAGCGTCAAGGCCTCAGTTAGGCATAGCTTCAGGGACTGAGTTACGGACAGCCTCAGGTCTTCACTTAGGAACAGCGACAGGGCTTCCTTAGGGACGGTGTCAGGACCTTGGTTAGAAATGGGTCAGGATATTAGCTCAGGATAGCGTCCGGATTTTAGTTATTGCCGGCAGCAGGGCCTATAATTAGAGATAGATTCCGGGTCTTAGTTAGGGACAGTGTCAGGGCCTTAATTAGGACTAGTCTGGGCCTTAGTTAGGGAGAGCATTACGGCTTCGGTGAGGATAAGGGGCAGGACGTTAGCTCGGGACAGAGTCAGGTTCCAGGCCAGTGGTAGTGTCAGGATGTGAGCTAGGGATAGGGTGAAGACCTTAGTTATTGAGAGCATCCGGGCCTTAGTTAGGACCAGCGTCAGGGCCTTCATCAGGACCAGTGTCAGGGCTTCACGTACGGACAGCGTCAGAGCCTAACTAAGGTACGGCAACGGGGCCTAAGTGAGGCCTATCTTTAGGGCCTGAGTTAGGGGCAGTGTCAGGGCATGACTTAGGAGCCGTATAAGGGCCTCTGTAGGATCAGCATTAGGGTCTTCGTTAAAGACATTCTCAGGGCCTCTGTTAGGGACCGCCTCAGGGCCTCACTTAGGGACAGCGTCAGGGCTTACTTTGGGACAGTTTCAGGACCTTGGTAAGACATGGGTCAGGATATTAGCTCGGGATAATGTCAGGACTTTAGATATTGACTGCAGCAGGGCCTTAGAGACAGTGTCTCAGCCTGACTTAGGACTAGCATCAGAGCCTTTGTTAGGTACAGTGTCAGGGACTGAGTTAGGTGTAGTGTCAGGGCCTTAGTTAGGGACAGTGTCAGGGCCTGAGTTAGGACGAGCCTCCAGGCCTCAGTTAGGGCCAGGGTCACGGCCTCGGGACTAATTTTAGGGCCTTAGTTAGGAAGAGCATCAGGGATTTATTTAGCATAAGAAGCTCAACATTAGTTAAAGACAAGGTTAGGCTAAGGTCTAGGGATTGTGTCAGGGCATGACCTAGGGATAGTGTCAAGACCTTAGTTACTTAGGGCATCAGGGCCTAATTTAGGCCCAGTGTCAGGGCTTCAGGTAGGGATAGCGTCAGAGCCTGACTTAGGGAGAGCGACAGGGCTTGAGTGAGGCCTAGTGTCAGAGCCTTAGCTAGGGATAGTATCAGGGCATGACTTAGGAGCAGCATAAGGGCCTTGGTAGGATCAGCCTCAGGGGCTTGGTTAAAGACATTATCAGGGCCTCTGTTAGGGACAGCCTTAGGGCCTCCCTTAGGGACAGCGTCAGGGCTTACTTAGGGACAGTTTCAGGAGCTTGGTAAGAGATGGGTCCGGAAATTACCTCAGGATAGTGTCAGGACATTAGATATTGACGGCAGCAGGGCCTTAGTTAGGGACAGTGTCAAGGCCTTAGTTAGTACTGGCATCTGGGCCTCTGTTAGGTACAGTGTCAGGGCCTGAGTTAGGAATAGTGTTAGGTCCTTAGTTAGGGACAGTATCACGGCCTTGGGGCTAAATTCAGGGCCTGAGGTAGTCACAGCCTAAGGGCTTTAGTTAGCATAAGAGGCAGGACATTTGCTAGGGACAGGGTTAGGGTAAAGTTTAGGGATCGTGTCAGGAAATGACCTAGGGATAGTGTCAAGAGCTTAGTTACAGTATCAGGGCCTTATTTAGGACCCGTGTCAGGGCTTCAGGTAGGGACAGCGTCAGTGCCTGACTCTGGGAGAGCAACAGGGCCTGAGTGAGGCCTAGCGTCAGGCCCATAGCTGGGGACACTGTCAGGGCATGATGTAGGAGCAGCATCAGGGCCTTTGTTGCATCAGCATTAGTGTCTTAGTTACAGACATGATCAGGGCCTGAGTTAGTCACAGCGTCAAGGCCTCAGTTAGGCATAGCTTCAGGGACTGAGTTACGGACAGCCTCAGGTCTTCACTTAGGAACAGCGACAGGGCTTCCTTAGGGACGGTGTCAGGACCTTGGTTAGAAATGGGTCAGGATATTAGCTCAGGATAGCGTCCGGATTTTAGTTATTGCCGGCAGCAGGGCCTATAATTAGAGATAGATTCCGGGTCTTAGTTAGGGACAGTGTCAGGGCCTTAATTAGGACTAGTCTGGGCCTTAGTTAGGGAGAGCATTACGGCTTCGGTGAGGATAAGGGGCAGGACGTTAGCTCGGGACAGAGTCAGGTTCCAGGCCAGTGGTAGTGTCAGGATGTGAGCTAGGGATAGGGTGAAGACCTTAGTTATTGAGAGCATCCGGGCCTTAGTTAGGACCAGCGTCAGGGCCTTCATCAGGACCAGTGTCAGGGCTTCACGTACGGACAGCGTCAGAGCCTAACTAAGGTACGGCAACGGGGCCTAAGTGAGGCCTATCTTTAGGGCCTGAGTTAGGGGCAGTGTCAGGGCATGACTTAGGAGCCGTATAAGGGCCTCTGTAGGATCAGCATTAGGGTCTTCGTTAAAGACATTCTCAGGGCCTCTGTTAGGGACCGCCTCAGGGCCTCACTTAGGGACAGCGTCAGGGCTTACTTTGGGACAGTTTCAGGACCTTGGTAAGACATGGGTCAGGATATTAGCTCGGGATAATGTCAGGACTTTAGATATTGACTGCAGCAGGGCCTTAGAGACAGTGTCTCAGCCTGACTTAGGACTAGCATCAGAGCCTTTGTTAGGTACAGTGTCAGGGACTGAGTTAGGTGTAGTGTCAGGGCCTTAGTTAGGGACAGTGTCAGGGCCTGAGTTAGGACGAGCCTCCAGGCCTCAGTTAGGGCCAGGGTCACGGCCTCGGGACTAATTTTAGGGCCTTAGTTAGGAAGAGCATCAGGGATTTATTTAGCATAAGAAGCTCAACATTAGTTAAAGACAAGGTTAGGCTAAGGTCTAGGGATTGTGTCAGGGCATGACCTAGGGATAGTGTCAAGACCTTAGTTACTTAGGGCATCAGGGCCTAATTTAGGCCCAGTGTCAGGGCTTCAGGTAGGGATAGCGTCAGAGCCTGACTTAGGGAGAGCGACAGGGCTTGAGTGAGGCCTAGTGTCAGAGCCTTAGCTAGGGATAGTATCAGGGCATGACTTAGGAGCAGCATAAGGGCCTTGGTAGGATCAGCCTCAGGGGCTTTGTTAAAGACATTATCAGGGCCTCTGTTAGGGACAGCCTTAGGGCCTCCCTTAGGGACAGCGTCAGGGCTTACTTAGGGACAGTTTCAGGAGCTTGGTAAGAGATGGGTCCGGAAATTACCTCAGGATAGTGTCAGGACATTAGATATTGACGGCAGCAGGGCCTTAGTTAGGGACAGTGTCAAGGCCTTAGTTAGTACTGGCATCTGGGCCTCTGTTAGGTACAGTGTCAGGGCCTGAGTTAGGAATAGTGTTAGGTCCTTAGTTAGGGACAGTATCACGGCCTTGGGGCTAAATTCAGGGCCTGAGGTAGTCACAGCCTAAGGGCTTTAGTTAGCATAAGAGGCAGGACATTTGCTAGGGACAGGGTTAGGGTAAAGTTTAGGGATCGTGTCAGGAAATGACCTAGGGATAGTGTCAAGAGCTTAGTTACAGTATCAGGGCCTTATTTAGGACCCGTGTCAGGGCTTCAGGTAGGGACAGCGTCAGTGCCTGACTCTGGGAGAGCAACAGGGCCTGAGTGAGGCCTAGCGTCAGGCCCATAGCTGGGGACACTGTCAGGGCATGATGTAGGAGCAGCATCAGGGCCTTTGTTGCATCAGCATTAGTGTCTTAGTTACAGACATGATCAGGGCCTGAGTTAGTCACAGCGTCAAGGCCTCAGTTAGGCATAGCTTCAGGGACTGAGTTACGGACAGCCTCAGGTCTTCACTTAGGAACAGCGACAGGGCTTCCTTAGGGACGGTGTCAGGACCTTGGTTAGAAATGGGTCAGGATATTAGCTCAGGATAGCGTCCGGATTTTAGTTATTGCCGGCAGCAGGGCCTATAATTAGAGATAGATTCCGGGTCTTAGTTAGGGACAGTGTCAGGGCCTTAATTAGGACTAGTCTGGGCCTTAGTTAGGGAGAGCATTACGGCTTCGGTGAGGATAAGGGGCAGGACGTTAGCTCGGGACAGAGTCAGGTTCCAGGCCAGTGGTAGTGTCAGGATGTGAGCTAGGGATAGGGTGAAGACCTTAGTTATTGAGAGCATCCGGGCCTTAGTTAGGACCAGCGTCAGGGCCTTCATCAGGACCAGTGTCAGGGCTTCACGTACGGACAGCGTCAGAGCCTAACTAAGGTACGGCAACGGGGCCTAAGTGAGGCCTATCTTTAGGGCCTGAGTTAGGGGCAGTGTCAGGGCATGACTTAGGAGCCGTATAAGGGCCTCTGTAGGATCAGCATTAGGGTCTTCGTTAAAGACATTCTCAGGGCCTCTGTTAGGGACCGCCTCAGGGCCTCACTTAGGGACAGCGTCAGGGCTTACTTTGGGACAGTTTCAGGACCTTGGTAAGACATGGGTCAGGATATTAGCTCGGGATAATGTCAGGACTTTAGATATTGACTGCAGCAGGGCCTTAGAGACAGTGTCTCAGCCTGACTTAGGACTAGCATCAGAGCCTTTGTTAGGTACAGTGTCAGGGACTGAGTTAGGTGTAGTGTCAGGGCCTTAGTTAGGGACAGTGTCAGGGCCTGAGTTAGGACGAGCCTCCAGGCCTCAGTTAGGGCCAGGGTCACGGCCTCGGGACTAATTTTAGGGCCTTAGTTAGGAAGAGCATCAGGGATTTATTTAGCATAAGAAGCTCAACATTAGTTAAAGACAAGGTTAGGCTAAGGTCTAGGGATTGTGTCAGGGCATGACCTAGGGATAGTGTCAAGACCTTAGTTACTTAGGGCATCAGGGCCTAATTTAGGCCCAGTGTCAGGGCTTCAGGTAGGGATAGCGTCAGAGCCTGACTTAGGGAGAGCGACAGGGCTTGAGTGAGGCCTAGTGTCAGAGCCTTAGCTAGGGATAGTATCAGGGCATGACTTAGGAGCAGCATAAGGGCCTTGGTAGGATCAGCCTCAGGGGCTTTGTTAAAGACATTATCAGGGCCTCTGTTAGGGACAGCCTTAGGGCCTCCCTTAGGGACAGCGTCAGGGCTTACTTAGGGACAGTTTCAGGAGCTTGGTAAGAGATGGGTCCGGAAATTACCTCAGGATAGTGTCAGGACATTAGATATTGACGGCAGCAGGGCCTTAGTTAGGGACAGTGTCAAGGCCTTAGTTAGTACTGGCATCTGGGCCTCTGTTAGGTACAGTGTCAGGGCCTGAGTTAGGAATAGTGTTAGGGCCTTAGTTAGGGACAGTATCACGGCCTTGGGGCTAAATTCAGGGCCTGAGGTAGTCACAGCCTAAGGGCTTTAGTTAGCATAAGAGGCAGGACATTTGCTAGGGACAGGGTTAGGGTAAAGTTTAGGGATCGTGTCAGGAAATGACCTAGGGATAGTGTCAAGAGCTTAGTTACAGTATCAGGGCCTTATTTAGGACCCGTGTCAGGGCTTCAGGTAGGGACAGCGTCAGTGCCTGACTCTGGGAGAGCAACAGGGCCTGAGTGAGGCCTAGCGTCAGGCCCATAGCTGGGGACACTGTCAGGGCATGATGTAGGAGCAGCATCAGGGCCTTTGTTGCATCAGCATTAGTGTCTTAGTTACAGACATGATCAGGGCCTGAGTTAGTCACAGCGTCAAGGCCTCAGTTAGGCATAGCTTCAGGGACTGAGTTACGGACAGCCTCAGGTCTTCACTTAGGAACAGCGACAGGGCTTCCTTAGGGACGGTGTCAGGACCTTGGTTAGAAATGGGTCAGGATATTAGCTCAGGATAGCGTCCGGATTTTAGTTATTGCCGGCAGCAGGGCCTATATTAGAGATAGATTCCGGGCCTTAGTTAGGGACAGTGTCAGGGTCTTAATTAGGACTAGTCTGGGCCTTAGTTAGGGAGAGCATTACGGCTTCGGTGAGGATAAGGGGCAGGACGTTAGCTCGGGACAGAGTCAGGTTCCAGGCCAGTGGTAGTGTCAGGATGTGAGCTAGGGATAGGGTGAAGACCTTAGTTATTGAGAGCATCAGGGCCTTAGTTAGGACCAGCGTCAGGGCCTTCATCAGGACCAGTGTCAGGGCTTCACGTACGGACAGCGTCAGAGCCTAACTAAGGTACGGCAACGGGGCCTAAGTGAGGCCTATCTTTAGGGCCTGAGTTAGGGGCAGTGTCAGGGCATGACTTAGGAGCCGTATAAGGGCCTCTGTAGGATCAGCATTAGGGTCTTCGTTAAAGACATTCTCAGGGCCTCTGTTAGGGACCGCCTCAGGGCCTCACTTAGGGACAGCGTCAGGGCTTACTTTGGGACAGTTTCAGGACCTTGGTAAGACATGGGTCAGGATATTAGCTCGGGATAATGTCAGGACTTTAGATATTGACTGCAGCAGGGCCTTAGAGACAGTGTCTCAGCCTGACTTAGGACTAGCATCAGAGCCTTTGTTAGGTACAGTGTCAGGGACTGAGTTAGGTGTAGTGTCAGGGCCTTAGTTAGGGACAGTGTCAGGGCCTGAGTTAGGACGAGCCTCCAGGCCTCAGTTAGGGCCAGGGTCACGGCCTCGGGACTAATTTTAGGGCCTTAGTTAGGAAGAGCATCAGGGATTTATTTAGCATAAGAAGCTCAACATTAGTTAAAGACAAGGTTAGGCTAAGGTCTAGGGATTGTGTCAGGGCATGACCTAGGGATAGTGTCAAGACCTTAGTTACTTAGGGCATCAGGGCCTAATTTAGGCCCAGTGTCAGGGCTTCAGGTAGGGATAGCGTCAGAGCCTGACTTAGGGAGAGCGACAGGGCTTGAGTGAGGCCTAGTGTCAGAGCCTTAGCTAGGGATAGTATCAGGGCATGACTTAGGAGCAGCATAAGGGCCTTGGTAGGATCAGCCTCAGGGGCTTGGTTAAAGACATTATCAGGGCCTCTGTTAGGGACAGCCTTAGGGCCTCCCTTAGGGACAGCGTCAGGGCTTACTTAGGGACAGTTTCAGGAGCTTGGTAAGAGATGGGTCCGGAAATTACCTCAGGATAGTGTCAGGACATTAGATATTGACGGCAGCAGGGCCTTAGTTAGGGACAGTGTCAAGGCCTTAGTTAGTACTGGCATCTGGGCCTCTGTTAGGTACAGTGTCAGGGCCTGAGTTAGGAATAGTGTTAGGTCCTTAGTTAGGGACAGTATCACGGCCTTGGGGCTAAATTCAGGGCCTGAGGTAGTCACAGCCTAAGGGCTTTAGTTAGCATAAGAGGCAGGACATTTGCTAGGGACAGGGTTAGGGTAAAGTTTAGGGATCGTGTCAGGAAATGACCTAGGGATAGTGTCAAGAGCTTAGTTACAGTATCAGGGCCTTATTTAGGACCCGTGTCAGGGCTTCAGGTAGGGACAGCGTCAGTGCCTGACTCTGGGAGAGCAACAGGGCCTGAGTGAGGCCTAGCGTCAGGCCCATAGCTGGGGACACTGTCAGGGCATGATGTAGGAGCAGCATCAGGGCCTTTGTTGCATCAGCATTAGTGTCTTAGTTACAGACATGATCAGGGCCTGAGTTAGTCACAGCGTCAAGGCCTCAGTTAGGCATAGCTTCAGGGACTGAGTTACGGACAGCCTCAGGTCTTCACTTAGGAACAGCGACAGGGCTTCCTTAGGGACGGTGTCAGGACCTTGGTTAGAAATGGGTCAGGATATTAGCTCAGGATAGCGTCCGGATTTTAGTTATTGCCGGCAGCAGGGCCTATAATTAGAGATAGATTCCGGGTCTTAGTTAGGGACAGTGTCAGGGCCTTAATTAGGACTAGTCTGGGCCTTAGTTAGGGAGAGCATTACGGCTTCGGTGAGGATAAGGGGCAGGACGTTAGCTCGGGACAGAGTCAGGTTCCAGGCCAGTGGTAGTGTCAGGATGTGAGCTAGGGATAGGGTGAAGACCTTAGTTATTGAGAGCATCAGGGCCTTAGTTAGGACCAGCGTCAGGGCCTTCATCAGGACCAGTGTCAGGGCTTCATGTACGGACAGCGTCAGAGCCTAACTAAGGTACGGCAACGGGGCCTAAGTGAGGCCTATCTTTAGGGCCTGAGTTAGGGGCAGTGTCAGGGCATGACTTAGGAGCCGTATAAGGGCCTCTGTAGGATCAGCATTAGGGTCTTCGTTAAAGACATTCTCAGGGCCTCTGTTAGGGACCGCCTCAGGGCCTCACTTAGGGACAGCGTCAGGGCTTACTTTGGGACAGTTTCAGGACCTTGGTAAGACATGGGTCAGGATATTAGCTCGGGATAATGTCAGGACTTTAGATATTGACTGCAGCAGGGCCTTAGAGACAGTGTCTCAGCCTGACTTAGGACTAGCATCAGAGCCTTTGTTAGGTACAGTGTCAGGGACTGAGTTAGGTGTAGTGTCAGGGCCTTAGTTAGGGACAGTGTCAGGGCCTGAGTTAGGACGAGCCTCCAGGCCTCAGTTAGGGCCAGGGTCACGGCCTCGGGACTAATTTTAGGGCCTTAGTTAGGAAGAGCATCAGGGATTTATTTAGCATAAGAAGCTCAACATTAGTTAAAGACAAGGTTAGGCTAAGGTCTAGGGATTGTGTCAGGGCATGACCTAGGGATAGTGTCAAGACCTTAGTTACTTAGGGCATCAGGGCCTAATTTAGGCCCAGTGTCAGGGCTTCAGGTAGGGATAGCGTCAGAGCCTGACTTAGGGAGAGCGACAGGGCTTGAGTGAGGCCTAGTGTCAGAGCCTTAGCTAGGGATAGTATCAGGGCATGACTTAGGAGCAGCATAAGGGCCTTGGTAGGATCAGCCTCAGGGGCTTGGTTAAAGACATTATCAGGGCCTCTGTTAGGGACAGCCTTAGGGCCTCCCTTAGGGACAGCGTCAGGGCTTACTTAGGGACAGTTTCAGGAGCTTGGTAAGAGATGGGTCCGGAAATTACCTCAGGATAGTGTCAGGACATTAGATATTGACGGCAGCAGGGCCTTAGTTAGGGACAGTGTCAAGGCCTTAGTTAGTACTGGCATCTGGGCCTCTGTTAGGTACAGTGTCAGGGCCTGAGTTAGGAATAGTGTTAGGTCCTTAGTTAGGGACAGTATCACGGCCTTGGGGCTAAATTCAGGGCCTGAGGTAGTCACAGCCTAAGGGCTTTAGTTAGCATAAGAGGCAGGACATTTGCTAGGGACAGGGTTAGGGTAAAGTTTAGGGATCGTGTCAGGAAATGACCTAGGGATAGTGTCAAGAGCTTAGTTACAGTATCAGGGCCTTATTTAGGACCCGTGTCAGGGCTTCAGGTAGGGACAGCGTCAGTGCCTGACTCTGGGAGAGCAACAGGGCCTGAGTGAGGCCTAGCGTCAGGCCCATAGCTGGGGACACTGTCAGGGCATGATGTAGGAGCAGCATCAGGGCCTTTGTTGCATCAGCATTAGTGTCTTAGTTACAGACATGATCAGGGCCTGAGTTAGTCACAGCGTCAAGGCCTCAGTTAGGCATAGCTTCAGGGACTGAGTTACGGACAGCCTCAGGTCTTCACTTAGGAACAGCGACAGGGCTTCCTTAGGGACGGTGTCAGGACCTTGGTTAGAAATGGGTCAGGATATTAGCTCAGGATAGCGTCCGGATTTTAGTTATTGCCGGCAGCAGGGCCTATAATTAGAGATAGATTCCGGGTCTTAGTTAGGGACAGTGTCAGGGCCTTAATTAGGACTAGTCTGGGCCTTAGTTAGGGAGAGCATTACGGCTTCGGTGAGGATAAGGGGCAGGACGTTAGCTCGGGACAGAGTCAGGTTCCAGGCCAGTGGTAGTGTCAGGATGTGAGCTAGGGATAGGGTGAAGACCTTAGTTATTGAGAGCATCCGGGCCTTAGTTAGGACCAGCGTCAGGGCCTTCATCAGGACCAGTGTCAGGGCTTCACGTACGGACAGCGTCAGAGCCTAACTAAGGTACGGCAACGGGGCCTAAGTGAGGCCTATCTTTAGGGCCTGAGTTAGGGGCAGTGTCAGGGCATGACTTAGGAGCCGTATAAGGGCCTCTGTAGGATCAGCATTAGGGTCTTCGTTAAAGACATTCTCAGGGCCTCTGTTAGGGACCGCCTCAGGGCCTCACTTAGGGACAGCGTCAGGGCTTACTTTGGGACAGTTTCAGGACCTTGGTAAGACATGGGTCAGGATATTAGCTCGGGATAATGTCAGGACTTTAGATATTGACTGCAGCAGGGCCTTAGAGACAGTGTCTCAGCCTGACTTAGGACTAGCATCAGAGCCTTTGTTAGGTACAGTGTCAGGGACTGAGTTAGGTGTAGTGTCAGGGCCTTAGTTAGGGACAGTGTCAGGGCCTGAGTTAGGACGAGCCTCCAGGCCTCAGTTAGGGCCAGGGTCACGGCCTCGGGACTAATTTTAGGGCCTTAGTTAGGAAGAGCATCAGGGATTTATTTAGCATAAGAAGCTCAACATTAGTTAAAGACAAGGTTAGGCTAAGGTCTAGGGATTGTGTCAGGGCATGACCTAGGGATAGTGTCAAGACCTTAGTTACTTAGGGCATCAGGGCCTAATTTAGGCCCAGTGTCAGGGCTTCAGGTAGGGATAGCGTCAGAGCCTGACTTAGGGAGAGCGACAGGGCTTGAGTGAGGCCTAGTGTCAGAGCCTTAGCTAGGGATAGTATCAGGGCATGACTTAGGAGCAGCATAAGGGCCTTGGTAGGATCAGCCTCAGGGGCTTGGTTAAAGACATTATCAGGGCCTCTGTTAGGGACAGCCTTAGGGCCTCCCTTAGGGACAGCGTCAGGGCTTACTTAGGGACAGTTTCAGGAGCTTGGTAAGAGATGGGTCCGGAAATTACCTCAGGATAGTGTCAGGACATTAGATATTGACGGCAGCAGGGCCTTAGTTAGGGACAGTGTCAAGGCCTTAGTTAGTACTGGCATCTGGGCCTCTGTTAGGTACAGTGTCAGGGCCTGAGTTAGGAATAGTGTTAGGTCCTTAGTTAGGGACAGTATCACGGCCTTGGGGCTAAATTCAGGGCCTGAGGTAGTCACAGCCTAAGGGCTTTAGTTAGCATAAGAGGCAGGACATTTGCTAGGGACAGGGTTAGGGTAAAGTTTAGGGATCGTGTCAGGAAATGACCTAGGGATAGTGTCAAGAGCTTAGTTACAGTATCAGGGCCTTATTTAGGACCCGTGTCAGGGCTTCAGGTAGGGACAGCGTCAGTGCCTGACTCTGGGAGAGCAACAGGGCCTGAGTGAGGCCTAGCGTCAGGCCCATAGCTGGGGACACTGTCAGGGCATGATGTAGGAGCAGCATCAGGGCCTTTGTTGCATCAGCATTAGTGTCTTAGTTACAGACATGATCAGGGCCTGAGTTAGTCACAGCGTCAAGGCCTCAGTTAGGCATAGCTTCAGGGACTGAGTTACGGACAGCCTCAGGTCTTCACTTAGGAACAGCGACAGGGCTTCCTTAGGGACGGTGTCAGGACCTTGGTTAGAAATGGGTCAGGATATTAGCTCAGGATAGCGTCCGGATTTTAGTTATTGCCGGCAGCAGGGCCTATAATTAGAGATAGATTCCGGGTCTTAGTTAGGGACAGTTTCAGGGCCTTAATTAGGACTAGTCTGGGCCTTAGTTAGGGAGAGCATTACGGCTTCGGTGAGGATAAGGGGCAGGACGTTAGCTCGGGACAGAGTCAGGTTCCAGGCCAGTGGTAGTGTCAGGATGTGAGCTAGGGATAGGGTGAAGACCTTAGTTATTGAGAGCATCCGGGCCTTAGTTAGGACCAGCGTCAGGGCCTTCATCAGGACCAGTGTCAGGGCTTCACGTACGGACAGCGTCAGAGCCTAACTAAGGTACGGCAACGGGGCCTAAGTGAGGCCTATCTTTAGGGCCTGAGTTAGGGGCAGTGTCAGGGCATGACTTAGGAGCCGTATAAGGGCCTCTGTAGGATCAGCATTAGGGTCTTCGTTAAAGACATTCTCAGGGCCTCTGTTAGGGACCGCCTCAGGGCCTCACTTAGGGACAGCGTCAGGGCTTACTTTGGGACAGTTTCAGGACCTTGGTAAGACATGGGTCAGGATATTAGCTCGGGATAATGTCAGGACTTTAGATATTGACTGCAGCAGGGCCTTAGAGACAGTGTCTCAGCCTGACTTAGGACTAGCATCAGAGCCTTTGTTAGGTACAGTGTCAGGGACTGAGTTAGGTGTAGTGTCAGGGCCTTAGTTAGGGACAGTGTCAGGGCCTGAGTTAGGACGAGCCTCCAGGCCTCAGTTAGGGCCAGGGTCACGGCCTCGGGACTAATTTTAGGGCCTTAGTTAGGAAGAGCATCAGGGATTTATTTAGCATAAGAAGCTCAACATTAGTTAAAGACAAGGTTAGGCTAAGGTCTAGGGATTGTGTCAGGGCATGACCTAGGGATAGTGTCAAGACCTTAGTTACTTAGGGCATCAGGGCCTAATTTAGGCCCAGTGTCAGGGCTTCAGGTAGGGATAGCGTCAGAGCCTGACTTAGGGAGAGCGACAGGGCTTGAGTGAGGCCTAGTGTCAGAGCCTTAGCTAGGGATAGTATCAGGGCATGACTTAGGAGCAGCATAAGGGCCTTGGTAGGATCAGCCTCAGGGGCTTGGTTAAAGACATTATCAGGGCCTCTGTTAGGGACAGCCTTAGGGCCTCCCTTAGGGACAGCGTCAGGGCTTACTTAGGGACAGTTTCAGGAGCTTGGTAAGAGATGGGTCCGGAAATTACCTCAGGATAGTGTCAGGACATTAGATATTGACGGCAGCAGGGCCTTAGTTAGGGACAGTGTCAAGGCCTTAGTTAGTACTGGCATCTGGGCCTCTGTTAGGTACAGTGTCAGGGCCTGAGTTAGGAATAGTGTTAGGTCCTTAGTTAGGGACAGTATCACGGCCTTGGGGCTAAATTCAGGGCCTGAGGTAGTCACAGCCTAAGGGCTTTAGTTAGCATAAGAGGCAGGACATTTGCTAGGGACAGGGTTAGGGTAAAGTTTAGGGATCGTGTCAGGAAATGACCTAGGGATAGTGTCAAGAGCTTAGTTACAGTATCAGGGCCTTATTTAGGACCCGTGTCAGGGCTTCAGGTAGGGACAGCGTCAGTGCCTGACTCTGGGAGAGCAACAGGGCCTGAGTGAGGCCTAGCGTCAGGCCCATAGCTGGGGACACTGTCAGGGCATGATGTAGGAGCAGCATCAGGGCCTTTGTTGCATCAGCATTAGTGTCTTAGTTACAGACATGATCAGGGCCTGAGTTAGTCACAGCGTCAAGGCCTCAGTTAGGCATAGCTTCAGGGACTGAGTTACGGACAGCCTCAGGTCTTCACTTAGGAACAGCGACAGGGCTTCCTTAGGGACGGTGTCAGGACCTTGGTTAGAAATGGGTCAGGATATTAGCTCAGGATAGCGTCCGGATTTTAGTTATTGCCGGCAGCAGGGCCTATAATTAGAGATAGATTCCGGGTCTTAGTTAGGGACAGTGTCAGGGCCTTAATTAGGACTAGTCTGGGCCTTAGTTAGGGAGAGCATTACGGCTTCGGTGAGGATAAGGGGCAGGACGTTAGCTCGGGACAGAGTCAGGTTCCAGGCCAGTGGTAGTGTCAGGATGTGAGCTAGGGATAGGGTGAAGACCTTAGTTATTGAGAGCATCCGGGCCTTAGTTAGGACCAGCGTCAGGGCCTTCATCAGGACCAGTGTCAGGGCTTCACGTACGGACAGCGTCAGAGCCTAACTAAGGTACGGCAACGGGGCCTAAGTGAGGCCTATCTTTAGGGCCTGAGTTAGGGGCAGTGTCAGGGCATGACTTAGGAGCCGTATAAGGGCCTCTGTAGGATCAGCATTAGGGTCTTCGTTAAAGACATTCTCAGGGCCTCTGTTAGGGACCGTCTCAGGGCCTCACTTAGGGACAGCGTCAGGGCTTACTTTGGGACAGTTTCAGGACCTTGGTAAGACATGGGTCAGGATATTAGCTCGGGATAATGTCAGGACTTTAGATATTGACTGCAGCAGGGCCTTAGAGACAGTGTCTCAGCCTGACTTAGGACTAGCATCAGAGCCTTTGTTAGGTACAGTGTCAGGGACTGAGTTAGGTGTAGTGTCAGGGCCTTAGTTAGGGACAGTGTCAGGGCCTGAGTTAGGACGAGCCTCCAGGCCTCAGTTAGGGCCAGGGTCACGGCCTCGGGACTAATTTTAGGGCCTTAGTTAGGAAGAGCATCAGGGATTTATTTAGCATAAGAAGCTCAACATTAGTTAAAGACAAGGTTAGGCTAAGGTCTAGGGATTGTGTCAGGGCATGACCTAGGGATAGTGTCAAGACCTTAGTTACTTAGGGCATCAGGGCCTAATTTAGGCCCAGTGTCAGGGCTTCAGGTAGGGATAGCGTCAGAGCCTGACTTAGGGAGAGCGACAGGGCTTGAGTGAGGCCTAGTGTCAGAGCCTTAGCTAGGGATAGTATCAGGGCATGACTTAGGAGCAGCATAAGGGCCTTGGTAGGATCAGCCTCAGGGGCTTGGTTAAAGACATTATCAGGGCCTCTGTTAGGGACAGCCTTAGGGCCTCCCTTAGGGACAGCGTCAGGGCTTACTTAGGGACAGTTTCAGGAGCTTGGTAAGAGATGGGTCCGGAAATTACCTCAGGATAGTGTCAGGACATTAGATATTGACGGCAGCAGGGCCTTAGTTAGGGACAGTGTCAAGGCCTTAGTTAGTACTGGCATCTGGGCCTCTGTTAGGTACAGTGTCAGGGCCTGAGTTAGGAATAGTGTTAGGTCCTTAGTTAGGGACAGTATCACGGCCTTGGGGCTAAATTCAGGGCCTGAGGTAGTCACAGCCTAAGGGCTTTAGTTAGCATAAGAGGCAGGACATTTGCTAGGGACAGGGTTAGGGTAAAGTTTAGGGATCGTGTCAGGAAATGACCTAGGGATAGTGTCAAGAGCTTAGTTACAGTATCAGGGCCTTATTTAGGACCCGTGTCAGGGCTTCAGGTAGGGACAGCGTCAGTGCCTGACTCTGGGAGAGCAACAGGGCCTGAGTGAGGCCTAGCGTCAGGCCCATAGCTGGGGACACTGTCAGGGCATGATGTAGGAGCAGCATCAGGGCCTTTGTTGCATCAGCATTAGTGTCTTAGTTACAGACATGATCAGGGCCTGAGTTAGTCACAGCGTCAAGGCCTCAGTTAGGCATAGCTTCAGGGACTGAGTTACGGACAGCCTCAGGTCTTCACTTAGGAACAGCGACAGGGCTTCCTTAGGGACGGTGTCAGGACCTTGGTTAGAAATGGGTCAGGATATTAGCTCAGGATAGCGTCCGGATTTTAGTTATTGCCGGCAGCAGGGCCTATAATTAGAGATAGATTCCGGGTCTTAGTTAGGGACAGTGTCAGGGCCTTAATTAGGACTAGTCTGGGCCTTAGTTAGGGAGAGCATTACGGCTTCGGTGAGGATAAGGGGCAGGACGTTAGCTCGGGACAGAGTCAGGTTCCAGGCCAGTGGTAGTGTCAGGATGTGAGCTAGGGATAGGGTGAAGACCTTAGTTATTGAGAGCATCCGGGCCTTAGTTAGGACCAGCGTCAGGGCCTTCATCACGACCAGTGTCAGGGCTTCACGTACGGACAGCGTCAGAGCCTAACTAAGGTACGGCAACGGGGCCTAAGTGAGGCCTATCTTTAGGGCCTGAGTTAGGGGCAGTGTCAGGGCATGACTTAGGAGCCGTATAAGGGCCTCTGTAGGATCAGCATTAGGGTCTTCGTTAAAGACATTCTCAGGGCCTCTGTTAGGGACCGCCTCAGGGCCTCACTTAGGGACAGCGTCAGGGCTTACTTTGGGACAGTTTCAGGACCTTGGTAAGACATGGGTCAGGATATTAGCTCGGGATAATGTCAGGACTTTAGATATTGACTGCAGCAGGGCCTTAGAGACAGTGTCTCAGCCTGACTTAGGACTAGCATCAGAGCCTTTGTTAGGTACAGTGCCAGGGACTGAGTTAGGTGTAGTGTCAGGGCCTTAGTTAGGGACAGTGTCAGGGCCTGAGTTAGGACGAGCCTCCAGGCCTCAGTTAGGGCCAGGGTCACGGCCTCGGGACTAATTTTAGGGCCTTAGTTAGGAAGAGCATCAGGGATTTATTTAGCATAAGAAGCTCAACATTAGTTAAAGACAAGGTTAGGCTAAGGTCTAGGGATTGTGTCAGGGCATGACCTAGGGATAGTGTCAAGACCTTAGTTACTTAGGGCATCAGGGCCTAATTTAGGCCCAGTGTCAGGGCTTCAGGTAGGGATAGCGTCAGAGCCTGACTTAGGGAGAGCGACAGGGCTTGAGTGAGGCCTAGTGTCAGAGCCTTAGCTAGGGATAGTATCAGGGCATGACTTAGGAGCAGCATAAGGGCCTTGGTAGGATCAGCCTCAGGGGCTTTGTTAAAGACATTATCAGGGCCTCTGTTAGGGACAGCCTTAGGGCCTCCCTTAGGGACAGCGTCAGGGCTTACTTAGGGACAGTTTCAGGAGCTTGGTAAGAGATGGGTCCGGAAATTACCTCAGGATAGTGTCAGGACATTAGATATTGACGGCAGCAGGGCCTTAGTTAGGGACAGTGTCAAGGCCTTAGTTAGTACTGGCATCTGGGCCTCTGTTAGGTACAGTGTCAGGGCCTGAGTTAGGAATAGTGTTAGGGCCTTAGTTAGGGACAGTATCACGGCCTTGGGGCTAAATTCAGGGCCTGAGGTAGTCACAGCCTAAGGGCTTTAGTTAGCATAAGAGGCAGGACATTTGCTAGGGACAGGGTTAGGGTAAAGTTTAGGGATCGTGTCAGGAAATGACCTAGGGATAGTGTCAAGAGCTTAGTTACAGTATCAGGGCCTTATTTAGGACCCGTGTCAGGGCTTCAGGTAGGGACAGCGTCAGTGCCTGACTCTGGGAGAGCAACAGGGCCTGAGTGAGGCCTAGCGTCAGGCCCATAGCTGGGGACACTGTCAGGGCATGATGTAGGAGCAGCATCAGGGCCTTTGTTGCATCAGCATTAGTGTCTTAGTTACAGACATGATCAGGGCCTGAGTTAGTCACAGCGTCAAGGCCTCAGTTAGGCATAGCTTCAGGGACTGAGTTACGGACAGCCTCAGGTCTTCACTTAGGAACAGCGACAGGGCTTCCTTAGGGACGGTGTCAGGACCTTGGTTAGAAATGGGTCAGGATATTAGCTCAGGATAGCGTCCGGATTTTAGTTATTGCCGGCAGCAGGGCCTATAATTAGAGATAGATTCCGGGTCTTAGTTAGGGACAGTGTCAGGGCCTTAATTAGGACTAGTCTGGGCCTTAGTTAGGGAGAGCATTACGGCTTCGGTGAGGATAAGGGGCAGGACGTTAGCTCGGGACAGAGTCAGGTTCCAGGCCAGTGGTAGTGTCAGGATGTGAGCTAGGGATAGGGTGAAGACCTTAGTTATTGAGAGCATCAGGGCCTTAGTTAGGACCAGCGTCAGGGCCTTCATCAGGACCAGTGTCAGGGCTTCACGTACGGACAGCGTCAGAGCCTAACTAAGGTACGGCAACAGGGCCTAAGTGAGGCCTATCTTTAGGGCCTGAGTTAGGGACAGTGTCAGGGCATGACTTAGGAGCCGTATAAGGGCCTCTGTAGGATCAGCATTAGGCTCTTCGTTAAAGACATTCTCAGGGCCTCTGTTAGGGACCGCCTCAGGGCCTCACTTAGGGACAGCGTCAGGGCTTACTTTGGGACAGTTTCAGGACCTTGGTAAGACATGGGTCAGGATATTAGCTCGGGATAATGTCAGGACTTTAGATATTGACTGCAGCAGGGCCTTAGAGACAGTGTCTCAGCCTGACTTAGGACTAGCATCAGAGCCTTTGTTAGGTACAGTGTCAGGGACTGAGTTAGGTGTAGTGTCAGGGCCTTAGTTAGGGACAGTGTCAGGGCCTGAGTTAGGACGAGCCTCCAGGCCTCAGTTAGGGCCAGGGTCACGGCCTCGGGACTAATTTTAGGGCCTTAGTTAGGAAGAGCATCAGGGATTTATTTAGCATAAGAAGCTCAACATTAGTTAAAGACAAGGTTAGGTTAAGGTCTAGGGATTGTGTCAGGGCATGACCTAGGGATAGTGTCAAGACCTTAGTTACTTAGGGCATCAGGGCCTAATTTAGGCCCAGTGTCAGGGCTTCAGGTAGGGATAGCGTCAGAGCCTGACTTAGGGAGAGCGACAGGGCTTGAGTGAGGCCTAGTGTCAGAGCCTTAGCTAGGGATAGTATCAGGGCATGACTTAGGAGCAGCATAAGGGCCTTGGTAGGATGAGCCTCAGGGGCTTTGTTAAAGACATTATCAGGGCCTCTGTTAGGGACAGCCTTAGGGCCTCCCTTAGGGACAGCGTCAGGGCTTACTTAGGGACAGTTTCAGGAGCTTGGTAAGAGATGGGTCCGGAAATTACCTCAGGATAGTGTCAGGACATTAGATATTGACGGCAGCAGGGCCTTAGTTAGGGACAGTGTCAAGGCCTTAGTTAGTACTAGCATCTGGGCCTCTGTTAGGTACAGTGTCAGGGCCTGAGTTAGGAATAGTGTTAGGGCCTTAGTTAGGGACAGTATCACGGCCTTGGGACTAAATTCAGGGCCTGAGGTAGTCACAGCCTAAGGGCTTTAGTTAGCATAAGAGGCAGGACATTTGCTAGGGACAGGGTTAGGGTAAAGTTTAGGGATCGTGTCAGGAAATGACCTAGGGATAGTGTCAAGAGCTTAGTTACAGTATCAGGGCCTTATTTAGGACCCGTGTCAGGGCTTCAGGTAGGGACAGCGTCAGTGCCTGACTCTGGGAGAGCAACAGGGCCTGAGTGAGGCCTAGCGTCAGGCCCATAGCTAGGGACACTGTCAGGGCATGATGTAGGAGCAGCATCAGGGCCTTTGTTGCATCAGCATTAGTGTCTTAGTTACAGACATGATCAGGGCCTGAGTTAGTCACAGCGTCAAGGCCTCAGTTAGGCATAGCTTCAGGGACTGAGTTACGGACAGCCTCAGGTCTTCACTTAGGAACAGCGACAGGGCTTCCTTAGGGACGGTGTCAGGACCTTGGTTAGAAATGGGTCAGGATATTAGCTCAGGATAGTGTCCGGATTTTAGTTATTGCCGGCAGCAGGGCCTATAATTAGAGATAGATTCCGGGTCTTAGTTAGGGACAGTGTCAGGGCCTTAATTAGGACTAGTCTGGGCCTTAGTTAGGGAGAGCATTACGGCTTCGGTGAGGATAAGGGGCAGGACGTTAGCTCGGGACAGAGTCAGGTTCCAGGCCAGTGGTAGTGTCAGGATGTGAGCTAGGGATAGGGTGAAGACCTTAGTCATTGAGAGCATCAGGGCCTTAGTTAGGACCAGCGTCAGGGCCTTCATCAGGACCAGTGTCAGGGCTTCACGTACGGACAGCGTCAGAGCCTAACTAAGGTACGGCAACGGGGCCTAAGTGAGGCCTATCTTTAGGGCCTGAGTTAGGGACAGTGTCGGCATGACTTAGGAGCCGTATAAGGGCCTCTGTAGGATCAGCATTAGGGTCTTCGTTAAAGACATTCTCAGGGCCTCTGTTAGGGACCGCCTCAGGGCCTCACTTAGGGACAGCGTCAGGGCTTACTTTGGGACAGTTTCAGGACCTTGGTAAGACATGGGTCAGGATATTAGCTCGGGATAATGTCAGGACTTTAGATATTGACTGCAGCAGGGCCTTAGAGACAGTGTCTCAGCCTGACTTAGGACTAGCATCAGAGCCTTTGTTAGGTACAGTGTCAGGGACTGAGTTAGGTGTAGTGTCAGGGCCTTAGTTAGGGACAGTGTCAGGGCCTGAGTTAGGACGAGCCTCCAGGCCTCAGTTAGGGCCAGGGTCACGGCCTCGGGACTAATTTTAGGGCCTTAGTTAGGAAGAGCATCAGGGATTTATTTAGCATAAGAAGCTCAACATTAGTTAAAGACAAGGTTAGGTTAAGGTCTAGGGATTGTGTCAGGGCATGACCTAGGGATAGTGTCAAGACCTTAGTTACTTAGGGCATCAGGGCCTAATTTAGGACCAGTGTCAGGGCTTCAGGTAGGGATAGCGTCAGAGCCTGACTTAGGGAGAGCGACAGGGCTTGAGTGAGGCCTAGTGTCAGAGCCTTAGCTAGGGATAGTATCAGGGCATGACTTAGGAGCAGCATAAGGGCCTTGGTAGGATCAGCCTCAGGGGCTTGGTTAAAGACATTATCAGGGCCTCTGTTAGGGACAGCCTTAGGGCCTCCCTTAGGGACAGCGTCAGGGCTTACTTAGGGACAGTTTCAGGAGCTTGGTAAGAGATGGGTCCGGAAATTACCTCAGGATAGTGTCAGGACATTAGATATTGACGGCAGCAGGGCCTTAGTTAGGGACAGTGTCAAGGCCTTAGTTAGTACTAGCATCTGGGCCTCTGTTAGGTACAGTGTCAGGGCCTGAGTTAGGAATAGTGTTAGGGCCTTAGTTAGGGACAGTATCACGGCCTTGGGACTAAATTCAGGGCCTGAGGTAGTCACAGCCTAAGGGCTTTAGTTAGCATAAGAGGCAGGACATTTGCTAGGGACAGGGTTAGGGTAAAGTTTAGGGATCGTGTCAGGAAATGACCTAGGGATAGTGTCAAGAGCTTAGTTACAGTATCAGGGCCTTATTTAGGACCCGTGTCAGGGCTTCAGGTAGGGACAGCGTCAGTGCCTGAGTCTTGGAGAGCAACAGGGCCTGAGTGAGGCCTAGCGTCAGGCCCATAGCTGGGGACACTGTCAGGGCATGATGTAGGAGCAGCATCAGGGCCTTTGTTGCATCAGCATTAGTGTCTTAGTTACAGACATGATCAGGGCCTGAGTTAGTCACAGCGTCAAGGCCTCAGTTAGGCATAGCTTCAGGGACTGAGTTACGGACAGCCTCAGGTCTTCACTTAGGAACAGCGACAGGGCTTCCTTAGTGACGGTGTCAGGACCTTGGTTAGAAATGGGTCAGGATATTAGCTCAGGATAGTGTCCGGATTTTAGTTATTGCCGGCAGCAGGGCCTATAATTAGAGATAGATTCCGGGTCTTAGTTAGGGACAGTGTCAGGGCCTTAATTAGGACTAGTCTGGGCCTTAGTTAGGGAGAGCATGACGGCTTCGGTGAGGATAAGGGGCAGGACGTTAGCTCGGGACAGAGTCAGGTTCCAGGCCAGTGGTAGTGTCAGGATGTGAGCTAGGGATAGGGTGAAGACCTTAGTTATTGAGAGCATCAGGGCCTTAGTTAGGACCAGCGTCAGGGCCTTCATCAGGACCAGTGTCAGGGCTTCACGTACGGACAGCATCAGAGCCTAACTAAGGTACGGCAACAGGGCCTAAGTGAGGCCTATCTTTAGGGCCTGAGTTAGGGACAGTGTCAGGGCATGACTTAGGAGCCGTATAAGGGCCTCTGTAGGATCAGCATTAGGGTCTTCATTAAAGACATTCTCAGGGCCTCTGTTAGGGACCGCCTCAGGGCCTCACTTAGGGACAGCGTCAGGGCTTACTTTGGGACAGTTTCAGGACCTTGGTAAGACATGGGTCAGGATATTAGCTCGGGATAATGTCAGGACTTTAGATATTGACTGCAGCAGGGCCTTAGAGACAGTGTCTCAGCCTGACTTAGGACTAGCATCAGAGCCTTTGTTAGGTACAGTGTCAGGGACTGAGTTAGGTGTAGTGTCAGGGCCTTAGTTAGGGACAGTGTCAGGGCCTGAGTTAGGACGAGCCTCCAGGCCTCAGTTAGGGCCAGGGTCACGGCCTCGGGACTAATTTTAGGGCCTTAGTTAGGAAGAGCATCAGGGATTTATTTAGCATAAGAAGCTCAACATTAGTTAAAGACAAGGTTAGGTTAAGGTCTAGGGATTGTGTCAGGGCATGACCTAGGGATAGTGTCAAGACCTTAGTTACTTAGGGCATCAGGGCCTAATTTAGGCCCAGTGTCAGGGCTTCAGGTAGGGATAGCGTCAGAGCCTGACTTAGGGAGAGCGACAGGGCTTGAGTGAGGCCTAGTGTCAGAGCCTTAGCTAGGGATAGTATCAGGGCATGACTTAGGAGCAGCATAAGGGCCTTGGTAGGATGAGCCTCAGGGGCTTTGTTAAAGACATTATCAGGGCCTCTGTTAGGGACAGCCTTAGGGCCTCCCTTAGGGACAGCGTCAGGGCTTACTTAGGGACAGTTTCAGGAGCTTGGTAAGAGATGGGTCCGGAAATTACCTCAGGATAGTGTCAGGACATTAGATATTGACGGCAGCAGGGCCTTAGTTAGGGACAGTGTCAAGGCCTTAGTTAGTACTAGCATCTGGGCCTCTGTTAGGTACAGTGTCAGGGCCTGAGTTAGGAATAGTGTTAGGGCCTTAGTTAGGGACAGTATCACGGCCTTGGGACTAAATTCAGGGCCTGAGGTAGTCACAGCCTAAGGGCTTTAGTTAGCATAAGAGGCAGGACATTTGCTAGGGACAGGGTTAGGGTAAATTTTAGGGATCGTGTCAGGAAATGACCTAGGGATAGTGTCAAGAGCTTAGTTACAGTATCAGGGCCTTATTTAGGACCCGTGTCAGGGCTTCAGGTAGGGACAGCGTCAGTGCCTGACTCTGGGAGAGCAACAGGGCCTGAGTGAGGCCTAGCGTCAGGCCCATAGCTGGGGACACTGTCAGGGCATGATGTAGGAGCAGCATCAGGGCCTTTGTTGCATCAGCATTAGTGTCTTAGTTACAGACATGATCAGGGCCTGAGTTAGTCACAGCGTCAAGGCCTCAGTTAGGCATAGCTTCAGGGACTGAGTTACGGACAGCCTCAGGTCTTCACTTAGGAACAGCGACAGGGCTTCCTTAGGGACGGTGTCAGGACCTTGGTTAGAAATGGGTCAGGATATTAGCTCAGGATAGCGTCCGGATTTTAGTTATTGCCGGCAGCAGGGCCTATATTAGAGATAGATTCCGGGCCTTAGTTAGGGACAGTGTCAGGGCCTTAATTAGGACTAGTCTGGGCCTTAGTTAGGGAGAGCATTACGGCTTCGGTGAGGATAAGGGGCAGGACGTTAGCTCGGGACAGAGTCAGGTTCCAGGCCAGTGGTAGTGTCAGGATGTGAGCTAGGGATAGGGTGAAGACCTTAGTTATTGAGAGCATCAGGGCCTTAGTTAGGACCAGCGTCAGGGCCTTCATCAGGACCAGTGTCAGGGCTTCACGTACGGACAGCGTCAGAGCCTAACTAAGGTACGGCAACAGGGCCTAAGTGAGGCCTATCTTTAGGGCCTGAGTTAGGGACAGTGTCAGGGCATGACTTAGGAGCCGTATAAGGGCCTCTGTAGGTTCAGCATTAGGGTCTTCGTTAAAGACATTCTCAGAGCCTCTGTTAGGGACCGCCTCAGGGCCTCACTTAGGGACAGCGTCAGGGCTTACTTTGGGACAGTTTCAGGACCTTGGTAAGACATGGGTCAGGATATTAGCTCGGGATAATGTCAGGACTTTAGATATTGACTGCAGCAGGGCCTTAGAGACAGTGTCTCAGCCTGACTTAGGACTAGCATCAGAGCCTTTGTTAGGTACAGTGTCAGGGACTGAGTTAGGTGTAGTGTCAGGGCCTTAGTTAGGGACAGTGTCAGGGCCTGAGTTAGGACGAGCCTCCAGGCCTCAGTTAGGGCCAGGGTCACGGCCTCGGGACTAATTTTAGGGCCTTAGTTAGGAAGAGCATCAGGGATTTATTTAGCATAAGAAGCTCAACATTAGTTAAAGACAAGGTTAGGTTAAGGTCTAGGGATTGTGTCAGGGCATGACCTAGGGATAGCGTCAAGACCTTAGTTACTTAGGGCATCAGGGCCTAATTTAGGCCCAGTGTCAGGGCTTCAGGTAGGGATAGCGTCAGAGCCTGACTTAGGGAGAGCGACAGGGCTTGAGTGAGGCCTAGTGTCAGAGCCTTAGCTAGGGATAGTATCAGGGCATGACTTAGGAGCAGCATAAGGGCCTTGGTAGGATGAGCCTCAGGGGCTTTGTTAAAGACATTATCAGGGCCTCTGTTAGGGACAGCCTTAGGGCCTCCCTTAGGGACAGCGTCAGGGCTTACTTAGGGACAGTTTCAGGAGCTTGGTAAGAGATGGGTCCGGAAATTACCTCAGGATAGTGTCAGGACATTAGATATTGACGGCAGCAGGGCCTTAGTTAGGGACAGTGTCAAGGCCTTAGTTAGTACTAGCATCTGGGCCTCTGTTAGGTACAGTGTCAGGGCCTGAGTTAGGAATAGTGTTAGGGCCTTAGTTAGGGACAGTATCACGGCCTTGGGACTAAATTCAGGGCCTGACGTAGTCACAGCCTAAGGGCTTTAGTTAGCATAAGAGGCAGGACATTTGCTAGGGACAGGGTTAGGGTAAAGTTTAGGGATCGTGTCAGGAAATGACCTAGGGATAGTGTCAAGAGCTTAGTTACAGTATCAGGGCCTTATTTAGGACCCGTGTCAGGGCTTCAGTAGGGACAGCGTCAGTGCCTGACTCTGGGAGAGCAACAGGGCCTGAGTGAGGCCTAGCGTCAGGCCCATAGCTGGGGACACTGTCAGGGCATGATGTAGGAGCAGCATCAGGGCCTTTGTTGCATCAGCATTAGTGTCTTAGTTACAGACATGATCAGGGCCTGAGTTAGTCACAGCGTCAAGGCCTCAGTTAGGCATAGCTTCAGGGACTGAGTTACGGACAGCCTCAGGTCTTCACTTAGGAACAGCGACAGGGCTTCCTTAGGGACGGTGTCAGGATCTTGGTTAGAAATGGGTCAGGATATTAGCTCAGGATAGCGTCCGGATTTTAGTTATTGCCGGCAGCAGGGCCTATATTAGAGATAGATTCCGGGCCTTAGTTAGGGACAGTGTCAGGGCCTTAATTAGGACTAGTCTGGGCCTTAGTTAGGGAGAGCATTACGGCTTCGGTGAGGATAAGGGGCAGGACGTTAGCTCGGGACAGAGTCAGGTTCCAGGCCAGTGGTAGTGTCAGGATGTGAGCTAGGGATAGGGTGAAGACCTTAGTTATTGAGAGCATCAGGGCCTTAGTTAGGACCAGCGTCAGGGCCTTCATCAGGACCAGTGTCAGGGCTTCACGTACGGACAGCGTCAGAGCCTAACTAAGGTACGGCAACGGGGCCTAAGTGAGGCCTATCTTTAGGGCCTGAGTTAGGGGCAGTGTCAGGGCATGACTTAGGAGCCGTATAAGGGCCTCTGTAGGATCAGCATTAGGGTCTTCGTTAAAGACATTCTCAGGGCCTCTGTTAGGGACCGCCTCAGGGCCTCACTTAGGGACAGCGTCAGGGCTTACTTTGGGACAGTTTCAGGACCTTGGTAAGACATGGGTCAGGATATTAGCTCGGGATAATGTCAGGACTTTAGATATTGACTGCAGCAGGGCCTTAGAGACAGTGTCTCAGCCTGACTTAGGACTAGCATCAGAGCCTTTGTTAGGTACAGTGTCAGGGACTGAGTTAGGTGTAGTGTCAGGGCCTTAGTTAGGGACAGTGTCAGGGCCTGAGTTAGGACGAGCCTCCAGGCCTCAGTTAGGGCCAGGGTCACGGCCTCGGGACTAATTTTAGGGCCTTAGTTAGGAAGAGCATCAGGGATTTATTTAGCATAAGAAGCTCAACATTAGTTAAAGACAAGGTTAGGTTAAGGTCTAGGGATTGTGTCAGGGCATGACCTAGGGATAGTGTCAAGACCTTAGTTACTTAGGGCATCAGGGCCTAATTTAGGACCAGTGTCAGGGCTTCAGGTAGGGATAGCGTCAGAGCCTGACTTAGGGAGAGCGACAGGGCTTGAGTGAGGCCTAGTGTCAGAGCCTTAGCTAGGGATAGTATCAGGGCATGACTTAGGAGCAGCATAAGGGCCTTGGTAGGATGAGCCTCAGGGGCTTGGTTAAAGACATTATCAGGGCCTCTGTTAGGGACAGCCTTAGGGCCTCCCTTAGGGACAGCGTCAGGGCTTACTTAGGGACAGTTTCAGGAGCTTGGTAAGAGATGGGTCCGGAAATTACCTCAGGATAGTGTCAGGACATTAGATATTGACGGCAGCAGGGCCTTAGTTAGGGACAGTGTCAAGGCCTTAGTTAGTACTAGCATCTGGGCCTCTGTTAGGTACAGTGTCAGGGCCTGAGTTAGGAATAGTGTTAGGTCCTTAGTTAGGGACAGTATCACGGCCTTGGGACTAAATTCAGGGCCTGAGGTAGTCACAGCCTAAGGGCTTTAGTTAGCATAAGAGGCAGGACATTTGCTAGGGACAGGGTTAGGGTAAAGTTTAGGGATCGTGTCAGGAAATGACCTAGGGATAGTGTCAAGAGCTTAGTTACAGTATCAGGGCCTTATTTAGGACCCGTGTCAGGGCTTCAGGTAGGGACAGCGTCAGTGCCTGACTCTGGGAGAGCAACAGGGCCTGAGTGAGGCCTAGCGTCAGGCCCATAGCTGGGGACACTGTCAGGGCATGATGTAGGAGCAGCATCAGGGCCTTTGTTGCATCAGCATTAGTGTCTTAGTTACAGACATGATCAGGGCCTGAGTTAGTCACAGCGTCAAGGCCTCAGTTAGGCATAGCTTCAGGGACTGAGTTACGGACAGCCTCAGGTCTTCACTTAGGAACAGCGACAGGGCTTCCTTAGGGACGGTGTCAGGACCTTGGTTAGAAATGGGTCAGGATATTAGCTCAGGATAGCGTCCGGATTTTAGTTATTGCCGGCAGCAGGGCCTATATTAGAGATAGATTCCGGGTCTTAGTTAGGGACAGTGTCAGGGTCTTAATTAGGACTAGTCTGGGCCTTAGTTAGGGAGAGCATTACGGCTTCGGTGAGGATAAGGGGCAGGACGTTAGCTCGGGACAGAGTCAGGTTCCAGGCCAGTGGTAGTGTCAGGATGTGAGCTAGGGATAGGGTGAAGACCTTAGTTATTGAGAGCATCAGGGCCTTAGTTAGGACCAGCGTCAGGGCCTTCATCAGGACCAGTGTCAGGGCTTCACGTACGGACAGCGTCAGAGCCTAACTAAGGTACGGCAACGGGGCCTAAGTGAGGCCTATCTTTAGGGCCTGAGTTAGGGGCAGTGTCAGGGCATGACTTAGGAGCCGTATAAGGGCCTCTGTAGGATCAGCATTAGGGTCTTCGTTAAAGACATTCTCAGGGCCTCTGTTAGGGACCGCCTCAGGGCCTCACTTAGGGACAGCGTCAGGGCTTACTTTGGGACAGTTTCAGGACCTTGGTAAGACATGGGTCAGGATATTAGCTCGGGATAATGTCAGGACTTTAGATATTGACTGCAGCAGGGCCTTAGAGACAGTGTCTCAGCCTGACTTAGGACTAGCATCAGAGCCTTTGTTAGGTACAGTGTCAGGGACTGAGTTAGGTGTAGTGTCAGGGCCTTAGTTAGGGACAGTGTCAGGGCCTGAGTTAGGACGAGCCTCCAGGCCTCAGTTAGGGCCAGGGTCACGGCCTCGGGACTAATTTTAGGGCCTTAGTTAGGAAGAGCATCAGGGATTTATTTAGCATAAGAAGCTCAACATTAGTTAAAGACAAGGTTAGGCTAAGGTCTAGGGATTGTGTCAGGGCATGACCTAGGGATAGTGTCAAGACCTTAGTTACTTAGGGCATCAGGGCCTAATTTAGGCCCAGTGTCAGGGCTTCAGGTAGGGATAGCGTCAGAGCCTGACTTAGGGAGAGCGACAGGGCTTGAGTGAGGCCTAGTGTCAGAGCCTTAGCTAGGGATAGTATCAGGGCATGACTTAGGAGCAGCATAAGGGCCTTGGTAGGATGAGCCTCAGGGGCTTGGTTAAAGACATTATCAGGGCCTCTGTTAGGGACAGCCTTAGGGCCTCCCTTAGGGACAGCGTCAGGGCTTACTTAGGGACAGTTTCAGGAGCTTGGTAAGAGATGGGTCCGGAAATTACCTCAGGATAGTGTCAGGACATTAGATATTGACGGCAGCAGGGCCTTAGTTAGGGACAGTGTCAAGGCCTTAGTTAGTACTGGCATCTGGGCCTCTGTTAGGTACAGTGTCAGGGCCTGAGTTAGGAATAGTGTTAGGGCCTTAGTTAGGGACAGTATCACGGCCTTGGGGCTAAATTCAGGGCCTGAGGTAGTCACAGCCTAAGGGCTTTAGTTAGCATAAGAGGCAGGACATTTGCTAGGGACAGGGTTAGGGTAAAGTTTAGGGATCGTGTCAGGAAATGACCTAGGGATAGTGTCAAGAGCTTAGTTACAGTATCAGGGCCTTATTTAGGACCCGTGTCAGGGCTTCAGGTAGGGACAGCATCAGTGCCTGACTCTGGGAGAGCAACAGGGCCTGAGTGAGGCCTAGCGTCAGGCCCATAGCTGGGGACACTGTCAGGGCATGATGTAGGAGCAGCATCAGGGCCTTTGTTGCATCAGCATTAGTGTCTTAGTTACAGACATGATCAGGGCCTGAGTTAGTCACAGCGTCAAGGCCTCAGTTAGGCATAGCTTCAGGGACTGAGTTACGGACAGCCTCAGGTCTTCACTTAGGAACAGCGACAGGGCTTCCTTAGGGACGGTGTCAGGACCTTGGTTAGAAATGGGTCAGGATATTAGCTCAGGATAGCGTCCGGATTTTAGTTATTGCCGGCAGCAGGGCCTATAATTAGAGATAGATTCCGGGTCTTAGTTAGGGACAGTGTCAGGGCCTTAATTAGGACTAGTCTGGGCCTTAGTTAGGGAGAGCATTACGGCTTCGGTGAGGATAAGGGGCAGGACGTTAGCTCGGGACAGAGTCAGGTTCCAGGCCAGTGGTAGTGTCAGGATGTGAGCTAGGGATAGGGTGAAGACCTTAGTTATTGAGAGCATCAGGGCCTTAGTTAGGACCAGCGTCAGGGCCTTCATCAGGACCAGTGTCAGGGCTTCACGTACGGACAGCGTCAGAGCCTAACTAAGGTACGGCAACAGGGCCTAAGTGAGGCCTATCTTTAGGGCCTGAGTTAGGGACAGTGTCAGGGCATGACTTAGGAGCCGTATAAGGGCCTCTGTAGGATCAGCATTAGGCTCTTCGTTAAAGACATTCTCAGGGCCTCTGTTAGGGACCGCCTCAGGGCCTCACTTAGGGACAGCGTCAGGGCTTACTTTGGGACAGTTTCAGGACCTTGGTAAGACATGGGTCAGGATATTAGCTCGGGATAATGTCAGGACTTTAGATATTGACTGCAGCAGGGCCTTAGAGACAGTGTCTCAGCCTGACTTAGGACTAGCATCAGAGCCTTTGTTAGGTACAGTGTCAGGGACTGAGTTAGGTGTAGTGTCAGGGCCTTAGTTAGGGACAGTGTCAGGGCCTGAGTTAGGACGAGCCTCCAGGCCTCAGTTAGGGCCAGGGTCACGGCCTCGGGACTAATTTTAGGGCCTTAGTTAGGAAGAGCATCAGGGATTTATTTAGCATAAGAAGCTCAACATTAGTTAAAGACAAGGTTAGGTTAAGGTCTAGGGATTGTGTCAGGGCATGACCTAGGGATAGTGTCAAGACCTTAGTTACTTAGGGCATCAGGGCCTAATTTAGGCCCAGTGTCAGGGCTTCAGGTAGGGATAGCGTCAGAGCCTGACTTAGGGAGAGCGACAGGGCTTGAGTGAGGCCTAGTGTCAGAGCCTTAGCTAGGGATAGTATCAGGGCATGACTTAGGAGCAGCATAAGGGCCTTGGTAGGATGAGCCTCAGGGGCTTTGTTAAAGACATTATCAGGGCCTCTGTTAGGGACAGCCTTAGGGCCTCCCTTAGGGACAGCGTCAGGGCTTACTTAGGGACAGTTTCAGGAGCTTGGTAAGAGATGGGTCCGGAAATTACCTCAGGATAGTGTCAGGACATTAGATATTGACGGCAGCAGGGCCTTAGTTAGGGACAGTGTCAAGGCCTTAGTTAGTACTAGCATCTGGGCCTCTGTTAGGTACAGTGTCAGGGCCTGAGTTAGGAATAGTGTTAGGGCCTTAGTTAGGGACAGTATCACGGCCTTGGGACTAAATTCAGGGCCTGAGGTAGTCACAGCCTAAGGGCTTTAGTTAGCATAAGAGGCAGGACATTTGCTAGGGACAGGGTTAGGGTAAAGTTTAGGGATCGTGTCAGGAAATGACCTAGGGATAGTGTCAAGAGCTTAGTTACAGTATCAGGGCCTTATTTAGGACCCGTGTCAGGGCTTCAGGTAGGGACAGCGTCAGTGCCTGACTCTGGGAGAGCAACAGGGCCTGAGTGAGGCCTAGCGTCAGGCCCATAGCTAGGGACACTGTCAGGGCATGATGTAGGAGCAGCATCAGGGCCTTTGTTGCATCAGCATTAGTGTCTTAGTTACAGACATGATCAGGGCCTGAGTTAGTCACAGCGTCAAGGCCTCAGTTAGGCATAGCTTCAGGGACTGAGTTACGGACAGCCTCAGGTCTTCACTTAGGAACAGCGACAGGGCTTCCTTAGGGACGGTGTCAGGACCTTGGTTAGAAATGGGTCAGGATATTAGCTCAGGATAGTGTCCGGATTTTAGTTATTGCCGGCAGCAGGGCCTATAATTAGAGATAGATTCCGGGTCTTAGTTAGGGACAGTGTCAGGGCCTTAATTAGGACTAGTCTGGGCCTTAGTTAGGGAGAGCATTACGGCTTCGGTGAGGATAAGGGGCAGGACGTTAGCTCGGGACAGAGTCAGGTTCCAGGCCAGTGGTAGTGTCAGGATGTGAGCTAGGGATAGGGTGAAGACCTTAGTCATTGAGAGCATCAGGGCCTTAGTTAGGACCAGCGTCAGGGCCTTCATCAGGACCAGTGTCAGGGCTTCACGTACGGACAGCGTCAGAGCCTAACTAAGGTACGGCAACGGGGCCTAAGTGAGGCCTATCTTTAGGGCCTGAGTTAGGGACAGTGTCGGCATGACTTAGGAGCCGTATAAGGGCCTCTGTAGGATCAGCATTAGGGTCTTCGTTAAAGACATTCTCAGGGCCTCTGTTAGGGACCGCCTCAGGGCCTCACTTAGGGACAGCGTCAGGGCTTACTTTGGGACAGTTTCAGGACCTTGGTAAGACATGGGTCAGGATATTAGCTCGGGATAATGTCAGGACTTTAGATATTGACTGCAGCAGGGCCTTAGAGACAGTGTCTCAGCCTGACTTAGGACTAGCATCAGAGCCTTTGTTAGGTACAGTGTCAGGGACTGAGTTAGGTGTAGTGTCAGGGCCTTAGTTAGGGACAGTGTCAGGGCCTGAGTTAGGACGAGCCTCCAGGCCTCAGTTAGGGCCAGGGTCACGGCCTCGGGACTAATTTTAGGGCCTTAGTTAGGAAGAGCATCAGGGATTTATTTAGCATAAGAAGCTCAACATTAGTTAAAGACAAGGTTAGGTTAAGGTCTAGGGATTGTGTCAGGGCATGACCTAGGGATAGTGTCAAGACCTTAGTTACTTAGGGCATCAGGGCCTAATTTAGGACCAGTGTCAGGGCTTCAGGTAGGGATAGCGTCAGAGCCTGACTTAGGGAGAGCGACAGGGCTTGAGTGAGGCCTAGTGTCAGAGCCTTAGCTAGGGATAGTATCAGGGCATGACTTAGGAGCAGCATAAGGGCCTTGGTAGGATCAGCCTCAGGGGCTTGGTTAAAGACATTATCAGGGCCTCTGTTAGGGACAGCCTTAGGGCCTCCCTTAGGGACAGCGTCAGGGCTTACTTAGGGACAGTTTCAGGAGCTTGGTAAGAGATGGGTCCGGAAATTACCTCAGGATAGTGTCAGGACATTAGATATTGACGGCAGCAGGGCCTTAGTTAGGGACAGTGTCAAGGCCTTAGTTAGTACTAGCATCTGGGCCTCTGTTAGGTACAGTGTCAGGGCCTGAGTTAGGAATAGTGTTAGGGCCTTAGTTAGGGACAGTATCACGGCCTTGGGACTAAATTCAGGGCCTGAGGTAGTCACAGCCTAAGGGCTTTAGTTAGCATAAGAGGCAGGACATTTGCTAGGGACAGGGTTAGGGTAAAGTTTAGGGATCGTGTCAGGAAATGACCTAGGGATAGTGTCAAGAGCTTAGTTACAGTATCAGGGCCTTATTTAGGACCCGTGTCAGGGCTTCAGGTAGGGACAGCGTCAGTGCCTGAGTCTTGGAGAGCAACAGGGCCTGAGTGAGGCCTAGCGTCAGGCCCATAGCTGGGGACACTGTCAGGGCATGATGTAGGAGCAGCATCAGGGCCTTTGTTGCATCAGCATTAGTGTCTTAGTTACAGACATGATCAGGGCCTGAGTTAGTCACAGCGTCAAGGCCTCAGTTAGGCATAGCTTCAGGGACTGAGTTACGGACAGCCTCAGGTCTTCACTTAGGAACAGCGACAGGGCTTCCTTAGTGACGGTGTCAGGACCTTGGTTAGAAATGGGTCAGGATATTAGCTCAGGATAGTGTCCGGATTTTAGTTATTGCCGGCAGCAGGGCCTATAATTAGAGATAGATTCCGGGTCTTAGTTAGGGACAGTGTCAGGGCCTTAATTAGGACTAGTCTGGGCCTTAGTTAGGGAGAGCATGACGGCTTCGGTGAGGATAAGGGGCAGGACGTTAGCTCGGGACAGAGTCAGGTTCCAGGCCAGTGGTAGTGTCAGGATGTGAGCTAGGGATAGGGTGAAGACCTTAGTTATTGAGAGCATCAGGGCCTTAGTTAGGACCAGCGTCAGGGCCTTCATCAGGACCAGTGTCAGGGCTTCACGTACGGACAGCGTCAGAGCCTAACTAAGGTACGGCAACAGGGCCTAAGTGAGGCCTATCTTTAGGGCCTGAGTTAGGGACAGTGTCAGGGCATGACTTAGGAGCCGTATAAGGGCCTCTGTAGGATCAGCATTAGGGTCTTCATTAAAGACATTCTCAGGGCCTCTGTTAGGGACCGCCTCAGGGCCTCACTTAGGGACAGCGTCAGGGCTTACTTTGGGACAGTTTCAGGACCTTGGTAAGACATGGGTCAGGATATTAGCTCGGGATAATGTCAGGACTTTAGATATTGACTGCAGCAGGGCCTTAGAGACAGTGTCTCAGCCTGACTTAGGACTAGCATCAGAGCCTTTGTTAGGTACAGTGTCAGGGACTGAGTTAGGTGTAGTGTCAGGGCCTTAGTTAGGGACAGTGTCAGGGCCTGAGTTAGGACGAGCCTCCAGGCCTCAGTTAGGGCCAGGGTCACGGCCTCGGGACTAATTTTAGGGCCTTAGTTAGGAAGAGCATCAGGGATTTATTTAGCATAAGAAGCTCAACATTAGTTAAAGACAAGGTTAGGTTAAGGTCTAGGGATTGTGTCAGGGCATGACCTAGGGATAGTGTCAAGACCTTAGTTACTTAGGGCATCAGGGCCTAATTTAGGCCCAGTGTCAGGGCTTCAGGTAGGGATAGCGTCAGAGCCTGACTTAGGGAGAGCGACAGGGCTTGAGTGAGGCCTAGTGTCAGAGCCTTAGCTAGGGATAGTATCAGGGCATGACTTAGGAGCAGCATAAGGGCCTTGGTAGGATGAGCCTCAGGGGCTTTGTTAAAGACATTATCAGGGCCTCTGTTAGGGACAGCCTTAGGGCCTCCCTTAGGGACAGCGTCAGGGCTTACTTAGGGACAGTTTCAGGAGCTTGGTAAGAGATGGGTCCGGAAATTACCTCAGGATAGTGTCAGGACATTAGATATTGACGGCAGCAGGGCCTTAGTTAGGGACAGTGTCAAGGCCTTAGTTAGTACTAGCATCTGGGCCTCTGTTAGGTACAGTGTCAGGGCCTGAGTTAGGAATAGTGTTAGGGCCTTAGTTAGGGACAGTATCACGGCCTTGGGACTAAATTCAGGGCCTGAGGTAGTCACAGCCTAAGGGCTTTAGTTAGCATAAGAGGCAGGACATTTGCTAGGGACAGGGTTAGGGTAAAGTTTAGGGATCGTGTCAGGAAATGACCTAGGGATAGTGTCAAGAGCTTAGTTACAGTATCAGGGCCTTATTTAGGACCCGTGTCAGGGCTTCAGGTAGGGACAGCGTCAGTGCCTGACTCTGGGAGAGCAACAGGGCCTGAGTGAGGCCTAGCGTCAGGCCCATAGCTGGGGACACTGTCAGGGCATGATGTAGGAGCAGCATCAGGGCCTTTGTTGCATCAGCATTAGTGTCTTAGTTACAGACATGATCAGGGCCTGAGTTAGTCACAGCGTCAAGGCCTCAGTTAGGCATAGCTTCAGGGACTGAGTTACGGACAGCCTCAGGTCTTCACTTAGGAACAGCGACAGGGCTTCCTTAGGGACGGTGTCAGGACCTTGGTTAGAAATGGGTCAGGATATTAGCTCAGGATAGCGTCCGGATTTTAGTTATTGCCGGCAGCAGGGCCTATATTAGAGATAGATTCCGGGCCTTAGTTAGGGACAGTGTCAGGGCCTTAATTAGGACTAGTCTGGGCCTTAGTTAGGGAGAGCATTACGGCTTCGGTGAGGATAAGGGGCAGGACGTTAGCTCGGGACAGAGTCAGGTTCCAGGCCAGTGGTAGTGTCAGGATGTGAGCTAGGGATAGGGTGAAGACCTTAGTTATTGAGAGCATCAGGGCCTTAGTTAGGACCAGCGTCAGGGCCTTCATCAGGACCAGTGTCAGGGCTTCACGTACGGACAGCGTCAGAGCCTAACTAAGGTACGGCAACAGGGCCTAAGTGAGGCCTATCTTTAGGGCCTGAGTTAGGGACAGTGTCAGGGCATGACTTAGGAGCCGTATAAGGGCCTCTGTAGGTTCAGCATTAGGGTCTTCGTTAAAGACATTCTCAGAGCCTCTGTTAGGGACCGCCTCAGGGCCTCACTTAGGGACAGCGTCAGGGCTTACTTTGGGACAGTTTCAGGACCTTGGTAAGACATGGGTCAGGATATTAGCTCGGGATAATGTCAGGACTTTAGATATTGACTGCAGCAGGGCCTTAGAGACAGTGTCTCAGCCTGACTTAGGACTAGCATCAGAGCCTTTGTTAGGTACAGTGTCAGGGACTGAGTTAGGTGTAGTGTCAGGGCCTTAGTTAGGGACAGTGTCAGGGCCTGAGTTAGGACGAGCCTCCAGGCCTCAGTTAGGGCCAGGGTCACGGCCTCGGGACTAATTTTAGGGCCTTAGTTAGGAAGAGCATCAGGGATTTATTTAGCATAAGAAGCTCAACATTAGTTAAAGACAAGGTTAGGTTAAGGTCTAGGGATTGTGTCAGGGCATGACCTAGGGATAGCGTCAAGACCTTAGTTACTTAGGGCATCAGGGCCTAATTTAGGCCCAGTGTCAGGGCTTCAGGTAGGGATAGCGTCAGAGCCTGACTTAGGGAGAGCGACAGGGCTTGAGTGAGGCCTAGTGTCAGAGCCTTAGCTAGGGATAGTATCAGGGCATGACTTAGGAGCAGCATAAGGGCCTTGGTAGGATGAGCCTCAGGGGCTTTGTTAAAGACATTATCAGGGCCTCTGTTAGGGACAGCCTTAGGGCCTCCCTTAGGGACAGCGTCAGGGCTTACTTAGGGACAGTTTCAGGAGCTTGGTAAGAGATGGGTCCGGAAATTACCTCAGGATAGTGTCAGGACATTAGATATTGACGGCAGCAGGGCCTTAGTTAGGGACAGTGTCAAGGCCTTAGTTAGTACTAGCATCTGGGCCTCTGTTAGGTACAGTGTCAGGGCCTGAGTTAGGAATAGTGTTAGGGCCTTAGTTAGGGACAGTATCACGGCCTTGGGACTAAATTCAGGGCCTGACGTAGTCACAGCCTAAGGGCTTTAGTTAGCATAAGAGGCAGGACATTTGCTAGGGACAGGGTTAGGGTAAAGTTTAGGGATCGTGTCAGGAAATGACCTAGGGATAGTGTCAAGAGCTTAGTTACAGTATCAGGGCCTTATTTAGGACCCGTGTCAGGGCTTCAGTAGGGACAGCGTCAGTGCCTGACTCTGGGAGAGCAACAGGGCCTGAGTGAGGCCTAGCGTCAGGCCCATAGCTGGGGACACTGTCAGGGCATGATGTAGGAGCAGCATCAGGGCCTTTGTTGCATCAGCATTAGTGTCTTAGTTACAGACATGATCAGGGCCTGAGTTAGTCACAGCGTCAAGGCCTCAGTTAGGCATAGCTTCAGGGACTGAGTTACGGACAGCCTCAGGTCTTCACTTAGGAACAGCGACAGGGCTTCCTTAGGGACGGTGTCAGGATCTTGGTTAGAAATGGGTCAGGATATTAGCTCAGGATAGCGTCCGGATTTTAGTTATTGCCGGCAGCAGGGCCTATATTAGAGATAGATTCCGGGCCTTAGTTAGGGACAGTGTCAGGGCCTTAATTAGGACTAGTCTGGGCCTTAGTTAGGGAGAGCATTACGGCTTCGGTGAGGATAAGGGGCAGGACGTTAGCTCGGGACAGAGTCAGGTTCCAGGCCAGTGGTAGTGTCAGGATGTGAGCTAGGGATAGGGTGAAGACCTTAGTTATTGAGAGCATCAGGGCCTTAGTTAGGACCAGCGTCAGGGCCTTCATCAGGACCAGTGTCAGGGCTTCACGTACGGACAGCGTCAGAGCCTAACTAAGGTACGGCAACGGGGCCTAAGTGAGGCCTATCTTTAGGGCCTGAGTTAGGGGCAGTGTCAGGGCATGACTTAGGAGCCGTATAAGGGCCTCTGTAGGATCAGCATTAGGGTCTTCGTTAAAGACATTCTCAGGGCCTCTGTTAGGGACCGCCTCAGGGCCTCACTTAGGGACAGCGTCAGGGCTTACTTTGGGACAGTTTCAGGACCTTGGTAAGACATGGGTCAGGATATTAGCTCGGGATAATGTCAGGACTTTAGATATTGACTGCAGCAGGGCCTTAGAGACAGTGTCTCAGCCTGACTTAGGACTAGCATCAGAGCCTTTGTTAGGTACAGTGTCAGGGACTGAGTTAGGTGTAGTGTCAGGGCCTTAGTTAGGGACAGTGTCAGGGCCTGAGTTAGGACGAGCCTCCAGGCCTCAGTTAGGGCCAGGGTCACGGCCTCGGGACTAATTTTAGGGCCTTAGTTAGGAAGAGCATCAGGGATTTATTTAGCATAAGAAGCTCAACATTAGTTAAAGACAAGGTTAGGTTAAGGTCTAGGGATTGTGTCAGGGCATGACCTAGGGATAGTGTCAAGACCTTAGTTACTTAGGGCATCAGGGCCTAATTTAGGACCAGTGTCAGGGCTTCAGGTAGGGATAGCGTCAGAGCCTGACTTAGGGAGAGCGACAGGGCTTGAGTGAGGCCTAGTGTCAGAGCCTTAGCTAGGGATAGTATCAGGGCATGACTTAGGAGCAGCATAAGGGCCTTGGTAGGATGAGCCTCAGGGGCTTGGTTAAAGACATTATCAGGGCCTCTGTTAGGGACAGCCTTAGGGCCTCCCTTAGGGACAGCGTCAGGGCTTACTTAGGGACAGTTTCAGGAGCTTGGTAAGAGATGGGTCCGGAAATTACCTCAGGATAGTGTCAGGACATTAGATATTGACGGCAGCAGGGCCTTAGTTAGGGACAGTGTCAAGGCCTTAGTTAGTACTAGCATCTGGGCCTCTGTTAGGTACAGTGTCAGGGCCTGAGTTAGGAATAGTGTTAGGGCCTTAGTTAGGGACAGTATCACGGCCTTGGGACTAAATTCAGGGCCTGAGGTAGTCACAGCCTAAGGGCTTTAGTTAGCATAAGAGGCAGGACATTTGCTAGGGACAGGGTTAGGGTAAAGTTTAGGGATCGTGTCAGGAAATGACCTAGGGATAGTGTCAAGAGCTTAGTTACAGTATCAGGGCCTTATTTAGGACCCGTGTCAGGGCTTCAGGTAGGGACAGCGTCAGTGCCTGACTCTGGGAGAGCAACAGGGCCTGAGTGAGGCCTAGCGTCAGGCCCATAGCTGGGGACACTGTCAGGGCATGATGTAGGAGCAGCATCAGGGCCTTTGTTGCATCAGCATTAGTGTCTTAGTTACAGACATGATCAGGGCCTGAGTTAGTCACAGCGTCAAGGCCTCAGTTAGGCATAGCTTCAGGGACTGAGTTACGGACAGCCTCAGGTCTTCACTTAGGAACAGCGACAGGGCTTCCTTAGTGACGGTGTCAGGACCTTGGTTAGAAATGGGTCAGGATATTAGCTCAGGATAGTGTCCGGATTTTAGTTATTGCCGGCAGCAGGGCCTATAATTAGAGATAGATTCCGGGTCTTAGTTAGGGACAGTGTCAGGGCCTTAATTAGGACTAGTCTGGGCCTTAGTTAGGGAGAGCATGACGGCTTCGGTGAGGATAAGGGGCAGGACGTTAGCTCGGGACAGAGTCAGGTTCCAGGCCAGTGGTAGTGTCAGGATGTGAGCTAGGGATAGGGTGAAGACCTTAGTTATTGAGAGCATCAGGGCCTTAGTTAGGACCAGCGTCAGGGCCTTCATCAGGACCAGTGTCAGGGCTTCACGTACGGACAGCGTCAGAGCCTAACTAAGGTACGGCAACAGGGCCTAAGTGAGGCCTATCTTTAGGGCCTGAGTTAGGGACAGTGTCAGGGCATGACTTAGGAGCCGTATAAGGGCCTCTGTAGGATCAGCATTAGGGTCTTCATTAAAGACATTCTCAGGGCCTCTGTTAGGGACCGCCTCAGGGCCTCACTTAGGGACAGCGTCAGGGCTTACTTTGGGACAGTTTCAGGACCTTGGTAAGACATGGGTCAGGATATTAGCTCGGGATAATGTCAGGACTTTAGATATTGACTGCAGCAGGGCCTTAGAGACAGTGTCTCAGCCTGACTTAGGACTAGCATCAGAGCCTTTGTTAGGTACAGTGTCAGGGACTGAGTTAGGTGTAGTGTCAGGGCCTTAGTTAGGGACAGTGTCAGGGCCTGAGTTAGGACGAGCCTCCAGGCCTCAGTTAGGGCCAGGGTCACGGCCTCGGGACTAATTTTAGGGCCTTAGTTAGGAAGAGCATCAGGGATTTATTTAGCATAAGAAGCTCAACATTAGTTAAAGACAAGGTTAGGTTAAGGTCTAGGGATTGTGTCAGGGCATGACCTAGGGATAGTGTCAAGACCTTAGTTACTTAGGGCATCAGGGCCTAATTTAGGCCCAGTGTCAGGGCTTCAGGTAGGGATAGCGTCAGAGCCTGACTTAGGGAGAGCGACAGGGCTTGAGTGAGGCCTAGTGTCAGAGCCTTAGCTAGGGATAGTATCAGGGCATGACTTAGGAGCAGCATAAGGGCCTTGGTAGGATGAGCCTCAGGGGCTTTGTTAAAGACATTATCAGGGCCTCTGTTAGGGACAGCCTTAGGGCCTCCCTTAGGGACAGCGTCAGGGCTTACTTAGGGACAGTTTCAGGAGCTTGGTAAGAGATGGGTCCGGAAATTACCTCAGGATAGTGTCAGGACATTAGATATTGACGGCAGCAGGGCCTTAGTTAGGGACAGTGTCAAGGCCTTAGTTAGTACTAGCATCTGGGCCTCTGTTAGGTACAGTGTCAGGGCCTGAGTTAGGAATAGTGTTAGGGCCTTAGTTAGGGACAGTATCACGGCCTTGGGACTAAATTCAGGGCCTGAGGTAGTCACAGCCTAAGGGCTTTAGTTAGCATAAGAGGCAGGACATTTGCTAGGGACAGGGTTAGGGTAAAGTTTAGGGATCGTGTCAGGAAATGACCTAGGGATAGTGTCAAGAGCTTAGTTACAGTATCAGGGCCTTATTTAGGACCCGTGTCAGGGCTTCAGGTAGGGACAGCATCAGTGCCTGACTCTGGGAGAGCAACAGGGCCTGAGTGAGGCCTAGCGTCAGGCCCATAGCTGGGGACACTGTCAGGGCATGATGTAGGAGCAGCATCAGGGCCTTTGTTGCATCAGCATTAGTGTCTTAGTTACAGACATGATCAGGGCCTGAGTTAGTCACAGCGTCAAGGCCTCAGTTAGGCATAGCTTCAGGGACTGAGTTACGGACAGCCTCAGGTCTTCACTTAGGAACAGCGACAGGGCTTCCTTAGGGACGGTGTCAGGACCTTGGTTAGAAATGGGTCAGGATATTAGCTCAGGATAGCGTCCGGATTTTAGTTATTGCCGGCAGCAGGGCCTATATTAGAGATAGATTCCGGGCCTTAGTTAGGGACAGTGTCAGGGCCTTAATTAGGACTAGTCTGGGCCTTAGTTAGGGAGAGCATTACGGCTTCGGTGAGGATAAGGGGCAGGACGTTAGCTCGGGACAGAGTCAGGTTCCAGGCCAGTGGTAGTGTCAGGATGTGAGCTAGGGATAGGGTGAAGACCTTAGTTATTGAGAGCATCAGGGCCTTAGTTAGGACCAGCGTCAGGGCCTTCATCAGGACCAGTGTCAGGGCTTCACGTACGGACAGCGTCAGAGCCTAACTAAGGTACGGCAACAGGGCCTAAGTGAGGCCTATCTTTAGGGCCTGAGTTAGGGACAGTGTCAGGGCATGACTTAGGAGCCGTATAAGGGCCTCTGTAGGTTCAGCATTAGGGTCTTCGTTAAAGACATTCTCAGAGCCTCTGTTAGGGACCGCCTCAGGGCCTCACTTAGGGACAGCGTCAGGGCTTACTTTGGGACAGTTTCAGGACCTTGGTAAGACATGGGTCAGGATATTAGCTCGGGATAATGTCAGGACTTTAGATATTGACTGCAGCAGGGCCTTAGAGACAGTGTCTCAGCCTGACTTAGGACTAGCATCAGAGCCTTTGTTAGGTACAGTGTCAGGGACTGAGTTAGGTGTAGTGTCAGGGCCTTAGTTAGGGACAGTGTCAGGGCCTGAGTTAGGACGAGCCTCCAGGCCTCAGTTAGGGCCAGGGTCACGGCCTCGGGACTAATTTTAGGGCCTTAGTTAGGAAGAGCATCAGGGATTTATTTAGCATAAGAAGCTCAACATTAGTTAAAGACAAGGTTAGGTTAAGGTCTAGGGATTGTGTCAGGGCATGACCTAGGGATAGCGTCAAGACCTTAGTTACTTAGGGCATCAGGGCCTAATTTAGGCCCAGTGTCAGGGCTTCAGGTAGGGATAGCGTCAGAGCCTGACTTAGGGAGAGCGACAGGGCTTGAGTGAGGCCTAGTGTCAGAGCCTTAGCTAGGGATAGTATCAGGGCATGACTTAGGAGCAGCATAAGGGCCTTGGTAGGATGAGCCTCAGGGGCTTGGTTAAAGACATTATCAGGGCCTCTGTTAGGGACAGCCTTAGGGCCTCCCTTAGGGACAGCGTCAGGGCTTACTTAGGGACAGTTTCAGGAGCTTGGTAAGAGATGGGTCCGGAAATTACCTCAGGATAGTGTCAGGACATTAGATATTGACGGCAGCAGGGCCTTAGTTAGGGACAGTGTCAAGGCCTTAGTTAGTACTGGCATCTGGGCCTCTGTTAGGTACAGTGTCAGGGCCTGAGTTAGGAATAGTGTTAGGGCCTTAGTTAGGGACAGTATCACGGCCTTGGGACTAAATTCAGGGCCTGAGGTAGTCACAGCCTAAGGGCTTTAGTTAGCATAAGAGGCAGGACATTTGCTAGGGACAGGGTTAGGGTAAAGTTTAGGGATCGTGTCAGGAAATGACCTAGGGATAGTGTCAAGAGCTTAGTTACAGTATCAGGGCCTTATTTAGGACCCGTGTCAGGGCTTCAGGTAGGGACAGCGTCAGTGCCTGACTCTGGGAGAGCAACAGGGCCTGAGTGAGGCCTAGCGTCAGGCCCATAGCTGGGGACACTGTCAGGGCATGATGTAGGAGCAGCATCAGGGCCTTTGTTGCATCAGCATTAGTGTCTTAGTTACAGACATGATCAGGGCCTGAGTTAGTCACAGCGTCAAGGCCTCAGTTAGGCATAGCTTCAGGGACTGAGTTACGGACAGCCTCAGGTCTTCACTTAGGAACAGCGACAGGGCTTCCTTAGGGACGGTGTCAGGACCTTGGTTAGAAATGGGTCAGGATATTAGCTCAGGATAGCGTCCGGATTTTAGTTATTGCCGGCAGCAGGGCCTATATTAGAGATAGATTCCGGGCCTTAGTTAGGGACAGTGTCAGGGCCTTAATTAGGACTAGTCTGGGCCTTAGTTAGGGAGAGCATTACGGCTTCGGTGAGGATAAGGGGCAGGACGTTAGCTCGGGACAGAGTCAGGTTCCAGGCCAGTGGTAGTGTCAGGATGTGAGCTAGGGATAGGGTGAAGACCTTAGTTATTGAGAGCATCAGGGCCTTAGTTAGGACCAGCGTCAGGGCCTTCATCAGGACCAGTGTCAGGGCTTCACGTACGGACAGCGTCAGAGCCTAACTAAGGTACGGCAACAGGGCCTAAGTGAGGCCTATCTTTAGGGCCTGAGTTAGGGACAGTGTCAGGGCATGACTTAGGAGCCGTATAAGGGCCTCTGTAGGTTCAGCATTAGGGTCTTCGTTAAAGACATTCTCAGAGCCTCTGTTAGGGACCGCCTCAGGGCCTCACTTAGGGACAGCGTCAGGGCTTACTTTGGGACAGTTTCAGGACCTTGGTAAGACATGGGTCAGGATATTAGCTCGGGATAATGTCAGGACTTTAGATATTGACTGCAGCAGGGCCTTAGAGACAGTGTCTCAGCCTGACTTAGGACTAGCATCAGAGCCTTTGTTAGGTACAGTGTCAGGGACTGAGTTAGGTGTAGTGTCAGGGCCTTAGTTAGGGACAGTGTCAGGGCCTGAGTTAGGACGAGCCTCCAGGCCTCAGTTAGGGCCAGGGTCACGGCCTCGGGACTAATTTTAGGGCCTTAGTTAGGAAGAGCATCAGGGATTTATTTAGCATAAGAAGCTCAACATTAGTTAAAGACAAGGTTAGGTTAAGGTCTAGGGATTGTGTCAGGGCATGACCTAGGGATAGCGTCAAGACCTTAGTTACTTAGGGCATCAGGGCCTAATTTAGGCCCAGTGTCAGGGCTTCAGGTAGGGATAGCGTCAGAGCCTGACTTAGGGAGAGCGACAGGGCTTGAGTGAGGCCTAGTGTCAGAGCCTTAGCTAGGGATAGTATCAGGGCATGACTTAGGAGCAGCATAAGGGCCTTGGTAGGATGAGCCTCAGGGGCTTTGTTAAAGACATTATCAGGGCCTCTGTTAGGGACAGCCTTAGGGCCTCCCTTAGGGACAGCGTCAGGGCTTACTTAGGGACAGTTTCAGGAGCTTGGTAAGAGATGGGTCCGGAAATTACCTCAGGATAGTGTCAGGACATTAGATATTGACGGCAGCAGGGCCTTAGTTAGGGACAGTGTCAAGGCCTTAGTTAGTACTAGCATCTGGGCCTCTGTTAGGTACAGTGTCAGGGCCTGAGTTAGGAATAGTGTTAGGGCCTTAGTTAGGGACAGTATCACGGCCTTGGGACTAAATTCAGGGCCTGACGTAGTCACAGCCTAAGGGCTTTAGTTAGCATAAGAGGCAGGACATTTGCTAGGGACAGGGTTAGGGTAAAGTTTAGGGATCGTGTCAGGAAATGACCTAGGGATAGTGTCAAGAGCTTAGTTACAGTATCAGGGCCTTATTTAGGACCCGTGTCAGGGCTTCAGTAGGGACAGCGTCAGTGCCTGACTCTGGGAGAGCAACAGGGCCTGAGTGAGGCCTAGCGTCAGGCCCATAGCTGGGGACACTGTCAGGGCATGATGTAGGAGCAGCATCAGGGCCTTTGTTGCATCAGCATTAGTGTCTTAGTTACAGACATGATCAGGGCCTGAGTTAGTCACAGCGTCAAGGCCTCAGTTAGGCATAGCTTCAGGGACTGAGTTACGGACAGCCTCAGGTCTTCACTTAGGAACAGCGACAGGGCTTCCTTAGGGACGGTGTCAGGATCTTGGTTAGAAATGGGTCAGGATATTAGCTCAGGATAGCGTCCGGATTTTAGTTATTGCCGGCAGCAGGGCCTATATTAGAGATAGATTCCGGGCCTTAGTTAGGGACAGTGTCAGGGCCTTAATTAGGACTAGTCTGGGCCTTAGTTAGGGAGAGCATTACGGCTTCGGTGAGGATAAGGGGCAGGACGTTAGCTCGGGACAGAGTCAGGTTCCAGGCCAGTGGTAGTGTCAGGATGTGAGCTAGGGATAGGGTGAAGACCTTAGTTATTGAGAGCATCAGGGCCTTAGTTAGGACCAGCGTCAGGGCCTTCATCAGGACCAGTGTCAGGGCTTCACGTACGGACAGCGTCAGAGCCTAACTAAGGTACGGCAACGGGGCCTAAGTGAGGCCTATCTTTAGGGCCTGAGTTAGGGGCAGTGTCAGGGCATGACTTAGGAGCCGTATAAGGGCCTCTGTAGGATCAGCATTAGGGTCTTCGTTAAAGACATTCTCAGGGCCTCTGTTAGGGACCGCCTCAGGGCCTCACTTAGGGACAGCGTCAGGGCTTACTTTGGGACAGTTTCAGGACCTTGGTAAGACATGGGTCAGGATATTAGCTCGGGATAATGTCAGGACTTTAGATATTGACTGCAGCAGGGCCTTAGAGACAGTGTCTCAGCCTGACTTAGGACTAGCATCAGAGCCTTTGTTAGGTACAGTGTCAGGGACTGAGTTAGGTGTAGTGTCAGGGCCTTAGTTAGGGACAGTGTCAGGGCCTGAGTTAGGACGAGCCTCCAGGCCTCAGTTAGGGCCAGGGTCACGGCCTCGGGACTAATTTTAGGGCCTTAGTTAGGAAGAGCATCAGGGATTTATTTAGCATAAGAAGCTCAACATTAGTTAAAGACAAGGTTAGGTTAAGGTCTAGGGATTGTGTCAGGGCATGACCTAGGGATAGTGTCAAGACCTTAGTTACTTAGGGCATCAGGGCCTAATTTAGGACCAGTGTCAGGGCTTCAGGTAGGGATAGCGTCAGAGCCTGACTTAGGGAGAGCGACAGGGCTTGAGTGAGGCCTAGTGTCAGAGCCTTAGCTAGGGATAGTATCAGGGCATGACTTAGGAGCAGCATAAGGGCCTTGGTAGGATGAGCCTCAGGGGCTTGGTTAAAGACATTATCAGGGCCTCTGTTAGGGACAGCCTTAGGGCCTCCCTTAGGGACAGCGTCAGGGCTTACTTAGGGACAGTTTCAGGAGCTTGGTAAGAGATGGGTCCGGAAATTACCTCAGGATAGTGTCAGGACATTAGATATTGACGGCAGCAGGGCCTTAGTTAGGGACAGTGTCAAGGCCTTAGTTAGTACTAGCATCTGGGCCTCTGTTAGGTACAGTGTCAGGGCCTGAGTTAGGAATAGTGTTAGGGCCTTAGTTAGGGACAGTATCACGGCCTTGGGACTAAATTCAGGGCCTGAGGTAGTCACAGCCTAAGGGCTTTAGTTAGCATAAGAGGCAGGACATTTGCTAGGGACAGGGTTAGGGTAAAGTTTAGGGATCGTGTCAGGAAATGACCTAGGGATAGTGTCAAGAGCTTAGTTACAGTATCAGGGCCTTATTTAGGACCCGTGTCAGGGCTTCAGGTAGGGACAGCGTCAGTGCCTGAGTCTTGGAGAGCAACAGGGCCTGAGTGAGGCCTAGCGTCAGGCCCATAGCTGGGGACACTGTCAGGGCATGATGTAGGAGCAGCATCAGGGCCTTTGTTGCATCAGCATTAGTGTCTTAGTTACAGACATGATCAGGGCCTGAGTTAGTCACAGCGTCAAGGCCTCAGTTAGGCATAGCTTCAGGGACTGAGTTACGGACAGCCTCAGGTCTTCACTTAGGAACAGCGACAGGGCTTCCTTAGTGACGGTGTCAGGACCTTGGTTAGAAATGGGTCAGGATATTAGCTCAGGATAGTGTCCGGATTTTAGTTATTGCCGGCAGCAGGGCCTATAATTAGAGATAGATTCCGGGTCTTAGTTAGGGACAGTGTCAGGGCCTTAATTAGGACTAGTCTGGGCCTTAGTTAGGGAGAGCATGACGGCTTCGGTGAGGATAAGGGGCAGGACGTTAGCTCGGGACAGAGTCAGGTTCCAGGCCAGTGGTAGTGTCAGGATGTGAGCTAGGGATAGGGTGAAGACCTTAGTTATTGAGAGCATCAGGGCCTTAGTTAGGACCAGCGTCAGGGCCTTCATCAGGACCAGTGTCAGGGCTTCACGTACGGACAGCGTCAGAGCCTAACTAAGGTACGGCAACAGGGCCTAAGTGAGGCCTATCTTTAGGGCCTGAGTTAGGGACAGTGTCAGGGCATGACTTAGGAGCCGTATAAGGGCCTCTGTAGGATCAGCATTAGGGTCTTCATTAAAGACATTCTCAGGGCCTCTGTTAGGGACCGCCTCAGGGCCTCACTTAGGGACAGCGTCAGGGCTTACTTTGGGACAGTTTCAGGACCTTGGTAAGACATGGGTCAGGATATTAGCTCGGGATAATGTCAGGACTTTAGATATTGACTGCAGCAGGGCCTTAGAGACAGTGTCTCAGCCTGACTTAGGACTAGCATCAGAGCCTTTGTTAGGTACAGTGTCAGGGACTGAGTTAGGTGTAGTGTCAGGGCCTTAGTTAGGGACAGTGTCAGGGCCTGAGTTAGGACGAGCCTCCAGGCCTCAGTTAGGGCCAGGGTCACGGCCTCGGGACTAATTTTAGGGCCTTAGTTAGGAAGAGCATCAGGGATTTATTTAGCATAAGAAGCTCAACATTAGTTAAAGACAAGGTTAGGTTAAGGTCTAGGGATTGTGTCAGGGCATGACCTAGGGATAGTGTCAAGACCTTAGTTACTTAGGGCATCAGGGCCTAATTTAGGCCCAGTGTCAGGGCTTCAGGTAGGGATAGCGTCAGAGCCTGACTTAGGGAGAGCGACAGGGCTTGAGTGAGGCCTAGTGTCAGAGCCTTAGCTAGGGATAGTATCAGGGCATGACTTAGGAGCAGCATAAGGGCCTTGGTAGGATGAGCCTCAGGGGCTTTGTTAAAGACATTATCAGGGCCTCTGTTAGGGACAGCCTTAGGGCCTCCCTTAGGGACAGCGTCAGGGCTTACTTAGGGACAGTTTCAGGAGCTTGGTAAGAGATGGGTCCGGAAATTACCTCAGGATAGTGTCAGGACATTAGATATTGACGGCAGCAGGGCCTTAGTTAGGGACAGTGTCAAGGCCTTAGTTAGTACTAGCATCTGGGCCTCTGTTAGGTACAGTGTCAGGGCCTGAGTTAGGAATAGTGTTAGGGCCTTAGTTAGGGACAGTATCACGGCCTTGGGACTAAATTCAGGGCCTGAGGTAGTCACAGCCTAAGGGCTTTAGTTAGCATAAGAGGCAGGACATTTGCTAGGGACAGGGTTAGGGTAAAGTTTAGGGATCGTGTCAGGAAATGACCTAGGGATAGTGTCAAGAGCTTAGTTACAGTATCAGGGCCTTATTTAGGACCCGTGTCAGGGCTTCAGGTAGGGACAGCGTCAGTGCCTGACTCTGGGAGAGCAACAGGGCCTGAGTGAGGCCTAGCGTCAGGCCCATAGCTGGGGACACTGTCAGGGCATGATGTAGGAGCAGCATCAGGGCCTTTGTTGCATCAGCATTAGTGTCTTAGTTACAGACATGATCAGGGCCTGAGTTAGTCACAGCGTCAAGGCCTCAGTTAGGCATAGCTTCAGGGACTGAGTTACGGACAGCCTCAGGTCTTCACTTAGGAACAGCGACAGGGCTTCCTTAGGGACGGTGTCAGGACCTTGGTTAGAAATGGGTCAGGATATTAGCTCAGGATAGCGTCCGGATTTTAGTTATTGCCGGCAGCAGGGCCTATATTAGAGATAGATTCCGGGCCTTAGTTAGGGACAGTGTCAGGGCCTTAATTAGGACTAGTCTGGGCCTTAGTTAGGGAGAGCATTACGGCTTCGGTGAGGATAAGGGGCAGGACGTTAGCTCGGGACAGAGTCAGGTTCCAGGCCAGTGGTAGTGTCAGGATGTGAGCTAGGGATAGGGTGAAGACCTTAGTTATTGAGAGCATCAGGGCCTTAGTTAGGACCAGCGTCAGGGCCTTCATCAGGACCAGTGTCAGGGCTTCACGTACGGACAGCGTCAGAGCCTAACTAAGGTACGGCAACAGGGCCTAAGTGAGGCCTATCTTTAGGGCCTGAGTTAGGGACAGTGTCAGGGCATGACTTAGGAGCCGTATAAGGGCCTCTGTAGGTTCAGCATTAGGGTCTTCGTTAAAGACATTCTCAGAGCCTCTGTTAGGGACCGCCTCAGGGCCTCACTTAGGGACAGCGTCAGGGCTTACTTTGGGACAGTTTCAGGACCTTGGTAAGACATGGGTCAGGATATTAGCTCGGGATAATGTCAGGACTTTAGATATTGACTGCAGCAGGGCCTTAGAGACAGTGTCTCAGCCTGACTTAGGACTAGCATCAGAGCCTTTGTTAGGTACAGTGTCAGGGACTGAGTTAGGTGTAGTGTCAGGGCCTTAGTTAGGGACAGTGTCAGGGCCTGAGTTAGGACGAGCCTCCAGGCCTCAGTTAGGGCCAGGGTCACGGCCTCGGGACTAATTTTAGGGCCTTAGTTAGGAAGAGCATCAGGGATTTATTTAGCATAAGAAGCTCAACATTAGTTAAAGACAAGGTTAGGTTAAGGTCTAGGGATTGTGTCAGGGCATGACCTAGGGATAGCGTCAAGACCTTAGTTACTTAGGGCATCAGGGCCTAATTTAGGCCCAGTGTCAGGGCTTCAGGTAGGGATAGCGTCAGAGCCTGACTTAGGGAGAGCGACAGGGCTTGAGTGAGGCCTAGTGTCAGAGCCTTAGCTAGGGATAGTATCAGGGCATGACTTAGGAGCAGCATAAGGGCCTTGGTAGGATGAGCCTCAGGGGCTTTGTTAAAGACATTATCAGGGCCTCTGTTAGGGACAGCCTTAGGGCCTCCCTTAGGGACAGCGTCAGGGCTTACTTAGGGACAGTTTCAGGAGCTTGGTAAGAGATGGGTCCGGAAATTACCTCAGGATAGTGTCAGGACATTAGATATTGACGGCAGCAGGGCCTTAGTTAGGGACAGTGTCAAGGCCTTAGTTAGTACTAGCATCTGGGCCTCTGTTAGGTACAGTGTCAGGGCCTGAGTTAGGAATAGTGTTAGGGCCTTAGTTAGGGACAGTATCACGGCCTTGGGACTAAATTCAGGGCCTGAGGTAGTCACAGCATAAGGGCTTTAGTTAGCATAAGAGGCAGGACATTTGCTAGGGACAGGGTTAGGGTAAAGTTTAGGGATCGTGTCAGGAAATGACCTAGGGATAGTGTCAAGAGCTTAGTTACAGTATCAGGGCCTTATTTAGGACCCGTGTCAGGGCTTCAGGTAGGGACAGCGTCAGTGCCTGACTCTGGGAGAGCAACAGGGCCTGAGTGAGGCCTAGCGTCAGGCCCATAGCTGGGGACACTGTCAGGGCATGATGTAGGAGCAGCATCAGGGCCTTTGTTGCATCAGCATTAGTGTCTTAGTTACAGACATGATCAGGGCCTGAGTTAGTCACAGCGTCAAGGCCTCAGTTAGGCATAGCTTCAGGGACTGAGTTACGGACAGCCTCAGGTCTTCACTTAGGAACAGCGACAGGGCTTCCTTAGGGACGGTGTCAGGACCTTGGTTAGAAATGGGTCAGGATATTAGCTCAGGATAGTGTCCGGATTTTAGTTATTGCCGGCAGCAGGGCCTATAATTAGAGATAGATTCCGGGTCTTAGTTAGGGACAGTGTCAGGGCCTTAATTAGGACTAGTCTGGGCCTTAGTTAGGGAGAGCATTACGGCTTCGGTGAGGATAAGGGGCAGGACGTTAGCTCGGGACAGAGTCAGGTTCCAGGCCAGTGGTAGTGTCAGGATGTGAGCTAGGGATAGGGTGAAGACCTTAGTTATTGAGAGCATCAGGGCCTTAGTTAGGACCAGCGTCAGGGCCTTCATCAGGACCAGTGTCAGGGCTTCACGTACGGACAGCGTCAGAGCCTAACTAAGGTACGGCAACAGGGCCTAAGTGAGGCCTATCTTTAGGGCCTGAGTTAGGGACAGTGTCGGCATGACTTAGGAGCCGTATAAGGGCCTCTGTAGGATCAGCATTAGGGTCTTCGTTAAAGACATTCTCAGAGCCTCTGTTAGGGACCGCCTCAGGGCCTCACTTAGGGACAGCGTCAGGGCTTACTTTGGGACAGTTTCAGGACCTTGGTAAGACATGGGTCAGGATATTAGCTCGGGATAATGTCAGGACTTTAGATATTGACTGCAGCAGGGCCTTAGAGACAGTGTCTCAGCCTGACTTAGGACTAGCATCAGAGCCTTTGTTAGGTACAGTGTCAGGGACTGAGTTAGGTGTAGTGTCAGGGCCTTAGTTAGGGACAGTGTCAGGGCCTGAGTTAGGACGAGCCTCCAGGCCTCAGTTAGGGCCAGGGTCACGGCCTCGGGACTAATTTTAGGGCCTTAGTTAGGAAGAGCATCAGGGATTTATTTAGCATAAGAAGCTCAACATTAGTTAAAGACAAGGTTAGGTTAAGGTCTAGGGATTGTGTCAGGGCATGACCTAGGGATAGTGTCAAGACCTTAGTTACTTAGGGCATCAGGGCCTAATTTAGGCCCAGTGTCAGGGCTTCAGGTAGGGATAGCGTCAGAGCCTGACTTAGGGAGAGCGACAGGGCTTGAGTGAGGCCTAGTGTCAGAGCCTTAGCTAGGGATAGTATCAGGGCATGACTTAGGAGCAGCATAAGGGCCTTGGTAGGATCAGCCTCAGGGGCTTGGTTAAAGACATTATCAGGGCCTCTGTTAGGGACAGCCTTAGGGCCTCCCTTAGGGACAGCGTCAGGGCTTACTTAGGGACAGTTTCAGGAGCTTGGTAAGAGATGGGTCCGGAAATTACCTCAGGATAGTGTCAGGACATTAGATATTGACGGCAGCAGGGCCTTAGTTAGGGACAGTGTCAAGGCCTTAGTTAGTACTAGCATCTGGGCCTCTGTTAGGTACAGTGTCAGGGCCTGAGTTAGGAATAGTGTTAGGGCCTTAGTTAGGGACAGTATCACGGCCTTGGGACTAAATTCAGGGCCTGAGGTAGTCACAGCCTAAGGGCTTTAGTTAGCATAAGAGGCAGGACATTTGTTAGGGACAGGGTTAGGGTAAAGTTTAGGGATCGTGTCAGGAAATGACCTAGGGATAGTGTCAAGAGCTTAGTTACAGTATCAGGGCCTTATTTAGGACCCGTGTCAGGGCTTCAGGTAGGGACAGCGTCAGTGCCTGACTCTGGGAGAGCAACAGGGCCTGAGTGAGGCCTAGCGTCAGGCCCATAGCTGGGGACACTGTCAGGGCATGATGTAGGAGCAGCATCAGGGCCTTTGTTGCATCAGCATTAGTGTCTTAGTTACAGACATGATCAGGGCCTGAGTTAGTCACAGCGTCAAGGCCTCAGTTAGGCATAGCTTCAGGGACTGAGTTACGGACAGCCTCAGGTCTTCACTTAGGAACAGCGACAGGGCTTCCTTAGGGACGGTGTCAGGACCTTGGTTAGAAATGGGTCAGGATATTAGCTCAGGATAGCGTCCGGATTTTAGTTATTGCCGGCAGCAGGGCCTATATTAGAGATAGATTCCGGGCCTTAGTTAGGGACAGTGTCAGGGCCTTAATTAGGACTAGTCTGGGCCTTAGTTAGGGAGAGCATTACGGCTTCGGTGAGGATAAGGGGCAGGACGTTAGCTCGGGACAGAGTCAGGTTCCAGGCCAGTGGTAGTGTCAGGATGTGAGCTAGGGATAGGGTGAAGACCTTAGTTATTGAGAGCATCAGGGCCTTAGTTAGGACCAGCGTCAGGGCCTTCATCAGGACCAGTGTCAGGGCTTCACGTACGGACAGCGTCAGAGCCTAACTAAGGTACGGCAACAGGGCCTAAGTGAGGCCTATCTTTAGGGCCTGAGTTAGGGACAGTGTCAGGGCATGACTTAGGAGCCGTATAAGGGCCTCTGTAGGATCAGCATTAGGGTCTTCGTTAAAGACATTCTCAGGGCCTCTGTTAGGGACCGCCTCAGGGCCTCACTTAGGGACAGCGTCAGGGCTTACTTTGGGACAGTTTCAGGACCTTGGTAAGACATGGGTCAGGATATTAGCTCGGGATAATGTCAGGACTTTAGATATTGACTGCAGCAGGGCCTTAGAGACAGTGTCTCAGCCTGACTTAGGACTAGCATCAGAGCCTTTGTTAGGTACAGTGTCAGGGACTGAGTTAGGTGTAGTGTCAGGGCCTTAGTTAGGGACAGTGTCAGGGCCTGAGTTAGGACGAGCCTCCAGGCCTCAGTTAGGGCCAGGGTCACGGCCTCGGGACTAATTTTAGGGCCTTAGTTAGGAAGAGCATCAGGGATTTATTTAGCATAAGAAGCTCAACATTAGTTAAAGACAAGGTTAGGTTAAGGTCTAGGGATTGTGTCAGGGCATGACCTAGGGATAGTGTCAAGACCTTAGTTACTTAGGGCATCAGGGCCTAATTTAGGCCCAGTGTCAGGGCTTCAGGTAGGGATAGCGTCAGAGCCTGACTTAGGGAGAGCGACAGGGCTTGAGTGAGGCCTAGTGTCAGAGCCTTAGCTAGGGATAGTATCAGGGCATGACTTAGGAGCAGCATAAGGGCCTTGGTAGGATCAGCCTCAGGGGCTTGGTTAAAGACATTATCAGGGCCTCTGTTAGGGACAGCCTTAGGGCCTCCCTTAGGGACAGCGTCAGGGCTTACTTAGGGACAGTTTCAGGAGCTTGGTAAGAGATGGGTCCGGAAATTACCTCAGGATAGTGTCAGGACATTAGATATTGACGGCAGCAGGGCCTTAGTTAGGGACAGTGTCAAGGCCTTAGTTAGTACTAGCATCTGGGCCTCTGTTAGGTACAGTGTCAGGGCCTGAGTTAGGAATAGTGTTAGGGCCTTAGTTAGGGACAGTATCACGGCCTTGGGACTAAATTCAGGGCCTGAGGTAGTCACAGCCTAAGGGCTTTAGTTAGCATAAGAGGCAGGACATTTGTTAGGGACAGGGTTAGGGTAAAGTTTAGGGATCGTGTCAGGAAATGACCTAGGGATAGTGTCAAGAGCTTAGTTACAGTATCAGGGCCTTATTTAGGACCCGTGTCAGGGCTTCAGGTAGGGACAGCGTCAGTGCCTGACTCTGGGAGAGCAACAGGGCCTGAGTGAGGCCTAGCGTCAGGCCCATAGCTGGGGACACTGTCAGGGCATGATGTAGGAGCAGCATCAGGGCCTTTGTTGCATCAGCATTAGTGTCTTAGTTACAGACATGATCAGGGCCTGAGTTAGTCACAGCGTCAAGGCCTCAGTTAGGCATAGCTTCAGGGACTGAGTTACGGACAGCCTCAGGTCTTCACTTAGGAACAGCGACAGGGCTTCCTTAGGGACGGTGTCAGGACCTTGGTTAGAAATGGGTCAGGATATTAGCTCAGGATAGCGTCCGGATTTTAGTTATTGCCGGCAGCAGGGCCTATATTAGAGATAGATTCCGGGCCTTAGTTAGGGACAGTGTCAGGGCCTTAATTAGGACTAGTCTGGGCCTTAGTTAGGGAGAGCATTACGGCTTCGGTGAGGATAAGGGGCAGGACGTTAGCTCGGGACAGAGTCAGGTTCCAGGCCAGTGGTAGTGTCAGGATGTGAGCTAGGGATAGGGTGAAGACCTTAGTTATTGAGAGCATCAGGGCCTTAGTTAGGACCAGCGTCAGGGCCTTCATCAGGACCAGTGTCAGGGCTTCACGTACGGACAGCGTCAGAGCCTAACTAAGGTACGGCAACAGGGCCTAAGTGAGGCCTATCTTTAGGGCCTGAGTTAGGGACAGTGTCAGGGCATGACTTAGGAGCCGTATAAGGGCCTCTGTAGGATCAGCATTAGGGTCTTCGTTAAAGACATTCTCAGGGCCTCTGTTAGGGACCGCCTCAGGGCCTCACTTAGGGACAGCGTCAGGGCTTACTTTGGGACAGTTTCAGGACCTTGGTAAGACATGGGTCAGGATATTAGCTCGGGATAATGTCAGGACTTTAGATATTGACTGCAGCAGGGCCTTAGAGACAGTGTCTCAGCCTGACTTAGGACTAGCATCAGAGCCTTTGTTAGGTACAGTGTCAGGGACTGAGTTAGGTGTAGTGTCAGGGCCTTAGTTAGGGACAGTGTCAGGGCCTGAGTTAGGACGAGCCTCCAGGCCTCAGTTAGGGCCAGGGTCACGGCCTCGGGACTAATTTTAGGGCCTTAGTTAGGAAGAGCATCAGGGATTTATTTAGCATAAGAAGCTCAACATTAGTTAAAGACAAGGTTAGGTTAAGGTCTAGGGATTGTGTCAGGGCATGACCTAGGGATAGTGTCAAGACCTTAGTTACTTAGGGCATCAGGGCCTAATTTAGGCCCAGTGTCAGGGCTTCAGGTAGGGATAGCGTCAGAGCCTGACTTAGGGAGAGCGACAGGGCTTGAGTGAGGCCTAGTGTCAGAGCCTTAGCTAGGGATAGTATCAGGGCATGACTTAGGAGCAGCATAAGGGCCTTGGTAGGATGAGCCTCAGGGGCTTGGTTAAAGACATTATCAGGGCCTCTGTTAGGGACAGCCTTAGGGCCTCCCTTAGGGACAGCGTCAGGGCTTACTTAGGGACAGTTTCAGGAGCTTGGTAAGAGATGGGTCCGGAAATTACCTCAGGATAGTGTCAGGACATTAGATATTGACGGCAGCAGGGCCTTAGTTAGGGACAGTGTCAAGGCCTTAGTTAGTACTGGCATCTGGGCCTCTGTTAGGTACAGTGTCAGGGCCTGAGTTAGGAATAGTGTTAGGTCCTTAGTTAGGGACAGTATCACGGCCTTGGGGCTAAATTCAGGGCCTGAGGTAGTCACAGCCTAAGGGCTTTAGTTAGCATAAGAGGCAGGACATTTGCTAGGGACAGGGTTAGGGTAAAGTTTAGGGATCGTGTCAGGAAATGACCTAGGGATAGTGTCAAGAGCTTAGTTACAGTATCAGGGCCTTATTTAGGACCCGTGTCAGGGCTTCAGGTAGGGACAGCGTCAGTGCCTGACTCTGGGAGAGCAACAGGGCCTGAGTGAGGCCTAGCGTCAGGCCCATAGCTGGGGACACTGTCAGGGCATGATGTAGGAGCAGCATCAGGGCCTTTGTTGCATCAGCATTAGTGTCTTAGTTACAGACATGATCAGGGCCTGAGTTAGTCACAGCGTCAAGGCCTCAGTTAGGCATAGCTTCAGGGACTGAGTTACGGACAGCCTCAGGTCTTCACTTAGGAACAGCGACAGGGCTTCCTTAGGGACGGTGTCAGGACCTTGGTTAGAAATGGGTCAGGATATTAGCTCAGGATAGCGTCCGGATTTTAGTTATTGCCGGCAGCAGGGCCTATAATTAGAGATAGATTCCGGGTCTTAGTTAGGGACAGTGTCAGGGCCTTAATTAGGACTAGTCTGGGCCTTAGTTAGGGAGAGCATTACGGCTTCGGTGAGGATAAGGGGCAGGACGTTAGCTCGGGACAGAGTCAGGTTCCAGGCCAGTGGTAGTGTCAGGATGTGAGCTAGGGATAGGGTGAAGACCTTAGTTATTGAGAGCATCAGGGCCTTAGTTAGGACCAGCGTCAGGGCCTTCATCAGGACCAGTGTCACGGCTTCACGTACGGACAGCGTCAGAGCCTAACTAAGGTACGGCAACAGGGCCTAAGTGAGGCCTATCTTTAGGGCCTGAGTTAGGGACAGTGTCGGCATGACTTAGGAGCCGTATAAGGGCCTCTGTAGGATCAGCATTAGGGTCTTCGTTAAAGACATTCTCAGAGCCTCTGTTAGGGACCGCCTCAGGGCCTCACTTAGGGACAGCGTCAGGGCTTACTTTGGGACAGTTTCAGGACCTTGGTAAGACATGGGTCAGGATATTAGCTCGGGATAATGTCAGGACTTTAGATATTGACTGCAGCAGGGCCTTAGAGACAGTGTCTCAGCCTGACTTAGGACTAGCATCAGAGCCTTTGTTAGGTACAGTGTCAGGGACTGAGTTAGGTGTAGTGTCAGGGCCTTAGTTAGGGACAGTGTCAGGGCCTGAGTTAGGACGAGCCTCCAGGCCTCAGTTAGGGCCAGGGTCACGGCCTCGGGACTAATTTTAGGGCCTTAGTTAGGAAGAGCATCAGGGATTTATTTAGCATAAGAAGCTCAACATTAGTTAAAGACAAGGTTAGGTTAAGGTCTAGGGATTGTGTCAGGGCATGACCTAGGGATAGTGTCAAGACCTTAGTTACTTAGGGCATCAGGGCCTAATTTAGGACCAGTGTCAGGGCTTCAGGTAGGGATAGCGTCAGAGCCTGACTTAGGGAGAGCGACAGGGCTTGAGTGAGGCCTAGTGTCAGAGCCTTAGCTAGGGATAGTATCAGGGCATGACTTAGGAGCAGCATAAGGGCCTTGGTAGGATGAGCCTCAGGGGCTTGGTTAAAGACATTATCAGGGCCTCTGTTAGGGACAGCCTTAGGGCCTCCCTTAGGGACAGCGTCAGGGCTTACTTAGGGACAGTTTCAGGAGCTTGGTAAGAGATGGGTCCGGAAATTACCTCAGGATAGTGTCAGGACATTAGATATTGACGGCAGCAGGGCCTTAGTTAGGGACAGTGTCAAGGCCTTAGTTAGTACTAGCATCTGGGCCTCTGTTAGGTACAGTGTCAGGGCCTGAGTTAGGAATAGTGTTAGGGCCTTAGTTAGGGACAGTATCACGGCCTTGGGACTAAATTCAGGGCCTGAGGTAGTCACAGCCTAAGGGCTTTAGTTAGCATAAGAGGCAGGACATTTGCTAGGGACAGGGTTAGGGTAAAGTTTAGGGATCGTGTCAGGAAATGACCTAGGGATAGTGTCAAGAGCTTAGTTACAGTATCAGGGCCTTATTTAGGACCCGTGTCAGGGCTTCAGGTAGGGACAGCGTCAGTGCCTGACTCTGGGAGAGCAACAGGGCCTGAGTGAGGCCTAGCGTCAGGCCCATAGCTGGGGACACTGTCAGGGCATGATGTAGGAGCAGCATCAGGGCCTTTGTTGCATCAGCATTAGTGTCTTAGTTACAGACATGATCAGGGCCTGAGTTAGTCACAGCGTCAAGGCCTCAGTTAGGCATAGCTTCAGGGACTGAGTTACGGACAGCCTCAGGTCTTCACTTAGGAACAGCGACAGGGCTTCCTTAGGGACGGTGTCAGGACCTTGGTTAGAAATGGGTCAGGATATTAGCTCAGGATAGCGTCCGGATTTTAGTTATTGCCGGCAGCAGGGCCTATAATTAGAGATAGATTCCGGGTCTTAGTTAGGGACAGTGTCAGGGCCTTAATTAGGACTAGTCTGGGCCTTAGTTAGGGAGAGCATTACGGCTTCGGTGAGGATAAGGGGCAGGACGTTAGCTCGGGACAGAGTCAGGTTCCAGGCCAGTGGTAGTGTCAGGATGTGAGCTAGGGATAGGGTGAAGACCTTAGTCATTGAGAGCATCAGGGCCTTAGTTAGGACCAGCGTCAGGGCCTTCATCAGGACCAGTGTCAGGGCTTCACGTACGGACAGCGTCAGAGCCTAACTAAGGTACGGCAACAGGGCCTAAGTGAGGCCTATCTTTAGGGCCTGAGTTAGGGACAGTGTCAGGGCATGACTTAGGAGCCGTATAAGGGCCTCTGTAGGATCAGCATTAGGGTCTTCGTTAAAGACATTCTCAGGGCCTCTGTTAGGGACCGCCTCAGGGCCTCACTTAGGGACAGCGTCAGGGCTTACTTTGGGACAGTTTCAGGACCTTGGTAAGACATGGGTCAGGATATTAGCTCGGGATAATGTCAGGACTTTAGATATTGACTGCAGCAGGGCCTTAGAGACAGTGTCTCAGCCTGACTTAGGACTAGCATCAGAGCCTTTGTTAGGTACAGTGTCAGGGACTGAGTTAGGTGTAGTGTCAGGGCCTTAGTTAGGGACAGTGTCAGGGCCTGAGTTAGGACGAGCCTCCAGGCCTCAGTTAGGGCCAGGGTCACGGCCTCGGGACTAATTTTAGGGCCTTAGTTAGGAAGAGCATCAGGGATTTATTTAGCATAAGAAGCTCAACATTAGTTAAAGACAAGGTTAGGTTAAGGTCTAGGGATTGTGTCAGGGCATGACCTAGGGATAGTGTCAAGACCTTAGTTACTTAGGGCATCAGGGCCTAATTTAGGCCCAGTGTCAGGGCTTCAGGTAGGGATAGCGTCAGAGCCTGACTTAGGGAGAGCGACAGGGCTTGAGTGAGGCCTAGTGTCAGAGCCTTAGCTAGGGATAGTATCAGGGCATGACTTAGGAGCAGCATAAGGGCCTTGGTAGGATGAGCCTCAGGGGCTTGGTTAAAGACATTATCAGGGCCTCTGTTAGGGACAGCCTTAGGGCCTCCCTTAGGGACAGCGTCAGGGCTTACTTAGGGACAGTTTCAGGAGCTTGGTAAGAGATGGGTCCGGAAATTACCTCAGGATAGTGTCAGGACATTAGATATTGACGGCAGCAGGGCCTTAGTTAGGGACAGTGTCAAGGCCTTAGTTAGTACTAGCATCTGGGCCTCTGTTAGGTACAGTGTCAGGGCCTGAGTTAGGAATAGTGTTAGGGCCTTAGTTAGGGACAGTATCACGGCCTTGGGACTAAATTCAGGGCCTGAGGTAGTCACAGCCTAAGGGCTTTAGTTAGCATAAGAGGCAGGACATTTGCTAGGGACAGGGTTAGGGTAAAGTTTAGGGATCGTGTCAGGAAATGACCTAGGGATAGTGTCAAGAGCTTAGTTACAGTATCAGGGCCTTATTTAGGACCCGTGTCAGGGCTTCAGGTAGGGACAGCGTCAGTGCCTGACTCTGGGAGAGCAACAGGGCCTGAGTGAGGCCTAGCGTCAGGCCCATAGCTGGGGACACTGTCAGGGCATGATGTAGGAGCAGCATCAGGGCCTTTGTTGCATCAGCATTAGTGTCTTAGTTACAGACATGATCAGGGCCTGAGTTAGTCACAGCGTCAAGGCCTCAGTTAGGCATAGCTTCAGGGACTGAGTTACGGACAGCCTCAGGTCTTCACTTAGGAACAGCGACAGGGCTTCCTTAGGGACGGTGTCAGGACCTTGGTTAGAAATGGGTCAGGATATTAGCTCAGGATAGCGTCCGGATTTTAGTTATTGCCGGCAGCAGGGCCTATAATTAGAGATAGATTCCGGGTCTTAGTTAGGGACAGTGTCAGGGCCTTAATTAGGACTAGTCTGGGCCTTAGTTAGGGAGAGCATTACGGCTTCGGTGAGGATAAGGGGCAGGACGTTAGCTCGGGACAGAGTCAGGTTCCAGGCCAGTGGTAGTGTCAGGATGTGAGCTAGGGATAGGGTGAAGACCTTAGTCATTGAGAGCATCAGGGCCTTAGTTAGGACCAGCGTCAGGGCCTTCATCAGGACCAGTGTCAGGGCTTCACGTACGGACAGCGTCAGAGCCTAACTAAGGTACGGCAACAGGGCCTAAGTGAGGCCTATCTTTAGGGCCTGAGTTAGGGACAGTGTCAGGGCATGACTTAGGAGCCGTATAAGGGCCTCTGTAGGATCAGCATTAGGGTCTTCGTTAAAGACATTCTCAGGGCCTCTGTTAGGGACCGCCTCAGGGCCTCACTTAGGGACAGCGTCAGGGCTTACTTTGGGACAGTTTCAGGACCTTGGTAAGACATGGGTCAGGATATTAGCTCGGGATAATGTCAGGACTTTAGATATTGACTGCAGCAGGGCCTTAGAGACAGTGTCTCAGCCTGACTTAGGACTAGCATCAGAGCCTTTGTTAGGTACAGTGTCAGGGACTGAGTTAGGTGTAGTGTCAGGGCCTTAGTTAGGGACAGTGTCAGGGCCTGAGTTAGGACGAGCCTCCAGGCCTCAGTTAGGGCCAGGGTCACGGCCTCGGGACTAATTTTAGGGCCTTAGTTAGGAAGAGCATCAGGGATTTATTTAGCATAAGAAGCTCAACATTAGTTAAAGACAAGGTTAGGTTAAGGTCTAGGGATTGTGTCAGGGCATGACCTAGGGATAGTGTCAAGACCTTAGTTACTTAGGGCATCAGGGCCTAATTTAGGCCCAGTGTCAGGGCTTCAGGTAGGGATAGCGTCAGAGCCTGACTTAGGGAGAGCGACAGGGCTTGAGTGAGGCCTAGTGTCAGAGCCTTAGCTAGGGATAGTATCAGGGCATGACTTAGGAGCAGCATAAGGGCCTTGGTAGGATGAGCCTCAGGGGCTTGGTTAAAGACATTATCAGGGCCTCTGTTAGGGACAGCCTTAGGGCCTCCCTTAGGGACAGCGTCAGGGCTTACTTAGGGACAGTTTCAGGAGCTTGGTAAGAGATGGGTCCGGAAATTACCTCAGGATAGTGTCAGGACATTAGATATTGACGGCAGCAGGGCCTTAGTTAGGGACAGTGTCAAGGCCTTAGTTAGTACTAGCATCTGGGCCTCTGTTAGGTACAGTGTCAGGGCCTGAGTTAGGAATAGTGTTAGGGCCTTAGTTAGGGACAGTATCACGGCCTTGGGACTAAATTCAGGGCCTGAGGTAGTCACAGCCTAAGGGCTTTAGTTAGCATAAGAGGCAGGACATTTGCTAGGGACAGGGTTAGGGTAAAGTTTAGGGATCGTGTCAGGAAATGACCTAGGGATAGTGTCAAGAGCTTAGTTACAGTATCAGGGCCTTATTTAGGACCCGTGTCAGGGCTTCAGGTAGGGACAGCGTCAGTGCCTGACTCTGGGAGAGCAACAGGGCCTGAGTGAGGCCTAGCGTCAGGCCCATAGCTGGGGACACTGTCAGGGCATGATGTAGGAGCAGCATCAGGGCCTTTGTTGCATCAGCATTAGTGTCTTAGTTACAGACATGATCAGGGCCTGAGTTAGTCACAGCGTCAAGGCCTCAGTTAGGCATAGCTTCAGGGACTGAGTTACGGACAGCCTCAGGTCTTCACTTAGGAACAGCGACAGGGCTTCCTTAGGGACGGTGTCAGGACCTTGGTTAGAAATGGGTCAGGATATTAGCTCAGGATAGCGTCCGGATTTTAGTTATTGCCGGCAGCAGGGCCTATATTAGAGATAGATTCCGGGCCTTAGTTAGGGACAGTGTCAGGGCCTTAATTAGGACTAGTCTGGGCCTTAGTTAGGGAGAGCATTACGGCTTCGGTGAGGATAAGGGGCAGGACGTTAGCTCGGGACAGAGTCAGGTTCCAGGCCAGTGGTAGTGTCAGGATGTGAGCTAGGGATAGGGTGAAGACCTTAGTTATTGAGAGCATCAGGGCCTTAGTTAGGACCAGCGTCAGGGCCTTCATCAGGACCAGTGTCAGGGCTTCACGTACGGACAGCGTCAGAGCCTAACTAAGGTACGGCAACAGGGCCTAAGTGAGGCCTATCTTTAGGGCCTGAGTTAGGGACAGTGTCAGGGCATGACTTAGGAGCCGTATAAGGGCCTCTGTAGGATCAGCATTAGGGTCTTCGTTAAAGACATTCTCAGGGCCTCTGTTAGGGACCGCCTCAGGGCCTCACTTAGGGACAGCGTCAGGGCTTACTTTGGGACAGTTTCAGGACCTTGGTAAGACATGGGTCAGGATATTAGCTCGGGATAATGTCAGGACTTTAGATATTGACTGCAGCAGGGCCTTAGAGACAGTGTCTCAGCCTGACTTAGGACTAGCATCAGAGCCTTTGTTAGGTACAGTGTCAGGGACTGAGTTAGGTGTAGTGTCAGGGCCTTAGTTAGGGACAGTGTCAGGGCCTGAGTTAGGACGAGCCTCCAGGCCTCAGTTAGGGCCAGGGTCACGGCCTCGGGACTAATTTTAGGGCCTTAGTTAGGAAGAGCATCAGGGATTTATTTAGCATAAGAAGCTCAACATTAGTTAAAGACAAGGTTAGGTTAAGGTCTAGGGATTGTGTCAGGGCATGACCTAGGGATAGTGTCAAGACCTTAGTTACTTAGGGCATCAGGGCCTAATTTAGGCCCAGTGTCAGGGCTTCAGGTAGGGATAGCGTCAGAGCCTGACTTAGGGAGAGCGACAGGGCTTGAGTGAGGCCTAGTGTCAGAGCCTTAGCTAGGGATAGTATCAGGGCATGACTTAGGAGCAGCATAAGGGCCTTGGTAGGATGAGCCTCAGGGGCTTGGTTAAAGACATTATCAGGGCCTCTGTTAGGGACAGCCTTAGGGCCTCCCTTAGGGACAGCGTCAGGGCTTACTTAGGGACAGTTTCAGGAGCTTGGTAAGAGATGGGTCCGGAAATTACCTCAGGATAGTGTCAGGACATTAGATATTGACGGCAGCAGGGCCTTAGTTAGGGACAGTGTCAAGGCCTTAGTTAGTACTAGCATCTGGGCCTCTGTTAGGTACAGTGTCAGGGCCTGAGTTAGGAATAGTGTTAGGGCCTTAGTTAGGGACAGTATCACGGCCTTGGGACTAAATTCAGGGCCTGAGGTAGTCACAGCCTAAGGGCTTTAGTTAGCATAAGAGGCAGGACATTTGCTAGGGACAGGGTTAGGGTAAAGTTTAGGGATCGTGTCAGGAAATGACCTAGGGATAGTGTCAAGAGCTTAGTTACAGTATCAGGGCCTTATTTAGGACCCGTGTCAGGGCTTCAGGTAGGGACAGCGTCAGTGCCTGACTCTGGGAGAGCAACAGGGCCTGAGTGAGGCCTAGCGTCAGGCCCATAGCTGGGGACACTGTCAGGGCATGATGTAGGAGCAGCATCAGGGCCTTTGTTGCATCAGCATTAGTGTCTTAGTTACAGACATGATCAGGGCCTGAGTTAGTCACAGCGTCAAGGCCTCAGTTAGGCATAGCTTCAGGGACTGAGTTACGGACAGCCTCAGGTCTTCACTTAGGAACAGCGACAGGGCTTCCTTAGGGACGGTGTCAGGACCTTGGTTAGAAATGGGTCAGGATATTAGCTCAGGATAGCGTCCGGATTTTAGTTATTGCCGGCAGCAGGGCCTATAATTAGAGATAGATTCCGGGTCTTAGTTAGGGACAGTGTCAGGGCCTTAATTAGGACTAGTCTGGGCCTTAGTTAGGGAGAGCATTACGGCTTCGGTGAGGATAAGGGGCAGGACGTTAGCTCGGGACAGAGTCAGGTTCCAGGCCAGTGGTAGTGTCAGGATGTGAGCTAGGGATAGGGTGAAGACCTTAGTTATTGAGAGCATCAGGGCCTTAGTTAGGACCAGCGTCAGGGCCTTCATCAGGACCAGTGTCACGGCTTCACGTACGGACAGCGTCAGAGCCTAACTAAGGTACGGCAACGGGGCCTAAGTGAGGCCTATCTTTAGGGCCTGAGTTAGGGACAGTGTCGGCATGACTTAGGAGCCGTATAAGGGCCTCTGTAGGATCAGCATTAGGGTCTTCGTTAAAGACATTCTCAGAGCCTCTGTTAGGGACCGCCTCAGGGCCTCACTTAGGGACAGCGTCAGGGCTTACTTTGGGACAGTTTCAGGACCTTGGTAAGACATGGGTCAGGATATTAGCTCGGGATAATGTCAGGACTTTAGATATTGACTGCAGCAGGGCCTTAGAGACAGTGTCTCAGCCTGACTTAGGACTAGCATCAGAGCCTTTGTTAGGTACAGTGTCAGGGACTGAGTTAGGTGTAGTGTCAGGGCCTTAGTTAGGGACAGTGTCAGGGCCTGAGTTAGGACGAGCCTCCAGGCCTCAGTTAGGGCCAGGGTCACGGCCTCGGGACTAATTTTAGGGCCTTAGTTAGGAAGAGCATCAGGGATTTATTTAGCATAAGAAGCTCAACATTAGTTAAAGACAAGGTTAGGTTAAGGTCTAGGGATTGTGTCAGGGCATGACCTAGGGATAGTGTCAAGACCTTAGTTACTTAGGGCATCAGGGCCTAATTTAGGCCCAGTGTCAGGGCTTCAGGTAGGGATAGCGTCAGAGCCTGACTTAGGGAGAGCGACAGGGCTTGAGTGAGGCCTAGTGTCAGAGCCTTAGCTAGGGATAGTATCAGGGCATGACTTAGGAGCAGCATAAGGGCCTTGGTAGGATGAGCCTCAGGGGCTTGGTTAAAGACATTATCAGGGCCTCTGTTAGGGACAGCCTTAGGGCCTCCCTTAGGGACAGCGTCAGGGCTTACTTAGGGACAGTTTCAGGAGCTTGGTAAGAGATGGGTCCGGAAATTACCTCAGGATAGTGTCAGGACATTAGATATTGACGGCAGCAGGGCCTTAGTTAGGGACAGTGTCAAGGCCTTAGTTAGTACTAGCATCTGGGCCTCTGTTAGGTACAGTGTCAGGGCCTGAGTTAGGAATAGTGTTAGGGCCTTAGTTAGGGACAGTATCACGGCCTTGGGACTAAATTCAGGGCCTGAGGTAGTCACAGCCTAAGGGCTTTAGTTAGCATAAGAGGCAGGACATTTGCTAGGGACAGGGTTAGGGTAAAGTTTAGGGATCGTGTCAGGAAATGACCTAGGGATAGTGTCAAGAGCTTAGTTACAGTATCAGGGCCTTATTTAGGACCCGTGTCAGGGCTTCAGGTAGGGACAGCGTCAGTGCCTGACTCTGGGAGAGCAACAGGGCCTGAGTGAGGCCTAGCGTCAGGCCCATAGCTGGGGACACTGTCAGGGCATGATGTAGGAGCAGCATCAGGGCCTTTGTTGCATCAGCATTAGTGTCTTAGTTACAGACATGATCAGGGCCTGAGTTAGTCACAGCGTCAAGGCCTCAGTTAGGCATAGCTTCAGGGACTGAGTTACGGACAGCCTCAGGTCTTCACTTAGGAACAGCGACAGGGCTTCCTTAGGGACGGTGTCAGGACCTTGGTTAGAAATGGGTCAGGATATTAGCTCAGGATAGCGTCCGGATTTTAGTTATTGCCGGCAGCAGGGCCTATAATTAGAGATAGATTCCGGGTCTTAGTTAGGGACAGTGTCAGGGCCTTAATTAGGACTAGTCTGGGCCTTAGTTAGGGAGAGCATTACGGCTTCGGTGAGGATAAGGGGCAGGACGTTAGCTCGGGACAGAGTCAGGTTCCAGGCCAGTGGTAGTGTCAGGATGTGAGCTAGGGATAGGGTGAAGACCTTAGTCATTGAGAGCATCAGGGCCTTAGTTAGGACCAGCGTCAGGGCCTTCATCAGGACCAGTGTCAGGGCTTCACGTACGGACAGCGTCAGAGCCTAACTAAGGTACGGCAACAGGGCCTAAGTGAGGCCTATCTTTAGGGCCTGAGTTAGGGACAGTGTCAGGGCATGACTTAGGAGCCGTATAAGGGCCTCTGTAGGATCAGCATTAGGGTCTTCGTTAAAGACATTCTCAGGGCCTCTGTTAGGGACCGCCTCAGGGCCTCACTTAGGGACAGCGTCAGGGCTTACTTTGGGACAGTTTCAGGACCTTGGTAAGACATGGGTCAGGATATTAGCTCGGGATAATGTCAGGACTTTAGATATTGACTGCAGCAGGGCCTTAGAGACAGTGTCTCAGCCTGACTTAGGACTAGCATCAGAGCCTTTGTTAGGTACAGTGTCAGGGACTGAGTTAGGTGTAGTGTCAGGGCCTTAGTTAGGGACAGTGTCAGGGCCTGAGTTAGGACGAGCCTCCAGGCCTCAGTTAGGGCCAGGGTCACGGCCTCGGGACTAATTTTAGGGCCTTAGTTAGGAAGAGCATCAGGGATTTATTTAGCATAAGAAGCTCAACATTAGTTAAAGACAAGGTTAGGTTAAGGTCTAGGGATTGTGTCAGGGCATGACCTAGGGATAGTGTCAAGACCTTAGTTACTTAGGGCATCAGGGCCTAATTTAGGCCCAGTGTCAGGGCTTCAGGTAGGGATAGCGTCAGAGCCTGACTTAGGGAGAGCGACAGGGCTTGAGTGAGGCCTAGTGTCAGAGCCTTAGCTAGGGATAGTATCAGGGCATGACTTAGGAGCAGCATAAGGGCCTTGGTAGGATGAGCCTCAGGGGCTTGGTTAAAGACATTATCAGGGCCTCTGTTAGGGACAGCCTTAGGGCCTCCCTTAGGGACAGCGTCAGGGCTTACTTAGGGACAGTTTCAGGAGCTTGGTAAGAGATGGGTCCGGAAATTACCTCAGGATAGTGTCAGGACATTAGATATTGACGGCAGCAGGGCCTTAGTTAGGGACAGTGTCAAGGCCTTAGTTAGTACTAGCATCTGGGCCTCTGTTAGGTACAGTGTCAGGGCCTGAGTTAGGAATAGTGTTAGGGCCTTAGTTAGGGACAGTATCACGGCCTTGGGACTAAATTCAGGGCCTGAGGTAGTCACAGCCTAAGGGCTTTAGTTAGCATAAGAGGCAGGACATTTGCTAGGGACAGGGTTAGGGTAAAGTTTAGGGATCGTGTCAGGAAATGACCTAGGGATAGTGTCAAGAGCTTAGTTACAGTATCAGGGCCTTATTTAGGACCCGTGTCAGGGCTTCAGGTAGGGACAGCGTCAGTGCCTGACTCTGGGAGAGCAACAGGGCCTGAGTGAGGCCTAGCGTCAGGCCCATAGCTGGGGACACTGTCAGGGCATGATGTAGGAGCAGCATCAGGGCCTTTGTTGCATCAGCATTAGTGTCTTAGTTACAGACATGATCAGGGCCTGAGTTAGTCACAGCGTCAAGGCCTCAGTTAGGCATAGCTTCAGGGACTGAGTTACGGACAGCCTCAGGTCTTCACTTAGGAACAGCGACAGGGCTTCCTTAGGGACGGTGTCAGGACCTTGGTTAGAAATGGGTCAGGATATTAGCTCAGGATAGCGTCCGGATTTTAGTTATTGCCGGCAGCAGGGCCTATAATTAGAGATAGATTCCGGGTCTTAGTTAGGGACAGTGTCAGGGCCTTAATTAGGACTAGTCTGGGCCTTAGTTAGGGAGAGCATTACGGCTTCGGTGAGGATAAGGGGCAGGACGTTAGCTCGGGACAGAGTCAGGTTCCAGGCCAGTGGTAGTGTCAGGATGTGAGCTAGGGATAGGGTGAAGACCTTAGTCATTGAGAGCATCAGGGCCTTAGTTAGGACCAGCGTCAGGGCCTTCATCAGGACCAGTGTCAGGGCTTCACGTACGGACAGCGTCAGAGCCTAACTAAGGTACGGCAACAGGGCCTAAGTGAGGCCTATCTTTAGGGCCTGAGTTAGGGACAGTGTCAGGGCATGACTTAGGAGCCGTATAAGGGCCTCTGTAGGATCAGCATTAGGGTCTTCGTTAAAGACATTCTCAGGGCCTCTGTTAGGGACCGCCTCAGGGCCTCACTTAGGGACAGCGTCAGGGCTTACTTTGGGACAGTTTCAGGACCTTGGTAAGACATGGGTCAGGATATTAGCTCGGGATAATGTCAGGACTTTAGATATTGACTGCAGCAGGGCCTTAGAGACAGTGTCTCAGCCTGACTTAGGACTAGCATCAGAGCCTTTGTTAGGTACAGTGTCAGGGACTGAGTTAGGTGTAGTGTCAGGGCCTTAGTTAGGGACAGTGTCAGGGCCTGAGTTAGGACGAGCCTCCAGGCCTCAGTTAGGGCCAGGGTCACGGCCTCGGGACTAATTTTAGGGCCTTAGTTAGGAAGAGCATCAGGGATTTATTTAGCATAAGAAGCTCAACATTAGTTAAAGACAAGGTTAGGTTAAGGTCTAGGGATTGTGTCAGGGCATGACCTAGGGATAGTGTCAAGACCTTAGTTACTTAGGGCATCAGGGCCTAATTTAGGCCCAGTGTCAGGGCTTCAGGTAGGGATAGCGTCAGAGCCTGACTTAGGGAGAGCGACAGGGCTTGAGTGAGGCCTAGTGTCAGAGCCTTAGCTAGGGATAGTATCAGGGCATGACTTAGGAGCAGCATAAGGGCCTTGGTAGGATGAGCCTCAGGGGCTTGGTTAAAGACATTATCAGGGCCTCTGTTAGGGACAGCCTTAGGGCCTCCCTTAGGGACAGCGTCAGGGCTTACTTAGGGACAGTTTCAGGAGCTTGGTAAGAGATGGGTCCGGAAATTACCTCAGGATAGTGTCAGGACATTAGATATTGACGGCAGCAGGGCCTTAGTTAGGGACAGTGTCAAGGCCTTAGTTAGTACTAGCATCTGGGCCTCTGTTAGGTACAGTGTCAGGGCCTGAGTTAGGAATAGTGTTAGGGCCTTAGTTAGGGACAGTATCACGGCCTTGGGACTAAATTCAGGGCCTGAGGTAGTCACAGCCTAAGGGCTTTAGTTAGCATAAGAGGCAGGACATTTGCTAGGGACAGGGTTAGGGTAAAGTTTAGGGATCGTGTCAGGAAATGACCTAGGGATAGTGTCAAGAGCTTAGTTACAGTATCAGGGCCTTATTTAGGACCCGTGTCAGGGCTTCAGGTAGGGACAGCGTCAGTGCCTGACTCTGGGAGAGCAACAGGGCCTGAGTGAGGCCTAGCGTCAGGCCCATAGCTGGGGACACTGTCAGGGCATGATGTAGGAGCAGCATCAGGGCCTTTGTTGCATCAGCATTAGTGTCTTAGTTACAGACATGATCAGGGCCTGAGTTAGTCACAGCGTCAAGGCCTCAGTTAGGCATAGCTTCAGGGACTGAGTTACGGACAGCCTCAGGTCTTCACTTAGGAACAGCGACAGGGCTTCCTTAGGGACGGTGTCAGGACCTTGGTTAGAAATGGGTCAGGATATTAGCTCAGGATAGTGTCCGGATTTTAGTTATTGCCGGCAGCAGGGCCTATAATTAGAGATAGATTCCGGGTCTTAGTTAGGGACAGTGTCAGGGCCTTAATTAGGACTAGTCTGGGCCTTAGTTAGGGAGAGCATTACGGCTTCGGTGAGGATAAGGGGCAGGACGTTAGCTCGGGACAGAGTCAGGTTCCAGGCCAGTGGTAGTGTCAGGATATGAGCTAGGGATAGGGTGAAGACCTTAGTTATTGAGAGCATCAGGGCCTTAGTTAGGACCAGCGTCAGGGCCTTCATCAGGACCAGTGTCAGGGCTTCACGTACGGACAGCGTCAGAGCCTAACTAAGGTACGGCAACAGGGCCTAAGTGAGGCCTATCTTTAGGGCCTGAGTTAGGGACAGTGTCGGCATGACTTAGGAGCCGTATAAGGGCCTCTGTAGGATCAGCATTAGGGTCTTCGTTAAAGACATTCTCAGGGCCTCTGTTAGGGACCGCCTCAGGGCCTCACTTAGGGACAGCGTCAGGGCTTACTTTGGGACAGTTTCAGGACCTTGGTAAGACATGGGTCAGGATATTAGCTCGGGATAATGTCAGGACTTTAGATATTGACTGCAGCAGGGCCTTAGAGACAGTGTCTCAGCCTGACTTAGGACTAGCATCAGAGCCTTTGTTAGGTACAGTGTCAGGGACTGAGTTAGGTGTAGTGTCAGGGCCTTAGTTAGGGACAGTGTCAGGGCCTGAGTTAGGACGAGCCTCCAGGCCTCAGTTAGGGCCAGGGTCACGGCCTCGGGACTAATTTTAGGGCCTTAGTTAGGAAGAGCATCAGGGATTTATTTAGCATAAGAAGCTCAACATTAGTTAAAGACAAGGTTAGGTTAAGGTCTAGGGATTGTGTCAGGGCATGACCTAGGGATAGTGTCAAGACCTTAGTTACTTAGGGCATCAGGGCCTAATTTAGGCCCAGTGTCAGGGCTTCAGGTAGGGATAGCGTCAGAGCCTGACTTAGGGAGAGCGACAGGGCTTGAGTGAGGCCTAGTGTCAGAGCCTTAGCTAGGGATAGTATCAGGGCATGACTTACGAGCAGCATAAGGGCCTTGGTAGGATCAGCCTCAGGGGCTTGGTTAAAGACATTATCAGGGCCTCTGTTAGGGACAGCCTTAGGGCCTCCCTTAGGGACAGCGTCAGGGCTTACTTAGGGACAGTTTCAGGAGCTTGGTAAGAGATGGGTCCGGAAATTACCTCAGGATAGTGTCAGGACATTAGATATTGACGGCAGCAGGGCCTTAGTTAGGGACAGTGTCAAGGCCTTAGTTAGTACTGGCATCTGGGCCTCTGTTAGGTACAGTGTCAGGGCCTGAGTTAGGAATAGTGTTAGGTCCTTAGTTAGGGACAGTATCACGGCCTTGGGGCTAAATTCAGGGCCTGAGGTAGTCACAGCCTAAGGGCTTTAGTTAGCATAAGAGGCAGGACATTTGCTAGGGACAGGGTTAGGGTAAAGTTTAGGGATCGTGTCAGGAAATGACCTAGGGATAGTGTCAAGAGCTTAGTTACAGTATCAGGGCCTTATTTAGGACCCGTGTCAGGGCTTCAGGTAGGGACAGCGTCAGTGCCTGACTCTGGGAGAGCAACAGGGCCTGAGTGAGGCCTAGCGTCAGGCCCATAGCTGGGGACACTGTCAGGGCATGATGTAGGAGCAGCATCAGGGCCTTTGTTGCATCAGCATTAGTGTCTTAGTTACAGACATGATCAGGGCCTGAGTTAGTCACAGCGTCAAGGCCTCAGTTAGGCATAGCTTCAGGGACTGAGTTACGGACAGCCTCAGGTCTTCACTTAGGAACAGCGACAGGGCTTCCTTAGGGACGGTGTCAGGACCTTGGTTAGAAATGGGTCAGGATATTAGCTCAGGATAGCGTCCGGATTTTAGTTATTGCCGGCAGCAGGGCCTATAATTAGAGATAGATTCCGGGTCTTAGTTAGGGACAGTGTCAGGGCCTTAATTAGGACTAGTCTGGGCCTTAGTTAGGGAGAGCATTACGGCTTCGGTGAGGATAAGGGGCAGGACGTTAGCTCGGGACAGAGTCAGGTTCCAGGCCAGTGGTAGTGTCAGGATGTGAGCTAGGGATAGGGTGAAGACCTTAGTTATTGAGAGCATCAGGGCCTTAGTTAGGACCAGCGTCAGGGCCTTCATCAGGACCAGTGTCAGGGCTTCACGTACGGACAGCGTCAGAGCCTAACTAAGGTACGGCAACAGGGCCTAAGTGAGGCCTATCTTTAGGGCCTGAGTTAGGGACAGTGTCGGCATGACTTAGGAGCCGTATAAGGGCCTCTGTAGGATCAGCATTAGGGTCTTCGTTAAAGACATTCTCAGAGCCTCTGTTAGGGACCGCCTCAGGGCCTCACTTAGGGACAGCGTCAGGGCTTACTTTGGGACAGTTTCAGGACCTTGGTAAGACATGGGTCAGGATATTAGCTCGGGATAATGTCAGGACTTTAGATATTGACTGCAGCAGGGCCTTAGAGACAGTGTCTCAGCCTGACTTAGGACTAGCATCAGAGCCTTTGTTAGGTACAGTGTCAGGGACTGAGTTAGGTGTAGTGTCAGGGCCTTAGTTAGGGACAGTGTCAGGGCCTGAGTTAGGACGAGCCTCCAGGCCTCAGTTAGGGCCAGGGTCACGGCCTCGGGACTAATTTTAGGGCCTTAGTTAGGAAGAGCATCAGGGATTTATTTAGCATAAGAAGCTCAACATTAGTTAAAGACAAGGTTAGGTTAAGGTCTAGGGATTGTGTCAGGGCATGACCTAGGGATAGTGTCAAGACCTTAGTTACTTAGGGCATCAGGGCCTAATTTAGGCCCAGTGTCAGGGCTTCAGGTAGGGATAGCGTCAGAGCCTGACTTAGGGAGAGCGACAGGGCTTGAGTGAGGCCTAGTGTCAGAGCCTTAGCTAGGGATAGTATCAGGGCATGACTTAGGAGCAGCATAAGGGCCTTGGTAGGATCAGCCTCAGGGGCTTGGTTAAAGACATTATCAGGGCCTCTGTTAGGGACAGCCTTAGGGCCTCCCTTAGGGACAGCGTCAGGGCTTACTTAGGGACAGTTTCAGGAGCTTGGTAAGAGATGGGTCCGGAAATTACCTCAGGATAGTGTCAGGACATTAGATATTGACGGCAGCAGGGCCTTAGTTAGGGACAGTGTCAAGGCCTTAGTTAGTACTGGCATCTGGGCCTCTGTTAGGTACAGTGTCAGGGCCTGAGTTAGGAATAGTGTTAGGGCCTTAGTTAGGGACAGTATCACGGCCTTGGGACTAAATTCAGGGCCTGAGGTAGTCACAGCCTAAGGGCTTTAGTTAGCATAAGAGGCAGGACATTTGCTAGGGACAGGGTTAGGGTAAAGTTTAGGGATCGTGTCAGGAAATGACCTAGGGATAGTGTCAAGAGCTTAGTTACAGTATCAGGGCCTTATTTAGGACCCGTGTCAGGGCTTCAGGTAGGGACAGCGTCAGTGCCTGACTCTGGGAGAGCAACAGGGCCTGAGTGAGGCCTAGCGTCAGGCCCATAGCTGGGGACACTGTCAGGGCATGATGTAGGAGCAGCATCAGGGCCTTTGTTGCATCAGCATTAGTGTCTTAGTTACAGACATGATCAGGGCCTGAGTTAGTCACAGCGTCAAGGCCTCAGTTAGGCATAGCTTCAGGGACTGAGTTACGGACAGCCTCAGGTCTTCACTTAGGAACAGCGACAGGGCTTCCTTAGGGACGGTGTCAGGACCTTGGTTAGAAATGGGTCAGGATATTAGCTCAGGATAGCGTCCGGATTTTAGTTATTGCCGGCAGCAGGGCCTATAATTAGAGATAGATTCCGGGTCTTAGTTAGGGACAGTGTCAGGGCCTTAATTAGGACTAGTCTGGGCCTTAGTTAGGGAGAGCATTACGGCTTCGGTGAGGATAAGGGGCAGGACGTTAGCTCGGGACAGAGTCAGGTTCCAGGCCAGTGGTAGTGTCAGGATGTGAGCTAGGGATAGGGTGAAGACCTTAGTCATTGAGAGCATCAGGGCCTTAGTTAGGACCAGCGTCAGGGCCTTCATCAGGACCAGTGTCAGGGCTTCACGTACGGACAGCGTCAGAGCCTAACTAAGGTACGGCAACGGGGCCTAAGTGAGGCCTATCTTTAGGGCCTGAGTTAGGGGCAGTGTCAGGGCATGACTTAGGAGCCGTATAAGGGCCTCTGTAGGATCAGCATTAGGGTCTTCGTTAAAGACATTCTCAGGGCCTCTGTTAGGGACCGCCTCAGGGCCTCACTTAGGGACAGCGTCAGGGCTTACTTTGGGACAGTTTCAGGACCTTGGTAAGACATGGGTCAGGATATTAGCTTGGGATAATGTCAGGACTTTAGATATTGACTGCAGCAGGGCCTTAGAGACAGTGTCTCAGCCTGACTTAGGACTAGCATCAGAGCCTTTGTTAGGTACAGTGTCAGGGACTGAGTTAGGTGTAGTGTCAGGGCCTTAGTTAGGGACAGTGTCAGGGCCTGAGTTAGGACGAGCCTCCAGGCCTCAGTTAGGGCCAGGGTCACGGCCTCGGGACTAATTTTAGGGCCTTAGTTAGGAAGAGCATCAGGGATTTATTTAGCATAAGAAGCTCAACATTAGTTAAAGACAAGGTTAGGTTAAGGTCTAGGGATTGTGTCAGGGCATGACCTAGGGATAGTGTCAAGACCTTAGTTACTTAGGGCATCAGGGCCTAATTTAGGCCCAGTGTCAGGGCTTCAGGTAGGGATAGCGTCAGAGCCTGACTTAGGGAGAGCGACAGGGCTTGAGTGAGGCCTAGTGTAAGAGCCTTAGCTAGGGATAGTATCAGGGCATGACTTAGGAGCAGCATAAGGGCCTTGGTAGGATCAGCCTCAGGGGCTTGGTTAAAGACATTATCAGGGCCTCTGTTAGGGACAGCGTCAGGGCTTACTTAGGGACAGTTTCAGGAGCTTGGTAAGAGATGGGTCCGGAAATTACCTCAGGATAGTGTCAGGACATTAGATATTGACGGCAGCAGGGCCTTAGTTAGGGACAGTGTCAAGGCCTTAGTTAGTACTAGCATCTGGGCCTCTGTTAGGTACAGTGTCAGGGCCTGAGTTAGGAATAGTGTTAGGGCCTTAGTTAGGGACAGTATCACGGCCTTGGGACTAAATTCAGGGCCTGAGGTAGTCACAGCCTAAGGGCTTTAGTTAGCATAAGAGGCAGGACATTTGCTAGGGACAGGGTTAGGGTAAAGTTTAGGGATCGTGTCAGGAAATGACCTAGGGATAGTGTCAAGAGCTTAGTTACAGTATCAGGGCCTTATTTAGGACCCGTGTCAGGGCTTCAGGTAGGGACAGCGTCAGTGCCTGACTCTGGGAGAGCAACAGGGCCTGAGTGAGGCCTAGCGTCAGGCCCATAGCTGGGGACACTGTCAGGGCATGATGTAGGAGCAGCATCAGGGCCTTTGTTGCATCAGCATTAGTGTCTTAGTTACGGACATGATCAGGGCCTGAGTTAGTCACAGCGTCAAGGCCTCAGTTAGGCATAGCTTCAGGGACTGAGTTACGGACAGCCTCAGGTCTTCACTTAGGAACAGCGACAGGGCTTCCTTAGGGACGGTGTCAGGACCTTGGTTAGAAATGGGTCAGGATATTAGCTCAGGATAGCGTCCGGATTTTAGTTATTGCCGGCAGCAGGGCCTATAATTAGAGATAGATTCCGGGTCATAGTTAGGGACAGTGTCAGGGCCTTAATTAGGACTAGTCTGGGCCTTAGTTAGGGAGAGCATTACGGCTTCGGTGAGGATAAGGGGCAGGACGTTAGCTCGGGACAGAGTCAGGTTCCAGGCCAGTGGTAGTGTCAGGATGTGAGCTAGGGATAGGGTGAAGACCTTAGTCATTGAGAGCATCAGGGCCTTAGTTAGGACCAGCGTCAGGGCCTTCATCAGGACCAGTGTCAGGGCTTCACGTACGGACAGCGTCAGAGCCTAACTAAGGTACGGCAACGGGGCCTAAGTGAGGCCTATCTTTAGGGCCTGAGTTAGGGACAGTGTCAGGGCATGACTTAGGAGCCGTATAAGGGCCTCTGTAGGATCAGCATTAGGGTCTTCGTTAAAGACATTCTCAGGGCCTCTGTTAGGGACCGCCTCAGGGCCTCACTTAGGGACAGCGTCAGGGCTTACTTTGGGACAGTTTCAGGACCTTGGTAAGACATGGGTCAGGATATTAGCTCGGGATAATGTCAGGACTTTAGATATTGACTGCAGCAGGGCCTTAGAGACAGTGTCTCAGCCTGACTTAGGACTAACATCAGAGCCTTTGTTAGGTACAGTGTCAGGGACTGAGTTAGGTGTAGTGTCAGGGCCTTAGTTAGGGACAGTGTCAGGGCCTGAGTTAGGACGAGCCTCCAGGCCTCAGTTAGGGCCAGGGTCACGGCCTCGGGACTAATTTTAGGGCCTTAGTTAGGAAGAGCATCAGGGATTTATTTAGCATAAGAAGCTCAACATTAGTTAAAGACAAGGTTAGGTTAAGGTCTAGGGATTGTGTCAGGGCATGACCTAGGGATAGTGTCAAGACCTTAGTTACTTAGGGCATCAGGGCCTAATTTAGGCCCAGTGTCAGGGCTTCAGGTAGGGATAGCGTCAGAGCCTGACTTAGGGAGAGCGACAGGGCTTGAGTGAGGCCTAGTGTCAGAGCCTTAGCTAGGGATAGTATCAGGGCATGACTTAGGAGCAGCATAAGGGCCTTGGTAGGATGAGCCTCAGGGGCTTGGTTAAAGACATTATCAGGGCCTCTGTTAGGGACAGCCTTAGGGCCTCCCTTAGGGACAGCGTCAGGGCTTACTTAGGGACAGTTTCAGGAGCTTGGTAAGAGATGGGTCCGGAAATTACCTCAGGATAGTGTCAGGACATTAGATATTGACGGCAGCAGGGCCTTAGTTAGGGACAGTGTCAAGGCCTTAGTTAGTACTAGCATCTGGGCCTCTGTTAGGTACAGTGTCAGGGCCTGAGTTAGGAATAGTGTTAGGGCCTTAGTTAGGGACAGTATCACGGCCTTGGGACTAAATTCAGGGCCTGAGGTAGTCACAGCCTAAGGGCTTTAGTTAGCATAAGAGGCAGGACATTTGCTAGGGACAGGGTTAGGGTAAAGTTTAGGGATCGTGTCAGGAAATGACCTAGGGATAGTGTCAAGAGCTTAGTTACAGTATCAGGGCCTTATTTAGGACCCGTGTCAGGGCTTCAGGTAGGGACAGCGTCAGTGCCTGACTCTGGGAGAGCAACAGGGCCTGAGTGAGGCCTAGCGTCAGGCCCATAGCTGGGGACACTGTCAGGGCATGATGTAGGAGCAGCATCAGGGCCTTTGTTGCATCAGCATTAGTGTCTTAGTTACAGACATGATCAGGGCCTGAGTTAGTCACAGCGTCAAGGCCTCAGTTAGGCATAGCTTCTGGGACTGAGTTACGGACAGCCTCAGGTCTTCACTTAGGAACAGCGACAGGGCTTCCTTAGGGACGGTGTCAGGACCTTGGTTAGAAATGGGTCAGGATATTAGCTCAGGATAGCGTCCGGATTTTAGTTATTGCCGGCAGCAGGGCCTATAATTAGAGATAGATTCCGGGTCTTAGTTAGGGACAGTGTCAGGGCCTTAATTAGGACTAGTCTGGGCCTTAGTTAGGGAGAGCATTACGGCTTCGGTGAGGATAAGGGGCAGGACGTTAGCTCGGGACAGAGTCAGGTTCCAGGCCAGTGGTAGTGTCAGGATGTGAGCTAGGGATAGGGTGAAGACCTTAGTCATTGAGAGCATCAGGGCCTTAGTTAGGACCAGCGTCAGGGCCTTCATCAGGACCAGTGTCAGGGCTTCACGTACGGACAGCGTCAGAGCCTAACTAAGGTACGGCAACAGGGCCTAAGTGAGGCCTATCTTTAGGGCCTGAGTTAGGGACAGTGTCAGGGCATGACTTAGGAGCCGTATAAGGGCCTCTGTAGGATCAGCATTAGGGTCTTCGTTAAAGACATTCTCAGGGCCTCTGTTAGGGACCGCCTCAGGGCCTCACTTAGGGACAGCGTCAGGGCTTACTTTGGGACAGTTTCAGGACCTTGGTAAGACATGGGTCAGGATATTAGCTCGGGATAATGTCAGGACTTTAGATATTGACTGCAGCAGGGCCTTAGAGACAGTGTCTCAGCCTGACTTAGGACTAGCATCAGAGCCTTTGTTAGGTACAGTGTCAGGGACTGAGTTAGGTGTAGTGTCAGGGCCTTAGTTAGGGACAGTGTCAGGGCCTGAGTTAGGACGAGCCTCCAGGCCTCAGTTAGGGCCAGGGTCACGGCCTCGGGACTAATTTTAGGGCCTTAGTTAGGAAGAGCATCAGGGATTTATTTAGCATAAGAAGCTCAACATTAGTTAAAGACAAGGTTAGGTTAAGGTCTAGGGATTGTGTCAGGGCATGACCTAGGGATAGTGTCAAGACCTTAGTTACTTAGGGCATCAGGGCCTAATTTAGGCCCAGTGTCAGGGCTTCAGGTAGGGATAGCGTCAGAGCCTGACTTAGGGAGAGCGACAGGGCTTCAGTGAGGCCTAGTGTCAGAGCCTTAGCTAGGGATAGTATCAGGGCATGACTTACGAGCAGCATAAGGGCCTTGGTAGGATCAGCCTCAGGGGCTTGGTTAAAGACATTATCAGGGCCTCTGTTAGGGACAGCCTTAGGGCCTCCCTTAGGGACAGCGTCAGGGCTTACTTAGGGACAGTTTCAGGAGCTTGGTAAGAGATGGGTCCGGAAATTACCTCAGGATAGTGTCAGGACATTAGATATTGACGGCAGCAGGGCCTTAGTTAGGGACAGTGTCAAGGCCTTAGTTAGTACTGGCATCTGGGCCTCTGTTAGGTACAGTGTCAGGGCCTGAGTTAGGAATAGTGTTAGGGCCTTAGTTAGGGACAGTATCACGGCCTTGGGACTAAATTCAGGGCCTGAGGTAGTCACAGCCTAAGGGCTTTAGTTAGCATAAGAGGCAGGACATTTGCTAGGGACAGGGTTAGGGTAAAGTTTAGGGATCGTGTCAGGAAATGACCTAGGGATAGTGTCAAGAGCTTAGTTACAGTATCAGGGCCTTATTTAGGACCCGTGTCAGGGCTTCAGGTAGGGACAGCGTCAGTGCGTGACTCTGGGAGAGCAACAGGGCCTGAGTGAGGCCTAGCGTCAGGCCCATAGCTGGGGACACTGTCAGGGCATGATGTAGGAGCAGCATCAGGGCCTTTGTTGCATCAGCATTAGTGTCTTAGTTACAGACATGATCAGGGCCTGAGTTAGTCACAGCGTCAAGGCCTCAGTTAGGCATAGCTTCTGGGACTGAGTTACGGACAGCCTCAGGTCTTCACTTAGGAACAGCGACAGGGCTTCCTTAGGGACGGTGTCAGGACCTTGGTTAGAAATGGGTCAGGATATTAGCTCAGGATAGCGTCCGGATTTTAGTTATTGCCGGCAGCAGGGCCTATAATTAGAGATAGATTCCGGGTCTTAGTTAGGGACAGTGTCAGGGCCTTAATTAGGACTAGTCTGGGCCTTAGTTAGGGAGAGCATTACGGCTTCGGTGAGGATAAGGGGCAGGACGTTAGCTCGGGACAGAGTCAGGTTCCAGGCCAGTGGTAGTGTCAGGATGTGAGCTAGGGATAGGGTGAAGACCTTAGTTATTGAGAGCATCAGGGCCTTAGTTAGGACCAGCGTCAGGGCCTTCATCAGGACCAGTGTCACGGCTTCACGTACGGACAGCGTCAGAGCCTAACTAAGGTACGGCAACAGGGCCTAAGTGAGGCCTATCTTTAGGGCCTGAGTTAGGGACAGTGTCGGCATGACTTAGGAGCCGTATAAGGGCCTCTGTAGGATCAGCATTAGGGTCTTCGTTAAAGACATTCTCAGAGCCTCTGTTAGGGACCGCCTCAGGGCCTCACTTAGGGACAGCGTCAGGGCTTACTTTGGGACAGTTTCAGGACCTTGGTAAGACATGGGTCAGGATATTAGCTCGGGATAATGTCAGGACTTTAGATATTGACTGCAGCAGGGCCTTAGAGACAGTGTCTCAGCCTGACTTAGGACTAGCATCAGAGCCTTTGTTAGGTACAGTGTCAGGGACTGAGTTAGGTGTAGTGTCAGGGCCTTAGTTAGGGACAGTGTCAGGGCCTGAGTTAGGACGAGCCTCCAGGCCTCAGTTAGGGCCAGGGTCACGGCCTCGGGACTAATTTTAGGGCCTTAGTTAGGAAGAGCATCAGGGATTTATTTAGCATAAGAAGCTCAACATTAGTTAAAGACAAGGTTAGGTTAAGGTCTAGGGATTGTGTCAGGGCATGACCTAGGGATAGTGTCAAGACCTTAGTTACTTAGGGCATCAGGGCCTAATTTAGGCCCAGTGTCAGGGCTTCAGGTAGGGATAGCGTCAGAGCCTGACTTAGGGAGAGCGACAGGGCTTGAGTGAGGCCTAGTGTCAGAGCCTTAGCTAGGGATAGTATCAGGGCATGACTTACGAGCAGCATAAGGGCCTTGGTAGGATCAGCCTCAGGGGCTTGGTTAAAGACATTATCAGGGCCTCTGTTAGGGACAGCCTTAGGGCCTCCCTTAGGGACAGCGTCAGGGCTTACTTAGGGACAGTTTCAGGAGCTTGGTAAGAGATGGGTCCGGAAATTACCTCAGGATAGTGTCAGGACATTAGATATTGACGGCAGCAGGGCCTTAGTTAGGGACAGTGTCAAGGCCTTAGTTAGTACTGGCATCTGGGCCTCTGTTAGGTACAGTGTCAGGGCCTGAGTTAGGAATAGTGTTAGGGCCTTAGTTAGGGACAGTATCACGGCCTTGGGACTAAATTCAGGGCCTGAGGTAGTCACAGCCTAAGGGCTTTAGTTAGCATAAGAGGCAGGACATTTGCTAGGGACAGGGTTAGGGTAAAGTTTAGGGATCGTGTCAGGAAATGACCTAGGGATAGTGTCAAGAGCTTAGTTACAGTATCAGGGCCTTATTTAGGACCCGTGTCAGGGCTTCAGGTAGGGACAGCGTCAGTGCCTGACTCTGGGAGAGCAACAGGGCCTGAGTGAGGCCTAGCGTCAGGCCCATAGCTGGGGACACTGTCAGGGCATGATGTAGGAGCAGCATCAGGGCCTTTGTTGCATCAGCATTAGTGTCTTAGTTACAGACATGATCAGGGCCTGAGTTAGTCACAGCGTCAAGGCCTCAGTTAGGCATAGCTTCAGGGACTGAGTTACGGACAGCCTCAGGTCTTCACTTAGGAACAGCGACAGGGCTTCCTTAGGGACGGTGTCAGGACCTTGGTTAGAAATGGGTCAGGATATTAGCTCAGGATAGCGTCCGGATTTTAGTTATTGCCGGCAGCAGGGCGTATAATTAGAGATAGATTCCGGGTCTTAGTTAGGGACAGTGTCAGGGCCTTAATTAGGACTAGTCTGGGCCTTAGTTAGGGAGAGCATGACGGCTTCGGTGAGGATAAGGGGCAGGACGTTAGCTCGGGACAGAGTCAGGTTCCAGGCCAGTGGTAGTGTCAGGATGTGAGCTAGGGATAGGGTGAAGACCTTAGTCATTGAGAGCATCAGGGCCTTAGTTAGGACCAGCGTCAGGGCCTTCATCAGGACCAGTGTCAGGGCTTCACGTACGGACAGCGTCAGAGCCTAACTAAGGTACGGCAACGGGGCCTAAGTGAGGCCTATCTTTAGGGCCTGAGTTAGGGACAGTGTCAGGGCATGACTTAGGAGCCGTATAAGGGCCTCTGTAGGATCAGCATTAGGGTCTTCGTTAAAGACATTCTCAGGGCCTCTGTTAGGGACCGCCTCAGGGCCTCACTTAGGGACAGCGTCAGGGCTTACTTTGGGACAGTTTCAGGACCTTGGTAAGACATGGGTCAGGATATTAGCTCGGGATAATGTCAGGACTTTAGATATTGACTGCAGCAGGGCCTTAGAGACAGTGTCTCAGCCTGACTTAGGACTAGCATCAGAGCCTTTGTTAGGTACAGTGTCAGGGACTGAGTTAGGTGTAGTGTCAGGGCCTTAGTTAGGGACAGTGTCAGGGCCTGAGTTAGGACGAGCCTCCAGGCCTCAGTTAGGGCCAGGGTCACGGCCTCGGGACTAATTTTAGGGCCTTAGTTAGGAAGAGCATCAGGGATTTATTTAGCATAAGAAGCTCAACATTAGTTAAAGACAAGGTTAGGTTAAGGTCTAGGGATTGTGTCAGGGCATGACCTAGGGATAGTGTCAAGACCTTAGTTACTTAGGGCATCAGGGCCTAATTTAGGCCCAGTGTCAGGGCTTCAGGTAGGGATAGCGTCAGAGCCTGACTTAGGGAGAGCGACAGGGCTTGAGTGAGGCCTAGTGTCAGAGCCTTAGCTAGGGATAGTATCAGGGCATGACTTAGGAGCAGCATAAGGGCCTTGGTAGGATGAGCCTCAGGGGCTTGGTTAAAGACATTATCAGGGCCTCTGTTAGGGACAGCCTTAGGGCCTCCCTTAGGGACAGCGTCAGGGCTTACTTAGGGACAGTTTCAGGAGCTTGGTAAGAGATGGGTCCGGAAATTACCTCAGGATAGTGTCAGGACATTAGATATTGACGGCAGCAGGGCCTTAGTTAGGGACAGTGTCAAGGCCTTAGTTAGTACTAGCATCTGGGCCTCTGTTAGGTACAGTGTCAGGGCCTGAGTTAGGAATAGTGTTAGGGCCTTAGTTAGGGACAGTATCACGGCCTTGGGACTAAATTCAGGGCCTGAGGTAGTCACAGCCTAAGGGCTTTAGTTAGCATAAGAGGCAGGACATTTGCTAGGGACAGGGTTAGGGTAAAGTTTAGGGATCGTGTCAGGAAATGACCTAGGGATAGTGTCAAGAGCTTAGTTACAGTATCAGGGCCTTATTTAGGACCCGTGTCAGGGCTTCAGGTAGGGACAGCGTCAGTGCCTGACTCTGGGAGAGCAACAGGGCCTGAGTGAGGCCTAGCGTCAGGCCCATAGCTGGGGACACTGTCAGGGCATGATGTAGGAGCAGCATCAGGGCCTTTGTTGCATCAGCATTAGTGTCTTAGTTACAGACATGATCAGGGCCTGAGTTAGTCACAGCGTCAAGGCCTCAGTTAGGCATAGCTTCTGGGACTGAGTTACGGACAGCCTCAGGTCTTCACTTAGGAACAGCGACAGGGCTTCCTTAGGGACGGTGTCAGGACCTTGGTTAGAAATGGGTCAGGATATTAGCTCAGGATAGCGTCCGGATTTTAGTTATTGCCGGCAGCAGGGCCTATAATTAGAGATAGATTCCGGGTCTTAGTTAGGGACAGTGTCAGGGCCTTAATTAGGACTAGTCTGGGCCTTAGTTAGGGAGAGCATTACGGCTTCGGTGAGGATAAGGGGCAGGACGTTAGCTCGGGACAGAGTCAGGTTCCAGGCCAGTGGTAGTGTCAGGATGTGAGCTAGGGATAGGGTGAAGACCTTAGTCATTGAGAGCATCAGGGCCTTAGTTAGGACCAGCGTCAGGGCCTTCATCAGGACCAGTGTCAGGGCTTCACGTACGGACAGCGTCAGAGCCTAACTAAGGTACGGCAACAGGGCCTAAGTGAGGCCTATCTTTAGGGCCTGAGTTAGGGACAGTGTCAGGGCATGACTTAGGAGCCGTATAAGGGCCTCTGTAGGATCAGCATTAGGGTCTTCGTTAAAGACATTCTCAGGGCCTCTGTTAGGGACCGCCTCAGGGCCTCACTTAGGGACAGCGTCAGGGCTTACTTTGGGACAGTTTCAGGACCTTGGTAAGACATGGGTCAGGATATTAGCTCGGGATAATGTCAGGACTTTAGATATTGACTGCAGCAGGGCCTTAGAGACAGTGTCTCAGCCTGACTTAGGACTAGCATCAGAGCCTTTGTTAGGTACAGTGTCAGGGACTGAGTTAGGTGTAGTGTCAGGGCCTTAGTTAGGGACAGTGTCAGGGCCTGAGTTAGGACGAGCCTCCAGGCCTCAGTTAGGGCCAGGGTCACGGCCTCGGGACTAATTTTAGGGCCTTAGTTAGGAAGAGCATCAGGGATTTATTTAGCATAAGAAGCTCAACATTAGTTAAAGACAAGGTTAGGTTAAGGTCTAGGGATTGTGTCAGGGCATGACCTAGGGATAGTGTCAAGACCTTAGTTACTTAGGGCATCAGGGCCTAATTTAGGCCCAGTGTCAGGGCTTCAGGTAGGGATAGCGTCAGAGCCTGACTTAGGGAGAGCGACAGGGCTTGAGTGAGGCCTAGTGTCAGAGCCTTAGCTAGGGATAGTATCAGGGCATGACTTAGGAGCAGCATAAGGGCCTTGGTAGGATGAGCCTCAGGGGCTTGGTTAAAGACATTATCAGGGCCTCTGTTAGGGACAGCCTTAGGGCCTCCCTTAGGGACAGCGTCAGGGCTTACTTAGGGACAGTTTCAGGAGCTTGGTAAGAGATGGGTCCGGAAATTACCTCAGGATAGTGTCAGGACATTAGATATTGACGGCAGCAGGGCCTTAGTTAGGGACAGTGTCAAGGCCTTAGTTAGTACTAGCATCTGGGCCTCTGTTAGGTACAGTGTCAGGGCCTGAGTTAGGAATAGTGTTAGGGCCTTAGTTAGGGACAGTATCACGGCCTTGGGACTAAATTCAGGGCCTGAGGTAGTCACAGCCTAAGGGCTTTAGTTAGCATAAGAGGCAGGACATTTGCTAGGGACAGGGTTAGGGTAAAGTTTAGGGATCGTGTCAGGAAATGACCTAGGGATAGTGTCAAGAGCTTAGTTACAGTATCAGGGCCTTATTTAGGACCCGTGTCAGGGCTTCAGGTAGGGACAGCGTCAGTGCCTGACTCTGGGAGAGCAACAGGGCCTGAGTGAGGCCTAGCGTCAGGCCCATAGCTGGGGACACTGTCAGGGCATGATGTAGGAGCAGCATCAGGGCCTTTGTTGCATCAGCATTAGTGTCTTAGTTACAGACATGATCAGGGCCTGAGTTAGTCACAGCGTCAAGGCCTCAGTTAGGCATAGCTTCAGGGACTGAGTTACGGACAGCCTCAGGTCTTCACTTAGGAACAGCGACAGGGCTTCCTTAGGGACGGTGTCAGGACCTTGGTTAGAAATGGGTCAGGATATTAGCTCAGGATAGCGTCCGGATTTTAGTTATTGCCGGCAGCAGGGCCTATAATTAGAGATAGATTCCGGGTCTTAGTTAGGGACAGTGTCAGGGCCTTAATTAGGACTAGTCTGGGCCTTAGTTAGGGAGAGCATTACGGCTTCGGTGAGGATAAGGGGCAGGACGTTAGCTCGGGACAGAGTCAGGTTCCAGGCCAGTGGTAGTGTCAGGATGTGAGCTAGGGATAGGGTGAAGACCTTAGTCATTGAGAGCATCAGGGCCTTAGTTAGGACCAGCGTCAGGGCCTTCATCAGGACCAGTGTCAGGGCTTCACGTACGGACAGCGTCAGAGCCTAACTAAGGTACGGCAACGGGGCCTAAGTGAGGCCTATCTTTAGGGCCTGAGTTAGGGGCAGTGTCAGGGCATGACTTAGGAGCCGTATAAGGGCCTCTGTAGGATCAGCATTAGGGTCTTCGTTAAAGACATTCTCAGGGCCTCTGTTAGGGACCGCCTCAGGGCCTCACTTAGGGACAGCGTCAGGGCTTACTTTGGGACAGTTTCAGGACCTTGGTAAGACATGGGTCAGGATATTAGCTCGGGATAATGTCAGGACTTTAGATATTGACTGCAGCAGGGCCTTAGAGACAGTGTCTCAGCCTGACTTAGGACTAGCATCAGAGCCTTTGTTAGGTACAGTGTCAGGGACTGAGTTAGGTGTAGTGTCAGGGCCTTAGTTAGGGACAGTGTCAGGGCCTGAGTTAGGACGAGCCTCCAGGCCTCAGTTAGGGCCAGGGTAACGGCCTCGGGACTAATTTTAGGGCCTTAGTTAGGAAGAGCATCAGGGATTTATTTAGCATAAGAAGCTCAACATTAGTTAAAGACAAGGTTAGGTTAAGGTCTAGGGATTGTGTCAGGGCATGACCTAGGGATAGTGTCAAGACCTTAGTTACTTAGGGCATCAGGGCCTAATTTAGGCCCAGTGTCAGGGCTTCAGGTAGGGATAGCGTCAGAGCCTGACTTAGGGAGAGCGACAGGGCTTGAGTGAGGCCTAGTGTCAGAGCCTTAGCTAGGGATAGTATCAGGGCATGACTTAGGAGCAGCATAAGGGCCTTGGTAGGATCAGCCTCAGGGGCTTGGTTAAAGACATTATCAGGGCCTCTGTTAGGGACAGCGTCAGGGCTTACTTAGGGACAGTTTCAGGAGCTTGGTAAGAGATGGGTCCGGAAATTACCTCAGGATAGTGTCAGGACATTAGATATTGACGGCAGCAGGGCCTTAGTTAGGGACAGTGTCAAGGCCTTAGTTAGTACTAGCATCTGGGCCTCTGTTAGGTACAGTGTCAGGGCCTGAGTTAGGAATAGTGTTAGGGCCTTAGTTAGGGACAGTATCACGGCCTTGGGACTAAATTCAGGGCCTGAGGTAGTCACAGCCTAAGGGCTTTAGTTAGCATAAGAGGCAGGACATTTGCTAGGGACAGGGTTAGGGTAAAGTTTAGGGATCGTGTCAGGAAATGACCTAGGGATAGTGTCAAGAGCTTAGTTACAGTATCAGGGCCTTATTTAGGACCCGTGTCAGGGCTTCAGGTAGGGACAGCGTCAGTGCCTGAGTCTGGGAGAGCAACAGGGCCTGAGTGAGGCCTAGCGTCAGGCCCATAGCTGGGGACACTGTCAGGGCATGATGTAGGAGCAGCATCAGGGCCTTTGTTGCATCAGCATTAGTGTCTTAGTTACAGACATGATCAGGGCCTGAGTTAGTCACAGCGTCAAGGCCTCAGTTAGGCATAGCTTCAGGGACTGAGTTACGGACAGCCTCAGGTCTTCACTTAGGAACAGCGACAGGGCTTCCTTAGGGACGGTGTCAGGACCTTGGTTAGAAATGGGTCAGGATATTAGCTCAGGATAGCGTCCGGATTTTAGTTATTGCCGGCAGCAGGGCCTATAATTAGAGATAGATTCCGGGTCATAGTTAGGGACAGTGTCAGGGCCTTAATTAGGACTAGTCTGGGCCTTAGTTAGGGAGAGCATTACGGCTTCGGTGAGGATAAGGGGCAGGACGTTAGCTCGGGACAGAGTCAGGTTCCAGGCCAGTGGTAGTGTCAGGATGTGAGCTAGGGATAGGGTGAAGACCTTAGTCATTGAGAGCATCAGGGCCTTAGTTAGGACCAGCGTCAGGGCCTTCATCAGGACCAGTGTCAGGGCTTCACGTACGGACAGCGTCAGAGCCTAACTAAGGTACGGCAACAGGGCCTAAGTGAGGCCTATCTTTAGGGCCTGAGTTAGGGACAGTGTCAGGGCATGACTTAGGAGCCGTATAAGGGCCTCTGTAGGATCAGCATTAGGGTCTTCGTTAAAGACATTCTCAGGGCCTCTGTTAGGGACCGCCTCAGGGCCTCACTTAGGGACAGCGTCAGGGCTTACTTTGGGACAGTTTCAGGACCTTGGTAAGACATGGGTCAGGATATTAGCTCGGGATAATGTCAGGACTTTAGATATTGACTGCAGCAGGGCCTTAGAGACAGTGTCTCAGCCTGACTTAGGACTAGCATCAGAGCCTTTGTTAGGTACAGTGTCAGGGACTGAGTTAGGTGTAGTGTCAGGGCCTTAGTTAGGGACAGTGTCAGGGCCTGAGTTAGGACGAGCCTCCAGGCCTCAGTTAGGGCCAGGGTCACGGCCTCGGGACTAATTTTAGGGCCTTAGTTAGGAAGAGCATCAGGGATTTATTTAGCATAAGAAGCTCAACATTAGTTAAAGACAAGGTTAGGCTAAGGTCTAGGGATTGTGTCAGGGCATGACCTAGGGATAGTGTCAAGACCTTAGTTACTTAGGGCATCAGGGCCTAATTTAGGCCCAGTGTCAGGGCTTCAGGTAGGGATAGCGTCAGAGCCTGACTTAGGGAGAGCGACAGGGCTTGAGTGAGGCCTAGTGTAAGAGCCTTAGCTAGGGATAGTATCAGGGCATGACTTAGGAGCAGCATAAGGGCCTTGGTAGGATCAGCCTCAGGGGCTTGGTTAAAGACATTATCAGGGCCTCTGTTAGGGACAGCGTCAGGGCTTACTTAGGGACAGTTTCAGGAGCTTGGTAAGAGATGGGTCCGGAAATTACCTCAGGATAGTGTCAGGACATTAGATATTGACGGCAGCAGGGCCTTAGTTAGGGACAGTGTCAAGGCCTTAGTTAGTACTAGCATCTGGGCCTCTGTTAGGTACAGTGTCAGGGCCTGAGTTAGGAATAGTGTTAGGGCCTTAGTTAGGGACAGTATCACGGCCTTGGGACTAAATTCAGGGCCTGAGGTAGTCACAGCCTAAGGGCTTTAGTTAGCATAAGAGGCAGGACATTTGCTAGGGACAGGGTTAGGGTAAAGTTTAGGGATCGTGTCAGGAAATGACCTAGGGATAGTGTCAAGAGCTTAGTTACAGTATCAGGGCCTTATTTAGGACCCGTGTCAGGGCTTCAGGTAGGGACAGCGTCAGTGCCTGAGTCTGGGAGAGCAACAGGGCCTGAGTGAGGCCTAGCGTCAGGCCCATAGCTGGGGACACTGTCAGGGCATGATGTAGGAGCAGCATCAGGGCCTTTGTTGCATCAGCATTAGTGTCTTAGTTACAGACATGATCAGGGCCTGAGTTAGTCACAGCGTCAAGGCCTCAGTTAGGCATAGCTTCAGGGACTGAGTTACGGACAGCCTCAGGTCTTCACTTAGGAACAGCGACAGGGCTTCCTTAGGGACGGTGTCAGGACCTTGGTTAGAAATGGGTCAGGATATTAGCTCAGGATAGCGTCCGGATTTTAGTTATTGCCGGCAGCAGGGCCTATAATTAGAGATAGATTCCGGGTCATAGTTAGGGACAGTGTCAGGGCCTTAATTAGGACTAGTCTGGGCCTTAGTTAGGGAGAGCATTACGGCTTCGGTGAGGATAAGGGGCAGGACGTTAGCTCGGGACAGAGTCAGGTTCCAGGCCAGTGGTAGTGTCAGGATGTGAGCTAGGGATAGGGTGAAGACCTTAGTCATTGAGAGCATCAGGGCCTTAGTTAGGACCAGCGTCAGGGCCTTCATCAGGACCAGTGTCAGGGCTTCACGTACGGACAGCGTCAGAGCCTAACTAAGGTACGGCAACAGGGCCTAAGTGAGGCCTATCTTTAGGGCCTGAGTTAGGGACAGTGTCAGGGCATGACTTAGGAGCCGTATAAGGGCCTCTGTAGGATCAGCATTAGGGTCTTCGTTAAAGACATTCTCAGGGCCTCTGTTAGGGACCGCCTCAGGGCCTCACTTAGGGACAGCGTCAGGGCTTACTTTGGGACAGTTTCAGGACCTTGGTAAGACATGGGTCAGGATATTAGCTCGGGATAATGTCAGGACTTTAGATATTGACTGCAGCAGGGCCTTAGAGACAGTGTCTCAGCCTGACTTAGGACTAGCATCAGAGCCTTTGTTAGGTACAGTGTCAGGGACTGAGTTAGGTGTAGTGTCAGGGCCTTAGTTAGGGACAGTGTCAGGGCCTGAGTTAGGACGAGCCTCCAGGCCTCAGTTAGGGCCAGGGTCACGGCCTCGGGACTAATTTTAGGGCCTTAGTTAGGAAGAGCATCAGGGATTTATTTAGCATAAGAAGCTCAACATTAGTTAAAGACAAGGTTAGGTTAAGGTCTAGGGATTGTGTCAGGGCATGACCTAGGGATAGTGTCAAGACCTTAGTTACTTAGGGCATCAGGGCCTAATTTAGGCCCAGTGTCAGGGCTTCAGGTAGGGATAGCGTCAGAGCCTGACTTAGGGAGAGCGACAGGGCTTGAGTGAGGCCTAGTGTCAGAGCCTTAGCTAGGGATAGTATCAGGGCATGACTTAGGAGCAGCATAAGGGCCTTGGTAGGATGAGCCTCAGGGGCTTGGTTAAAGACATTATCAGGGCCTCTGTTAGGGACAGCCTTAGGGCCTCCCTTAGGGACAGCGTCAGGGCTTACTTAGGGACAGTTTCAGGAGCTTGGTAAGAGATGGGTCCGGAAATTACCTCAGGATAGTGTCAGGACATTAGATATTGACGGCAGCAGGGCCTTAGTTAGGGACAGTGTCAAGGCCTTAGTTAGTACTAGCATCTGGGCCTCTGTTAGGTACAGTGTCAGGGCCTGAGTTAGGAATAGTGTTAGGGCCTTAGTTAGGGACAGTATCACGGCCTTGGGACTAAATTCAGGGCCTGAGGTAGTCACAGCCTAAGGGCTTTAGTTAGCATAAGAGGCAGGACATTTGCTAGGGACAGGGTTAGGGTAAAGTTTAGGGATCGTGTCAGGAAATGACCTAGGGATAGTGTCAAGAGCTTAGTTACAGTATCAGGGCCTTATTTAGGACCCGTGTCAGGGCTTCAGGTAGGGACAGCGTCAGTGCCTGACTCTGGGAGAGCAACAGGGCCTGAGTGAGGCCTAGCGTCAGGCCCATAGCTGGGGACACTGTCAGGGCATGATGTAGGAGCAGCATCAGGGCCTTTGTTGCATCAGCATTAGTGTCTTAGTTACAGACATGATCAGGGCCTGAGTTAGTCACAGCGTCAAGGCCTCAGTTAGGCATAGCTTCAGGGACTGAGTTACGGACAGCCTCAGGTCTTCACTTAGGAACAGCGACAGGGCTTCCTTAGGGACGGTGTCAGGACCTTGGTTAGAAATGGGTCAGGATATTAGCTCAGGATAGCGTCCGGATTTTAGTTATTGCCGGCAGCAGGGCCTATAATTAGAGATAGATTCCGGGTCTTAGTTAGGGACAGTGTCAGGGCCTTAATTAGGACTAGTCTGGGCCTTAGTTAGGGAGAGCATTACGGCTTCGGTGAGGATAAGGGGCAGGACGTTAGCTCGGGACAGAGTCAGGTTCCAGGCCAGTGGTAGTGTCAGGATGTGAGCTAGGGATAGGGTGAAGACCTTAGTCATTGAGAGCATCAGGGCCTTAGTTAGGACCAGCGTCAGGGCCTTCATCAGGACCAGTGTCAGGGCTTCACGTACGGACAGCGTCAGAGCCTAACTAAGGTACGGCAACAGGGCCTAAGTGAGGCCTATCTTTAGGGCCTGAGTTAGGGACAGTGTCAGGGCATGACTTAGGAGCCGTATAAGGGCCTCTGTAGGATCAGCATTAGGGTCTTCGTTAAAGACATTCTCAGGGCCTCTGTTAGGGACCGCCTCAGGGCCTCACTTAGGGACAGCGTCAGGGCTTACTTTGGGACAGTTTCAGGACCTTGGTAAGACATGGGTCAGGATATTAGCTCGGGATAATGTCAGGACTTTAGATATTGACTGCAGCAGGGCCTTAGAGACAGTGTCTCAGCCTGACTTAGGACTAGCATCAGAGCCTTTGTTAGGTACAGTGTCAGGGACTGAGTTAGGTGTAGTGTCAGGGCCTTAGTTAGGGACAGTGTCAGGGCCTGAGTTAGGACGAGCCTCCAGGCCTCAGTTAGGGCCAGGGTCACGGCCTCGGGACTAATTTTAGGGCCTTAGTTAGGAAGAGCATCAGGGATTTATTTAGCATAAGAAGCTCAACATTAGTTAAAGACAAGGTTAGGTTAAGGTCTAGGGATTGTGTCAGGGCATGACCTAGGGATAGTGTCAAGACCTTAGTTACTTAGGGCATCAGGGCCTAATTTAGGCCCAGTGTCAGGGCTTCAGGTAGGGATAGCGTCAGAGCCTGACTTAGGGAGAGCGACAGGGCTTGAGTGAGGCCTAGTGTCAGAGCCTTAGCTAGGGATAGTATCAGGGCATGACTTAGGAGCAGCATAAGGGCCTTGGTAGGATCAGCCTCAGGGGCTTGGTTAAAGACATTATCAGGGCCTCTGTTAGGGACAGCCTTAGGGCCTCCTTTAGGGACAGCGTCAGGGCTTACTTAGGGACAGTTTCAGGAGCTTGGTAAGAGATGGGTCCGGAAATTACCTCAGGATAGTGTCAGGACATTAGATATTGACGGCAGCAGGGCCTTAGTTAGGGACAGTGTCAAGGCCTTAGTTAGTACTAGCATCTGGGCCTCTGTTAGGTACAGTGTCAGGGCCTGAGTTAGGAATAGTGTTAGGGCCTTAGTTAGGGACAGTATCACGGCCTTGGGACTAAATTCAGGGCCTGAGGTAGTCACAGCCTAAGGGCTTTAGTTAGCATAAGAGGCAGGACATTTGCTAGGGACAGGGTTAGGGTAAAGTTTAGGGATCGTGTCAGGAAATGACCTAGGGATAGTGTCAAGAGCTTAGTTACAGTATCAGGGCCTTATTTAGGACCCGTGTCAGGGCTTCAGGTAGGGACAGCGTCAGTGCCTGACTCTGGGAGAGCAACAGGGCCTGAGTGAGGCCTAGCGTCAGGCCCATAGCTGGGGACACTGTCAGGGCATGATGTAGGAGCAGCATCAGGGCCTTTGTTGCATCAGCATTAGTGTCTTAGTTACAGACATGATCAGGGCCTGAGTTAGTCACAGCGTCAAGGCCTCAGTTAGGCATAGCTTCAGGGACTGAGTTACGGACAGCCTCAGGTCTTCACTTAGGAACAGCGACAGGGCTTCCTTAGGGACGGTGTCAGGACCTTGGTTAGAAATGGGTCAGGATATTAGCTCAGGATAGCGTCCGGATTTTAGTTATTGCCGGCAGCAGGGCCTATAATTAGAGATAGATTCCGGGTCATAGTTAGGGACAGTGTCAGGGCCTTAATTAGGACTAGTCTGGGCCTTAGTTAGGGAGAGCATTACGGCTTCGGTGAGGATAAGGGGCAGGACGTTAGCTCGGGACAGAGTCAGGTTCCAGGCCAGTGGTAGTGTCAGGATGTGAGCTAGGGATAGGGTGAAGACCTTAGTCATTGAGAGCATCAGGGCCTTAGTTAGGACCAGCGTCAGGGCCTTCATCAGGACCAGTGTCAGGGCTTCACGTACGGACAGCGTCAGAGCCTAACTAAGGTACGGCAACAGGGCCTAAGTGAGGCCTATCTTTAGGGCCTGAGTTAGGGACAGTGTCAGGGCATGACTTAGGAGCCGTATAAGGGCCTCTGTAGGATCAGCATTAGGGTCTTCGTTAAAGACATTCTCAGGGCCTCTGTTAGGGACCGCCTCAGGGCCTCACTTAGGGACAGCGTCAGGGCTTACTTTGGGACAGTTTCAGGACCTTGGTAAGACATGGGTCAGGATATTAGCTCGGGATAATGTCAGGACTTTAGATATTGACTGCAGCAGGGCCTTAGAGACAGTGTCTCAGCCTGACTTAGGACTAGCATCAGAGCCTTTGTTAGGTACAGTGTCAGGGACTGAGTTAGGTGTAGTGTCAGGGCCTTAGTTAGGGACAGTGTCAGGGCCTGAGTTAGGACGAGCATCCAGGCCTCAGTTAGGGCCAGGGTCACGGCCTCGGGACTAATTTTAGGGCCTTAGTTAGGAAGAGCATCAGGGATTTATTTATCATAAGAAGCTCAACATTAGTTAAAGACAAGGTTAGGTTAAGGTCTAGGGATTGTGTCAGGGCATGACCTAGGGATAGTGTCAAGACCTTAGTTACTTAGGGCATCAGGGCCTAATTTAGGCCCAGTGTCAGGGCTTCAGGTAGGGATAGCGTCAGAGCCTGACTTAGGGAGAGCGACAGGGCTTGAGTGAGGCCTAGTGTCAGAGCCTTAGCTAGGGATAGTATCAGGGCATGACTTAGGAGCAGCATAAGGGCCTTGGTAGGATGAGCCTCAGGGGCTTGGTTAAAGACATTATCAGGGCCTCTGTTAGGGACAGCCTTAGGGCCTCCCTTAGGGACAGCGTCAGGGCTTACTTAGGGACAGTTTCAGGAGCTTGGTAAGAGATGGGTCCGGAAATTACCTCAGGATAGTGTCAGGACATTAGATATTGACGGCAGCAGGGCCTTAGTTAGGGACAGTGTCAAGGCCTTAGTTAGTACTAGCATCTGGGCCTCTGTTAGGTACAGTGTCAGGGCCTGAGTTAGGAATAGTGTTAGGGCCTTAGTTAGGGACAGTATCACGGCCTTGGGACTAAATTCAGGGCCTGAGGTAGTCACAGCCTAAGGGCTTTAGTTAGCATAAGAGGCAGGACATTTGCTAGGGACAGGGTTAGGGTAAAGTTTAGGGATCGTGTCAGGAAATGACCTAGGGATAGTGTCAAGAGCTTAGTTACAGTATCAGGGCCTTATTTAGGACCCGTGTCAGGGCTTCAGGTAGGGACAGCGTCAGTGCCTGACTCTGGGAGAGCAACAGGGCCTGAGTGAGGCCTAGCGTCAGGCCCATAGCTGGGGACACTGTCAGGGCATGATGTAGGAGCAGCATCAGGGCCTTTGTTGCATCAGCATTAGTGTCTTAGTTACAGACATGATCAGGGCCTGAGTTAGTCACAGCGTCAAGGCCTCAGTTAGGCATAGCTTCAGGGACTGAGTTACGGACAGCCTCAGGTCTTCACTTAGGAACAGCGACAGGGCTTCCTTAGGGACGGTGTCAGGACCTTGGTTAGAAATGGGTCAGGATATTAGCTCAGGATAGCGTCCGGATTTTAGTTATTGCCGGCAGCAGGGCCTATAATTAGAGATAGATTCCGGGTCATAGTTAGGGACAGTGTCAGGGCCTTAATTAGGACTAGTCTGGGCCTTAGTTAGGGAGAGCATTACGGCTTCGGTGAGGATAAGGGGCAGGACGTTAGCTCGGGACAGAGTCAGGTTCCAGGCCAGTGGTAGTGTCAGGATGTGAGCTAGGGATAGGGTGAAGACCTTAGTCATTGAGAGCATCAGGGCCTTAGTTAGGACCAGCGTCAGGGCCTTCATCAGGACCAGTGTCAGGGCTTCACGTACGGACAGCGTCAGAGCCTAACTAAGGTACGGCAACAGGGCCTAAGTGAGGCCTATCTTTAGGGCCTGAGTTAGGGACAGTGTCAGGGCATGACTTAGGAGCCGTATAAGGGCCTCTGTAGGATCAGCATTAGGGTCTTCGTTAAAGACATTCTCAGGGCCTCTGTTAGGGACCGCCTCAGGGCCTCACTTAGGGACAGCGTCAGGGCTTACTTTGGGACAGTTTCAGGACCTTGGTAAGACATGGGTCAGGATATTAGCTCGGGATAATGTCAGGACTTTAGATATTGACTGCAGCAGGGCCTTAGAGACAGTGTCTCAGCCTGACTTAGGACTAGCATCAGAGCCTTTGTTAGGTACAGTGTCAGGGACTGAGTTAGGTGTAGTGTCAGGGCCTTAGTTAGGGACAGTGTCAGGGCCTGAGTTAGGACGAGCCTCCAGGCCTCAGTTAGGGCCAGGGTCACGGCCTCGGGACTAATTTTAGGGCCTTAGTTAGGAAGAGCATCAGGGATTTATTTATCATAAGAAGCTCAACATTAGTTAAAGACAAGGTTAGGTTAAGGTCTAGGGATTGTGTCAGGGCATGACCTAGGGATAGTGTCAAGACCTTAGTTACTTAGGGCATCAGGGCCTAATTTAGGCCCAGTGTCAGGGCTTCAGGTAGGGATAGCGTCAGAGCCTGACTTAGGGAGAGCGACAGGGCTTGAGTGAGGCCTAGTGTCAGAGCCTTAGCTAGGGATAGTATCAGGGCATGACTTAGGAGCAGCATAAGGGCCTTGGTAGGATCAGCCTCAGGGGCTTGGTTAAAGACATTATCAGGGCCTCTGTTAGGGACAGCCTTAGGGCCTCCCTTAGGGACAGCGTCAGGGCTTACTTAGGGACAGTTTCAGGAGCTTGGTAAGAGATGGGTCCGGAAATTACCTCAGGATAGTGTCAGGACATTAGATATTGACGGCAGCAGGGCCTTAGTTAGGGACAGTGTCAAGGCCTTAGTTAGTACTAGCATCTGGGCCTCTGTTAGGTACAGTGTCAGGGCCTGAGTTAGGAATAGTGTTAGGGCCTTAGTTAGGGACAGTATCACGGCCTTGGGACTAAATTCAGGGCCTGAGGTAGTCACAGCCTAAGGGCTTTAGTTAGCATAAGAGGCAGGACATTTGCTAGGGACAGGGTTAGGGTAAAGTTTAGGGATCGTGTCAGGAAATGACCTAGGGATAGTGTCAAGAGCTTAGTTACAGTATCAGGGCCTTATTTAGGACCCGTGTCAGGGCTTCAGGTAGGGACAGCGTCAGTGCCTGACTCTGGGAGAGCAACAGGGCCTGAGTGAGGCCTAGCGTCAGGCCCATAGCTGGGGACACTGTCAGGGCATGATGTAGGAGCAGCATCAGGGCCTTTGTTGCATCAGCATTAGTGTCTTAGTTACAGACATGATCAGGGCCTGAGTTAGTCACAGCGTCAAGGCCTCAGTTAGGCATAGCTTCAGGGACTGAGTTACGGACAGCCTCAGGTCTTCACTTAGGAACAGCGACAGGGCTTCCTTAGGGACGGTGTCAGGACCTTGGTTAGAAATGGGTCAGGATATTAGCTCAGGATAGCGTCCGGATTTTAGTTATTGCCGGCAGCAGGGCCTATAATTAGAGATAGATTCCGGGTCTTAGTTAGGGACAGTGTCAGGGCCTTAATTAGGACTAGTCTGGGCCTTAGTTAGGGAGAGCATTACGGCTTCGGTGAGGATAAGGGGCAGGACGTTAGCTCGGGACAGAGTCAGGTTCCAGGCCAGTGGTAGTGTCAGGATGTGAGCTAGGGATAGGGTGAAGACCTTAGTCATTGAGAGCATCAGGGCCTTAGTTAGGACCAGCGTCAGGGCCTTCATCAGGACCAGTGTCAGGGCTTCACGTACGGACAGCGTCAGAGCCTAACTAAGGTACGGCAACAGGGCCTAAGTGAGGCCTATCTTTAGGGCCTGAGTTAGGGACAGTGTCAGGGCATGACTTAGGAGCCGTATAAGGGCCTCTGTAGGATCAGCATTAGGGTCTTCGTTAAAGACATTCTCAGGGCCTCTGTTAGGGACCGCCTCAGGGCCTCACTTAGGGACAGCGTCAGGGCTTACTTTGGGACAGTTTCAGGACCTTGGTAAGACATGGGTCAGGATATTAGCTCGGGATAATGTCAGGACTTTAGATATTGACTGCAGCAGGGCCTTAGAGACAGTGTCTCAGCCTGACTTAGGACTAGCATCAGAGCCTTTGTTAGGTACAGTGTCAGGGACTGAGTTAGGTGTAGTGTCAGGGCCTTAGTTAGGGACAGTGTCAGGGCCTGAGTTAGGACGAGCCTCCAGGCCTCAGTTAGGGCCAGGGTCACGGCCTCGGGACTAATTTTAGGGCCTTAGTTAGGAAGAGCATCAGGGATTTATTTAGCATAAGAAGCTCAACATTAGTTAAAGACAAGGTTAGGTTAAAGTCTAGGGATTGTGTCAGGGCATGACCTAGGGATAGTGTCAAGACCTTAGTTACTTAGGGCATCAGGGCCTAATTTAGGCCCAGTGTCAGGGCTTCAGGTAGGGATAGCGTCAGAGCCTGACTTAGGGAGAGCGACAGGGCTTGAGTGAGGCCTAGTGTCAGAGCCTTAGCTAGGGATAGTATCAGGGCATGACTTAGGAGCAGCATAAGGGCCTTGGTAGGATGAGCCTCAGGGGCTTGGTTAAAGACATTATCAGGGCCTCTGTTAGGGACAGCCTTAGGGCCTCCCTTAGGGACAGCGTCAGGGCTTACTTAGGGACAGTTTCAGGAGCTTGGTAAGAGATGGGTCCGGAAATTACCTCAGGATAGTGTCAGGACATTAGATATTGACGGCAGCAGGGCCTTAGTTAGGGACAGTGTCAAGGCCTTAGTTAGTACTGGCATCTGGGCCTCTGTTAGGTACAGTGTCAGGGCCTGAGTTAGGAATAGTGTTAGGGCCTTAGTTAGGGACAGTATCACGGCCTTGGGACTAAATTCAGGGCCTGAGGTAGTCACAGCCTAAGGGCTTTAGTTAGCATAAGAGGCAGGACATTTGCTAGGGACAGGGTTAGGGTAAAGTTTAGGGATCGTGTCAGGAAATGACCTAGGGATAGTGTCAAGAGCTTAGTTACAGTATCAGGGCCTTATTTAGGACCCGTGTCAGGGCTTCAGGTAGGGACAGCGTCAGTGCCTGACTCTGGGAGAGCAACAGGGCCTGAGTGAGGCCTAGCGTCAGGCCCATAGCTGGGGACACTGTCAGGGCATGATGTAGGAGCAGCATCAGGGCCTTTGTTGCATCAGCATTAGTGTCTTAGTTACAGACATGATCAGGGCCTGAGTTAGTCACAGCGTCAAGGCCTCAGTTAGGCATAGCTTCAGGGACTGAGTTACGGACAGCCTCAGGTCTTCACTTAGGAACAGCGACAGGGCTTCCTTAGGGACGGTGTCAGGACCTTGGTTAGAAATGGGTCAGGATATTAGCTCAGGATAGCGTCCGGATTTTAGTTATTGCCGGCAGCAGGGCGTATAATTAGAGATAGATTCCGGGTCTTAGTTAGGGACAGTGTCAGGGCCTTAATTAGGACTAGTCTGGGCCTTAGTTAGGGAGAGCATTACGGCTTCAGTGAGGATAAGGGGCAGGACGTTAGCTCGGGACAGAGTCAGGTTCCAGGCCAGTGGTAGTGTCAGGATGTGAGCTAGGGATAGGGTGAAGACCTTAGTCATTGAGAGCATCAGGGCCTTAGTTAGGACCAGCGTCAGGGCCTTCATCAGGACCAGTGTCAGGGCTTCACGTACGGACAGCGTCAGAGCCTAACTAAGGTACGGCAACGGGGCCTAAGTGAGGCCTATCTTTAGGGCCTGAGTTAGGGACAGTGTCAGGGCATGACTTAGGAGCCGTATAAGGGCCTCTGTAGGATCAGCATTAGGGTCTTCGTTAAAGACATTCTCAGGGCCTCTGTTAGGGACCGCCTCAGGGCCTCACTTAGGGACAGCGTCAGGGCTTACTTTGGGACAGTTTCAGGACCTTGGTAAGACATGGGTCAGGATATTAGCTCGGGATAATGTCAGGACTTTAGATATTGACTGCAGCAGGGCCTTAGAGACAGTGTCTCAGCCTGACTTAGGACTAGCATCAGAGCCTTTGTTAGGTACAGTGTCAGGGACTGAGTTAGGTGTAGTGTCAGGGCCTTAGTTAGGGACAGTGTCAGGGCCTGAGTTAGGACGAGCCTCCAGGCCTCAGTTAGGGCCAGGGTCACGGCCTCGGGACTAATTTTAGGGCCTTAGTTAGGAAGAGCATCAGGGATTTATTTAGCATAAGAAGCTCAACATTAGTTAAAGACAAGGTTAGGTTAAGGTCTAGGGATTGTGTCAGGGCATGACCTAGGGATAGTGTCAAGACCTTAGTTACTTAGGGCATCAGGGCCTAATTTAGGCCCAGTGTCAGGGCTTCAGGTAGGGATAGCGTCAGAGCCTGACTTAGGGAGAGCGACAGGGCTTGAGTGAGGCCTAGTGTCAGAGCCTTAGCTAGGGATAGTATCAGGGCATGACTTAGGAGCAGCATAAGGGCCTTGGTAGGATCAGCCTCAGGGGCTTGGTTAAAGACATTATCAGGGCCTCTGTTAGGGACAGCCTTAGGGCCTCCCTTAGGGACAGCGTCAGGGCTTACTTAGGGACAGTTTCAGGAGCTTGGTAAGAGATGGGTCCGGAAATTACCTCAGGATAGTGTCAGGACATTAGATATTGACGGCAGCAGGGCCTTAGTTAGGGACAGTGTCAAGGCCTTAGTTAGTACTAGCATCTGGGCCTCTGTTAGGTACAGTGTCAGGGCCTGAGTTAGGAATAGTGTTAGGGCCTTAGTTAGGGACAGTATCACGGCCTTGGGACTAAATTCAGGGCCTGAGGTAGTCACAGCCTAAGGGCTTTAGTTAGCATAAGAGGCAGGACATTTGCTAGGGACAGGGTTAGGGTAAAGTTTAGGGATCGTGTCAGGAAATGACCTAGGGATAGTGTCAAGAGCTTAGTTACAGTATCAGGGCCTTATTTAGGACCCGTGTCAGGGCTTCAGGTAGGGACAGCGTCAGTGCCTGACTCTGGGAGAGCAACAGGGCCTGAGTGAGGCCTAGCGTCAGGCCCATAGCTGGGGACACTGTCAGGGCATGATGTAGGAGCAGCATCAGGGCCTTTGTTGCATCAGCATTAGTGTCTTAGTTACAGACATGATCAGGGCCTGAGTTAGTCACAGCGTCAAGGCCTCAGTTAGGCATAGCTTCAGGGACTGAGTTACGGACAGCCTCAGGTCTTCACTTAGGAACAGCGACAGGGCTTCCTTAGGGACGGTGTCAGGACCTTGGTTAGAAATGGGTCAGGATATTAGCTCAGGATAGCGTCCGGATTTTAGTTATTGCCGGCAGCAGGGCCTATAATTAGAGATAGATTCCGGGTCTTAGTTAGGGACAGTGTCAGGGCCTTAATTAGGACTAGTCTGGGCCTTAGTTAGGGAGAGCATTACGGCTTCGGTGAGGATAAGGGGCAGGATGTTAGCTCGGGACAGAGTCAGGTTCCAGGCCAGTGGTAGTGTCAGGATGTGAGCTAGGGATAGGGTGAAGACCTTAGTCATTGAGAGCATCAGGGCCTTAGTTAGGACCAGCGTCAGGGCCTTCATCAGGACCAGTGTCAGGGCTTCACGTACGGACAGCGTCAGAGCCTAACTAAGGTACGGCAACAGGGCCTAAGTGAGGCCTATCTTTAGGGCCTGAGTTAGGGACAGTGTCAGGGCATGACTTAGGAGCCGTATAAGGGCCTCTGTAGGATCAGCATTAGGGTCTTCGTTAAAGACATTCTCAGGGCCTCTGTTAGGGACCGCCTCAGGGCCTCACTTAGGGACAGCGTCAGGGCTTACTTTGGGACAGTTTCAGGACCTTGGTAAGACATGGGTCAGGATATTAGCTCGGGATAATGTCAGGACTTTAGATATTGACTGCAGCAGGGCCTTAGAGACAGTGTCTCAGCCTGACTTAGGACTAGCATCAGAGCCTTTGTTAGGTACAGTGTCAGGGACTGAGTTAGGTGTAGTGTCAGGGCCTTAGTTAGGGACAGTGTCAGGGCCTGAGTTAGGACGAGCCTCCAGGCCTCAGTTAGGGCCAGGGTCACGGCCTCGGGACTAATTTTAGGGCCTTAGTTAGGAAGAGCATCAGGGATTTATTTAGCATAAGAAGCTCAACATTAGTTAAAGACAAGGTTAGGTTAAGGTCTAGGGATTGTGTCAGGGCATGACCTAGGGATAGTGTCAAGACCTTAGTTACTTAGGGCATCAGGGCCTAATTTAGGCCCAGTGTCAGGGCTTCAGGTAGGGATAGCGTCAGAGCCTGACTTAGGGAGAGCGACAGGGCTTGAGTGAGGCCTAGTGTCAGAGCCTTAGCTAGGGATAGTATCAGGGCATGACTTAGGAGCAGCATAAGGGCCTTGGTAGGATCAGCCTCAGGGGCTTGGTTAAAGACATTATCAGGGCCTCTGTTAGGGACAGCCTTAGGGCCTCCCTTAGGGACAGCGTCAGGGCTTACTTAGGGACAGTTTCAGGAGCTTGGTAAGAGATGGGTCCGGAAATTACCTCAGGATAGTGTCAGGACATTAGATATTGACGGCAGCAGGGCCTTAGTTAGGGACAGTGTCAAGGCCTTAGTTAGTACTAGCATCTGGGCCTCTGTTAGGTACAGTGTCAGGGCCTGAGTTAGGAATAGTGTTAGGGCCTTAGTTAGGGACAGTATCACGGCCTTGGGACTAAATTCAGGGCCTGAGGTAGTCACAGCCTAAGGGCTTTAGTTAGCATAAGAGGCAGGACATTTGCTAGGGACAGGGTTAGGGTAAAGTTTAGGGATCGTGTCAGGAAATGACCTAGGGATAGTGTCAAGAGCTTAGTTACAGTATCAGGGCCTTATTTAGGACCCGTGTCAGGGCTTCAGGTAGGGACAGCGTCAGTGCCTGACTCTGGGAGAGCAACAGGGCCTGAGTGAGGCCTAGCGTCAGGCCCATAGCTGGGGACACTGTCAGGGCATGATGTAGGAGCAGCATCAGGGCCTTTGTTGCATCAGCATTAGTGTCTTAGTTACAGACATGATCAGGGCCTGAGTTAGTCACAGCGTCAAGGCCTCAGTTAGGCATAGCTTCAGGGACTGAGTTACGGACAGCCTCAGGTCTTCACTTAGGAACAGCGACAGGGCTTCCTTAGGGACGGTGTCAGGACCTTGGTTAGAAATGGGTCAGGATATTAGCTCAGGATAGCGTCCGGATTTTAGTTATTGCCGGCAGCAGGGCGTATAATTAGAGATAGATTCCGGGTCTTAGTTAGGGACAGTGTCAGGGCCTTAATTAGGACTAGTCTGGGCCTTAGTTAGGGAGAGCATTACGGCTTCAGTGAGGATAAGGGGCAGGACGTTAGCTCGGGACAGAGTCAGGTTCCAGGCCAGTGGTAGTGTCAGGATGTGAGCTAGGGATAGGGTGAAGACCTTAGTCATTGAGAGCATCAGGGCCTTAGTTAGGACCAGCGTCAGGGCCTTCATCAGGACCAGTGTCAGGGCTTCACGTACGGACAGCGTCAGAGCCTAACTAAGGTACGGCAACGGGGCCTAAGTGAGGCCTATCTTTAGGGCCTGAGTTAGGGACAGTGTCAGGGCATGACTTAGGAGCCGTATAAGGGCCTCTGTAGGATCAGCATTAGGGTCTTCGTTAAAGACATTCTCAGGGCCTCTGTTAGGGACCGCCTCAGGGCCTCACTTAGGGACAGCGTCAGGGCTTACTTTGGGACAGTTTCAGGACCTTGGTAAGACATGGGTCAGGATATTAGCTCGGGATAATGTCAGGACTTTAGATATTGACTGCAGCAGGGCCTTAGAGACAGTGTCTCAGCCTGACTTAGGACTAGCATCAGAGCCTTTGTTAGGTACAGTGTCAGGGACTGAGTTAGGTGTAGTGTCAGGGCCTTAGTTAGGGACAGTGTCAGGGCCTGAGTTAGGACGAGCCTCCAGGCCTCAGTTAGGGCCAGGGTCACGGCCTCGGGACTAATTTTAGGGCCTTAGTTAGGAAGAGCATCAGGGATTTATTTAGCATAAGAAGCTCAACATTAGTTAAAGACAAGGTTAGGTTAAGGTCTAGGGATTGTGTCAGGGCATGACCTAGGGATAGTGTCAAGACCTTAGTTACTTAGGGCATCAGGGCCTAATTTAGGCCCAGTGTCAGGGCTTCAGGTAGGGATAGCGTCAGAGCCTGACTTAGGGAGAGCGACAGGGCTTGAGTGAGGCCTAGTGTCAGAGCCTTAGCTAGGGATAGTATCAGGGCATGACTTAGGAGCAGCATAAGGGCCTTGGTAGGATGAGCCTCAGGGGCTTGGTTAAAGACATTATCAGGGCCTCTGTTAGGGACAGCCTTAGGGCCTCCCTTAGGGACAGCGTCAGGGCTTACTTAGGGACAGTTTCAGGAGCTTGGTAAGAGATGGGTCCGGAAATTACCTCAGGATAGTGTCAGGACATTAGATATTGACGGCAGCAGGGCCTTAGTTAGGGACAGTGTCAAGGCCTTAGTTAGTACTAGCATCTGGGCCTCTGTTAGGTACAGTGTCAGGGCCTGAGTTAGGAATAGTGTTAGGGCCTTAGTTAGGGACAGTATCACGGCCTTGGGACTAAATTCAGGGCCTGAGGTAGTCACAGCCTAAGGGCTTTAGTTAGCATAAGAGGCAGGACATTTGCTAGGGACAGGGTTAGGGTAAAGTTTAGGGATCGTGTCAGGAAATGACCTAGGGATAGTGTCAAGAGCTTAGTTACAGTATCAGGGCCTTATTTAGGACCCGTGTCAGGGCTTCAGGTAGGGACAGCGTCAGTGCCTGACTCTGGGAGAGCAACAGGGCCTGAGTGAGGCCTAGCGTCAGGCCCATAGCTGGGGACACTGTCAGGGCATGATGTAGGAGCAGCATCAGGGCCTTTGTTGCATCAGCATTAGTGTCTTAGTTACAGACATGATCAGGGCCTGAGTTAGTCACAGCGTCAAGGCCTCAGTTAGGCATAGCTTCAGGGACTGAGTTACGGACAGCCTCAGGTCTTCACTTAGGAACAGCGACAGGGCTTCCTTAGGGACGGTGTCAGGACCTTGGTTAGAAATGGGTCAGGATATTAGCTCAGGATAGCGTCCGGATTTTAGTTATTGCCGGCAGCAGGGCCTATAATTAGAGATAGATTCCGGGTCTTAGTTAGGGACAGTGTCAGGGCCTTAATTAGGACTAGTCTGGGCCTTAGTTAGGGAGAGCATTACGGCTTCGGTGAGGATAAGGGGCAGGACGTTAGCTCGGGACAGAGTCAGGTTCCAGGCCAGTGGTAGTGTCAGGATGTGAGCTAGGGATAGGGTGAAGACCTTAGTCATTGAGAGCATCAGGGCCTTAGTTAGGACCAGCGTCAGGGCCTTCATCAGGACCAGTGTCAGGGCTTCACGTACGGACAGCGTCAGAGCCTAACTAAGGTACGGCAACGGGGCCTAAGTGAGGCCTATCTTTAGGGCCTGAGTTAGGGACAGTGTCAGGGCATGACTTAGGAGCCGTATAAGGGCCTCTGTAGGATCAGCATTAGGGTCTTCGTTAAAGACATTCTCAGGGCCTCTGTTAGGGACCGCCTCAGGGCCTCACTTAGGGACAGCGTCAGGGCTTACTTTGGGACAGTTTCAGGACCTTGGTAAGACATGGGTCAGGATATTAGCTCGGGATAATGTCAGGACTTTAGATATTGACTGCAGCAGGGCCTTAGAGACAGTGTCTCAGCCTGACTTAGGACTAGCATCAGAGCCTTTGTTAGGTACAGTGTCAGGGACTGAGTTAGGCGTAGTGTCAGGGCCTTAGTTAGGGACAGGGTCAGGGCCTGAGTTAGGACGAGCCTCCAGGCCTCAGTTAGGGCCAGGGTCACGGCCTCGGGACTAATTTTAGGGCCTTAGTTAGGAAGAGCATCAGGGATTTATTTAGCATAAGAAGCTCAACATTAGTTAAAGACAAGGTTAGGTTAAGGTCTAGGGATTGTGTCAGGGCATGACCTAGGGATAGTGTCAAGACCTTAGTTACTTAGGGCATCAGGGCCTAATTTAGGCCCAGTGTCAGGGCTTCAGGTAGGGATAGCGTCAGAGCCTGACTTAGGGAGAGCGACAGGGCTTGAGTGAGGCCTAGTGTCAGAGCCTTAGCTAGGGATAGTATCAGGGCATGACTTAGGAGCAGCATAAGGGCCTTGGTAGGATCAGCCTCAGGGGCTTGGTTAAAGACATTATCAGGGCCTCTGTTAGGGACAGCCTTAGGGCCTCCCTTAGGGACAGCGTCAGGGCTTACTTAGGGACAGTTTCAGGAGCTTGGTAAGAGATGGGTCCGGAAATTACCTCAGGATAGTGTCAGGACATTAGATATTGACGGCAGCAGGGCCTTAGTTAGGGACAGTGTCAAGGCCTTAGTTAGTACTAGCATCTGGGCCTCTGTTAGGTACAGTGTCAGGGCCTGAGTTAGGAATAGTGTTAGGGCCTTAGTTAGGGACAGTATCACGGCCTTGGGACTAAATTCAGGGCCTGAGGTAGTCACAGCCTAAGGGCTTTAGTTAGCATAAGAGGCAGGACATTTGCTAGGGACAGGGTTAGGGTAAAGTTTAGGGATCGTGTCAGGAAATGACCTAGGGATAGTGTCAAGAGCTTAGTTACAGTATCAGGGCCTTATTTAGGACCCGTGTCAGGGCTTCAGGTAGGGACAGCGTCAGTGCCTGACTCTGGGAGAGCAACAGGGCCTGAGTGAGGCCTAGCGTCAGGCCCATAGCTGGGGACACTGTCAGGGCATGATGTAGGAGCAGCATCAGGGCCTTTGTTGCATCAGCATTAGTGTCTTAGTTACAGACATGATCAGGGCCTGAGTTAGTCACAGCGTCAAGGCCTCAGTTAGGCATAGCTTCAGGGACTGAGTTACGGACAGCCTCAGGTCTTCACTTAGGAACAGCGACAGGGCTTCCTTAGGGACGGTGTCAGGACCTTGGTTAGAAATGGGTCAGGATATTAGCTCAGGATAGCGTCCGGATTTTAGTTATTGCCGGCAGCAGGGCCTATAATTAGAGATAGATTCCGGGTCTTAGTTAGGGACAGTGTCAGGGCCTTAATTAGGACTAGTCTGGGCCTTAGTTAGGGAGAGCATTACGGCTTCGGTGAGGATAAGGGGCAGGACGTTAGCTCGGGACAGAGTCAGGTTCCAGGCCAGTGGTAGTGTCAGGATGTGAGCTAGGGATAGGGTGAAGACCTTAGTCATTGAGAGCATCAGGGCCTTAGTTAGGACCAGCGTCAGGGCCTTCATCAGGACCAGTGTCAGGGCTTCACGTACGGACAGCGTCAGAGCCTAACTAAGGTACGGCAACAGGGCCTAAGTGAGGCCTATCTTTAGGGCCTGAGTTAGGGACAGTGTCAGGGCATGACTTAGGAGCCGTATAAGGGCCTCTGTAGGATCAGCATTAGGGTCTTCGTTAAAGACATTCTCAGGGCCTCTGTTAGGGACCGCCTCAGGGCCTCACTTAGGGACAGCGTCAGGGCTTACTTTGGGACAGTTTCAGGACCTTGGTAAGACATGGGTCAGGATATTAGCTCGGGATAATGTCAGGACTTTAGATATTGACTGCAGCAGGGCCTTAGAGACAGTGTCTCAGCCTGACTTAGGACTAGCATCAGAGCCTTTGTTAGGTACAGTGTCAGGGACTGAGTTAGGTGTAGTGTCAGGGCCTTAGTTAGGGACAGTGTCAGGGCCTGAGTTAGGACGAGCCTCCAGGCCTCAGTTAGGGCCAGGGTCACGGCCTCGGGACTAATTTTAGGGCCTTAGTTAGGAAGAGCATCAGGGATTTATTTAGCATAAGAAGCTCAACATTAGTTAAAGACAAGGTTAGGTTAAGGTCTAGGGATTGTGTCAGGGCATGACCTAGGGATAGTGTCAAGACCTTAGTTACTTAGGGCATCAGGGCCTAATTTAGGCCCAGTGTCAGGGCTTCAGGTAGGGATAGCGTCAGAGCCTGACTTAGGGAGAGCGACAGGGCTTGAGTGAGGCCTAGTGTCAGAGCCTTAGCTAGGGATAGTATCAGGGCATGACTTAGGAGCAGCATAAGGGCCTTGGTAGGATCAGCCTCAGGGGCTTGGTTAAAGACATTATCAGGGCCTCTGTTAGGGACAGCCTTAGGGCCTCCCTTAGGGACAGCGTCAGGGCTTACTTAGGGACAGTTTCAGGAGCTTGGTAAGAGATGGGTCCGGAAATTACCTCAGGATAGTGTCAGGACATTAGATATTGACGGCAGCAGGGCCTTAGTTAGGGACAGTGTCAAGGCCTTAGTTAGTACTAGCATCTGGGCCTCTGTTAGGTACAGTGTCAGGGCCTGAGTTAGGAATAGTGTTAGGGCCTTAGTTAGGGACAGTATCACGGCCTTGGGACTAAATTCAGGGCCTGACGTAGTCACAGCCTAAGGGCTTTAGTTAGCATAAGAGGCAGGACATTTGCTAGGGACAGGGTTAGGGTAAAGTTTAGGGATCGTGTCAGGAAATGACCTAGGGATAGTGTCAAGAGCTTAGTTACAGTATCAGGGCCTTATTTAGGACCCGTGTCAGGGCTTCAGGTAGGGACAGCGTCAGTGCCTGACTCTGGGAGAGCAACAGGGCCTGAGTGAGGCCTAGCGTCAGGCCCATAGCTGGGGACACTGTCAGGGCATGATGTAGGAGCAGCATCAGGGCCTTTGTTGCATCAGCATTAGTGTCTTAGTTACAGACATGATCAGGGCCTGAGTTAGTCACAGCGTCAAGGCCTCAGTTAGGCATAGCTTCAGGGACTGAGTTACGGACAGCCTCAGGTCTTCACTTAGGAACAGCGACAGGGCTTCCTTAGGGACGGTGTCAGGACCTTGGTTAGAAATGGGTCAGGATATTAGCTCAGGATAGCGTCCGGATTTTAGTTATTGCCGGCAGCAGGGCCTATAATTAGAGATAGATTCCGGGTCTTAGTTAGGGACAGTGTCAGGGCCTTAATTAGGACTAGTCTGGGCCTTAGTTAGGGAGAGCATTACGGCTTCGGTGAGGATAAGGGGCAGGACGTTAGCTCGGGACAGAGTCAGGTTCCAGGCCAGTGGTAGTGTCAGGATGTGAGCTAGGGATAGGGTGAAGACCTTAGTCATTGAGAGCATCAGGGCCTTAGTTAGGACCAGCGTCAGGGCCTTCATCAGGACCAGTGTCAGGGCTTCACGTACGGACAGCGTCAGAGCCTAACTAAGGTACGGCAACAGGGCCTAAGTGAGGCCTATCTTTAGGGCCTGAGTTAGGGACAGTGTCAGGGCATGACTTAGGAGCCGTATAAGGGCCTCTGTAGGATCAGCATTAGGGTCTTCGTTAAAGACATTCTCAGGGCCTCTGTTAGGGACCGCCTCAGGGCCTCACTTAGGGACAGCGTCAGGGCTTACTTTGGGACAGTTTCAGGACCTTGGTAAGACATGGGTCAGGATATTAGCTCGGGATAATGTCAGGACTTTAGATATTGACTGCAGCAGGGCCTTAGAGACAGTGTCTCAGCCTGACTTAGGACTAGCATCAGAGCCTTTGTTAGGTACAGTGTCAGGGACTGAGTTAGGTGTAGTGTCAGGGCCTTAGTTAGGGACAGTGTCAGGGCCTGAGTTAGGACGAGCCTCCAGGCCTCAGTTAGGGCCAGGGTCACGGCCTCGGGACTAATTTTAGGGCCTTAGTTAGGAAGAGCATCAGGGATTTATTTAGCATAAGAAGCTCAACATTAGTTAAAGACAAGGTTAGGTTAAGGTCTAGGGATTGTGTCAGGGCATGACCTAGGGATAGTGTCAAGACCTTAGTTACTTAGGGCATCAGGGCCTAATTTAGGCCCAGTGTCAGGGCTTCAGGTAGGGATAGCGTCAGAGCCTGACTTAGGGAGAGCGACAGGGCTTGAGTGAGGCCTAGTGTCAGAGCCTTAGCTAGGGATAGTATCAGGGCATGACTTAGGAGCAGCATAAGGGCCTTGGTAGGATCAGCCTCAGGGGCTTGGTTAAAGACATTATCAGGGCCTCTGTTAGGGACAGCCTTAGGGCCTCCCTTAGGGACAGCGTCAGGGCTTACTTAGGGACAGTTTCAGGAGCTTGGTAAGAGATGGGTCCGGAAATTACCTCAGGATAGTGTCAGGACATTAGATATTGACGGCAGCAGGGCCTTAGTTAGGGACAGTGTCAAGGCCTTAGTTAGTACTAGCATCTGGGCCTCTGTTAGGTACAGTGTCAGGGCCTGAGTTAGGAATAGTGTTAGGGCCTTAGTTAGGGACAGTATCACGGCCTTGGGACTAAATTCAGGGCCTGAGGTAGTCACAGCCTAAGGGCTTTAGTTAGCATAAGAGGCAGGACATTTGCTAGGGACAGGGTTAGGGTAAAGTTTAGGGATCGTGTCAGGAAATGACCTAGGGATAGTGTCAAGAGCTTAGTTACAGTATCAGGGCCTTATTTAGGACCCGTGTCAGGGCTTCAGGTAGGGACAGCGTCAGTGCCTGACTCTGGGAGAGCAACAGGGCCTGAGTGAGGCCTAGCGTCAGGCCCATAGCTGGGGACACTGTCAGGGCATGATGTAGGAGCAGCATCAGGGCCTTTGTTGCATCAGCATTAGTGTCTTAGTTACAGACATGATCAGGGCCTGAGTTAGTCACAGCGTCAAGGCCTCAGTTAGGCATAGCTTCAGGGACTGAGTTACGGACAGCCTCAGGTCTTCACTTAGGAACAGCGACAGGGCTTCCTTAGGGACGGTGTCAGGACCTTGGTTAGAAATGGGTCAGGATATTAGCTCAGGATAGCGTCCGGATTTTAGTTATTGCCGGCAGCAGGGCGTATAATTAGAGATAGATTCCGGGTCTTAGTTAGGGACAGTGTCAGGGCCTTAATTAGGACTAGTCTGGGCCTTAGTTAGGGAGAGCATTACGGCTTCGGTGAGGATAAGGGGCAGGACGTTAGCTCGGGACAGAGTCAGGTTCCAGGCCAGTGGTAGTGTCAGGATGTGAGCTAGGGATAGGGTGAAGACCTTAGTCATTGAGAGCATCAGGGCCTTAGTTAGGACCAGCGTCAGGGCCTTCATCAGGACCAGTGTCAGGGCTTCACGTACGGACAGCGTCAGAGCCTAACTAAGGTACGGCAACGGGGCCTAAGTGAGGCCTATCTTTAGGGCCTGAGTTAGGGACAGTGTCAGGGCATGACTTAGGAGCCGTATAAGGGCCTCTGTAGGATCAGCATTAGGGTCTTCGTTAAAGACATTCTCAGGGCCTCTGTTAGGGACCGCCTCAGGGCCTCACTTAGGGACAGCGTCAGGGCTTACTTTGGGACAGTTTCAGGACCTTGGTAAGACATGGGTCAGGATATTAGCTCGGGATAATGTCAGGACTTTAGATATTGACTGCAGCAGGGCCTTAGAGACAGTGTCTCAGCCTGACTTAGGACTAGCATCAGAGCCTTTGTTAGGTACAGTGTCAGGGACTGAGTTAGGTGTAGTGTCAGGGCCTTAGTTAGGGACAGTGTCAGGGCCTGAGTTAGGACGAGCCTCCAGGCCTCAGTTAGGGCCAGGGTCACGGCCTCGGGACTAATTTTAGGGCCTTAGTTAGGAAGAGCATCAGGGATTTATTTAGCATAAGAAGCTCAACATTAGTTAAAGACAAGGTTAGGTTAAGGTCTAGGGATTGTGTCAGGGCATGACCTAGGGATAGTGTCAAGACCTTAGTTACTTAGGGCATCAGGGCCTAATTTAGGCCCAGTGTCAGGGCTTCAGGTAGGGATAGCGTCAGAGCCTGACTTAGGGAGAGCGACAGGGCTTGAGTGAGGCCTAGTGTCAGAGCCTTAGCTAGGGATAGTATCAGGGCATGACTTAGGAGCAGCATAAGGGCCTTGGTAGGATCAGCCTCAGGGGCTTGGTTAAAGACATTATCAGGGCCTCTGTTAGGGACAGCCTTAGGGCCTCCCTTAGGGACAGCGTCAGGGCTTACTTAGGGACAGTTTCAGGAGCTTGGTAAGAGATGGGTCCGGAAATTACCTCAGGATAGTGTCAGGACATTAGATATTGACGGCAGCAGGGCCTTAGTTAGGGACAGTGTCAAGGCCTTAGTTAGTACTAGCATCTGGGCCTCTGTTAGGTACAGTGTCAGGGCCTGAGTTAGGAATAGTGTTAGGGCCTTAGTTAGGGACAGTATCACGGCCTTGGGACTAAATTCAGGGCCTGAGGTAGTCACAGCCTAAGGGCTTTAGTTAGCATAAGAGGCAGGACATTTGCTAGGGACAGGGTTAGGGTAAAGTTTAGGGATCGTGTCAGGAAATGACCTAGGGATAGTGTCAAGAGCTTAGTTACAGTATCAGGGCCTTATTTAGGACCCGTGTCAGGGCTTCAGGTAGGGACAGCGTCAGTGCCTGACTCTGGGAGAGCAACAGGGCCTGAGTGAGGCCTAGCGTCAGGCCCATAGCTGGGGACACTGTCAGGGCATGATGTAGGAGCAGCATCAGGGCCTTTGTTGCATCAGCATTAGTGTCTTAGTTACAGACATGATCAGGGCCTGAGTTAGTCACAGCGTCAAGGCCTCAGTTAGGCATAGCTTCAGGGACTGAGTTACGGACAGCCTCAGGTCTTCACTTAGGAACAGCGACAGGGCTTCCTTAGGGACGGTGTCAGGACCTTGGTTAGAAATGGGTCAGGATATTAGCTCAGGATAGCGTCCGGATTTTAGTTATTGCCGGCAGCAGGGCGTATAATTAGAGATAGATTCCGGGTCTTAGTTAGGGACAGTGTCAGGGCCTTAATTAGGACTAGTCTGGGCCTTAGTTAGGGAGAGCATTACGGCTTCGGTGAGGATAAGGGGCAGGACGTTAGCTCGGGACAGAGTCAGGTTCCAGGCCAGTGGTAGTGTCAGGATGTGAGCTAGGGATAGGGTGAAGACCTTAGTCATTGAGAGCATCAGGGCCTTAGTTAGGACCAGCGTCAGGGCCTTCATCAGGACCAGTGTCAGGGCTTCACGTACGGACAGCGTCAGAGCCTAACTAAGGTACGGCAACAGGGCCTAAGTGAGGCCTATCTTTAGGGCCTGAGTTAGGGACAGTGTCAGGGCATGACTTAGGAGCCGTATAAGGGCCTCTGTAGGATCAGCATTAGGGTCTTCGTTAAAGACATTCTCAGGGCCTCTGTTAGGGACCGCCTCAGGGCCTCACTTAGGGACAGCGTCAGGGCTTACTTTGGGACAGTTTCAGGACCTTGGTAAGACATGGGTCAGGATATTAGCTCGGGATAATGTCAGGACTTTAGATATTGACTGCAGCAGGGCCTTAGAGACAGTGTCTCAGCCTGACTTAGGACTAGCATCAGAGCCTTTGTTAGGTACAGTGTCAGGGACTGAGTTAGGTGTAGTGTCAGGGCCTTAGTTAGGGACAGTGTCAGGGCCTGAGTTAGGACGAGCCTCCAGGCCTCAGTTAGGGCCAGGGTCACGGCCTCGGGACTAATTTTAGGGCCTTAGTTAGGAAGAGCATCAGGGATTTATTTAGCATAAGAAGCTCAACATTAGTTAAAGACAAGGTTAGGTTAAGGTCTAGGGATTGTGTCAGGGCATGACCTAGGGATAGTGTCAAGACCTTAGTTACTTAGGGCATCAGGGCCTAATTTAGGCCCAGTGTCAGGGCTTCAGGTAGGGATAGCGTCAGAGCCTGACTTAGGGAGAGCGACAGGGCTTGAGTGAGGCCTAGTGTCAGAGCCTTAGCTAGGGATAGTATCAGGGCATGACTTAGGAGCAGCATAAGGGCCTTGGTAGGATCAGCCTCAGGGGCTTTGTTAAAGACATTATCAGGGCCTCTGTTAGGGACAGCCTTAGGGCCTCCCTTAGGGACAGCGTCAGGGCTTACTTAGGGACAGTTTCAGGAGCTTGGTAAGAGATGGGTCCGGAAATTACCTCAGGATAGTGTCAGGACATTAGATATTGACGGCAGCAGGGCCTTAGTTAGGGACAGTGTCAAGGCCTTAGTTAGTACTGGCATCTGGGCCTCTGTTAGGTACAGTGTCAGGGCCTGAGTTAGGAATAGTGTTAGGTCCTTAGTTAGGGACAGTATCACGGCCTTGGGACTAAATTCAGGGCCTGAGGTAGTCACAGCCTAAGGGCTTTAGTTAGCATAAGAGGCAGGACATTTGCTAGGGACAGGGTTAGGGTAAAGTTTAGGGATCGTGTCAGGAAATGACCTAGGGATAGTGTCAAGAGCTTAGTTACAGTATCAGGGCCTTATTTAGGACCCGTGTCAGGGCTTCAGGTAGGGACAGCGTCAGTGCCTGACTCTGGGAGAGCAACAGGGCCTGAGTGAGGCCTAGCGTCAGGCCCATAGCTGGGGACACTGTCAGGGCATGATGTAGGAGCAGCATCAGGGCCTTTGTTGCATCAGCATTAGTGTCTTAGTTACAGACATGATCAGGGCCTGAGTTAGTCACAGCGTCAAGGCCTCAGTTAGGCATAGCTTCAGGGACTGAGTTACGGACAGCCTCAGGTCTTCACTTAGGAACAGCGACAGGGCTTTCTTAGGGACGGTGTCAGGACCTTGGTTAGAAATGGGTCAGGATATTAGCTCAGGATAGCGTCCGGATTTTAGTTATTGCCGGCAGCAGGGCCTATAATTAGAGATAGATTCCGGGTCATAGTTAGGGACAGTGTCAGGGCCTTAATTAGGACTAGTCTGGGCCTTAGTTAGGGAGAGCATTACGGCTTCGGTGAGGATAAGGGGCAGGACGTTAGCTCGGGACAGAGTCAGGTTCCAGGCCAGTGGTAGTGTCAGGATGTGAGCTAGGGATAGGGTGAAGACCTTAGTCATTGAGAGCATCAGGGCCTTAGTTAGGACCAGCGTCAGGGCCTTCATCAGGACCAGTGTCAGGGCTTCACGTACGGACAGCGTCAGAGCCTAACTAAGGTACGGCAACAGGGCCTAAGTGAGGCCTATCTTTAGGGCCTGAGTTAGGGACAGTGTCAGGGCATGACTTAGGAGCCGTATAAGGGCCTCTGTAGGATCAGCATTAGGGTCTTCGTTAAAGACATTCTCAGGGCCTCTGTTAGGGACCGCCTCAGGGCCTCACTTAGGGACAGCGTCAGGGCTTACTTTGGGACAGTTTCAGGACCTTGGTAAGACATGGGTCAGGATATTAGCTCGGGATAATGTCAGGACTTTAGATATTGACTGCAGCAGGGCCTTAGAGACAGTGTCTCAGCCTGACTTAGGACTAGCATCAGAGCCTTTGTTAGGTACAGTGTCAGGGACTGAGTTAGGTGTAGTGTCAGGGCCTTAGTTAGGGACAGTGTCAGGGCCTGAGTTAGGACGAGCCTCCAGGCCTCAGTTAGGGCCAGGGTCACGGCCTCGGGACTAATTTTAGGGCCTTAGTTAGGAAGAGCATCAGGGATTTATTTAGCATAAGAAGCTCAACATTAGTTAAAGACAAGGTTAGGTTAAGGTCTAGGGATTGTGTCAGGGCATGACCTAGGGATAGTGTCAAGACCTTAGTTACTTAGGGCATCAGGGCCTAATTTAGGCCCAGTGTCAGGGCTTCAGGTAGGGATAGCGTCAGAGCCTGACTTAGGGAGAGCGACAGGGCTTGAGTGAGGCCTAGTGTCAGAGCCTTAGCTAGGGATAGTATCAGGGCATGACTTAGGAGCAGCATAAGGGCCTTGGTAGGATCAGCCTCAGGGGCTTGGTTAAAGACATTATCAGGGCCTCTGTTAGGGACAGCCTTAGGGCCTCCCTTAGGGACAGCGTCAGGGCTTACTTAGGGACAGTTTCAGGAGCTTGGTAAGAGATGGGTCCGGAAATTACCTCAGGATAGTGTCAGGACATTAGATATTGACGGCAGCAGGGCCTTAGTTAGGGACAGTGTCAAGGCCTTAGTTAGTACTAGCATCTGGGCCTCTGTTAGGTACAGTGTCAGGGCCTGAGTTAGGAATAGTGTTAGGGCCTTAGTTAGGGACAGTATCACGGCCTTGGGACTAAATTCAGGGCCTGAGGTAGTCACAGCCTAAGGGCTTTAGTTAGCATAAGAGGCAGGACATTTGCTAGGGACAGGGTTAGGGTAAAGTTTAGGGATCGTGTCAGGAAATGACCTAGGGATAGTGTCAAGAGCTTAGTTACAGTATCAGGGCCTTATTTAGGACCCGTGTCAGGGCTTCAGGTAGGGACAGCGTCAGTGCCTGACTCTGGGAGAGCAACAGGGCCTGAGTGAGGCCTAGCGTCAGGCCCATAGCTGGGGACACTGTCAGGGCATGATGTAGGAGCAGCATCAGGGCCTTTGTTGCATCAGCATTAGTGTCTTAGTTACAGACATGATCAGGGCCTGAGTTAGTCACAGCGTCAAGGCCTCAGTTAGGCATAGCTTCAGGGACTGAGTTACGGACAGCCTCAGGTCTTCACTTAGGAACAGCGACAGGGCTTCCTTAGGGACGGTGTCAGGACCTTGGTTAGAAATGGGTCAGGATATTAGCTCAGGATAGCGTCCGGATTTTAGTTATTGCCGGCAGCAGGGCCTATAATTAGAGATAGATTCCGGGTCTTAGTTAGGGACAGTGTCAGGGCCTTAATTAGGACTAGTCTGGGCCTTAGTTAGGGAGAGCATTACGGCTTCGGTGAGGATAAGGGGCAGGATGTTAGCTCGGGACAGAGTCAGGTTCCAGGCCAGTGGTAGTGTCAGGATGTGAGCTAGGGATAGGGTGAAGACCTTAGTCATTGAGAGCATCAGGGCCTTAGTTAGGACCAGCGTCAGGGCCTTCATCAGGACCAGTGTCAGGGCTTCACGTACGGACAGCGTCAGAGCCTAACTAAGGTACGGCAACAGGGCCTAAGTGAGGCCTATCTTTAGGGCCTGAGTTAGGGACAGTGTCAGGGCATGACTTAGGAGCCGTATAAGGGCCTCTGTAGGATCAGCATTAGGGTCTTCGTTAAAGACATTCTCAGGGCCTCTGTTAGGGACCGCCTCAGGGCCTCACTTAGGGACAGCGTCAGGGCTTACTTTGGGACAGTTTCAGGACCTTGGTAAGACATGGGTCAGGATATTAGCTCGGGATAATGTCAGGACTTTAGATATTGACTGCAGCAGGGCCTTAGAGACAGTGTCTCAGCCTGACTTAGGACTAGCATCAGAGCCTTTGTTAGGTACAGTGTCAGGGACTGAGTTAGGTGTAGTGTCAGGGCCTTAGTTAGGGACAGTGTCAGGGCCTGAGTTAGGACGAGCCTCCAGGCCTCAGTTAGGGCCAGGGTCACGGCCTCGGGACTAATTTTAGGGCCTTAGTTAGGAAGAGCATCAGGGATTTATTTAGCATAAGAAGCTCAACATTAGTTAAAGACAAGGTTAGGTTAAGGTCTAGGGATTGTGTCAGGGCATGACCTAGGGATAGTGTCAAGACCTTAGTTACTTAGGGCATCAGGGCCTAATTTAGGCCCAGTGTCAGGGCTTCAGGTAGGGATAGCGTCAGAGCCTGACTTAGGGAGAGCGACAGGGCTTGAGTGAGGCCTAGTGTCAGAGCCTTAGCTAGGGATAGTATCAGGGCATGACTTAGGAGCAGCATAAGGGCCTTGGTAGGATGAGCCTCAGGGGCTTGGTTAAAGACATTATCAGGGCCTCTGTTAGGGACAGCCTTAGGGCCTCCCTTAGGGACAGCGTCAGGGCTTACTTAGGGACAGTTTCAGGAGCTTGGTAAGAGATGGGTCCGGAAATTACCTCAGGATAGTGTCAGGACATTAGATATTGACGGCAGCAGGGCCTTAGTTAGGGACAGTGTCAAGGCCTTAGTTAGTACTAGCATCTGGGCCTCTGTTAGGTACAGTGTCAGGGCCTGAGTTAGGAATAGTGTTAGGGCCTTAGTTAGGGACAGTATCACGGCCTTGGGACTAAATTCAGGGCCTGAGGTAGTCACAGCCTAAGGGCTTTAGTTAGCATAAGAGGCAGGACATTTGCTAGGGACAGGGTTAGGGTAAAGTTTAGGGATCGTGTCAGGAAATGACCTAGGGATAGTGTCAAGAGCTTAGTTACAGTATCAGGGCCTTATTTAGGACCCGTGTCAGGGCTTCAGGTAGGGACAGCGTCAGTGCCTGAGTCTGGGAGAGCAACAGGGCCTGAGTGAGGCCTAGCGTCAGGCCCATAGCTGGGGACACTGTCAGGGCATGATGTAGGAGCAGCATCAGGGCCTTTGCTGCATCAGCATTAGTGTCTTAGTTACAGACATGATCAGGGCCTGAGTTAGTCACAGCGTCAAGGCCTCAGTTAGGCATAGCTTCAGGGACTGAGTTACGGACAGCCTCAGGTCTTCACTTAGGAACAGCGACAGGGCTTCCTTAGGGACGGTGTCAGGACCTTGGTTAGAAATGGGTCAGGATATTAGCTCAGGATAGCGTCCGGATTTTAGTTATTGCCGGCAGCAGGGCGTATAATTAGAGATAGATTCCGGGTCTTAGTTAGGGACAGTGTCAGGGCCTTAATTAGGACTAGTCTGGGCCTTAGTTAGGGAGAGCATTACGGCTTCAGTGAGGATAAGGGGCAGGACGTTAGCTCGGGACAGAGTCAGGTTCCAGGCCAGTGGTAGTGTCAGGATGTGAGCTAGGGATAGGGTGAAGACCTTAGTCATTGAGAGCATCAGGGCCTTAGTTAGGACCAGCGTCAGGGCCTTCATCAGGACCAGTGTCAGGGCTTCACGTACGGACAGCGTCAGAGCCTAACTAAGGTACGGCAACGGGGCCTAAGTGAGGCCTATCTTTAGGGCCTGAGTTAGGGACAGTGTCAGGGCATGACTTAGGAGCCGTATAAGGGCCTCTGTAGGATCAGCATTAGGGTCTTCGTTAAAGACATTCTCAGGGCCTCTGTTAGGGACCGCCTCAGGGCCTCACTTAGGGACAGCGTCAGGGCTTACTTTGGGACAGTTTCAGGACCTTGGTAAGACATGGGTCAGGATATTAGCTCGGGATAATGTCAGGACTTTAGATATTGACTGCAGCAGGGCCTTAGAGACAGTGTCTCAGCCTGACTTAGGACTAGCATCAGAGCCTTTGTTAGGTACAGTGTCAGGGACTGAGTTAGGTGTAGTGTCAGGGCCTTAGTTAGGGACAGTGTCAGGGCCTGAGTTAGGACGAGCCTCCAGGCCTCAGTTAGGGCCAGGGTCACGGCCTCGGGACTAATTTTAGGGCCTTAGTTAGGAAGAGCATCAGGGATTTATTTAGCATAAGAAGCTCAACATTAGTTAAAGACAAGGTTAGGTTAAGGTCTAGGGATTGTGTCAGGGCATGACCTAGGGATAGTGTCAAGACCTTAGTTACTTAGGGCATCAGGGCCTAATTTAGGCCCAGTGTCAGGGCTTCAGGTAGGGATAGCGTCAGAGCCTGACTTAGGGAGAGCGACAGGGCTTGAGTGAGGCCTAGTGTCAGAGCCTTAGCTAGGGATAGTATCAGGGCATGACTTAGGAGCAGCATAAGGGCCTTGGTAGGATCAGCCTCAGGGGCTTTGTTAAAGACATTATCAGGGCCTCTGTTAGGGACAGCCTTAGGGCCTCCCTTAGGGACAGCGTCAGGGCTTACTTAGGGACAGTTTCAGGAGCTTGGTAAGAGATGGGTCCGGAAATTACCTCAGGATAGTGTCAGGACATTAGATATTGACGGCAGCAGGGCCTTAGTTAGGGACAGTGTCAAGGCCTTAGTTAGTACTGGCATCTGGGCCTCTGTTAGGTACAGTGTCAGGGCCTGAGTTAGGAATAGTGTTAGGGCCTTAGTTAGGGACAGTATCACGGCCTTGGGACTAAATTCAGGGCCTGAGGTAGTCACAGCCTAAGGGCTTTAGTTAGCATAAGAGGCAGGACATTTGCTAGGGACAGGGTTAGGGTAAAGTTTAGGGATCGTGTCAGGAAATGACCTAGGGATAGTGTCAAGAGCTTAGTTACAGTATCAGGGCCTTATTTAGGACCCGTGTCAGGGCTTCAGGTAGGGACAGCGTCAGTGCCTGACTCTGGGAGAGCAACAGGGCCTGAGTGAGGCCTAGCGTCAGGCCCATAGCTGGGGACACTGTCAGGGCATGATGTAGGAGCAGCATCAGGGCCTTTGTTGCATCAGCATTAGTGTCTTAGTTACAGACATGATCAGGGCCTGAGTTAGTCACAGCGTCAAGGCCTCAGTTAGGCATAGCTTCAGGGACTGAGTTACGGACAGCCTCAGGTCTTCACTTAGGAACAGCGACAGGGCTTTCTTAGGGACGGTGTCAGGACCTTGGTTAGAAATGGGTCAGGATATTAGCTCAGGATAGCGTCCGGATTTTAGTTATTGCCGGCAGCAGGGCCTATAATTAGAGATAGATTCCGGGTCTTAGTTAGGGACAGTGTCAGGGCCTTAATTAGGACTAGTCTGGGCCTTAGTTAGGGAGAGCATTACGGCTTCGGTGAGGATAAGGGGCAGGATGTTAGCTCGGGACAGAGTCAGGTTCCAGGCCAGTGGTAGTGTCAGGATGTGAGCTAGGGATAGGGTGAAGACCTTAGTCATTGAGAGCATCAGGGCCTTAGTTAGGACCAGCGTCAGGGCCTTCATCAGGACCAGTGTCAGGGCTTCACGTACGGACAGCGTCAGAGCCTAACTAAGGTACGGCAACAGGGCCTAAGTGAGGCCTATCTTTAGGGCCTGAGTTAGGGACAGTGTCAGGGCATGACTTAGGAGCCGTATAAGGGCCTCTGTAGGATCAGCATTAGGGTCTTCGTTAAAGACATTCTCAGGGCCTCTGTTAGGGACCGCCTCAGGGCCTCACTTAGGGACAGCGTCAGGGCTTACTTTGGGACAGTTTCAGGACCTTGGTAAGACATGGGTCAGGATATTAGCTCGGGATAATGTCAGGACTTTAGATATTGACTGCAGCAGGGCCTTAGAGACAGTGTCTCAGCCTGACTTAGGACTAGCATCAGAGCCTTTGTTAGGTACAGTGTCAGGGACTGAGTTAGGTGTAGTGTCAGGGCCTTAGTTAGGGACAGTGTCAGGGCCTGAGTTAGGACGAGCCTCCAGGCCTCAGTTAGGGCCAGGGTCACGGCCTCGGGACTAATTTTAGGGCCTTAGTTAGGAAGAGCATCAGGGATTTATTTAGCATAAGAAGCTCAACATTAGTTAAAGACAAGGTTAGGTTAAGGTCTAGGGATTGTGTCAGGGCATGACCTAGGGATAGTGTCAAGACCTTAGTTACTTAGGGCATCAGGGCCTAATTTAGGCCCAGTGTCAGGGCTTCAGGTAGGGATAGCGTCAGAGCCTGACTTAGGGAGAGCGACAGGGCTTGAGTGAGGCCTAGTGTCAGAGCCTTAGCTAGGGATAGTATCAGGGCATGACTTAGGAGCAGCATAAGGGCCTTGGTAGGATGAGCCTCAGGGGCTTGGTTAAAGACATTATCAGGGCCTCTGTTAGGGACAGCCTTAGGGCCTCCCTTAGGGACAGCGTCAGGGCTTACTTAGGGACAGTTTCAGGAGCTTGGTAAGAGATGGGTCCGGAAATTACCTCAGGATAGTGTCAGGACATTAGATATTGACGGCAGCAGGGCCTTAGTTAGGGACAGTGTCAAGGCCTTAGTTAGTACTAGCATCTGGGCCTCTGTTAGGTACAGTGTCAGGGCCTGAGTTAGGAATAGTGTTAGGGCCTTAGTTAGGGACAGTATCACGGCCTTGGGACTAAATTCAGGGCCTGAGGTAGTCACAGCCTAAGGGCTTTAGTTAGCATAAGAGGCAGGACATTTGCTAGGGACAGGGTTAGGGTAAAGTTTAGGGATCGTGTCAGGAAATGACCTAGGGATAGTGTCAAGAGCTTAGTTACAGTATCAGGGCCTTATTTAGGACCCGTGTCAGGGCTTCAGGTAGGGACAGCGTCAGTGCCTGAGTCTGGGAGAGCAACAGGGCCTGAGTGAGGCCTAGCGTCAGGCCCATAGCTGGGGACACTGTCAGGGCATGATGTAGGAGCAGCATCAGGGCCTTTGCTGCATCAGCATTAGTGTCTTAGTTACAGACATGATCAGGGCCTGAGTTAGTCACAGCGTCAAGGCCTCAGTTAGGCATAGCTTCAGGGACTGAGTTACGGACAGCCTCAGGTCTTCACTTAGGAACAGCGACAGGGCTTCCTTAGGGACGGTGTCAGGACCTTGGTTAGAAATGGGTCAGGATATTAGCTCAGGATAGCGTCCGGATTTTAGTTATTGCCGGCAGCAGGGCGTATAATTAGAGATAGATTCCGGGTCTTAGTTAGGGACAGTGTCAGGGCCTTAATTAGGACTAGTCTGGGCCTTAGTTAGGGAGAGCATTACGGCTTCAGTGAGGATAAGGGGCAGGACGTTAGCTCGGGACAGAGTCAGGTTCCAGGCCAGTGGTAGTGTCAGGATGTGAGCTAGGGATAGGGTGAAGACCTTAGTCATTGAGAGCATCAGGGCCTTAGTTAGGACCAGCGTCAGGGCCTTCATCAGGACCAGTGTCAGGGCTTCACGTACGGACAGCGTCAGAGCCTAACTAAGGTACGGCAACGGGGCCTAAGTGAGGCCTATCTTTAGGGCCTGAGTTAGGGACAGTGTCAGGGCATGACTTAGGAGCCGTATAAGGGCCTCTGTAGGATCAGCATTAGGGTCTTCGTTAAAGACATTCTCAGGGCCTCTGTTAGGGACCGCCTCAGGGCCTCACTTAGGGACAGCGTCAGGGCTTACTTTGGGACAGTTTCAGGACCTTGGTAAGACATGGGTCAGGATATTAGCTCGGGATAATGTCAGGACTTTAGATATTGACTGCAGCAGGGCCTTAGAGACAGTGTCTCAGCCTGACTTAGGACTAGCATCAGAGCCTTTGTTAGGTACAGTGTCAGGGACTGAGTTAGGTGTAGTGTCAGGGCCTTAGTTAGGGACAGTGTCAGGGCCTGAGTTAGGACGAGCCTCCAGGCCTCAGTTAGGGCCAGGGTCACGGCCTCGGGACTAATTTTAGGGCCTTAGTTAGGAAGAGCATCAGGGATTTATTTAGCATAAGAAGCTCAACATTAGTTAAAGACAAGGTTAGGTTAAGGTCTAGGGATTGTGTCAGGGCATGACCTAGGGATAGTGTCAAGACCTTAGTTACTTAGGGCATCAGGGCCTAATTTAGGCCCAGTGTCAGGGCTTCAGGTAGGGATAGCGTCAGAGCCTGACTTAGGGAGAGCGACAGGGCTTGAGTGAGGCCTAGTGTCAGAGCCTTAGCTAGGGATAGTATCAGGGCATGACTTAGGAGCAGCATAAGGGCCTTGGTAGGATCAGCCTCAGGGGCTTTGTTAAAGACATTATCAGGGCCTCTGTTAGGGACAGCCTTAGGGCCTCCCTTAGGGACAGCGTCAGGGCTTACTTAGGGACAGTTTCAGGAGCTTGGTAAGAGATGGGTCCGGAAATTACCTCAGGATAGTGTCAGGACATTAGATATTGACGGCAGCAGGGCCTTAGTTAGGGACAGTGTCAAGGCCTTAGTTAGTACTGGCATCTGGGCCTCTGTTAGGTACAGTGTCAGGGCCTGAGTTAGGAATAGTGTTAGGGCCTTAGTTAGGGACAGTATCACGGCCTTGGGACTAAATTCAGGGCCTGAGGTAGTCACAGCCTAAGGGCTTTAGTTAGCATAAGAGGCAGGACATTTGCTAGGGACAGGGTTAGGGTAAAGTTTAGGGATCGTGTCAGGAAATGACCTAGGGATAGTGTCAAGAGCTTAGTTACAGTATCAGGGCCTTATTTAGGACCCGTGTCAGGGCTTCAGGTAGGGACAGCGTCAGTGCCTGACTCTGGGAGAGCAACAGGGCCTGAGTGAGGCCTAGCGTCAGGCCCATAGCTGGGGACACTGTCAGGGCATGATGTAGGAGCAGCATCAGGGCCTTTGTTGCATCAGCATTAGTGTCTTAGTTACAGACATGATCAGGGCCTGAGTTAGTCACAGCGTCAAGGCCTCAGTTAGGCATAGCTTCAGGGACTGAGTTACGGACAGCCTCAGGTCTTCACTTAGGAACAGCGACAGGGCTTCCTTAGGGACGGTGTCAGGACCTTGGTTAGAAATGGGTCAGGATATTAGCTCAGGATAGCGTCCGGATTTTAGTTATTGCCGGCAGCAGGGCGTATAATTAGAGATAGATTCCGGGTCTTAGTTAGGGACAGTGTCAGGGCCTTAATTAGGACTAGTCTGGGCCTTAGTTAGGGAGAGCATTACGGCTTCGGTGAGGATAAGGGGCAGGACGTTAGCTCGGGACAGAGTCAGGTTCCAGGCCAGTGGTAGTGTCAGGATGTGAGCTAGGGATAGGGTGAAGACCTTAGTCATTGAGAGCATCAGGGCCTTAGTTAGGACCAGCGTCAGGGCCTTCATCAGGACCAGTGTCAGGGCTTCACGTACGGACAGCGTCAGAGCCTAACTAAGGTACGGCAACAGGGCCTAAGTGAGGCCTATCTTTAGGGCCTGAGTTAGGGACAGTGTCAGGGCATGACTTAGGAGCCGTATAAGGGCCTCTGTAGGATCAGCATTAGGGTCTTCGTTAAAGACATTCTCAGGGCCTCTGTTAGGGACCGCCTCAGGGCCTCACTTAGGGACAGCGTCAGGGCTTACTTTGGGACAGTTTCAGGACCTTGGTAAGACATGGGTCAGGATATTAGCTCGGGATAATGTCAGGACTTTAGATATTGACTGCAGCAGGGCCTTAGAGACAGTGTCTCAGCCTGACTTAGGACTAGCATCAGAGCCTTTGTTAGGTACAGTGTCAGGGACTGAGTTAGGTGTAGTGTCAGGGCCTTAGTTAGGGACAGTGTCAGGGCCTGAGTTAGGACGAGCCTCCAGGCCTCAGTTAGGGCCAGGGTCACGGCCTCGGGACTAATTTTAGGGCCTTAGTTAGGAAGAGCATCAGGGATTTATTTAGCATAAGAAGCTCAACATTAGTTAAAGACAAGGTTAGGTTAAGGTCTAGGGATTGTGTCAGGGCATGACCTAGGGATAGTGTCAAGACCTTAGTTACTTAGGGCATCAGGGCCTAATTTAGGCCCAGTGTCAGGGCTTCAGGTAGGGATAGCGTCAGAGCCTGACTTAGGGAGAGCGACAGGGCTTGAGTGAGGCCTAGTGTCAGAGCCTTAGCTAGGGATAGTATCAGGGCATGACTTAGGAGCAGCATAAGGGCCTTGGTAGGATCAGCCTCAGGGGCTTGGTTAAAGACATTATCAGGGCCTCTGTTAGGGACAGCCTTAGGGCCTCCCTTAGGGACAGCGTCAGGGCTTACTTAGGGACAGTTTCAGGAGCTTGGTAAGAGATGGGTCCGGAAATTACCTCAGGATAGTGTCAGGACATTAGATATTGACGGCAGCAGGGCCTTAGTTAGGGACAGTGTCAAGGCCTTAGTTAGTACTGGCATCTGGGCCTCTGTTAGGTACAGTGTCAGGGCCTGAGTTAGGAATAGTGTTAGGGCCTTAGTTAGGGACAGTATCACGGCCTTGGGACTAAATTCAGGGCCTGAGGTAGTCACAGCCTAAGGGCTTTAGTTAGCATAAGAGGCAGGACATTTGCTAGGGACAGGGTTAGGGTAAAGTTTAGGGATCGTGTCAGGAAATGACCTAGGGATAGTGTCAAGAGCTTAGTTACAGTATCAGGGCCTTATTTAGGACCCGTGTCAGGGCTTCAGGTAGGGACAGCGTCAGTGCCTGACTCTGGGAGAGCAACAGGGCCTGAGTGAGGCCTAGCGTCAGGCCCATAGCTGGGGACACTGTCAGGGCATGATGTAGGAGCAGCATCAGGGCCTTTGTTGCATCAGCATTAGTGTCTTAGTTACAGACATGATCAGGGCCTGAGTTAGTCACAGCGTCAAGGCCTCAGTTAGGCATAGCTTCAGGGACTGAGTTACGGACAGCCTCAGGTCTTCACTTAGGAACAGCGACAGGGCTTTCTTAGGGACGGTGTCAGGACCTTGGTTAGAAATGGGTCAGGATATTAGCTCAGGATAGCGTCCGGATTTTAGTTATTGCCGGCAGCAGGGCCTATATTAGAGATAGATTCCGGGCCTTAGATAGGGACAGTGTCAGGGCCTTAATTAGGACTAGTCTGGGCCTTAGTTAGGGAGAGCATTACGGCTTCGGTGAGGATAAGGGGCAGCACGTTAGCTCGGGACAGAGTCAGGTTCCAGGCCAGTGGTAGTGTCAGGATGTGAGCTAGGGATAGGGTGAAGACCTTAGTTATTGAGAGCATCAGGGCCTTAGTTAGGACCAGCGTCAGGGCCTTCATCAGGACCAGTGTCAGGGCTTCACGTACGGACAGCGTCAGAGCCTAACTAAGGTACGGCAACGGGGCCTAAGTGAGGCCTATCTTTAGGGCCTGAGTTAGGGGCAGTGTCAGGGCATGACTTAGGAGCCGTATAAGGGCCTCTGTAGGATCAGCATTAGGGTCTTCGTTAAAGACATTCTCAGGGCCTCTGTTAGGGACCGCCTCAGGGCCTCACTTAGGGACAGCGTCAGGGCTTACTTTGGGACAGTTTCAGGACCTTGGTAAGACATGGGTCAGGATATTAGCTCGGGATAATGTCAGGACTTTAGATATTGACTGCAGCAGGGCCTTAGAGACAGTGTCTCAGCCTGACTTAGGACTAGCATCAGAGCCTTTGTTAGGTACAGTGTCAGGGACTGAGTTAGGCGTAGTGTCAGGGCCTTAGTTAGGGACAGGGTCAGGGCCTGAGTTAGGACGAGCCTCCAGGCCTCAGTTAGGGCCAGGGTCACGGCCTCGGGACTAATTTTAGGGCCTTAGTTAGGAAGAGCATCAGGGATTTATTTAGCATAAGAAGCTCAACATTAGTTAAAGACAAGGTTAGGTTAAGGTCTAGGGATTGTGTCAGGGCATGACCTAGGGATAGTGTCAAGACCTTAGTTACTTAGGGCATCAGGGCCTAATTTAGGCCCAGTGTCAGGGCTTCAGGTAGGGATAGCGTCAGAGCCTGACTTAGGGAGAGCGACAGGGCTTGAGTGAGGCCTAGTGTCAGAGCCTTAGCTAGGGATAGTATCAGGGCATGACTTAGGAGCAGCATAAGGGCCTTGGTAGGATCAGCCTCAGGGGCTTGGTTAAAGACATTATCAGGGCCTCTGTTAGGGACAGCCTTAGGGCCTCCCTTAGGGACAGCGTCAGGGCTTACTTAGGGACAGTTTCAGGAGCTTGGTAAGAGATGGGTCCGGAAATTACCTCAGGATAGTGTCAGGACATTAGATATTGACGGCAGCAGGGCCTTAGTTAGGGACAGTGTCAAGGCCTTAGTTAGTACTGGCATCTGGGCCTCTGTTAGGTACAGTGTCAGGGCCTGAGTTAGGAATAGTGTTAGGTCCTTAGTTAGGGACAGTATCACGGCCTTGGGGCTAAATTCAGGGCCTGAGGTAGTCACAGCCTAAGGGCTTTAGTTAGCATAAGAGGAAGGACATTTGCTAGGTACAGGGTTAGGGTAAAGTTTAGGGATCGTGTCAGGAAATGACCTAGGGATAGTGTCAAGAGCTTAGTTACAGTATCAGGGCCTTATTTAGGACCCGTGTCAGGGCTTCAGGTAGGGACAGCGTCAGTGCCTGACTCTGGGAGAGCAACAGGGCCTGAGTGAGGCCTAGCGTCAGGCCCATAGCTGGGGACACTGTCAGGGCATGATGTAGGAGCAGCATCAGGGCCTTTGTTGCATCAGCATTAGTGTCTTAGTTACAGACATGATCAGGGCCTGAGTTAGTCACAGCGTCAAGGCCTCAGTTAGGCATAGCTTCAGGGACTGAGTTACGGACAGCCTCAGGTCTTCACTTAGGAACAGCGACAGGGCTTCCTTAGGGACGGTGTCAGGACCTTCGTTAGAAATGGGTCAGGATATTAGCTCAGGATAGCGTCCGGATTTTAGTTATTGCCGGCAGCAGGGCCTATAATTAGAGATAGATTCCGGGCCTTAGTTAGGGACAGTGTCAGGGCCTTAATTAGGACTAGTCTGGGCCTTAGTTAGGGAGAGCATTACGGCTTCGGTGAGGATAAGGGGCAGGACGTTAGCTCGGGACAGAGTCAGGTTCCAGGCCAGTGGTAGTGTCAGGATGTGAGCTAGGGATAGGGTGAAGACCTTAGTTATTGAGAGCATCCGGGCCTTAGTTAGGACCAGCGTCAGGGCCTTCATCAGGACCAGTGTCAGGGCTTCACGTACGGACAGCGTCAGAGCCTAACTAAGGTACGGCAACGGGGCCTAAGTGAGGCCTATCTTTAGGGCCTGAGTTAGGGGCAGTGTCAGGGCATGACTTAGGAGCCGTATAAGGGCCTCTGTAGGATCAGCATTAGGGTCTTCGTTAAAGACATTCTCAGGGCCTCTGTTAGGGACCGCCTCAGGGCCTCACTTAGGGACAGCGTCAGGGCTTACTTTGGGACAGTTTCAGGACCTTGGTAAGACATGGGTCAGGATATTAGCTCGGGATAATGTCAGGACTTTAGATATTGACTGCAGCAGGGCCTTAGAGACAGTGTCTCAGCCTGACTTAGGACTAGCATCAGAGCCTTTGTTAGGTACAGTGTCAGGGACTGAGTTAGGCGTAGTGTCAGGGCCTTAGTTAGGGACAGGGTCAGGGCCTGAGTTAGGACGAGCCTCCAGGCCTCAGTTAGGGCCAGGGTCACGGCCTCGGGACTAATTTTAGGGCCTTAGTTAGGAAGAGCATCAGGGATTTATTTAGCATAAGAAGCTCAACATTAGTTAAAGACAAGGTTAGGTTACGGTCTAGGGATTGTGTCAGGGCATGACCTAGGGATAGTGTCAAGACCTTAGTTACTTAGGGCATCAGGGCCTAATTTAGGACCAGTGTCAGGGCTTTAGGTAGGGATAGCGTCAGAGCCTGACTTAGGGAGAGCGACAGGGCTTGAGTGAGGCCTAGTGTCAGAGCCTTAGCTAGGGATAGTATCAGGGCATGACTTAGGAGCAGCATAAGGGCCTTGGTAGGATCAGCCTCAGGGGCTTGGTTAAAGACATTATCAGGGCCTCTGTTAGGGACAGCCTTAGGGCCTCCCTTAGGGACAGCGTCAGGGCTTACTTAGGGACAGTTTCAGGAGCTTGGTAAGAGATGGGTCCGGAAATTACCTCAGGATAGTGTCAGGACATTAGATATTGACGGCAGCAGGGCCTTAGTTAGGGACAGTGTCAAGGCCTTAGTTAGTACTGGCATCTGGGCCTCTGTTAGGTACAGTGTCAGGGCCTGAGTTAGGAATAGTGTTAGGGCCTTAGTTAGGGACAGTATCACGGCCTTGGGACTAAATTCAGGGCCTGAGGTAGTCACAGCCTAAGGGCTTTAGTTAGCATAAGAGGCAGGACATTTGCTAGGGACAGGGTTAGGGTAAAGTTTAGGGATCGTGTCAGGAAATGACCTAGGGATAGTGTCAAGAGCTTAGTTACAGTATCAGGGCCTTATTTAGGACCCGTGTCAGGGCTTCAGGTAGGGACAGCGTCAGTGCCTGACTCTGGGAGAGCAACAGGGCCTGAGTGAGGCCTAGCGTCAGGCCCATAGCTGGGGACACTGTCAGGGCATGATGTAGGAGCAGCATCAGGGCCTTTGTTGCATCAGCATTAGTGTCTTAGTTACAGACATGATCAGGGCCTGAGTTAGTCACAGCGTCAAGGCCTCAGTTAGGCATAGCTTCAGGGACTGAGTTACGGACAGCCTCAGGTCTTCACTTAGGAACAGCGACAGGGCTTCCTTAGGGACGGTGTCAGGACCTTGGTTAGAAATGGGTCAGGATATTAGCTCAGGATAGTGTCCGGATTTTAGTTATTGCCGGCAGCAGGGCCTATATTAGAGATAGATTCCGGGCTTTAGTTAGGGACAGCGTCAGGGCTTACTTTGGGACAGTTTCAGGACCTTGGGAAGACATGGGTCAGGATATTAGCTCAGGATAATGTCAGGACGTTATATATTGACTGCAGCAGGGCCTTAGAGACAGTGTCTCAGCCTGACTTAGGACTAGCATCAGAGCCTTTGTTAGGTACAGTGTCAGGGACTGAGTTAGGCGTAGTGTCAGGGCCTTAGTTAGGGACAGGGTCAGGGCCTGAGTTAGGACGAGCCTCCAGGCCTCAGTTAGGGCCAGGGTCACGGCCTCGGGACTAATTTTAGGGCCTTAGTTAGGAAGAGCATCAGGGATTTATTTAGCATAAGAAGCTCAACGTTAGTTAAAGACAAGGTTAGGTTAAGGTCTAGGGATTGTGTCAGGGCATGACCTAGGGATAGTGTCAAGACCTTAGTTACTTAGGGCATCAGGGCCTAATTTAGGACCAGTGTCAGGGCTTCAGGTAGGGATAGCGTCAGAGCCTGACTTAGGGAGAGCGACAGGGCTTGAGTGAGGCCTAGTGTCAGAGCCTTAGGTAGGGATAGTATCAGGGCATGACTTAGGAGCAATATAAGGGCCTTGGTAGGATCAGTCTCAGGGGCTTTGTTAAAGACATTATCAGGGCCTCTGTTAGGGACAGCCTTAGGACCTCCCTTAGGGACAGCGTCAGGGCTTACTTAGGGACAGTTTCAGGACCTTGGTAAGACATGGGTCAGGATATTAGCTTAGGATAATGTCAGGCCTTTAGATATTGACTGCAGCAGGGCCTTAGAGACAGTGTCTCAGCCTGACTTAGGACTAGCATCAGAGCCTTTGTTAGGTACAGTGTCAGGGCCTGAGTTCGGACGAGCCTCCAGGCCTTAGTTAGGGCCAGGTTCACGGCCTCGGGACTAATTTTAGGGCCTTAGTTAGGAAGAGCATCAGGGATTTATTTAGCATAAGAAGCTCAACATTAGTTAAAGACAAGGTTAGGTTACGGTCTAGGGATTGTGTCAGGGCATGACCTAGGGATAGTGTCAAGACCTTAGTTACTTAGGGCATCAGGGCCTAATTTAGGACCAGTGTCAGGGCTTCAGGTAGGGATAGCGTCAGAGCCTGACTTAGGGAGAGCGACAGGGCTTGAGTGAGGCCTAGTGTCAGAGCCTTAGCTAGGGATAGTATCAGGGCATGACTTAGGAGCAGCATAAGGGCCTTGGTAGGATCAGCCTCAGGGGCTTGGTTAAAGACATTATCAGGGCCTCTGTTAGGGACAGCCTTAGGGCCTCCCTTAGGGACAGCGTCAGGGCTTACTTAGGGAGAGTTTCAGGAGCTTGGTAAGAGATGGGTCCGGAAATTACCTCAGGATAGTGTCAGGACATTAGATATTGACGGCAGCAGGGCCTTAGTTAGGGACAGTGTCAAGGCCTTAGTTAGTACTGGCATCTGGGCCTCTGTTAGGTACAGTGTCAGGGCCTGAGTTAGGAATAGTGTTAGGGCCTTAGTTAGGGACAGTATCACGGCCTTGGGACTAAATTCAGGGCCTGAGGTAGTCACAGCCTAAGGGCTTTAGTTAGCATAAGAGGCAGGACATTTGCTAGGGACAGGGTTAGGGTAAAGTTTAGGGATCGTGTCAGGAAATGACCTAGGGATAGTGTCAAGAGCTTAGTTACAGTATCAGGGCCTTATTTAGGACCCGTGTCAGGGCTTCAGGTAGGGACAGCGTCAGTGCCTGACTCTGGGAGAGCAACAGGGCCTGAGTGAGGCCTAGCGTCATGCCCATAGCTGGGGACACTGTCAGGGCATGATGTAGGAGCAGCATCAGGGCCTTTGTTGCATCAGCATTAGTGTCTTAGTTACAGACATGATCAGGGCCTGAGTTAGTCACAGCGTCAAGGCCTCAGTTAGGCATAGCTTCAGGGACTGAGTTACGGACAGCCTCAGGTCTTCACTTAGGAACAGCGACAGGGCTTCCTTAGGGACGGTGTCAGGACCTTGGTTAGAAATGGGTCAGGATATTAGCTCAGGATAGTGTCCGGATTTTAGTTATTGCCGGCAGCAGGGCCTATATTAGAGATAGATTCCGGGCTTTAGTTAGGGACAGCGTCAGGGCTTACTTTGGGACAGTTTCAGGACCTTGGGAAGACATGGGTCAGGATATTAGCTCAGGATAATGTCAGGACGTTATATATTGACTGCAGCAGGGCCTTAGAGACAGTGTCTCAGCCTGACTTAGGACTAGCATCAGAGCCTTTGTTAGGTACAGTGTCAGGGACTGAGTTAGGCGTAGTGTCAGGGCCTTAGTTAGGGACAGGGTCAGGGCCTGAGTTAGGACGAGCCTCCAGGCCTCAGTTAGGGCCAGGGTCACGGCCTCGGGACTAATTTTAGGGCCTTAGTTAGGAAGAGCATCAGGGATTTATTTAGCATAAGAAGCTCAACGTTAGTTAAAGACAAGGTTAGGTTAAGGTCTAGGGATTGTGTCAGGGCATGACCTAGGGATAGTGTCAAGACCTTAGTTACTTAGGGCATCAGGGCCTAATTTAGGACCAGTGTCAGGGCTTCAGGTAGGGATAGCGTCAGAGCCTGACTTAGGGAGAGCGACAGGGCTTGAGTGAGGCCTAGTGTCAGAGCCTTAGGTAGGGATAGTATCAGGGCATGACTTAGGAGCAATATAAGGGCCTTGGTAGGATCAGTCTCAGGGGCTTTGTTAAAGACATTATCAGGGCCTCTGTTAGGGACAGCCTTAGGACCTCCCTTAGGGACAGCGTCAGGGCTTACTTAGGGACAGTTTCAGGACCTTGGTAAGACATGGGTCAGGATATTAGCTTAGGATAATGTCAGGCCTTTAGATATTGACTGCAGCAGGGCCTTAGAGACAGTGTCTCAGCCTGACTTAGGACTAGCATCAGAGCCTTTGTTAGGTACAGTGTCAGGGCCTGAGTTCGGACGAGCCTCCAGGCCTTAGTTAGGGCCAGGTTCACGGCCTCGGGACTAATTTTAGGGCCTTAGTTAGGAAGAGCATCAGGGATTTATTTAGCATAAGAAGCTCAACATTAGTTAAAGACAAGGTTAGGTTAAGGTCTAGGGATTGTGTCAGGGCATGACCTAGGGATAGTGTCAAGACCTTAGTTACTTAGGGCATCAGGGCCTAATTTAGGACCAGTGTCAGGGCTTCAGGTAGGGATAGCGTCAGAGCCTGACTTAGGGAGAGCGACAGGGCTTGAGTGAGGCCTAGTGTCAGAGCCTTAGCTAGGGATAGTATCAGGGCATGACTTAGGAGCAGCATAAGGGCCTTGGTAGGATGAGCCTCAGGGGCTTTGTTAAAGACATTATCAGGGCCTCTGTTAGGGACAGCCTTAGGGCCTCCCTTAGGGACAGCGTCAGGGCTTACTTAGGGACAGTTTCAGGAGCTTGGTAAGAGATGGGTCCGGAAATTACCTCAGGATAGTGTCAGGACATTAGATATTGACGGCAGCAGGGCCTTAGTTAGGGACAGTGTCAAGGCCTTAGTTAGTACTGGCATCTGGGCCTCTGTTAGGTACAGTGTCAGGGCCTGAGTTAGGAATACTGTTAGGGCCTTAGTTAGGGACAGTATCACGGCCTTGGGACTAAATTCAGGGCCTGAGGTAGTCACAGCATAAGGGCTTTAGTTAGCATAAGAGGCAGGACATTTGCTAGGGACAGGGTTAGGGTAAAGTTTAGGGATCGTGTCAGGAAATGACCTAGGGATAGTGTCAAGAGCTTAGTTACAGTATCAGGGCCTTATTTAGGACCCGTGTCAGGGCTTCAGGTAGGGACAGCGTCAGTGCCTGAGTCTGGGAGAGCAACAGGGCCTGAGTGAGGCCTAGCGTCAGGCCCATAGCTGGGGACACTGTCAGGGCATGATGTAGGAGCAGCATCAGGGCCTTTGTTGCATCAGCATTAGTGTCTTAGTTACAGACATGATCAGGGCCTGAGTTAGTCACAGCGTCAAGGCCTCAGTTAGGCATAGCTTCAGGGACTGAGTTACGGACAGCCTCAGGTCTTCACTTAGGAACAGCGACAGGGCTTCCTTAGGGACGGTGTCAGGACCTTGGTTAGAAATGGGTCAGGATATTAGCTCAGGATAGCGTCCGGATTTTAGTTATTGCCGGCAGCAGGGCCTATCTTAGAGATAGATTCCGGGCCTTAGTTAGGGACAGTGTCAGGGCCTTAATTAGGACTAGTCTGGGCCTTAGTTAGGGAGAGCATTACGGCTTCGGTGAGGATAAGGGGCAGGACGTTAGCTCGGGACAGAGTCAGGTTCCAGGCCAGTGGTAGTGTCAGGATGTGAGCTAGGGATAGGGTGAAGACCTTAGTCATTGAGAGCATCAGGGCCTTAGTTAGGACCAGCGTCAGGGCCTTCATCAGGACCAGTGTCAGGGCTTCACGTACGGACAGCGTCAGAGCCTAACTAAGGTACGGCAACGGGGCCTAAGTGAGGCCTATCTTTAGGGCCTGAGTTAGGGGCAGTGTCAGGGCATGACTTAGGAGCCGTATAAGGGCCTCTGTAGGATCAGCATTAGGGTCTTCGTTAAAGACATTCTCAGGGCCTCTGTTAGGGACCGCCTCAGGGCCTCACTTAGGGACAGCGTCAGGGCTTACTTTGGGACAGTTTCAGGACCTTGGTAAGACATGGGTCAGGATATTAGCTCGGGATAATGTCAGGACTTTAGATATTGACTGCAGCAGGGCCTTAGAGACAGTGTCTCAGCCTGACTTAGGACTAGCATCAGAGCCTTTGTTAGGTACAGTGTCAGGGACTGAGTTAGGTGTAGTGTCAGGGCCTTAGTTAGGGACAGTGTCAGGGCCTGAGTTAGGACGAGCCTCCAGGCCTCAGTTAGGGCCAGGGTCACGGCCTCGGGACTAATTTTAGGGCCTTAGTTAGGAAGAGCATCAGGGATTTATTTAGCATAAGAAGCTCAACATTAGTTAAAGACAAGGTTAGGTTACGGTCTAGGGATTGTGTCAGGGCATGACCTAGGGATAGTGTCAAGACCTTAGTTACTTAGGGCATCAGGGCCTAATTTAGGCCCAGTGTCAGGGCTTCAGGTAGGGATAGCGTCAGAGCCTGACTTAGGGAGAGCGACAGGGCTTGAGTGAGGCCTAGTGTCAGAGCCTTAGCTAGGGATAGTATCAGGGCATGACTTAGGAGCAGCATAAGGGCCTTGGTAGGATGAGCCTCAGGGGCTTTGTTAAAGACATTATCAGGGCCTCTGTTAGGGACAGCCTTAGGGCCTCCCTTAGGGACAGCGTCAGGGCTTACTTAGGGACAGTTTCAGGAGCTTGGTAAGAGATGGGTCCGGAAATTACCTCAGGATAGTGTCAGGACATTAGATATTGACGGCAGCAGGGCCTTAGTTAGGGACAGTGTCAAGGCCTTAGTTAGTACTGGCATCTGGGCCTCTGTTAGGTACAGTGTCAGGGCCTGAGTTAGGAATAGTGTTAGGTCCTTAGTTAGGGACAGTATCACGGCCTTGGGGCTAAATTCAGGGCCTGAGGTAGTCACAGCCTAAGGGCTTTAGTTAGCATAAGAGGCAGGACATTTGCTAGGTACAGGGTTAGGGTAAAGTTTAGGAATCGTGTCAGGAAATGACCTAGGGATAGTGTCAAGAGCTTAGTTACAGTATCAGGGCCTTATTTAGGACCCGTGTCAGGGCTTCAGGTAGGGACAGCGTCAGTGCCTGACTCTGGGAGAGCAACAGGGCCTGAGTGAGGCCTAGCGTCAGGCCCATAGCTGGGGACACTGTCAGGGCATGATGTAGGAGCAGCATCAGGGCCTTTGTTGCATCAGCATTAGTGTCTTAGTTACAGACATGATCAGGGCCTGAGTTAGTCACAGCGTCAAGGCCTCAGTTAGGCATAGCTTCAGGGACTGAGTTACGGACAGCCTCAGGTCTTCACTTAGGAACAGCGACAGGGCTTCCTTAGGGACGGTGTCAGGACCTTGGTTAGAAATGGGTCAGGATATTAGCTCAGGATAGCGTCCGGATTTTAGTTATTGCCGGCAGCAGGGCCTATAATTAGAGATAGATTCCGGGCCTTAGTTAGGGACAGTGTCAGGGCCTTAATTAGGACTAGTCTGGGCCTTAGTTAGGGAGAGCATTACGGCTTCGGTGAGGATAAGGGGCAGGACGTTAGCTCGGGACAGAGTCAGGTTCCAGGCCAGTGGTAGTGTCAGGATGTGAGCTAGGGATAGGGTGAAGACCTTAGTTATTGAGAGCATCCGGGCCTTAGTTAGGACCAGCGTCAGGGCCTTCATCAGGACCAGTGTCAGGGCTTCACGTACGGACAGCGTCAGAGCCTAACTAAGGTACGGCAACGGGGCCTAAGTGAGGCCTATCTTTAGGGCCTGAGTTAGGGGCAGTGTCAGGGCATGACTTAGGAGCCGTATAAGGGCCTCTGTAGGATCAGCATTAGGGTCTTCGTTAAAGACATTCTCAGGGCCTCTGTTAGGGACCGCCTCAGGGCCTCACTTAGGGACAGCGTCAGGGCTTACTTTGGGACAGTTTCAGGACCTTGGTAAGACATGGGTCAGGATATTAGCTCGGGATAATGTCAGGACTTTAGATATTGACTGCAGCAGGGCCTTAGAGACAGTGTCTCAGCCTGACTTAGGACTAGCATCAGAGCCTTTGTTAGGTACAGTGTCAGGGACTGAGTTAGGCGTAGTGTCAGGGCCTTAGTTAGGGACAGGGTCAGGGCCTGAGTTAGGACGAGCCTCCAGGCCTCAGTTAGGGCCAGGGTCACGGCCTCGGGACTAATTTTAGGGCCTTAGTTAGGAAGAGCATCAGGGATTTATTTAGCATAAGAAGCTCAACATTAGTTAAAGACAAGGTTAGGTTACGGTCTAGGGATTGTGTCAGGGCATGACTTAGGGATAGTGTCAAGACCTTAGTTACTTAGGGCATCAGGGCCTAATTTAGGCCCAGTGTCAGGGCTTCAGGTAGGGATAGCGTCAGAGCCTGACTTAGGGAGAGCGACAGGGCTTGAGTGAGGCCTAGTGTCAGAGCCTTAGCTAGGGATAGTATCAGGGCATGACTTAGGAGCAGCATAAGGGCCTTGGTAGGATCAGCCTCAGGGGCTTGGTTAAAGACATTATCAGGGCCTCTGTTAGGGACAGCCTTAGGGCCTCCCTTAGGGACAGCGTCAGGGCTTACTTAGGGAGAGTTTCAGGAGCTTGGTAAGAGATGGGTCCGGAAATTACCTCAGGATAGTGTCAGGACATTAGATATTGACGGCAGCAGGGCCTTAGTTAGGGACAGTGTCAAGGCCTTAGTTAGTACTGGCATCTGGGCCTCTGTTAGGTACAGTGTCAGGGCCTGAGTTAGGAATAGTGTTAGGTCCTTAGTTAGGGACAGTATCACGGCCTTGGGACTAAATTCAGGGCCTGAGGTAGTCACAGCCTAAGGGCTTTAGTTAGCATAAGAGGCAGGACATTTGCTAGGGACAGGGTTAGGGTAAAGTTTAGGGATCGTGTCAGGAAATGACCTAGGGATAGTGTCAAGAGCTTAGTTACAGTATCAGGGCCTTATTTAGGACCCGTGTCAGGGCTTCAGGTAGGGACAGCGTCAGTGCCTGACTCTGGGAGAGCAACAGGGCCTGAGTGAGGCCTAGCGTCAGGCCCATAGCTGGGGACACTGTCAGGGCATGATGTAGGAGCAGCATCAGGGCCTTTGTTGCATCAGCATTAGTGTCTTAGTTACAGACATGATCAGGGCCTGAGTTAGTCACAGCGTCAAGGCCTCAGTTAGGCATAGGTTCAGGGACTGAGTTACGGACAGCCTCAGGTCTTCACTTAGGAACAGCGACAGGGCTTTCTTAGGGACGGTGTCAGGACCTTGGTTAGAAATGGGTCAGGATATTAGCTCAGGATAGCGTCCGGATTTTAGTTATTGCCGGCAGCAGGGCCTATATTAGAGATAGATTCCGGGCCTTAGTTAGGGACAGCGTCAGGGCTTACTTTGGGACAGTTTCAGGACCTTGGTAAGACATGGGTCAGGATATTAGCTCAGGATAATGTCAGGACGTTATATATTGACTGCAGCAGGGCCTTAGAGACAGTGTCTCAGCCTGACTTAGGACTAGCATCAGAGCCTTTGTTAGGTACAGTGTCAGGGACTGAGTTAGGCGTAGTGTCAGGGCCTTAGTTAGGGACAGGGTCAGGGCCTGAGTTAGGACGAGCCTCCAGGCCTCAGTTAGGGCCAGGGTCACGGCCTCGGGACTAATTTTAGGGCCTTAGTTAGGAACAGCATCAGGGATTTATTTAGCATAAGAAGCTCAACATTAGTTAAAGACAAGGTTAGGTTAAGGTCTAGGGATTGTGTCAGGGCATGACCTAGGGATAGTGTCAAGACCTTAGTTACTTAGGGCATCAGGGCCTAATTTTGGACCAGTGTCAGGGCTTCAGGTAGGGATAGCGTCAGAGCCTGACTTAGGGAGAGCGACAGGGCTTGAGTGAGGCCTAGTGTCAGAGCCTTTGCTAGGGATAGTATCAGGGCATGACTTAGGAGCAGCATAAGGGCCTTGGTAGGATCAGCCTCAGGGGCTTTGTTAAAGACATTATCAGGGCCTCTGTTAGGGACAGCCTTAGGGCCTCCCTTAGGGACAGCGTCAGGGCTTACTTAGGGACAGTTTCAGGAGCTTGGTAAGAGATGGGTCCGGAAATTACCTCAGGATAGTGTCAGGACATTAGATATTGACGGCAGCAGGGCCTTAGTTAGGGACAGTGTCAAGGCCTTAGTTAGTACTGGCATCTGGGCCTCTGTTAGGTACAGTGTCAGGGCCTGAGTTAGGAATACTGTTAGGGCCTTAGTTAGGGACAGTATCACGGCCTTGGGACTAAATTCAGGGCCTGAGGTAGTCACAGCATAAGGGCTTTAGTTAGCATAAGAGGCAGGACATTTGCTAGGGACAGGGTTAGGGTAAAGTTTAGGGATCGTGTCAGGAAATGACCTAGGGATAGTGTCAAGAGCTTAGTTACAGTATCAGGGCCTTATTTAGGACCCGTGTCAGGGCTTCAGGTAGGGACAGCGTCAGTGCCTGAGTCTGGGAGAGCAACAGGGCCTGAGTGAGGCCTAGCGTCAGGCCCATAGCTGGGGACACTGTCAGGGCATGATGTAGGAGCAGCATCAGGGCCTTTGTTGCATCAGCATTAGTGTCTTAGTTACAGACATGATCAGGGCCTGAGTTAGTCACAGCGTCAAGGCCTCAGTTAGGCATAGCTTCAGGGACTGAGTTACGGACAGCCTCAGGTCTTCACTTAGGAACAGCGACAGGGCTTCCTTAGGGACGGTGTCAGGACCTTGGTTAGAAATGGGTCAGGATATTAGCTCAGGATAGCGTCCGGATTTTAGTTATTGCCGGCAGCAGGGCCTATATTAGAGATAGATTCCGGGCCTTAGTTAGGGACAGTGTCAGGGCCTTAATTAGGACTAGTCTGGGCCTTAGTTAGGGAGAGCATTACGGCTTCGGTGAGGATAAGGGGCAGGACGTTAGCTCGGGACAGAGTCAGGTTCCAGGCCAGTGGTAGTGTCAGGCTGTGAGCTAGGGATAGGGTGAAGACCTTAGTCATTGAGAGCATCAGGGCCTTAGTTAGGACCAGCGTCAGGGCCTTCATCAGGACCAGTGTCAGGGCTTCACGTACGGACAGCGTCAGAGCCTAACTAAGGTACGGCAACGGGGCCTAAGTGAGGCCTATCTTTAGGGCCTGAGTTAGGGGCAGTGTCAGGGCATGACTTAGGAGCCGTATAAGGGCCTCTGTAGGATCAGCATTAGGGTCTTCGTTAAAGACATTCTCAGGGCCTCTGTTAGGGACCGCCTCAGGGCCTCACTTAGGGACAGCGTCAGGGCTTACTTTGGGACAGTTTCAGGACCTTGGTAAGACATGGGTCAGGATATTAGCTCGGGATAATGTCAGGACTTTAGATATTGACTGCAGCAGGGCCTTAGAGACAGTGTCTCAGCCTGACTTAGGACTAGCATCAGAGCCTTTTTTAGGTACAGTGTCAGGGACTGAGTTAGGTGTAGTGTCAGGGCCTTAGTTAGGGACAGTGTCAGGGCCTGAGTTAGGACGAGCCTCCAGGCCTCAGTTAGGGCCAGGGTCACGGCCTCGGGACTAATTTTAGGGCCTTAGTTAGGAAGAGCATCAGGGATTTATTTAGCATAAGAAGCTCAACATTAGTTAAAGACAAGGTTAGGTTAAGGTCTAGGGATTGTGTCAGGGCATGACCTAGGGATAGTGTCAAGACCTTAGTTACTTAGGGCATCAGGGCCTAATTTAGGACCAGTGTCAGGGCTTCAGGTAGGGATAGCGTCAGAGCCTGACTTAGGGAGAGCGACAGGGCTTGAGTGAGGCCTAGTGTCAGAGCCTTAGCTAGGGATAGTATCAGGGCATGACTTAGGAGCAGCATAAGGGCCTTGGTAGGATCAGCCTCAGGGGCTTTGTTAAAGACATTATCAGGGCCTCTGTTAGGGACAGCCTTAGGGCCTCCCTTAGGGACAGCGTCAGGGCTTACTTAGGGACAGTTTCAGGAGCTTGGTAAGAGATGGGTCCGGAAATTACCTCAGGATAGTGTCAGGACATTAGATATTGACGGCAGCAGGGCCTTAGTTAGGGACAGTGTCAAGGCCTTAGTTAGTACTGGCATCTGGGCCTCTGTTAGGTACAGTGTCAGGGCCTGAGTTAGGAATAGTGTTAGGTCCTTAGTTAGGGACAGTATCACGGACTTGGGGCTAAATTCAGGGCCTGAGGTAGTCACAGCCTAAGGGCTTTAGTTAGCATAAGAGGCAGGACATTTGCTAGGGACAGGGTTAGGGTAAAGTTTAGGGATCGTGTCAGGAAATGACCTAGGGATAGTGTCAAGAGCTTAGTTACAGTATCAGGGCCTTATTTAGGACCCGTGTCAGGGCTTCAGGTAGGGACAGCGTCAGTGCCTGACTCTGGGAGAGCAACAGGGCCTGAGTGAGGCCTAGCGTCAGGCCCATAGCTGGGGACACTGTCAGGGCATGATGTAGGAGCAGCATCAGGGCCTTTGTTGCATCAGCATTAGTGTCTTAGTTACAGACATGATCAGGGCCTGAGTTAGTCACAGCGTCAAGGCCTCAGTTAGGCATAGCTTCAGGGACTGAGTTATGGACACCCTCAGGTCTTCACTTAGGAACAGCGACAGGGCTTCCTTAGGGACGGTGTCAGGACCTTGGTTAGAAATGGGTCAGGATATTAGCTCAGGATAGTGTCCGGATTTTAGTTATTGCCGGCAGCAGGGCCTATATTAGAGATAGATTCCGGGCCTTAGTTAGGGACAGCGTCAGGGCTTACTTTGGGACCGTTTCAGGACCTTAGTAAGACATGGGTCAGGATATTAGCTCAGGGTAATGTCAGGACGTTATATATTGACTGCAGCAGGGCCTTAGAGACAGTGTCTCAGCCTGACTTAGGACTAGCATCAGAGCCTTTGTTAGGTACAGTGTCAGGGACTGAGTTAGGCGTAGTGTCAGGGCCTTAGTTAGGGACAGGGTCAGGGCCTGAGTTAGGACGAGCCTCCAGGCCTCAGTTAGGGCCAGGGTCACGGCCTCGGGACTAATTTTAGGGCCTTAGTTAGGAAGAGCATCAGGGATTTATTTAGCGTAAGAAGCTCAACGTTAGTTAAAGACAAGGTTAGGTTAAGGTCTAGGGATTGTGTCAGGGCATGACCTAGGGATAGTGTCAAGACCTTAGTTACTTAGGGCATCAGGGCCTAATTTAGGACCAGTGTCAGGGCTTCAGGTAGGGATAGCGTCAGAGCCTGACTTAGGGAGAGCGACAGGGCTTGAGTGAGGCCTAGTGTCAGAGCCTTAGCTAGGGATAGTATCAGGGCATGACTTAGGAGCAATATAAGGGCCTTGGTAGGATCAGTCTCAGGGGCTTTGTTAAAGACATTATCAGGGCCTCTGTTAGGGACAGCCTTAGGACCTCCCTTAGGGACAGCGTCAGGGCTTACTTAGGGACAGTTTCAGGACCTTGGTAAGACATGGGTCAGGATATTAGCTTAGGATAATGTCAGGCCTTTAGATATTGACTGCAGCAGGGCCTTAGAGACAGTGTCTCAGCCTGACTTAGGACTAGCATCAGAGCCTTTGTTAGGTACAGTGTCAGGGCCTGAGTTCGGACGAGCCTCCAGGCCTTAGTTAGGGCCAGGTTCACGGCCTCGGGACTAATTTTAGGGCCTTAGTTAGGAAGAGCATCAGGGATTTATTTAGCATAAGAAGCTCAACATTAGTTAAAGACAAGGTTAGGTTAAGGTCTAGGGATTGTGTCAGGGCATGACCTAGGGATAGTGTCAAGACCTTAGTTACTTAGGGCATCAGGGCCTAATTTAGGACCAGTGTCAGGGCTTCAGGTAGGGATAGCGTCAGAGCCTGACTTAGGGAGAGCGACAGGGCTTGAGTGAGGCCTAGTGTCAGAGCCTTAGCTAGGGATAGTATCAGGGCATGACTTAGGAGCAGCATAAGGGCCTTGGTAGGATCAGCCTCAGGGGCTTTGTTAAAGACATTATCAGGGCCTCTGTTAGGGACAGCCTTAGGGCCTCCCTTAGGGACAGCGTCAGGGCTTACTTAGGGACAGTTTCAGGAGCTTGGTAAGAGATGGGTCCGGAAATTACCTCAGGATAGTGTCAGGACATTAGATATTGACGGCAGCAGGGCCTTAGTTAGGGACAGTGTCAAGGCCTTAGTTAGTACTGGCATCTGGGCCTCTGTTAGGTACAGTGTCAGGGCCTGAGTTAGGAATACTGTTAGGGCCTTAGTTAGGGACAGTATCACGGACTTGGGGCTAAATTCAGGGCCTGAGGTAGTCACAGCCTAAGGGCTTTAGTTAGCATAAGAGGCAGGACATTTGCTAGGGACAGGGTTAGGGTAAAGTTTAGGGATCGTGTCAGGAAATGACCTAGGGATAGTGTCAAGAGCTTAGTTACAGTATCAGGGCCTTATTTAGGACCCGTGTCAGGGCTTCAGGTAGGGACAGCGTCAGTGCCTGACTCTGGGAGAGCAACAGGGCCTGAGTGAGGCCTAGCGTCAGGCCCATAGCTGGGGACACTGTCAGGGCATGATGTAGGAGCAGCATCAGGGCCTTTGTTGCATCAGCATTAGTGTCTTAGTTACAGACATGATCAGGGCCTGAGTTAGTCACAGCGTCAAGGCCTCAGTTAGGCATAGCTTCAGGGACTGAGTTATGGACACCCTCAGGTCTTCACTTAGGAACAGCGACAGGGCTTCCTTAGGGACGGTGTCAGGACCTTGGTTAGAAATGGGTCAGGATATTAGCTCAGGATAGTGTCCGGATTTTAGTTATTGCCGGCAGCAGGGCCTATATTAGAGATAGATTCCGGGCCTTAGTTAGGGACAGCGTCAGGGCTTACTTTGGGACCGTTTCAGGACCTTAGTAAGACATGGGTCAGGATATTAGCTCAGGGTAATGTCAGGACGTTATATATTGACTGCAGCAGGGCCTTAGAGACAGTGTCTCAGCCTGACTTAGGACTAGCATCAGAGCCTTTGTTAGGTACAGTGTCAGGGACTGAGTTAGGCGTAGTGTCAGGGCCTTAGTTAGGGACAGGGTCAGGGCCTGAGTTAGGACGAGCCTCCAGGCCTCAGTTAGGGCCAGGGTCACGGCCTCGGGACTAATTTTAGGGCCTTAGTTAGGAAGAGCATCAGGGATTTATTTAGCGTAAGAAGCTCAACGTTAGTTAAAGACAAGGTTAGGTTAAGGTCTAGGGATTGTGTCAGGGCATGACCTAGGGATAGTGTCAAGACCTTAGTTACTTAGGGCATCAGGGCCTAATTTAGGACCAGTGTCAGGGCTTCAGGTAGGGATAGCGTCAGAGCCTGACTTAGGGAGAGCGACAGGGCTTGAGTGAGGCCTAGTGTCAGAGCCTTAGCTAGGGATAGTATCAGGGCATGACTTAGGAGCAATATAAGGGCCTTGGTAGGATCAGTCTCAGGGGCTTTGTTAAAGACATTATCAGGGCCTCTGTTAGGGACAGCCTTAGGACCTCCCTTAGGGACAGCGTCAGGGCTTACTTAGGGACAGTTTCAGGACCTTGGTAAGACATGGGTCAGGATATTAGCTTAGGATAATGTCAGGCCTTTAGATATTGACTGCAGCAGGGCCTTAGAGACAGTGTCTCAGCCTGACTTAGGACTAGCATCAGAGCCTTTGTTAGGTACAGTGTCAGGGCCTGAGTTCGGACGAGCCTCCAGGCCTTAGTTAGGGCCAGGTTCACGGCCTCGGGACTAATTTTAGGGCCTTAGTTAGGAAGAGCATCAGGGATTTATTTAGCATAAGAAGCTCAACATTAGTTAAAGACAAGGTTAGGTTAAGGTCTAGGGATTGTGTCAGGGCATGACCTAGGGATAGTGTCAAGACCTTAGTTACTTAGGGCATCAGGGCCTAATTTAGGACCAGTGTCAGGGCTTCAGGTAGGGATAGCGTCAGAGCCTGACTTAGGGAGAGCGACAGGGCTTGAGTGAGGCCTAGTGTCAGAGCCTTAGCTAGGGATAGTATCAGGGCATGACTTAGGAGCAGCATAAGGGCCTTGGTAGGATGAGCCTCAGGGGCTTTGTTAAAGACATTATCAGGGCCTCTGTTAGGGACAGCCTTAGGGCCTCCCTTAGGGACAGCGTCAGGGCTTACTTAGGGACAGTTTCAGGAGCTTGGTAAGAGATGGGTCCGGAAATTACCTCAGGATAGTGTCAGGACATTAGATATTGACGGCAGCAGGGCCTTAGTTAGGGACAGTGTCAAGGCCTTAGTTAGTACTGGCATCTGGGCCTCTGTTAGGTACAGTGTCAGGGCCTGAGTTAGGAATACTGTTAGGGCCTTAGTTAGGGACAGTATCACGGCCTTGGGACTAAATTCAGGGCCTGAGGTAGTCACAGCATAAGGGCTTTAGTTAGCATAAGAGGCAGGACATTTGCTAGGGACAGGGTTAGGGTAAAGTTTAGGGATCGTGTCAGGAAATGACCTAGGGATAGTGTCAAGAGCTTAGTTACAGTATCAGGGCCTTATTTAGGACCCGTGTCAGGGCTTCAGGTAGGGACAGCGTCAGTGCCTGAGTCTGGGAGAGCAACAGGGCCTGAGTGAGGCCTAGCGTCAGGCCCATAGCTGGGGACACTGTCAGGGCATGATGTAGGAGCAGCATCAGGGCCTTTGTTGCATCAGCATTAGTGTCTTAGTTACAGACATGATCAGGGCCTGAGTTAGTCACAGCGTCAAGGCCTCAGTTAGGCATAGCTTCAGGGACTGAGTTACGGACAGCCTCAGGTCTTCACTTAGGAACAGCGACAGGGCTTCCTTAGGGACGGTGTCAGGACCTTGGTTAGAAATGGGTCAGGATATTAGCTCAGGATAGCGTCCGGATTTTAGTTATTGCCGGCAGCAGGGCCTATATTAGAGATAGATTCCGGGCCTTAGTTAGGGACAGTGTCAGGGCCTTAATTAGGACTAGTCTGGGCCTTAGTTAGGGAGAGCATTACGGCTTCGGTGAGGATAAGGGGCAGGACGTTAGCTCGGGACAGAGTCAGGTTCCAGGCCAGTGGTAGTGTCAGGATGTGAGCTAGGGATAGGGTGAAGACCTTAGTCATTGAGAGCATCAGGGCCTTAGTTAGGACCAGCGTCAGGGCCTTCATCAGGACCAGTGTCAGGGCTTCACGTACGGACAGCGTCAGAGCCTAACTAAGGTACGGCAACGGGGCCTAAGTGAGGCCTATCTTTAGGGCCTGAGTTAGGGGCAGTGTCAGGGCATGACTTAGGAGCCGTATAAGGGCCTCTGTAGGATCAGCATTAGGGTCTTCGTTAAAGACATTCTCAGGGCCTCTGTTAGGGACCGCCTCAGGGCCTCACTTAGGGACAGCGTCAGGGCTTACTTTGGGACAGTTTCAGGACCTTGGTAAGACATGGGTCAGGATATTAGCTCGGGATAATGTCAGGACTTTAGATATTGACTGCAGCAGGGCCTTAGAGACAGTGTCTCAGCCTGACTTAGGACTAGCATCAGAGCCTTTGTTAGGTACAGTGTCAGGGACTGAGTTAGGTGTAGTGTCAGGGCCTTAGTTAGGGACAGTGTCAGGGCCTGAGTTAGGACGAGCCTCCAGGCCTCAGTTAGGGCCAGGGTCACGGCCTCGGGACTAATTTTAGGGCCTTAGTTAGGAAGAGCATCAGGGATTTATTTAGCATAAGAAGCTCAACATTAGTTAAAGACAAGGTTAGGTTACGGTCTAGGGATTGTGTCAGGGCATGACTTAGGGATAGTGTCAAGACCTTAGTTACTTAGGGCATCAGGGCCTAATTTAGGCCCAGTGTCAGGGCTTCAGGTAGGGATAGCGTCAGAGCCTGACTTAGGGAGAGCGACAGGGCTTGAGTGAGGCCTAGTGTCAGAGCCTTAGCTAGGGATAGTATCAGGGCATGACTTAGGAGCAGCATAAGGGCCTTGGTAGGATCAGCCTCAGGGGCTTGGTTAAAGACATTATCAGGGCCTCTGTTAGGGACAGCCTTAGGGCCTCCCTTAGGGACAGCGTCAGGGCTTACTTAGGGAGAGTTTCAGGAGCTTGGTAAGAGATGGGTCCGGAAATTACCTCAGGATAGTGTCAGGACATTAGATATTGACGGCAGCAGGGCCTTAGTTAGGGACAGTGTCAAGGCCTTAGTTAGTACTGGCATCTGGGCCTCTGTTAGGTACAGTGTCAGGGCCTGAGTTAGGAATAGTGTTAGGGCCTTAGTTAGGGACAGTATCACGGCCTTGGGGCTAAATTCAGGGCCTGAGGTAGTCACAGCCTAAGGGCTTTAGTTAGCATAAGAGGCAGGACATTTGCTAGGGACAGGGTTAGGGTAAAGTTTAGGGATCGTGTCAGGAAATGACCTAGGGATAGTGTCAAGAGCTTAGTTACAGTATCAGGGCCTTATTTAGGACCCGTGTCAGGGCTTCAGGTAGGGACAGCGTCAGTGCCTGAGTCTGGGAGAGCAACAGGGCCTGAGTGAGGCCTAGCGTCAGGCCCATAGCTGGGGACACTGTCAGGGCATGATGTAGGAGCAGCATCAGGGCCTTTGTTGCATCAGCATTAGTGTCTTAGTTACAGACATGATCAGGGCCTGAGTTAGTCACAGCGTCAAGGCCTCAGTTAGGCATAGGTTCAGGGACTGAGTTACGGACAGCCTCAGGTCTTCACTTAGGAACAGCGACAGGGCTTTCTTAGGGACGGTGTCAGGACCTTGGTTAGAAATGGGTCAGGATATTAGCTCAGGATAGCGTCCGGATTTTAGTTATTGCCGGCAGCAGGGCCTATATTAGAGATAGATTCCGGGCCTTAGTTAGGGACAGCGTCAGGGCTTACTTTGGGACAGTTTCAGGACCTTGGTAAGACATGGGTCAGGATATTAGCTCAGGATAATGTCAGGACGTTATATATTGACTGCAGCAGGGCCTTAGAGACAGTGTCTCAGCCTGACTTAGGACTAGCATCAGAGCCTTTGTTAAGTACAGTGTCAGGGACTGAGTTAGGCGTAGTGTCAGGGCCTTAGTTAGGGACAGGGTCAGGGCCTGAGTTAGGACGAGCCTCCAGGCCTCAGTTAGGGCCAGGGTCACGGCCTCGGGACTAATTTTAGGGCCTTAGTTAGGAACAGCATCAGGGATTTATTTAGCATAAGAAGCTCAACATTAGTTAAAGACAAGGTTAGGTTAAGGTCTAGGGATTGTGTCAGGGCATGACCTAGGGATAGTGTCAAGACCTTAGTTACTTAGGGCATCAGGGCCTAATTTTGGACCAGTGTCAGGGCTTCAGGTAGGGATAGCGTCAGAGCCTGACTTAGGGAGAGCGACAGGGCTTGAGTGAGGCCTAGTGTCAGAGCCTTTGCTAGGGATAGTATCAGGGCATGACTTAGGAGCAGCATAAGGGCCTTGGTAGGATCAGCCTCAGGGGCTTTGTTAAAGACATTATCAGGGCCTCTGTTAGGGACAGCCTTAGGGCCTCCCTTAGGGACAGCGTCAGGGCTTACTTAGGGACAGTTTCAGGAGCTTGGTAAGAGATGGGTCCGGAAATTACCTCAGGATAGTGTCAGGACATTAGATATTGACGGCAGCAGGGCCTTAGTTAGGGACAGTGTCAAGGCCTTAGTTAGTACTGGCATCTGGGCCTCTGTTAGGTACAGTGTCAGGGCCTGAGTTAGGAATACTGTTAGGGCCTTAGTTAGGGACAGTATCACGGCCTTGGGACTAAATTCAGGGCCTGAGGTAGTCACAGCATAAGGGCTTTAGTTAGCATAAGAGGCAGGACATTTGCTAGGGACAGGGTTAGGGTAAAGTTTAGGGATCGTGTCAGGAAATGACCTAGGGATAGTGTCAAGAGCTTAGTTACAGTATCAGGGCCTTATTTAGGACCCGTGTCAGGGCTTCAGGTAGGGACAGCGTCAGTGCCTGACTCTGGGAGAGCAACAGGGCCTGAGTGAGGCCTAGCGTCAGGCCCATAGCTGGGGACACTGTCAGGGCATGATGTAGGAGCAGCATCAGGGCCTTTGTTGCATCAGCATTAGTGTCTTAGTTACAGACATGATCAGGGCCTGAGTTAGTCACAGCGTCAAGGCCTCAGTTAGGCATAGCTTCAGGGACTGAGTTACGGACAGCCTCAGGTCTTCACTTAGGAACAGCGACAGGGCTTCCTTAGGGACGGTGTCAGGACCTTGGTTAGAAATGGGTCAGGATATTAGCTCAGGATAGCGTCCGGATTTTAGTTATTGCCGGCAGCAGGGCCTATATTAGAGATAGATTCCGGGCCTTAGTTAGGGACAGCGTCAGGGCTTACTTTGGGACAGTTTCAGGACCTTGGTAAGACATGGGTCAGGATATTAGCTCAGGATAATGTCAGGACGTTATATATTGACTGCAGCAGGGCCTTAGAGACAGTGTCTCAGCCTGACTTAGGACTAGCATCAGAGCCTTTGTTAAGTACAGTGTCAGGGACTGAGTTAGGCGTAGTGTCAGGGCCTTAGTTAGGGACAGGGTCAGGGCCTGAGTTAGGACGAGCCTCCAGGCCTCAGTTAGGGCCAGGGTCACGGCCTCGGGACTAATTTTAGGGCCTTAGTTAGGAACAGCATCAGGGATTTATTTAGCATAAGAAGCTCAACATTAGTTAAAGACAAGGTTAGGTTAAGGTCTAGGGATTGTGTCAGGGCATGACCTAGGGATAGTGTCAAGACCTTAGTTACTTAGGGCATCAGGGCCTAATTTTGGACCAGTGTCAGGGCTTCAGGTAGGGATAGCGTCAGAGCCTGACTTAGGGAGAGCGACAGGGCTTGAGTGAGGCCTAGTGTCAGAGCCTTTGCTAGGGATAGTATCAGGGCATGACTTAGGAGCAGCATAAGGGCCTTGGTAGGATCAGCCTCAGGGGCTTTGTTAAAGACATTATCAGGGCCTCTGTTAGGGACAGCCTTAGGGCCTCCCTTAGGGACAGCGTCAGGGCTTACTTAGGGACAGTTTCAGGAGCTTGGTAAGAGATGGGTCCGGAAATTACCTCAGGATAGTGTCAGGACATTAGATATTGACGGCAGCAGGGCCTTAGTTAGGGACAGTGTCAAGGCCTTAGTTAGTACTGGCATCTGGGCCTCTGTTAGGTACAGTGTCAGGGCCTGAGTTAGGAATACTGTTAGGGCCTTAGTTAGGGACAGTATCACGGCCTTGGGACTAAATTCAGGGCCTGAGGTAGTCACAGCATAAGGGCTTTAGTTAGCATAAGAGGCAGGACATTTGCTAGGGACAGGGTTAGGGTAAAGTTTAGGGATCGTGTCAGGAAATGACCTAGGGATAGTGTCAAGAGCTTAGTTACAGTATCAGGGCCTTATTTAGGACCCGTGTCAGGGCTTCAGGTAGGGACAGCGTCAGTGCCTGAGTCTGGGAGAGCAACAGGGCCTGAGTGAGGCCTAGCGTCAGGCCCATAGCTGGGGACACTGTCAGGGCATGATGTAGGAGCAGCATCAGGGCCTTTGTTGCATCAGCATTAGTGTCTTAGTTACAGACATGATCAGGGCCTGAGTTAGTCACAGCGTCAAGGCCTCAGTTAGGCATAGCTTCAGGGACTGAGTTACGGACAGCCTCAGGTCTTCACTTAGGAACAGCGACAGGGCTTCCTTAGGGACGGTGTCAGGACCTTGGTTAGAAATGGGTCAGGATATTAGCTCAGGATAGCGTCCGGATTTTAGTTATTGCCGGCAGCAGGGCCTATATTAGAGATAGATTCCGGGCCTTAGTTAGGGACAGTGTCAGGGCCTTAATTAGGACTAGTCTGGGCCTTAGTTAGGGAGAGCATTACGGCTTCGGTGAGGATAAGGGGCAGGACGTTAGCTCGGGACAGAGTCAGGTTCCAGGCCAGTGGTAGTGTCAGGATGTGAGCTAGGGATAGGGTGAAGACCTTAGTCATTGAGAGCATCAGGGCCTTAGTTAGGACCAGCGTCAGGGCCTTCATCAGGACCAGTGTCAGGGCTTCACGTACGGACAGCGTCAGAGCCTAACTAAGGTACGGCAACGGGGCCTAAGTGAGGCCTATCTTTAGGGCCTGAGTTAGGGGCAGTGTCAGGGCATGACTTAGGAGCCGTATAAGGGCCTCTGTAGGATCAGCATTAGGGTCTTCGTTAAAGACATTCTCAGGGCCTCTGTTAGGGACCGCCTCAGGGCCTCACTTAGGGACAGCGTCAGGGCTTACTTTGGGACAGTTTCAGGACCTTGGTAAGACATGGGTCAGGATATTAGCTCGGGATAATGTCAGGACTTTAGATATTGACTGCAGCAGGGCCTTAGAGACAGTGTCTCAGCCTGACTTAGGACTAGCATCAGAGCCTTTGTTAGGTACAGTGTCAGGGACTGAGTTAGGTGTAGTGTCAGGGCCTTAGTTAGGGACAGTGTCAGGGCCTGAGTTAGGACGAGCCTCCAGGCCTCAGTTAGGGCCAGGGTCACGGCCTCGGGACTAATTTTAGGGCCTTAGTTAGGAAGAGCATCAGGGATTTATTTAGCATAAGAAGCTCAACATTAGTTAAAGACAAGGTTAGGTTACGGTCTAGGGATTGTGTCAGGGCATGACTTAGGGATAGTGTCAAGACCTTAGTTACTTAGGGCATCAGGGCCTAATTTAGGCCCAGTGTCAGGGCTTCAGGTAGGGATAGCGTCAGAGCCTGACTTAGGGAGAGCGACAGGGCTTGAGTGAGGCCTAGTGTCAGAGCCTTAGCTAGGGATAGTATCAGGGCATGACTTAGGAGCAGCATAAGGGCCTTGGTAGGATCAGCCTCAGGGGCTTGGTTAAAGACATTATCAGGGCCTCTGTTAGGGACAGCCTTAGGGCCTCCCTTAGGGACAGCGTCAGGGCTTACTTAGGGAGAGTTTCAGGAGCTTGGTAAGAGATGGGTCCGGAAATTACCTCAGGATAGTGTCAGGACATTAGATATTGACGGCAGCAGGGCCTTAGTTAGGGACAGTGTCAAGGCCTTAGTTAGTACTGGCATCTGGGCCTCTGTTAGGTACAGTGTCAGGGCCTGAGTTAGGAATAGTGTTAGGGCCTTAGTTAGGGACAGTATCACGGCCTTGGGGCTAAATTCAGGGCCTGAGGTAGTCACAGCCTAAGGGCTTTAGTTAGCATAAGAGGCAGGACATTTGCTAGGGACAGGGTTAGGGTAAAGTTTAGGGATCGTGTCAGGAAATGACCTAGGGATAGTGTTAAGAGCTTAGTTACAGTATCAGGGCCTTATTTAGGACCCGTGTCAGGGCTTCAGGTAGGGACAGCGTCAGTGCCTGACTCTGGGAGAGCAACAGGGCCTGAGTGAGGCCTAGCGTCAGGCCCATAGCTGGGGACACTGTCAGGGCATGATGTAGGAGCAGCATCAGGGCCTTTGTTGCATCAGCATTAGTGTCTTAGTTACAGACATGATCAGGGCCTGAGTTAGTCACAGCGTCAAGGCCTCAGTTAGGCATAGGTTCAGGGACTGAGTTACGGACAGCCTCAGGTCTTCACTTAGGAACAGCGACAGGGCTTTCTTAGGGACGGTGTCAGGACCTTGGTTAGAAATGGGTCAGGATATTAGCTCAGGATAGCGTCCGGATTTTAGTTATTGCCGGCAGCAGGGCCTATATTAGAGATAGATTCCGGGCCTTAGTTAGGGACAGCGTCAGGGCTTACTTTGGGACAGTTTCAGGACCTTGGTAAGACATGGGTCAGGATATTAGCTCAGGATAATGTCAGGACGTTATATATTGACTGCAGCAGGGCCTTAGAGACAGTGTCTCAGCCTGACTTAGGACTAGCATCAGAGCCTTTGTTAGGTACAGTGTCAGGGACTGAGTTAGGCGTAGTGTCAGGGCCTTAGTTAGGGACAGGGTCAGGGCCTGAGTTAGGACGAGCCTCCAGGCCTCAGTTAGGGCCAGGGTCACGGCCTCGGGACTAATTTTAGGGCCTTAGTTAGGAACAGCATCAGGGATTTATTTAGCATAAGAAGCTCAACATTAGTTAAAGACAAGGTTAGGTTAAGGTCTAGGGATTGTGTCAGGGCATGACCTAGGGATAGTGTCAAGACCTTAGTTACTTAGGGCATCAGGGCCTAATTTTGGACCAGTGTCAGGGCTTCAGGTAGGGATAGCGTCAGAGCCTGACTTAGGGAGAGCGACAGGGCTTGAGTGAGGCCTAGTGTCAGAGCCTTTGCTAGGGATAGTATCAGGGCATGACTTAGGAGCAGCATAAGGGCCTTGGTAGGATCAGCCTCAGGGGCTTTGTTAAAGACATTATCAGGGCCTCTGTTAGGGACAGCCTTAGGGCCTCCCTTAGGGACAGCGTCAGGGCTTACTTAGGGACAGTTTCAGGAGCTTGGTAAGAGATGGGTCCGGAAATTACCTCAGGATAGTGTCAGGACATTAGATATTGACGGCAGCAGGGCCTTAGTTAGGGACAGTGTCAAGGCCTTAGTTAGTACTGGCATCTGGGCCTCTGTTAGGTACAGTGTCAGGGCCTGAGTTAGGAATACTGTTAGGGCCTTAGTTAGGGACAGTATCACGGCCTTGGGACTAAATTCAGGGCCTGAGGTAGTCACAGCATAAGGGCTTTAGTTAGCATAAGAGGCAGGACATTTGCTAGGGACAGGGTTAGGGTAAAGTTTAGGGATCGTGTCAGGAAATGACCTAGGGATAGTGTCAAGAGCTTAGTTACAGTATCAGGGCCTTATTTAGGACCCGTGTCAGGGCTTCAGGTAGGGACAGCGTCAGTGCCTGACTCTGGGAGAGCAACAGGGCCTGAGTGAGGCCTAGCGTCAGGCCCATAGCTGGGGACACTGTCAGGGCATGATGTAGGAGCAGCATCAGGGCCTTTGTTGCATCAGCATTAGTGTCTTAGTTACAGACATGATCAGGGCCTGAGTTAGTCACAGCGTCAAGGCCTCAGTTAGGCATAGCTTCAGGGACTGAGTTACGGACAGCCTCAGGTCTTCACTTAGGAACAGCGACAGGGCTTCCTTAGGGACGGTGTCAGGACCTTGGTTAGAAATGGGTCAGGATATTAGCTCAGGATAGCGTCCGGATTTTAGTTATTGCCGGCAGCAGGGCCTATATTAGAGATAGATTCCGGGCCTTAGTTAGGGACAGTGTCAGGGCCTTAATTAGGACTAGTCTGGGCCTTAGTTAGGGAGAGCATTACGGCTTCGGTGAGGATAAGGGGCAGGACGTTAGCTCGGGACAGAGTCAGGTTCCAGGCCAGTGGTAGTGTCAGGCTGTGAGCTAGGGATAGGGTGAAGACCTTAGTCATTGAGAGCATCAGGGCCTTAGTTAGGACCAGCGTCAGGGCCTTCATCAGGACCAGTGTCAGGGCTTCACGTACGGACAGCGTCAGAGCCTAACTAAGGTACGGCAACGGGGCCTAAGTGAGGCCTATCTTTAGGGCCTGAGTTAGGGGCAGTGTCAGGGCATGACTTAGGAGCCGTATAAGGGCCTCTGTAGGATCAGCATTAGGGTCTTCGTTAAAGACATTCTCAGGGCCTCTGTTAGGGACCGCCTCAGGGCCTCACTTAGGGACAGCGTCAGGGCTTACTTTGGGACAGTTTCAGGACCTTGGTAAGACATGGGTCAGGATATTAGCTCGGGATAATGTCAGGACTTTAGATATTGACTGCAGCAGGGCCTTAGAGACAGTGTCTCAGCCTGACTTAGGACTAGCATCAGAGCCTTTGTTAGGTACAGTGTCAGGGACTGAGTTAGGTGTAGTGTCAGGGCCTTAGTTAGGGACAGTGTCAGGGCCTGAGTTAGGACGAGCCTCCAGGCCTCAGTTAGGGCCAGGGTCACGGCCTCGGGACTAATTTTAGGGCCTTAGTTAGGAAGAGCATCAGGGATTTATTTAGCATAAGAAGCTCAACATTAGTTAAAGACAAGGTTAGGTTAAGGTCTAGGGATTGTGTCAGGGCATGACCTAGGGATAGTGTCAAGACCTTAGTTACTTAGGGCATCAGGGCCTAATTTAGGACCAGTGTCAGGGCTTCAGGTAGGGATAGCGTCAGAGCCTGACTTAGGGAGAGCGACAGGGCTTGAGTGAGGCCTAGTGTCAGAGCCTTAGCTAGGGATAGTATCAGGGCATGACTTAGGAGCAGCATAAGGGCCTTGGTAGGATCAGCCTCAGGGGCTTTGTTAAAGACATTATCAGGGCCTCTGTTAGGGACAGCCTTAGGGCCTCCCTTAGGGACAGCGTCAGGGCTTACTTAGGGACAGTTTCAGGAGCTTGGTAAGAGATGGGTCCGGAAATTACCTCAGGATAGTGTCAGGACATTAGATATTGACGGCAGCAGGGCCTTAGTTAGGGACAGTGTCAAGGCCTTAGTTAGTACTGGCATCTGGGCCTCTGTTAGGTACAGTGTCAGGGCCTGAGTTAGGAATAGTGTTAGGTCCTTAGTTAGGGACAGTATCACGGACTTGGGGCTAAATTCAGGGCCTGAGGTAGTCACAGCCTAAGGGCTTTAGTTAGCATAAGAGGCAGGACATTTGCTAGGGACAGGGTTAGGGTAAAGTTTAGGGATCGTGTCAGGAAATGACCTAGGGATAGTGTCAAGAGCTTAGTTACAGTATCAGGGCCTTATTTAGGACCCGTGTCAGGGCTTCAGGTAGGGACAGCGTCAGTGCCTGACTCTGGGAGAGCAACAGGGCCTGAGTGAGGCCTAGCGTCAGGCCCATAGCTGGGGACACTGTCAGGGCATGATGTAGGAGCAGCATCAGGGCCTTTGTTGCATCAGCATTAGTGTCTTAGTTACAGACATGATCAGGGCCTGAGTTAGTCACAGCGTCAAGGCCTCAGTTAGGCATAGCTTCAGGGACTGAGTTATGGACACCCTCAGGTCTTCACTTAGGAACAGCGACAGGGCTTCCTTAGGGACGGTGTCAGGACCTTGGTTAGAAATGGGTCAGGATATTAGCTCAGGATAGTGTCCGGATTTTAGTTATTGCCGGCAGCAGGGCCTATATTAGAGATAGATTCCGGGCCTTAGTTAGGGACAGCGTCAGGGCTTACTTTGGGACCGTTTCAGGACCTTGGTAAGACATGGGTCAGGATATTAGCTCAGGGTAATGTCAGGACGTTATATATTGACTGCAGCAGGGCCTTAGAGACAGTGTCTCAGCCTGACTTAGGACTAGCATCAGAGCCTTTGTTAGGTACAGTGTCAGGGACTGAGTTAGGCGTAGTGTCAGGGCCTTAGTTAGGGACAGGGTCAGGGCCTGAGTTAGGACGAGCCTCCAGGCCTCAGTTAGGGCCAGGGTCACGGCCTCGGGACTAATTTTAGGGCCTTAGTTAGGAACAGCATCAGGGATTTATTTAGCATAAGAAGCTCAACATTAGTTAAAGACAAGGTTAGGTTAAGGTCTAGGGATTGTGTCAGGGCATGACCTAGGGATAGTGTCAAGACCTTAGTTACTTAGGGCATCAGGGCCTAATTTAGGACCAGTGTCAGGGCTTCAGGTAGGGATAGCGTCAGAGCCTGACTTAGGGAGAGCGACAGGGCTTGAGTGAGGCCTAGTGTCAGAGCCTTAGTTAGGGATAGTATCAGGGCATGACTTAGGAGCAGCATAAGGGACTTGGTAGGATCAGTCTCAGGGGCTTTGTTAAAGACATTATCAGGGCCTCTGTTAGGGACAGCCTTAGGACCTCACTTAGGGACAGCGTCAGGGCTTACTTAGGGACAGTTTCAGGACCTTGGTAAGACATGGGTCAGTATATTAGCTCAGGATAATGTCAGGCCTTTAGATATTGACTGCAGCAGGGCCTTAGAGACAGTGTCTCAGCCTGACTTAGGACTAGCATCAGAGCCTTTGTTAGGTACAGTGTCAGGGCCTGAGTTCGGACGAGCCTCCAGGCCTCAGTTAGGGCCAGGGTCACGGCCTCGGGACTAACTTTAGGGCCTTAGTTAGGAACAGCATCAGGGATTTATTTAGCATAGGAAGCTCAACATTAGTTAAAGACAAGGTTAGATTAAGGTCTAGGGATTGTGTCAGGGCATGACCTAGGGATAGTGTCAAGACCTTAGTTACTTAGGGCATCAGGGCCTAATTTAGGCCCAGTGTCAGGGCTTCAGGTAGGGATAGCGTCAGAGCCTGACTTAGGGAGAGCGACAGGGCTTGAGTGAGGCCTAGTGTCAGAGCCTTAGCTAGGGATAGTATCAGGGCATGACTTAGGAGCAATATAAGGGCCTTGGTAGGATCAGTCTCAGGGGCTTTGTTAAAGACATTATCAGGGCCTCTGTTAGGGACAGCCTTAGGACCTCCCTTAGGGACAGCGTCAGGGCTTACTTAGGGACAGTTTCAGGACCTTGGTAAGACATGGGTCAGGATATTAGCTTAGGATAATGTCAGGCCTTTAGATATTGACTGCAGCAGGGCCTTAGAGACAGTGTCTCAGCCTGACTTAGGACTAGCATCAGAGCCTTTGTTAGGTACAGTGTCAGGGCCTGAGTTCGGACGAGCCTCCAGGCCTTAGTTAGGGCCAGGTTCACGGCCTCGGGACTAATTTTAGGGCCTTAGTTAGGAAGAGCATCAGGGATTTATTTAGCATAAGAAGCTCAACATTAGTTAAAGACAAGGTTAGGTTAAGGTCTAGGGATTGTGTCAGGGCATGACCTAGGGATAGTGTCAAGACCTTAGTTACTTAGGGCATCAGGGCCTAATTTAGGACCAGTGTCAGGGCTTCAGGTAGGGATAGCGTCAGAGCCTGACTTAGGGAGAGCGACAGGGCTTGAGTGAGGCCTAGTGTCAGAGCCTTAGCTAGGGATAGTATCAGGGCATGACTTAGGAGCAGCATAAGGGCCTTGGTAGGATCAGCCTCAGGGGCTTTGTTAAAGACATTATCAGGGCCTCTGTTAGGGACAGCCTTAGGGCCTCCCTTAGGGACAGCGTCAGGGCTTACTTAGGGACAGTTTCAGGAGCTTGGTAAGAGATGGGTCCGGAAATTACCTCAGGATAGTGTCAGGACATTAGATATTGACGGCAGCAGGGCCTTAGTTAGGGACAGTGTCAAGGCCTTAGTTAGTACTGGCATCTGGGCCTCTGTTAGGTACAGTGTCAGGGCCTGAGTTAGGAATACTGTTAGGGCCTTAGTTAGGGACAGTATCACGGCCTTGGGACTAAATTCAGGGCCTGAGGTAGTCACAGCATAAGGGCTTTAGTTAGCATAAGAGGCAGGACATTTGCTAGGGACAGGGTTAGGGTAAAGTTTAGGGATCGTGTCAGGAAATGACCTAGGGATAGTGTCAAGAGCTTAGTTACAGTATCAGGGCCTTATTTAGGACCCGTGTCAGGGCTTCAGGTAGGGACAGCGTCAGTGCCTGACTCTGGGAGAGCAACAGGGCCTGAGTGAGGCCTAGCGTCAGGCCCATAGCTGGGGACACTGTCAGGGCATGATGTAGGAGCAGCATCAGGGCCTTTGTTGCATCAGCATTAGTGTCTTAGTTACAGACATGATCAGGGCCTGAGTTAGTCACAGCGTCAAGGCCTCAGTTAGGCATAGCTTCAGGGACTGAGTTACGGACAGCCTCAGGTCTTCACTTAGGAACAGCGACAGGGCTTCCTTAGGGACGGTGTCAGGACCTTGGTTAGAAATGGGTCAGGATATTAGCTCAGGATAGCGTCCAGATTTTAGTTATTGCCGGCAGCAGGGCCTATCTTAGAGATAGATTCCGGGCCTTAGTTAGGGACAGTGTCAGGGCCTTAATTAGGACTAGTCTGGGCCTTAGTTAGGGAGAGCATTACGGCTTCGGTGAGGATAAGGGGCAGGACGTTAGCTCGGGACAGAGTCAGGTTCCAGGCCAGTGGTAGTGTCAGGATGTGAGCTAGGGATAGGGTGAAGACCTTAGTCATTGAGAGCATCAGGGCCTTAGTTAGGACCAGCGTCAGGGCCTTCATCAGGACCAGTGTCAGGGCTTCACGTACGGACAGCGTCAGAGCCTAACTAAGGTACGGCAACGGGGCCTAAGTGAGGCCTATCTTTAGGGCCTGAGTTAGGGGCAGTGTCAGGGCATGACTTAGGAGCCGTATAAGGGCCTCTGTAGGATCAGCATTAGGGTCTTCGTTAAAGACATTCTCAGGGCCTCTGTTAGGGACCGCCTCAGGGCCTCACTTAGGGACAGCGTCAGGGCTTACTTTGGGACAGTTTCAGGACCTTGGTAAGACATGGGTCAGGATATTAGCTCGGGATAATGTCAGGACTTTAGATATTGACTGCAGCAGGGCCTTAGAGACAGTGTCTCAGCCTGACTTAGGACTAGCATCAGAGCCTTTGTTAGGTACAGTGTCAGGGACTGAGTTAGGTGTAGTGTCAGGGCCTTAGTTAGGGACAGTGTCAGGGCCTGAGTTAGGACGAGCCTCCAGGCCTCAGTTAGGGCCAGGGTCACGGCCTCGGGACTAATTTTAGGGCCTTAGTTAGGAAGAGCATCAGGGATTTATTTAGCATAAGAAGCTCAACATTAGTTAAAGACAAGGTTAGGTTACGGTCTAGGGATTGTGTCAGGGCATGACCTAGGGATAGTGTCAAGACCTTAGTTACTTCGGGCATCAGGGCCTAATTTAGGCCCAGTGTCAGGGCTTCAGGTAGGGATAGCGTCAGAGCCTGACTTAGGGAGAGCGACAGGGCTTGAGTGAGGCCTAGTGTCAGAGCCTTAGCTAGGGATAGTATCAGGGCATGACTTAGGAGCAGCATAAGGGCCTTGGTAGGATGAGCCTCAGGGGCTTTGTTAAAGACATTATCAGGGCCTCTGTTAGGGACAGCCTTAGGGCCTCCCTTAGGGACAGCGTCAGGGCTTACTTAGGGACAGTTTCAGGAGCTTGGTAAGAGATGGGTCCGGAAATTACCTCAGGATAGTGTCAGGACATTAGATATTGACGGCAGCAGGGCCTTAGTTAGGGACAGTGTCAAGGCCTTAGTTAGTACTGGCATCTGGGCCTCTGTTAGGTACAGTGTCAGGGCCTGAGTTAGGAATAGTGTTAGGTCCTTAGTTAGGGACAGTATCACGGCCTTGGGGCTAAATTCAGGGCCTGAGGTAGTCACAGCCTAAGGGCTTTAGTTAGCATAAGAGGAAGGACATTTGCTAGGTACAGGGTTAGGGTAAAGTTTAGGGATCGTGTCAGGAAATGACCTAGGGATAGTGTCAAGAGCTTAGTTACAGTATCAGGGCCTTATTTAGGACCCGTGTCAGGGCTTCAGGTAGGGACAGCGTCAGTGCCTGACTCTGGGAGAGCAACAGGGCCTGAGTGAGGCCTAGCGTCAGGCCCATAGCTGGGGACACTGTCAGGGCATGATGTAGGAGCAGCATCAGGGCCTTTGTTGCATCAGCATTAGTGTCTTAGTTACAGACATGATCAGGGCCTGAGTTAGTCACAGCGTCAAGGCCTCAGTTAGGCATAGCTTCAGGGACTGAGTTACGGACAGCCTCAGGTCTTCACTTAGGAACAGCGACAGGGCTTCCTTAGGGACGGTGTCAGGACCTTGGTTAGAAATGGGTCAGGATATTAGCTCAGGATAGCGTCCGGATTTTAGTTATTGCCGGCAGCAGGGCCTATAATTAGAGATAGATTCCGGGCCTTAGTTAGGGACAGTGTCAGGGCCTTAATTAGGACTAGTCTGGGCCTTAGTTAGGGAGAGCATTACGGCTTCGGTGAGGATAAGGGGCAGGACGTTAGCTCGGGACAGAGTCAGGTTCCAGGCCAGTGGTAGTGTCAGGATGTGAGCTAGGGATAGGGTGAAGACCTTAGTTATTGAGAGCATCCGGGCCTTAGTTAGGACCAGCGTCAGGGCCTTCATCAGGACCAGTGTCAGGGCTTCACGTACGGACAGCGTCAGAGCCTAACTAAGGTACGGCAACGGGGCCTAAGTGAGGCCTATCTTTAGGGCCTGAGTTAGGGGCAGTGTCAGGGCATGACTTAGGAGCCGTATAAGGGCCTCTGTAGGATCAGCATTAGGGTCTTCGTTAAAGACATTCTCAGGGCCTCTGTTAGGGACCGCCTCAGGGCCTCACTTAGGGACAGCGTCAGGGCTTACTTTGGGACAGTTTCAGGACCTTGGTAAGACATGGGTCAGGATATTAGCTCGGGATAATGTCAGGACTTTAGATATTGACTGCAGCAGGGCCTTAGAGACAGTGTCTCAGCCTGACTTAGGACTAGCATCAGAGCCTTTGTTAGGTACAGTGTCAGGGACTGAGTTAGGCGTAGTGTCAGGGCCTTAGTTAGGGACAGGGTCAGGGCTTGAGTTAGGACGAGCCTCCAGGCCTCAGTTAGGGCCAGGGTCATGGCCTCGGGACTAATTTTAGGGCCTTAGTTAGGAAGAGCATCAGGGATTTATTTAGCATAAGAAGCTCAACATTAGTTAAAGACAAGGTTAGGTTACGGTCTAGGGATTGTGTCAGGGCATGACCTAGGGATAGTGTCAAGACCTTAGTTACTTAGGGCATCAGGGCCTAATTTAGGACCAGTGTCAGGGCTTCAGGTAGGGATAGCGTCAGAGCCTGACTTAGGGAGAGCGACAGGGCTTGAGTGAGGCCTAGTGTCAGAGCCTTAGCTAGGGATAGTATCAGGGCATGACTTAGGAGCAGCATAAGGGCATTGGTAGGATGAGCCTCAGGGGCTTTGTTAAAGACATTATCAGGGCCTCTGTTAGGGACAGCCTTAGGGCCTCCCTTAGGGACAGCGTCAGGGCTTACTTAGGGACAGTTTCAGGAGCTTGGTAAGAGATGGGTCCGGAAATTACCTCAGGATAGTGTCAGGACATTAGATATTGACGGCAGCAGGGCCTTAGTTAGGGACAGTGTCAAGGCCTTAGTTAGTACTAGCATCTGGGCCTCTGTTAGGTACAGTGTCAGGGCCTGAGTTAGGAATAGTGTTAGGGCCTTAGTTAGGGACAGTATCACGGCCTTGGGACTAAATTCAGGGCCTGAGGTAGTCACAGCCTAAGGGCTTTAGTTAGCATAAGAGGCAGGACATTTGCTAGGGACAGGGTTAGGGTAAAGTTTAGGGATCGTGTCAGGAAATGACCTAGGGATAGTGTCAAGAGCTTAGTTACAGTATCAGGGCCTTATTTAGGACCCGTGTCAGGGCTTCAGGTAGGGACAGCGTCAGTGCCTGACTCTGGGAGAGCAACAGGGCCTGAGTGAGGCCTAGCGTCAGGCCCATAGCTGGGGACACTGTCAGGGCATGATGTAGGAGCAGCATCAGGGCCTTTGTTGCATCAGCATTAGTGTCTTAGTTACAGACATGATCAGGGCCTGAGTTAGTCACAGCGTCAAGGCCTCAGTTAGGCATAGCTTCAGGGACTGAGTTACGGACAGCCTCAGGTCTTCACTTAGGAACAGCGACAGGGCTTCCTTAGGGACGGTGTCAGGACCTTGGTTAGAAATGGGTCAGGATATTAGCTCAGGATAGTGTCCGGATTTTAGTTATTGCCGGCAGCAGGGCCTATATTAGAGATAGATTCCGGGCCTTAGTTAGGGACAGCGTCAGGGCTTACTTTGGGACAGTTTCAGGACCTTGGTAAGACATGGGTCAGGATATTAGCTCAGGATAATGTCAGGACGTTATATATTGACTGCAGCAGGGCCTTAGAGACAGTGTCTCAGCCTGACTTAGGACTAGCATCAGAGCCTTTGTTAGGTACAGTGTCAGGGACTGAGTTAGGCGTAGTGTCAGGGCCTTAGTTAGGGACAGGGTCAGGGCCTGAGTTAGGACGAGCCTCCAGGCCTCAGTTAGGGCCAGGGTCACGGCCTCGGGACTAATTTTAGGGCCTTAGTTAGGAACAGCATCAGGGATTTATTTAGCGTAAGAAGCTCAACGTTAGTTAAAGACAAGGTTAGGTTAAGGTCTAGGGATTGTGTCAGGGCATGACCTAGGGATAGTGTCAAGACCTTAGTTACTTAGGGCATCAGGGCCTAATTTAGGACCAGTGTCAGGGCTTCAGGTAGGGATAGCGTCAGAGCCTGACTTAGGGAGAGCGACAGGGCTTGAGTGAGGCCTAGTGTCAGAGCCTTAGCTAGGGATAGTATCAGGGCATGACTTAGGAGCAATATAAGGGCCTTGGTAGGATCAGTCTCAGGGGCTTTGTTAAAGACATTATCAGGGCCTCTGTTAGGGACAGCCTTAGGACCTCCCTTAGGGACAGCGTCAGGGCTTACTTAGGGACAGTTTCAGGACCTTGGTAAGACATGGGTCAGGATATTAGCTTAGGATAATGTCAGGCCTTTAGATATTGACTGCAGCAGGGCCTTAGAGACAGTGTCTCAGCCTGACTTAGGACTAGCATCAGAGCCTTTGTTAGGTACAGTGTCAGGGCCTGGGTTCGGACGAGCCTCCAGGCCTTAGTTAGGGCCAGGTTCACGGCCTCGGGACTAATTTTAGGGCCTTAGTTAGGAAGAGCATCAGGGATTTATTTAGCATAAGAAGCTCAACATTAGTTAAAGACAAGGTTAGGTTAAGGTCTAGGGATTGTGTCAGGGCATGACCTAGGGATAGTGTCAAGACCTTAGTTACTTAGGGCATCAGGGCCTAATTTAGGACCAGTGTCAGGGCTTCAGGTAGGGATAGCGTCAGAGCCTGACTTAGGGAGAGCGACAGGGCTTGAGTGAGGCCTAGTGTCAGAGCCTTAGCTAGGGATAGTATCAGGGCATGACTTAGGAGCAGCATAAGGGCCTTGGTAGGATCAGCCTCAGGGGCTTTGTTAAAGACATTATCAGGGCCTCTGTTAGGGACAGCCTTAGGGCCTCCCTTAGGGACAGCGTCAGGGCTTACTTAGGGACAGTTTCAGGAGCTTGGTAAGAGATGGGTCCGGAAATTACCTCAGGATAGTGTCAGGACATTAGATATTGACGGCAGCAGGGCCTTAGTTAGGGACAGTGTCAAGGCCTTAGTTAGTACTGGCATCTGGGCCTCTGTTAGGTACAGTGTCAGGGCCTGAGTTAGGAATACTGTTAGGGCCTTAGTTAGGGACAGTATCACGGCCTTGGGACTAAATTCAGGGCCTGAGGTAGTCACAGCATAAGGGCTTTAGTTAGCATAAGAGGCAGGACATTTGCTAGGGACAGGGTTAGGGTAAAGTTTAGGGATCGTGTCAGGAAATGACCTAGGGATAGTGTCAAGAGCTTAGTTACAGTATCAGGGCCTTATTTAGGACCCGTGTCAGGGCTTCAGGTAGGGACAGCGTCAGTGCCTGAGTCTGGGAGAGCAACAGGGCCTGAGTGAGGCCTAGCGTCAGGCCCATAGCTGGGGACACTGTCAGGGCATGATGTAGGAGCAGCATCAGGGCCTTTGTTGCATCAGCATTAGTGTCTTAGTTACAGACATGATCAGGGCCTGAGTTAGTCACAGCGTCAAGGCCTCAGTTAGGCATAGCTTCAGGGACTGAGTTACGGACAGCCTCAGGTCTTCACTTAGGAACAGCGACAGGGCTTCCTTAGGGACGGTGTCAGGACCTTGGTTAGAAATGGGTCAGGATATTAGCTCAGGATAGCGTCCGGATTTTAGTTATTGCCGGCAGCAGGGCCTATCTTAGAGATAGATTCCGGGCCTTAGTTAGGGACAGTGTCAGGGCCTTAATTAGGACTAGTCTGGGCCTTAGTTAGGGAGAGCATTACGGCTTCGGTGAGGATAAGGGGCAGGACGTTAGCTCGGGACAGAGTCAGGTTCCAGGCCAGTGGTAGTGTCAGGATGTGAGCTAGGGATAGGGTGAAGACCTTAGTCATTGAGAGCATCAGGGCCTTAGTTAGGACCAGCGTCAGGGCCTTCATCAGGACCAGTGTCAGGGCTTCACGTACGGACAGCGTCAGAGCCTAACTAAGGTACGGCAACGGGGCCTAAGTGAGGCCTATCTTTAGGGCCTGAGTTAGGGGCAGTGTCAGGGCATGACTTAGGAGCCGTATAAGGGCCTCTGTAGGATCAGCATTAGGGTCTTCGTTAAAGACATTCTCAGGGCCTCTGTTAGGGACCGCCTCAGGGCCTCACTTAGGGACAGCGTCAGGGCTTACTTTGGGACAGTTTCAGGACCTTGGTAAGACATGGGTCAGGATATTAGCTCGGGATAATGTCAGGACTTTAGATATTGACTGCAGCAGGGCCTTAGAGACAGTGTCTCAGCCTGACTTAGGACTAGCATCAGAGCCTTTGTTAGGTACAGTGTCAGGGACTGAGTTAGGTGTAGTGTCAGGGCCTTAGTTAGGGACAGTGTCAGGGCCTGAGTTAGGACGAGCCTCCAGGCCTCAGTTAGGGCCAGGGTCACGGCCTCGGGACTAATTTTAGGGCCTTAGTTAGGAAGAGCATCAGGGATTTATTTAGCATAAGAAGCTCAACATTAGTTAAAGACAAGGTTAGGTTACGGTCTAGGGATTGTGTCAGGGCATGACCTAGGGATAGTGTCAAGACCTTAGTTACTTAGGGCATCAGGGCCTAATTTAGGCCCAGTGTCAGGGCTTCAGGTAGGGATAGCGTCAGAGCCTGACTTAGGGAGAGCGACAGGGCTTGAGTGAGGCCTAGTGTCAGAGCCTTAGCTAGGGATAGTATCAGGGCATGACTTAGGAGCAGCATAAGGGCCTTGGTAGGATCAGCCTCAGGGGCTTGGTTAAAGACATTATCAGGGCCTCTGTTAGGGACAGCCTTAGGGCCTCCCTTAGGGACAGCGTCAGGGCTTACTTAGGGAGAGTTTCAGGAGCTTGGTAAGAGATGGGTCCGGAAATTACCTCAGGATAGTGTCAGGACATTAGATATTGACGGCAGCAGGGCCTTAGTTAGGGACAGTGTCAAGGCCTTAGTTAGTACTGGCATCTGGGCCTCTGTTAGGTACAGTGTCAGGGCCTGAGTTAGGAATAGTGTTAGGGCCTTAGTTAGGGACAGTATCACGGCCTTGGGGCTAAATTCAGGGCCTGAGGTAGTCACAGCCTAAGGGCTTTAGTTAGCATAAGAGGCAGGACATTTGCTAGGGACAGGGTTAGGGTAAAGTTTAGGGATCGTGTCAGGAAATGACCTAGGGATAGTGTCAAGAGCTTAGTTACAGTATCAGGGCCTTATTTAGGACCCGTGTCAGGGCTTCAGGTAGGGACAGCGTCAGTGCCTGACTCTGGGAGAGCAACAGGGCCTGAGTGAGGCCTAGCGTCAGGCCCATAGCTGGGGACACTGTCAGGGCATGATGTAGGAGCAGCATCAGGGCCTTTGTTGCATCAGCATTAGTGTCTTAGTTACAGACATGATCAGGGCCTGAGTTAGTCACAGCGTCAAGGCCTCAGTTAGGCATAGGTTCAGGGACTGAGTTACGGACACCCTCAGGTCTTCACTTAGGAACAGCGACAGGGCTTCCTTAGGGACGGTGTCAGGACCTTGGTTAGAAATGGGTCAGGATATTAGCTCAGGATAGTGTCCGGATTTTAGTTATTGCCGGCAGCAGGGCCTATATTAGAGATAGATTCCGGGCCTTAGTTAGGGACAGCGTCAGGGCTTACTTTGGGACAGTTTCAGGACCTTGGTAAGACATGGGTCAGGATATTAGCTCAGGATAATGTCAGGACGTTATATATTGACTGCAGCAGGGCCTTAGAGACAGTGTCTCAGCCTGACTTAGGACTAGCATCAGAGCCTTTGTTAGGTACAGTGTCAGGGACTGAGTTAGGCGTAGTGTCAGGGCCTTAGTTAGGGACAGGGTCAGGGCCTGAGTTAGGACGAGCCTCCAGGCCTCAGTTAGGGCCAGGGTCACGGCCTCGGGACTAATTTTAGGGCCTTAGTTAGGAACAGCATCAGGGATTTATTTAGCATAAGAAGCTCAACATTAGTTAAAGACAAGGTTAGGTTAAGGTCTAGGGATTGTGTCAGGGCATGACCTAGGGATAGTGTCAAGACCTTAGTTACTTAGGGCATCAGGGCCTAATTTTGGACCAGTGTCAGGGCTTCAGGTAGGGATAGCGTCAGAGCCTGACTTAGGGAGAGCGACAGGGCTTGAGTGAGGCCTAGTGTCAGAGCCTTTGCTAGGGATAGTATCAGGGCATGACTTAGGAGCAGCATAAGGGCCTTGGTAGGATCAGCCTCAGGGACTTTGTTAAAGACATTATCAGGGCCTCTGTTAGGGACAGCCTTAGGGCCTCCCTTAGGGACAGCGTCAGGGCTTACTTAGGGACAGTTTCAGGAGCTTGGTAAGAGATGGGTCCGGAAATTACCTCAGGATAGTGTCAGGACATTAGATATTGACGGCAGCAGGGCCTTAGTTAGGGACAGTGTCAAGGCCTTAGTTAGTACTGGCATCTGGGCCTCTGTTAGGTACAGTGTCAGGGCCTGAGTTAGGAATACTGTTAGGGCCTTAGTTAGGGACAGTATCACGGCCTTGGGACTAAATTCAGGGCCTGAGGTAGTCACAGCATAAGGGCTTTAGTTAGCATAAGAGGCAGGACATTTGCTAGGGACAGGGTTAGGGTAAAGTTTAGGGATCGTGTCAGGAAATGACCTAGGGATAGTGTCAAGAGCTTAGTTACAGTATCAGGGCCTTATTTAGGACCCGTGTCAGGGCTTCAGGTAGGGACAGCGTCAGTGCCTGACTCTGGGAGAGCAACAGGGCCTGAGTGAGGCCTAGCCTCAGGCCCATAGCTGGGGACACTGTCAGGGCATGATGTAGGAGCAGCATCAGGGCCTTTGTTGCATCAGCATTAGTGTCTTAGTTACAGACATGATCAGGGCCTGAGTTAGTCACAGCGTCAAGGCCTCAGTTAGGCATAGCTTCAGGGACTGAGTTACGGACAGCCTCAGGTCTTCACTTAGGAACAGCGACAGGGCTTCCTTAGGGACGGTGTCAGGACCTTGGTTAGAAATGGGTCAGGATATTAGCTCAGGATAGCGTCCGGATTTTAGTTATTGCCGGCAGCAGGGCCTATATTAGAGATAGATTCCGGGCCTTAGTTAGGGACAGTGTCAGGGCCTTAATTAGGACTAGTCTGGGCCTTAGTTAGGGAGAGCATTACGGCTTCGGTGAGGATAAGGGGCAGGACGTTAGCTCGGGACAGAGTCAGGTTCCAGGCCAGTGGTAGTGTCAGGATGTGAGCTAGGGATAGGGTGAAGACCTTAGTTATTGAGAGCATCAGGGCCTTAGTTAGGACCAGCGTCAGGGCCTTCATCAGGACCAGTGTCAGGGCTTCACGTACGGACAGCGTCAGAGCCTAACTAAGGTACGGCAACGGGGCCTAAGTGAGGCCTATCTTTAGGGCCTGAGTTAGGGGCAGTGTCAGGGCATGACTTAGGAGCCGTATAAGGGCCTCTGTAGGATCAGCATTAGGGTCTTCGTTAAAGACATTCTCAGGGCCTCTGTTAGGGACCGCCTCAGGGCCTCACTTAGGGACAGCGTCAGGGCTTACTTTGGGACAGTTTCAGGACCTTGGTAAGACATGGGTCAGGATATTAGCTCGGGATAATGTCAGGACTTTAGATATTGACTGCAGCAGGGCCTTAGAGACAGTGTCTCAGCCTGACTTAGGACTAGCATCAGAGCCTTTGTTAGGTACAGTGTCAGGGACTGAGTTAGGCGTAGTGTCAGGGCCTTAGTTAGGGACAGGGTCAGGGCTTGAGTTAGGACGAGCCTCCAGGCCTCAGTTAGGGCCAGGGTCATGGCCTCGGGACTAATTTTAGGGCCTTAGTTAGGAAGAGCATCAGGGATTTATTTAGCATAAGAAGCTCAACATTAGTTAAAGACAAGGTTAGGTTACGGTCTAGGGATTGTGTCAGGGCATGACCTAGGGATAGTGTCAAGACCTTAGTTACTTAGGGCATCAGGGCCTAATTTAGGACCAGTGTCAGGGCTTCAGGTAGGGATAGCGTCAGAGCCTGACTTAGGGAGAGCGACAGGGCTTGAGTGAGGCCTAGTGTCAGAGCCTTAGCTAGGGATAGTATCAGGGCATGACTTAGGAGCAGCATAAGGGCATTGGTAGGATGAGCCTCAGGGGCTTTGTTAAAGACATTATCAGGGCCTCTGTTAGGGACAGCCTTAGGGCCTCCCTTAGGGACAGCGTCAGGGCTTACTTAGGGACAGTTTCAGGAGCTTGGTAAGAGATGGGTCCGGAAATTACCTCAGGATAGTGTCAGGACATTAGATATTGACGGCAGCAGGGCCTTAGTTAGGGACAGTGTCAAGGCCTTAGTTAGTACTAGCATCTGGGCCTCTGTTAGGTACAGTGTCAGGGCCTGAGTTAGGAATAGTGTTAGGGCCTTAGTTAGGGACAGTATCACGGCCTTGGGACTAAATTCAGGGCCTGAGGTAGTCACAGCCTAAGGGCTTTAGTTAGCATAAGAGGCAGGACATTTGCTAGGGACAGGGTTAGGGTAAAGTTTAGGGATCGTGTCAGGAAATGACCTAGGGATAGTGTCAAGAGCTTAGTTACAGTATCAGGGCCTTATTTAGGACCCGTGTCAGGGCTTCAGGTAGGGACAGCGTCAGTGCCTGACTCTGGGAGAGCAACAGGGCCTGAGTGAGGCCTAGCGTCAGGCCCATAGCTGGGGACACTGTCAGGGCATGATGTAGGAGCAGCATCAGGGCCTTTGTTGCATCAGCATTAGTGTCTTAGTTACAGACATGATCAGGGCCTGAGTTAGTCACAGCGTCAAGGCCTCAGTTAGGCATAGCTTCAGGGACTGAGTTACGGACAGCCTCAGGTCTTCACTTAGGAACAGCGACAGGGCTTCCTTAGGGACGGTGTCAGGACCTTGGTTAGAAATGGGTCAGGATATTAGCTCAGGATAGTGTCCGGATTTTAGTTATTGCCGGCAGCAGGGCCTATATTAGAGATAGATTCCGGGCCTTAGTTAGGGACAGCGTCAGGGCTTACTTTGGGACAGTTTCAGGACCTTGGTAAGACATGGGTCAGGATATTAGCTCAGGATAATGTCAGGACGTTATATATTGACTGCAGCAGGGCCTTAGAGACAGTGTCTCAGCCTGACTTAGGACTAGCATCAGAGCCTTTGTTAGGTACAGTGTCAGGGACTGAGTTAGGCGTAGTGTCAGGGCCTTAGTTAGGGACAGGGTCAGGGCCTGAGTTAGGACGAGCCTCCAGGCCTCAGTTAGGGCCAGGGTCACGGCCTCGGGACTAATTTTAGGGCCTTAGTTAGGAACAGCATCAGGGATTTATTTAGCGTAAGAAGCTCAACGTTAGTTAAAGACAAGGTTAGGTTAAGGTCTAGGGATTGTGTCAGGGCATGACCTAGGGATAGTGTCAAGACCTTAGTTACTTAGGGCATCAGGGCCTAATTTAGGACCAGTGTCAGGGCTTCAGGTAGGGATAGCGTCAGAGCCTGACTTAGGGAGAGCGACAGGGCTTGAGTGAGGCCTAGTGTCAGAGCCTTAGCTAGGGATAGTATCAGGGCATGACTTAGGAGCAATATAAGGGCCTTGGTAGGATCAGTCTCAGGGGCTTTGTTAAAGACATTATCAGGGCCTCTGTTAGGGACAGCCTTAGGACCTCCCTTAGGGACAGCGTCAGGGCTTACTTTGGGACAGTTTCAGGACCTTGGTAAGACATGGGTCAGGATATTAGCTTAGGATAATGTCAGGCCTTTAGATATTGACTGCAGCAGGGCCTTAGAGACAGTGTCTCAGCCTGACTTAGTACTAGCATCCGAGCCTTTGTTAGGTACAGTGTCAGGGCCTGAGTTCGGACGAGCCTCCAGGCCTTAGTTAGGGCCAGGTTCACGGCCTCGGGACTAATTTTAGGGCCTTAGTTAGGAAGAGCATCAGGGATTTATTTAGCATAAGAAGCTCAACATTAGTTAAAGACAAGGTTAGGTTAAGGTCTAGGGATTGTGTCAGGGCATGACCTAGGGATAGTGTCAAGACCTTAGTTACTTAGGGCATCAGGGCCTAATTTAGGACCAGTGTCAGGGCTTCAGGTAGGGATAGCGTCAGAGCCTGACTTAGGGAGAGCGACAGGGCTTGAGTGAGGCCTAGTGTCAGAGCCTTAGCTAGGGATAGTATCAGGGCATGACTTAGGAGCAGCATAAGGGCCTTGGTAGGATGAGCCTCAGGGGCTTTGTTAAAGACATTATCAGGGCCTCTGTTAGGGACAGCCTTAGGGCCTCCCTTAGGGACAGCGTCAGGGCTTACTTAGGGACAGTTTCAGGAGCTTGGTAAGAGATGGGTCCGGAAATTACCTCAGGATAGTGTCAGGACATTAGATATTGACGGCAGCAGGGCCTTAGTTAGGGACAGTGTCAAGGCCTTAGTTAGTACTGGCATCTGGGCCTCTGTTAGGTACAGTGTCAGGGCCTGAGTTAGGAATACTGTTAGGGCCTTAGTTAGGGACAGTATCACGGCCTTGGGACTAAATTCAGGGCCTGAGGTAGTCACAGCATAAGGGCTTTAGTTAGCATAAGAGGCAGGACATTTGCTAGGGACAGGGTTAGGGTAAAGTTTAGGGATCGTGTCAGGAAATGACCTAGGGATAGTGTCAAGAGCTTAGTTACAGTATCAGGGCCTTATTTAGGACCCGTGTCAGGGCTTCAGGTAGGGACAGCGTCAGTGCCTGACTCTGGGAGAGCAACAGGGCCTGAGTGAGGCCTAGCGTCAGGCCCATAGCTGGGGACACTGTCAGGGCATGATGTAGGAGCAGCATCAGGGCCTTTGTTGCATCAGCATTAGTGTCTTAGTTACAGACATGATCAGGGCCTGAGTTAGTCACAGCGTCAAGGCCTCAGTTAGGCATAGCTTCAGGGACTGAGTTACGGACAGCCTCAGGTCTTCACTTAGGAACAGCGACAGGGCTTCCTTAGGGACGGTGTCAGGACCTTGGTTAGAAATGGGTCAGGATATTAGCTCAGGATAGTGTCCGGATTTTAGTTATTGCCGGCAGCAGGGCCTATATTAGAGATAGATTCCGGGCCTTAGTTAGGGACAGCGTCAGGGCTTACTTTGGGACAGTTTCAGGACCTTGGGAAGACATGGGTCAGGATATTAGCTCAGGATAATGTCAGGACGTTATATATTGACTGCAGCAGGGCCTTAGAGACAGTGTCTCAGCCTGACTTAGGACTAGCATCAGAGCCTTTGTTAGGTACAGTGTCAGGGACTGAGTTAGGCGTAGTGTCAGGGCCTTAGTTAGGGACAGGGTCAGGGCCTGAGTTAGGACGAGCCTCCAGGCCTCAGTTAGGGCCAGGGTCACGGCCTCGGGACTAATTTTAGGGCCTTAGTTAGGAAGAGCATCAGGGATTTATTTAGCATAAGAAGCTCAACGTTAGTTAAAGACAAGGTTAGGTTAAAGTCTAGGGATTGTGTCAGGGCATGACCTAGGGATAGTGTCAAGACCTTAGTTACTTAGGGCATCAGGGCCTAATTTAGGCCCAGTGTCAGGGCTTCAGGTAGGGATAGCGTCAGAGCCTGACTTAGGGAGAGCGACAGGGCTTGAGTGAGGCCTAGTGTCAGAGCCTTAGCTAGGGATAGTATCAGGGCATGACTTAGGAGCAGCATAAGGGCCTTGGTAGGATCAGCCTCAGGGGCTTGGTTAAAGACATTATCAGGGCCTCTGTTAGGGACAGCCTTAGGGCCTCCCTTAGGGACAGCGTCAGGGCTTACTTAGGGACAGTTTCAGGAGCTTGGTAAGAGATGGGTCCGGAAATTACCTCAGGATAGTGTCAGGACATTAGATATTGACGGCAGCAGGGCCTTAGTTAGGGACAGTGTCAAGGCCTTAGTTAGTACTGGCATCTGGGCCTCTGTTAGGTACAGTGTCAGGGCCTGAGTTAGGAATAGTGTTAGGGCCTTAGTTAGGGACAGTATCACGGCCTTGGGACTAAATTCAGGGCCTGAGGTAGTCACAGCCTAAGGGCTTTAGTTAGCATAAGAGGCAGGACATTTGCTAGGGACAGGGTTAGGGTAAAGTTTAGGGATCGTGTCAGGAAATGACCTAGGGATAGTGTCAAGAGCTTAGTTACAGTATCAGGGCCTTATTTAGGACCCGTGTCAGGGCTTCAGGTAGGGACAGCGTCAGTGCCTGACTCTGGGAGAGCAACAGGGCCTGAGTGAGGCCTAGCGTCAGGCCCATAGCTGGGGACACTGTCAGGGCATGATGTAGGAGCAGCATCAGGGCCTTTGTTGCATCAGCATTAGTGTCTTAGTTACAGACATGATCAGGGCCTGAGTTAGTCACAGCGTCAAGGCCTCAGTTAGGCATAGCTTCAGGGACTGAGTTACGGACAGCCTCAGGTCTTCACTTAGGAACAGCGACAGGGCTTCCTTAGGGACGGTGTCAGGACCTTGGTTAGAAATGGGTCAGGATATTAGCTCAGGATAGCGTCCGGATTTTAGTTATTGCCGGCAGCAGGGCCTATCTTAGAGATAGATTCCGGGCCTTAGTTAGGGACAGTGTCAGGGCCTTAATTAGGACTAGTCTGGGCCTTAGTTAGGGAGAGCATTACGGCTTCGGTGAGGATAAGGGGCAGGACGTTAGCTCGGGACAGAGTCAGGTTCCAGGCCAGTGGTAGTGTCAGGATGTGAGCTAGGGATAGGGTGAAGACCTTAGTCGTTGAGAGCATCAGGGCCTTAGTTAGGACCAGCGTCAGGGCCTTCATCAGGACCAGTGTCAGGGCTTCACGTACGGACAGCGTCAGAGCCTAACTAAGGTACGGCAACGGGGCCTAAGTGAGGCCTATCTTTAGGGCCTGAGTTAGGGGCAGTGTCAGGGCATGACTTAGGAGCCGTATAAGGGCCTCTGTAGGATCAGCATTAGGGTCTTCGTTAAAGACATTCTCAGGGCCTCTGTTAGGGACCGCCTCAGGGCCTCACTTAGGGACAGCGTCAGGGCTTACTTTGGGACAGTTTCAGGACCTTGGTAAGACATGGGTCAGGATATTAGCTCGGGATAATGTCAGGACTTTAGATATTGACTGCAGCAGGGCCTTAGAGACAGTGTCTCAGCCTGACTTAGGACTAGCATCAGAGCCTTTGTTAGGTACAGTGTCAGGGACTGAGTTAGGTGTAGTGTCAGGGCCTTAGTTAGGGACAGTGTCAGGGCCTGAGTTAGGACGAGCCTCCAGGCCTCAGTTAGGGCCAGGGTCACGGCCTCGGGACTAATTTTAGGGCCTTAGTTAGGAAGAGCATCAGGGATTTATTTAGCATAAGAAGCTCAACATTAGTTAAAGACAAGGTTAGGTTACGGTCTAGGGATTGTGTCAGGGCATGACCTAGGGATAGTGTCAAGACCTTAGTTACTTAGGGCATCAGGGCCTAATTTAGGCCCAGTGTCAGGGCTTCAGGTAGGGATAGCGTCAGAGCCTGACTTAGGGAGAGCGACAGGGCTTGAGTGAGGCCTAGTGTCAGAGCCTTAGCTAGGGATAGTATCAGGGCATGACTTAGGAGCAGCATAAGGGCCTTGGTAGGATCAGCCTCAGGGGCTTGGTTAAAGACATTATCAGGGCCTCTGTTAGGGACAGCCTTAGGGCCTCCCTTAGGGACAGCGTCAGGGCTTACTTAGGGAGAGTTTCAGGAGCTTGGTAAGAGATGGGTCCGGAAATTACCTCAGGATAGTGTCAGGACATTAGATATTGACGGCAGCAGGGCCTTAGTTAGGGACAGTGTCAAGGCCTTAGTTAGTACTGGCATCTGGGCCTCTGTTAGGTACAGTGTCAGGGCCTGAGTTAGGAATAGTGTTAGGGCCTTAGTTAGGGACAGTATCACGGCCTTGGGGCTAAATTCAGGGCCTGAGGTAGTCACAGCCTAAGGGCTTTAGTTAGCATAAGAGGCAGGACATTTGCTAGGGACAGGGTTAGGGTAAAGTTTAGGGATCGTGTCAGGAAATGACCTAGGGATAGTGTCAAGAGCTTAGTTACAGTATCAGGGCCTTATTTAGGACCCGTGTCAGGGCTTCAGGTAGGGACAGCGTCAGTGCCTGACTCTGGGAGAGCAACAGGGCCTGAGTGAGGCCTAGCGTCAGGCCCATAGCTGGGGACACTGTCAGGGCATGATGTAGGAGCAGCATCAGGGCCTTTGTTGCATCAGCATTAGTGTCTTAGTTACAGACATGATCAGGGCCTGAGTTAGTCACAGCGTCAAGGCCTCAGTTAGGCATAGGTTCAGGGACTGAGTTACGGACACCCTCAGGTCTTCACTTAGGAACAGCGACAGGGCTTCCTTAGGGACGGTGTCAGGACCTTGGTTAGAAATGGGTCAGGATATTAGCTCAGGATAGTGTCCGGATTTTAGTTATTGCCGGCAGCAGGGCCTATATTAGAGATAGATTCCGGGCCTTAGTTAGGGACAGCGTCAGGGCTTACTTTGGGACAGTTTCAGGACCTTGGTAAGACATGGGTCAGGATATTAGCTCAGGATAATGTCAGGACGTTATATATTGACTGCAGCAGGGCCTTAGAGACAGTGTCTCAGCCTGACTTAGGACTAGCATCAGAGCCTTTGTTAGGTACAGTGTCAGGGACTGAGTTAGGCGTAGTGTCAGGGCCTTAGTTAGGGACAGGGTCAGGGCCTGAGTTAGGACGAGCCTCCAGGCCTCAGTTAGGGCCAGGGTCACGGCCTCGGGACTAATTTTAGGGCCTTAGTTAGGAACAGCATCAGGGATTTATTTAGCATAAGAAGCTCAACATTAGTTAAAGACAAGGTTAGGTTAAGGTCTAGGGATTGTGTCAGGGCATGACCTAGGGATAGTGTCAAGACCTTAGTTACTTAGGGCATCAGGGCCTAATTTTGGACCAGTGTCAGGGCTTCAGGTAGGGATAGCGTCAGAGCCTGACTTAGGGAGAGCGACAGGGCTTGAGTGAGGCCTAGTGTCAGAGCCTTTGCTAGGGATAGTATCAGGGCATGACTTAGGAGCAGCATAAGGGCCTTGGTAGGATCAGCCTCAGGGACTTTGTTAAAGACATTATCAGGGCCTCTGTTAGGGACAGCCTTAGGGCCTCCCTTAGGGACAGCGTCAGGGCTTACTTAGGGACAGTTTCAGGAGCTTGGTAAGAGATGGGTCCGGAAATTACCTCAGGATAGTGTCAGGACATTAGATATTGACGGCAGCAGGGCCTTAGTTAGGGACAGTGTCAAGGCCTTAGTTAGTACTGGCATCTGGGCCTCTGTTAGGTACAGTGTCAGGGCCTGAGTTAGGAATACTGTTAGGGCCTTAGTTAGGGACAGTATCACGGCCTTGGGACTAAATTCAGGGCCTGAGGTAGTCACAGCATAAGGGCTTTAGTTAGCATAAGAGGCAGGACATTTGCTAGGGACAGGGTTAGGGTAAAGTTTAGGGATCGTGTCAGGAAATGACCTAGGGATAGTGTCAAGAGCTTAGTTACAGTATCAGGGCCTTATTTAGGACCCGTGTCAGGGCTTCAGGTAGGGACAGCGTCAGTGCCTGACTCTGGGAGAGCAACAGGGCCTGAGTGAGGCCTAGCCTCAGGCCCATAGCTGGGGACACTGTCAGGGCATGATGTAGGAGCAGCATCAGGGCCTTTGTTGCATCAGCATTAGTGTCTTAGTTACAGACATGATCAGGGCCTGAGTTAGTCACAGCGTCAAGGCCTCAGTTAGGCATAGCTTCAGGGACTGAGTTACGGACAGCCTCAGGTCTTCACTTAGGAACAGCGACAGGGCTTCCTTAGGGACGGTGTCAGGACCTTGGTTAGAAATGGGTCAGGATATTAGCTCAGGATAGCGTCCGGATTTTAGTTATTGCCGGCAGCAGGGCCTATCTTAGAGATAGATTCCGGGCCTTAGTTAGGGACAGTGTCAGGGCCTTAATTAGGACTAGTCTGGGCCTTAGTTAGGGAGAGCATTACGGCTTCGGTGAGGATAAGGGGCAGGACGTTAGCTCGGGACAGAGTCAGGTTCCAGGCCAGTGGTAGTGTCAGGATGTGAGCTAGGGATAGGGTGAAGACCTTAGTTATTGAGAGCATCAGGGCCTTAGTTAGGACCAGCGTCAGGGCCTTCATCAGGACCAGTGTCAGGGCTTCACGTACGGACAGCGTCAGAGCCTAACTAAGGTACGGCAACGGGGCCTAAGTGAGGCCTATCTTTAGGGCCTGAGTTAGGGGCAGTGTCAGGGCATGACTTAGGAGCCGTATAAGGGCCTCTGTAGGATCAGCATTAGGGTCTTCGTTAAAGACATTCTCAGGGCCTCTGTTAGGGACCGCCTCAGGGCCTCACTTAGGGACAGCGTCAGGGCTTACTTTGGGACAGTTTCAGGACCTTGGTAAGACATGGGTCAGGATATTAGCTCGGGATAATGTCAGGACTTTAGATATTGACTGCAGCAGGGCCTTAGAGACAGTGTCTCAGCCTGACTTAGGACTAGCATCAGAGCCTTTGTTAGGTACAGTGTCAGGGACTGAGTTAGGTGTAGTGTCAGGGCCTTAGTTAGGGACAGTGTCAGGGCCTGAGTTAGGACGAGCCTCCAGGCCTCAGTTAGGGCCAGGGTCACGGCCTCGGGACTAATTTTAGGGCCTTAGTTAGGAAGAGCATCAGGGATTTATTTAGCATAAGAAGCTCAACATTAGTTAAAGACAAGGTTAGGTTAAGGTCTAGGGATTGTGTCAGGGCATGACCTAGGGATAGTGTCAAGACCTTAGTTACTTAGGGCATCAGGGCCTAATTTAGGCCCAGTGTCAGGGCTTCAGGTAGGGATAGCGTCAGAGCCTGACTTAGGGAGAGCGACAGGGCTTGAGTGAGGCCTAGTGTCAGAGCCTTAGCTAGGGATAGTATCAGGGCATGACTTAGGAGCAGCATAAGGGCCTTGGTAGGATCAGCCTCAGGGGCTTTGTTAAAGACATTATCAGGGCCTCTGTTAGGGACAGCCTTAGGGCCTCCCTTAGGGACAGCGTCAGGGCTTACTTAGGGACAGTTTCAGGAGCTTGGTAAGAGATGGGTCCGGAAATTACCTCAGGATAGTGTCAGGACATTAGATATTGACGGCAGCAGGGCCTTAGTTAGGGACAGTGTCAAGGCCTTAGTTAGTACTGGCATCTGGGCCTCTGTTAGGTACAGTGTCAGGGCCTGAGTTAGGAATAGTGTTAGGTCCTTAGTTAGGGACAGTATCACGGCCTTGGGGCTAAATTCAGGGCCTGAGGTAGTCACAGCATAAGGGCTTTAGTTAGCATAAGAGGCAGGACATTTGCTAGGGACAGGGTTAGGGTAAAGTTTAGGGATCGTGTCAGGAAATGACCTAAGGATAGTGTCAAGAGCTTAGTTACAGTATCAGGGCCTTATTTAGGACCCGTGTCAGGGCTTCAGGTAGGGACAGCGTCAGTGCCTGACTCTGGGAGAGCAACAGGGCCTGAGTGAGGCCTAGCGTCAGGCCCATAGCTGGGGACACTGTCAGGGCATGATGTAGGAGCAGCATCAGGGCCTTTGTTGCATCAGCATTAGTGTCTTAGTTACAGACATGATCAGGGCCTGAGTTAGTCACAGCGTCAAGGCCTCAGTTAGGCATAGCTTCAGGGACTGAGTTATGGACACCCTCAGGTCTTCACTTAGGAACAGCGACAGGGCTTCCTTAGGGACGGTGTCAGGACCTTGGTTAGAAATGGGTCAGGATATTAGCTCAGGATAGTGTCCGGATTTTAGTTATTGCCGGCAGCAGGGCCTATATTAGAGATAGATTCCGGGCCTTAGTTAGGGACAGCGTCAGGGCTTACTTTGGGACCGTTTCAGGACCTTGGTAAGACATGGGTCAGGATATTAGCTCGGGATAATGTCAGGACTTTAGATATTGACTGCAGCAGGGCCTTAGAGACAGTGTCTCAGCCTGACTTAGGACTAGCATCAGAGCCTTTGTTAGGTACAGTGTCAGGGACTGAGTTAGGTGTAGTGTCAGGGCCTTAGTTAGGGACAGTGTCAGGGCCTGAGTTAGGACGAGCCTCCAGGCCTCAGTTAGGGCCAGGGTCACGGCCTCGGGACTAATTTTAGGGCCTTAGTTAGGAAGAGCATCAGGGATTTATTTAGCATAAGAAGCTCAACATTAGTTAAAGACAAGGTTAGGTTACGGTCTAGGGATTGTGTCAGGGCATGACCTAGGGATAGTGTCAAGACCTTAGTTACTTAGGGCATCAGGGCCTAATTTAGGCCCAGTGTCAGGGCTTCAGGTAGGGATAGCGTCAGAGCCTGACTTAGGGAGAGCGACAGGGCTTGAGTGAGGCCTAGTGTCAGAGCCTTAGCTAGGGATAGTATCAGGGCATGACTTAGGAGCAGCATAAGGGCCTTGGTAGGATCAGCCTCAGGGGCTTGGTTAAAGACATTATCAGGGCCTCTGTTAGGGACAGCCTTAGGGCCTCCCTTAGGGACAGCGTCAGGGCTTACTTAGGGAGAGTTTCAGGAGCTTGGTAAGAGATGGGTCCGGAAATTACCTCAGGATAGTGTCAGGACATTAGATATTGACGGCAGCAGGGCCTTAGTTAGGGACAGTGTCAAGGCCTTAGTTAGTACTGGCATCTGGGCCTCTGTTAGGTACAGTGTCAGGGCCTGAGTTAGGAATAGTGTTAGGGCCTTAGTTAGGGACAGTATCACGGCCTTGGGGCTAAATTCAGGGCCTGAGGTAGTCACAGCCTAAGGGCTTTAGTTAGCATAAGAGGCAGGACATTTGCTAGGGACAGGGTTAGGGTAAAGTTTAGGGATCGTGTCAGGAAATGACCTAGGGATAGTGTCAAGAGCTTAGTTACAGTATCAGGGCCTTATTTAGGACCCGTGTCAGGGCTTCAGGTAGGGACAGCGTCAGTGCCTGACTCTGGGAGAGCAACAGGGCCTGAGTGAGGCCTAGCGTCAGGCCCATAGCTGGGGACACTGTCAGGGCATGATGTAGGAGCAGCATCAGGGCCTTTGTTGCATCAGCATTAGTGTCTTAGTTACAGACATGATCAGGGCCTGAGTTAGTCACAGCGTCAAGGCCTCAGTTAGGCATAGCTTCAGGGACTGAGTTACGGACACCCTCAGGTCTTCACTTAGGAACAGCGACAGGGCTTCCTTAGGGACGGTGTCAGGACCTTGGTTAGAAATGGGTCAGGATATTAGCTCAGGATAGTGTCCGGATTTTAGTTATTGCCGGCAGCAGGGCCTATATTAGAGATAGATTCCGGGCCTTAGTTAGGGACAGCGTCAGGGCTTACTTTGGGACAGTTTCAGGACCTTGGTAAGACATGGGTCAGGATATTAGCTCAGGATAATGTCAGGACGTTATATATTGACTGCAGCAGGGCCTTAGAGACAGTGTCTCAGCCTGACTTAGGACTAGCATCAGAGCCTTTGTTAGGTACAGTGTCAGGGACTGAGTTAGGCGTAGTGTCAGGGCCTTAGTTAGGGACAGGGTCAGGGCCTGAGTTAGGACGAGCCTCCAGGCCTCAGTTAGGGCCAGGGTCACGGCCTCGGGACTAATTTTAGGGCCTTAGTTAGGAACAGCATCAGGGATTTATTTAGCATAAGAAGCTCAACATTAGTTAAAGACAAGGTTAGGTTAAGGTCTAGGGATTGTGTCAGGGCATGACCTAGGGATAGTGTCAAGACCTTAGTTACTTAGGGCATCAGGGCCTAATTTTGGACCAGTGTCAGGGCTTCAGGTAGGGATAGCGTCAGAGCCTGACTTAGGGAGAGCGACAGGGCTTGAGTGAGGCCTAGTGTCAGAGCCTTTGCTAGGGATAGTATCAGGGCATGACTTAGGAGCAGCATAAGGGCCTTGGTAGGATCAGCCTCAGGGACTTTGTTAAAGACATTATCAGGGCCTCTGTTAGGGACAGCCTTAGGGCCTCCCTTAGGGACAGTGTCAGGGCTTACTTAGGGACAGTTTCAGGAGCTTGGTAAGAGATGGGTCCGGAAATTACCTCAGGATAGTGTCAGGACATTAGATATTGACGGCAGCAGGGCCTTAGTTAGGGACAGTGTCAAGGCCTTAGTTAGTACTGGCATCTGGGCCTCTGTTAGGTACAGTGTCAGGGCCTGAGTTAGGAATACTGTTAGGGCCTTAGTTAGGGACAGTATCACGGCCTTGGGACTAAATTCAGGGCCTGAGGTAGTCACAGCATAAGGGCTTTAGTTAGCATAAGAGGCAGGACATTTGCTAGGGACAGGGTTAGGGTAAAGTTTAGGGATCGTGTCAGGAAATGACCTAGGGATAGTGTCAAGAGCTTAGTTACAGTATCAGGGCCTTATTTAGGACCCGTGTCAGGGCTTCAGGTAGGGACAGCGTCAGTGCCTGACTCTGGGAGAGCAACAGGGCCTGAGTGAGGCCTAGCCTCAGGCCCATAGCTGGGGACACTGTCAGGGCATGATGTAGGAGCAGCATCAGGGCCTTTGTTGCATCAGCATTAGTGTCTTAGTTACAGACATGATCAGGGCCTGAGTTAGTCACAGCGTCAAGGCCTCAGTTAGGCATAGCTTCAGGGACTGAGTTACGGACAGCCTCAGGTCTTCACTTAGGAACAGCGACAGGGCTTCCTTAGGGACGGTGTCAGGACCTTGGTTAGAAATGGGTCAGGATATTAGCTCAGGATAGCGTCCGGATTTTAGTTATTGCCGGCAGCAGGGCCTATCTTAGAGATAGATTCCGGGCCTTAGTTAGGGACAGTGTCAGGGCCTTAATTAGGACTAGTCTGGGCCTTAGTTAGGGAGAGCATTACGGCTTCGGTGAGGATAAGGGGCAGGACGTTAGCTCGGGACAGAGTCAGGTTCCAGGCCAGTGGTAGTGTCAGGATGTGAGCTAGGGATAGGGTGAAGACCTTAGTTATTGAGAGCATCAGGGCCTTAGTTAGGACCAGCGTCAGGGCCTTCATCAGGACCAGTGTCAGGGCTTCACGTACGGACAGCGTCAGAGCCTAACTAAGGTACGGCAACGGGGCCTAAGTGAGGCCTATCTTTAGGGCCTGAGTTAGGGGCAGTGTCAGGGCATGACTTAGGAGCCGTATAAGGGCCTCTGTAGGATCAGCATTAGGGTCTTCGTTAAAGACATTCTCAGGGCCTCTGTTAGGGACCGCCTCAGGGCCTCACTTAGGGACAGCGTCAGGGCTTACTTTGGGACAGTTTCAGGACCTTGGTAAGACATGGGTCAGGATATTAGCTCGGGATAATGTCAGGACTTTAGATATTGACTGCAGCAGGGCCTTAGAGACAGTGTCTCAGCCTGACTTAGGACTAGCATCAGAGCCTTTGTTAGGTACAGTGTCAGGGACTGAGTTAGGTGTAGTGTCAGGGCCTTAGTTAGGGACAGTGTCAGGGCCTGAGTTAGGACGAGCCTCCAGGCCTCAGTTAGGGCCAGGGTCACGGCCTCGGGACTAATTTTAGGGCCTTAGTTAGGAAGAGCATCAGGGATTTATTTAGCATAAGAAGCTCAACATTAGTTAAAGACAAGGTTAGGTTAAGGTCTAGGGATTGTGTCAGGGCATGACCTAGGGATAGTGTCAAGACCTTAGTTACTTAGGGCATCAGGGCCTAATTTAGGCCCAGTGTCAGGGCTTCAGGTAGGGATAGCGTCAGAGCCTGACTTAGGGAGAGCGACAGGGCTTGAGTGAGGCCTAGTGTCAGAGCCTTAGCTAGGGATAGTATCAGGGCATGACTTAGGAGCAGCATAAGGGCCTTGGTAGGATCAGCCTCAGGGGCTTTGTTAAAGACATTATCAGGGCCTCTGTTAGGGACAGCCTTAGGGCCTCCCTTAGGGACAGCGTCAGGGCTTACTTAGGGACAGTTTCAGGAGCTTGGTAAGAGATGGGTCCGGAAATTACCTCAGGATAGTGTCAGGACATTAGATATTGACGGCAGCAGGGCCTTAGTTAGGGACAGTGTCAAGGCCTTAGTTAGTACTGGCATCTGGGCCTCTGTTAGGTACAGTGTCAGGGCCTGAGTTAGGAATAGTGTTAGGTCCTTAGTTAGGGACAGTATCACGGCCTTGGGGCTAAATTCAGGGCCTGAGGTAGTCACAGCATAAGGGCTTTAGTTAGCATAAGAGGCAGGACATTTGCTAGGGACAGGGTTAGGGTAAAGTTTAGGGATCGTGTCAGGAAATGACCTAAGGATAGTGTCAAGAGCTTAGTTACAGTATCAGGGCCTTATTTAGGACCCGTGTCAGGGCTTCAGGTAGGGACAGCGTCAGTGCCTGACTCTGGGAGAGCAACAGGGCCTGAGTGAGGCCTAGCGTCAGGCCCATAGCTGGGGACACTGTCAGGGCATGATGTAGGAGCAGCATCAGGGCCTTTGTTGCATCAGCATTAGTGTCTTAGTTACAGACATGATCAGGGCCTGAGTTAGTCACAGCGTCAAGGCCTCAGTTAGGCATAGCTTCAGGGACTGAGTTATGGACACCCTCAGGTCTTCACTTAGGAACAGCGACAGGGCTTCCTTAGGGACGGTGTCAGGACCTTGGTTAGAAATGGGTCAGGATATTAGCTCAGGATAGTGTCCGGATTTTAGTTATTGCCGGCAGCAGGGCCTATATTAGAGATAGATTCCGGGCCTTAGTTAGGGACAGCGTCAGGGCTTACTTTGGGACCGTTTCAGGACCTTGGTAAGACATGGGTCAGGATATTAGCTCAGGGTAATGTCAGGACGTTATATATTGACTGCAGCAGGGCCTTAGAGACAGTGTCTCAGCCTGACTTAGGACTAGCATCAGAGCCTTTGTTAGGTACAGTGTCAGGGACTGAGTTAGGCGTAGTGTCAGGGCCTTAGTTAGGGACAGGGTCAGGGCCTGAGTTAGGACGAGCCTCCAGGCCTCAGTTAGGGCCAGGGTCACGGCCTCGGGACTAATTTTAGGGCCTTAGTTAGGAACAGCATCAGGGATTTATTTAGCATAAGAAGCTCAACATTAGTTAAAGACAAGGTTAGGTTAAGGTCTAGGGATTGTGTCAGGGCATGACCTAGGGATAGTGTCAAGACCTTAGTTACTTAGGGCATCAGGGCCTAATTTAGGACCAGTGTCAGGGCTTCAGGTAGGGATAGCGTCAGAGCCTGACTTAGGGAGAGCGACAGGGCTTGAGTGAGGCCTAGTGTCAGAGCCTTAGTTAGGGATAGTATCAGGGCATGACTTAGGAGCAGCATAAGGGCCTTGGTAGGATCAGTCTTAGGGGCTTTGTTAAAGACATTATCAGGGCCTCTGTTAGGGACAGCCTTAGGACCTCACTTAGGGACAGCGTCAGGGCTTACTTAGGGACAGTTTCAGGACCTTGGTAAGACATGGGTCAGTATATTAGCTCAGGATAATGTCAGGCCTTTAGATATTGACTGCAGCAGGGCCTTAGAGACAGTGTCTCAGCCTGACTTAGGACTAGCATCAGAGCCTTTGTTAGGTACAGTGTCAGGGCCTGAGTTCGGACGAGCCTCCAGGCCTCAGTTAGGGCCAGGGTCACGGCCTCGGGACTAACTTTAGGGCCTTAGTTAGGAACAGCATCAGGGATTTATTTAGCATAGGAAGCTCAACATTAGTTAAAGACAAGGTTAGATTAAGGTCTAGGGATTGTGTCAGGGCATGACCTAGGGATAGTGTCAAGACCTTAGTTACTTAGGGCATCAGGGCCTAATTTAGGCCCAGTGTCAGGGCTTCAGGTAGGGATAGCGTCAGAGCCTGACTTAGGGAGAGCGACAGGGCTTGAGTGAGGCCTAGTGTCAGAGCCTTAGCTAGGGATAGTATCAGGGCATGACTTAGGAGCAGCATAAGGGCCTTGGTAGGATCAGCCTCAGGGGCTTGGTTAAAGACATTATCAGGGCCTCTGTTAGGGACAGCCTTAGGGCCTCCCTTAGGGACAGCGTCAGGGCTTACTTAGGGACAGTTTCAGGAGCTTGGTAAGAGATGGGTCCGGAAATTACCTCAGGATAGTGTCAGGACATTAGATATTGACGGCAGCAGGGCCTTAGTTAGGGACAGTGTCAAGGCCTTAGTTAGTACTGGCATCTGGGCCTCTGTTAGGTACAGTGTCAGGGCCTGAGTTAGGAATAGTGTTAGGTCCTTAGTTAGGGACAGTATCACGGCCTTGGGGCTAAATTCAGGGCCTCAGGTAGTCACAGCCTAAGGGCTTTAGTTAGCATAAGAAGCAGGACATTTGCTAGGGACAGGGTTAGGGTAAAGTTTAGGGATCGTGTCAGGAAATGACCTAGGGATAGTGTCAAGAGCTTAGTTACAGTATCAGGGCCTTATTTAGGACCCGTGTCAGGGCTTCAGGTAGGGACAGCGTCAGTGCCTGACTCTGGGAGAGCAACAGGGCCTGAGTGAGGCCTAGCGTCAGGCCCATAGCTGGGGACACTGTCAGGGCATGATGTAGGAGCAGCATCAGGGCCTTTGTTGCATCAGCATTAGTGTCTTAGTTACAGACATGATCAGGGCCTGAGTTAGTCACAGCGTCAAGGCCTCAGTTAGGCATAGCTTCAGGGACTGAGTTATGGACACCCTCAGGTCTTCACTTAGGAACAGCGACAGGGCTTCCTTAGGGACGGTGTCAGGACCTTGGTTAGAAATGGGTCAGGATATTAGCTCAGGATAGTGTCCGGATTTTAGTTATTGCCGGCAGCAGGGCCTATATTAGAGATAGATTCCGGGCCTTAGTTAGGGACAGCGTCAGGGCTTACTTTGGGACCGTTTCAGGACCTTGGTAAGACATGGGTCAGGATATTAGCTCAGGGTAATGTCAGGACGTTATATATTGACTGCAGCAGGGCCTTAGAGACAGTGTCTCAGCCTGACTTAGGACTAGCATCAGAGCCTTTGTTAGGTACAGTGTCAGGGACTGAGTTAGGCGTAGTGTCAGGGCCTTAGTTAGGGACAGGGTCAGGGCCTGAGTTAGGACGAGCCTCCAGGCCTCAGTTAGGGCCAGGGTCACGGCCTCGGGACTAATTTTAGGGCCTTAGTTAGGAACAGCATCAGGGATTTATTTAGCATAAGAAGCTCAACATTAGTTAAAGACAAGGTTAGGTTAAGGTCTAGGGATTGTGTCAGGGCATGACCTAGGGATAGTGTCAAGACCTTAGTTACTTAGGGCATCAGGGCCTAATTTAGGACCAGTGTCAGGGCTTCAGGTAGGGATAGCGTCAGAGCCTGACTTAGGGAGAGCGACAGGGCTTGAGTGAGGCCTAGTGTCAGAGCCTTAGTTAGGGATAGTATCAGGGCATGACTTAGGAGCAGCATAAGGGCCTTGGTAGGATCAGTCTCAGGGGCTTTGTTAAAGACATTATCAGGGCCTCTGTTAGGGACAGCCTTAGGACCTCACTTAGGGACAGCGTCAGGGCTTACTTAGGGACAGTTTCAGGACCTTGGTAAGACATGGGTCAGTATATTAGCTCAGGATAATGTCAGGCCTTTAGATATTGACTGCAGCAGGGCCTTAGAGACAGTGTCTCAGCCTGACTTAGGACTAGCATCAGAGCCTTTGTTAGGTACAGTGTCAGGGCCTGAGTTCGGACGAGCCTCCAGGCCTCAGTTAGGGCCAGGGTCACGGCCTCGGGACTAACTTTAGGGCCTTAGTTAGGAACAGCATCAGGGATTTATTTAGCATAGGAAGCTCAACATTAGTTAAAGACAAGGTTAGATTAAGGTCTAGGGATTGTGTCAGGGCATGACCTAGGGATAGTGTCAAGACCTTAGTTACTTAGGGCATCAGGGCCTAATTTAGGCCCAGTGTCAGGGCTTCAGGTAGGGATAGCGTCAGAGCCTGACTTAGGGAGAGCGACAGGGCTTGAGTGAGGCCTAGTGTCAGAGCCTTAGCTAGGGATAGTATCAGGGCATGACTTAGGAGCAGCATAAGGGCCTTGGTAGGATCAGCCTCAGGGGCTTGGTTAAAGACATTATCAGGGCCTCTGTTAGGGACAGCCTTAGGGCCTCCCTTAGGGACAGCGTCAGGGCTTACTTAGGGACAGTTTCAGGAGCTTGGTAAGAGATGGGTCCGGAAATTACCTCAGGATAGTGTCAGGACATTAGATATTGACGGCAGCAGGGCCTTAGTTAGGGACAGTGTCAAGGCCTTAGTTAGTACTGGCATCTGGGCCTCTGTTAGGTACAGTGTCAGGGCCTGAGTTAGGAATAGTGTTAGGTCCTTAGTTAGGGACAGTATCACGGCCTTGGGGCTAAATTCAGGGCCTGAGGTAGTCACAGCCTAAGGGCTTTAGTTAGCATAAGAAGCAGGACATTTGCTAGGGACAGGGTTAGGGTAAAGTTTAGGGATCGTGTCAGGAAATGACCTAGGGATAGTGTCAAGAGCTTAGTTACAGTATCAGGGCCTTATTTAGGACCCGTGTCAGGGCTTCAGGTAGGGACAGCGTCAGTGCCTGACTCTGGGAGAGCAACAGGGCCTGAGTGAGGCCTAGCGTCAGGCCCATAGCTGGGGACACTGTCAGGGCATGATGTAGGAGCAGCATCAGGGCCTTTGTTGCATCAGCATTAGTGTCTTAGTTACAGACATGATCAGGGCCTGAGTTAGTCACAGCGTCAAGGCCTCAGTTAGGCATAGCTTCAGGGACTGAGTTACGGACAGCCTCAGGTCTTCACTTAGGAACAGCGACAGGGCTTCCTTAGGGACGGTGTCAGGACCTTGGTTAGAAATGGGTCAGGATATTAGCTCAGGATAGCGTCCGGATTTTAGTTATTGCCGGCAGCAGGGCCTATATTAGAGATAGATTCCGGGCCTTAGTTAGGGACAGTGTCAGGGCCTTAATTAGGACTAGTGTGAGCCTTAGTTAGTTAGAGCATTACGGCTTCGGTGAGGATAAGGGGCAGGACGTTAGCTCGGGACAGAGTCAGGTTCCAGGCCAGTGGTAGTGTCAGGATGTGAGCTAGGGATAGGGTGAAGACCTTAGTTATTGAGAGCATCAGGGCCTTAGTTAGGACCAGCGTCAGGGCCTTCATCAGGACCAGTGTCAGGGCTTCACGTACGGACAGCGTCAGAGCCTAACTAAGGTACGGCAACGGGGCCTAAGTGAGGCCTATCTTTAGGGCCTGAGTTAGGGGCAGTGTCAGGGCATGACTTAGGAGCCGTATAAGGGCCTCTGTAGGATCAGCATTAGGCTCTTCGTTAAAGACATTCTCAGGGCCTCTGTTAGGGACCGCCTCAGGGCCTCACTTAGGGACAGCGTCAGGGCTTACTTTGGGACAGTTTCAGGACCTTGGTAAGACATGGGTCAGGATATTAGCTCGGGATAATGTCAGGACTTTAGATATTGACTGCAGCAGGGCCTTAGAGACAGTGTCTCAGCCTGACTTAGGACTAGCATCAGAGCCTTTGTTAGGTACAGTGTCAGGGACTGAGTTAGGTGTAGTGTCAGGGCCTTAGTTAGGGACAGTGTCAGGGCCTGAGTTAGGACGAGCCTCCAGGCCTCAGTTAGGGCCAGGGTCACGGCCTCGGGACTAATTTTAGGGCCTTAGTTAGGAAGAGCATCAGGGATTTATTTAGCATAAGAAGCTCAACATTAGTTAAAGACAAGGTTAGGTTACGGTCTAGGGATTGTGTCAGGGCATGACCTAGGGATAGTGTCAAGACCTTAGTTACTTAGGGCATCAGGGCCTAATTTAGGACCAGTGTCAGGGCTTCAGGTAGGGATAGCGTCAGAGCCTGACTTAGGGAGAGCGACAGGGCTTGAGTGAGGCCTAGTGTCAGAGCCTTAGCTAGGGATAGTATCAGGGCATGACTTAGGAGCAGCATAAGGGCCTTGGTAGGATCAGCCTCAGGGGCTTTGTTAAAGACATTATCAGGGCCTCTGTTAGGGACAGCCTTAGGGCCTCCCTTAGGGACAGCGTCAGGGCTTACTTAGGGACAGTTTCAGGAGCTTGGTAAGAGATGGGTCCGGAAATTACCTCAGGATAGTGTCAGGACATTAGATATTGACGGCAGCAGGGCCTTAGTTAGGGACAGTGTCAAGGCCTTAGTTAGTACTAGCATCTGGGCCTCTGTTAGGTACAGTGTCAGGGCCTGAGTTAGGAATAGTGTTAGGGCCTTAGTTAGGGACAGTATCACGGCCTTGGGACTAAATTCAGGGCCTGAGGTAGTCACAGCCTAAGGGCTTTAGTTAGCATAAGAGGCAGGACATTTGCTAGGGACAGGGTTAGGGTAAAGTTTAGGGATCGTGTCAGGAAATGACCTAGGGATAGTGTCAAGAGCTTAGTTACAGTATCAGGGCCTTATTTAGGACCCGTGTCAGGGCTTCAGGTAGGGACAGCGTCAGTGCCTGACTCTGGGAGAGCAACAGGGCCTGAGTGAGGCCTAGCGTCAGGCCCATAGCTGGGGACACTGTCAGGGCATGATGTAGGAGCAGCATCAGGGCCTTTGTTGCATCAGCATTAGTGTCTTAGTTACAGACATGATCAGGGCCTGAGTTAGTCACAGCGTCAAGGCCTCAGTTAGGCATAGCTTCAGGGACTGAGTTACGGACAGCCTCAGGTCTTCACTTAGGAACAGCGACAGGGCTTCCTTAGGGACGGTGTCAGGACCTTGGTTAGAAATGGGTCAGGATATTAGCTCAGGATAGTGTCCGGATTTTAGTTATTGCCGGCAGCAGGGCCTATATTAGAGATAGATTCCGGGCCTTAGTTAGGGACAGCGTCAGGGCTTACTTTGGGACAGTTTCAGGACCTTGGGAAGACATGGGTCAGGATATTAGCTCAGGATAATGTCAGGACGTTATATATTGACTGCAGCAGGGCCTTAGAGACAGTGTCTCAGCCTGACTTAGGACTAGCATCAGAGCCTTTGTTAGGTACAGTGTCAGGGACTGAGTTAGGCGTAGTGTCAGGGCCTTAGTTAGGGACAGGGTCAGGGCCTGAGTTAGGACGAGCCTCCAGGCCTCAGTTAGGGCCAGGGTCACGGCCTCGGGACTAATTTTAGGGCCTTAGTTAGGAAGAGCATCAGGGATTTATTTAGCATAAGAAGCTCAACGTTAGTTAAAGACAAGGTTAGGTTAAAGTCTAGGGATTGTGTCAGGGCATGACCTAGGGATAGTGTCAAGACCTTAGTTACTTAGGGCATCAGGGCCTAATTTAGGCCCAGTGTCAGGGCTTCAGGTAGGGATAGCGTCAGAGCCTGACTTAGGGAGAGCGACAGGGCTTGAGTGAGGCCTAGTGTCAGAGCCTTAGCTAGGGATAGTATCAGGGCATGACTTAGGAGCAGCATAAGGGCCTTGGTAGGATCAGCCTCAGGGGCTTGGTTAAAGACATTATCAGGGCCTCTGTTAGGGACAGCCTTAGGGCCTCCCTTAGGGACAGCGTCAGGGCTTACTTAGGGACAGTTTCAGGAGCTTGGTAAGAGATGGGTCCGGAAATTACCTCAGGATAGTGTCAGGACATTAGATATTGACGGCAGCAGGGCCTTAGTTAGGGACAGTGTCAAGGCCTTAGTTAGTACTGGCATCTGGGCCTCTGTTAGGTACAGTGTCAGGGCCTGAGTTAGGAATAGTGTTAGGGCCTTAGTTAGGGACAGTATCACGGCCTTGGGACTAAATTCAGGGCCTGAGGTAGTCACAGCCTAAGGGCTTTAGTTAGCATAAGAGGCAGGACATTTGCTAGGGACAGGGTTAGGGTAAAGTTTAGGGATCGTGTCAGGAAATGACCTAGGGATAGTGTCAAGAGCTTAGTTACAGTATCAGGGCCTTATTTAGGACCCGTGTCAGGGCTTCAGGTAGGGACAGCGTCAGTGCCTGACTCTGGGAGAGCAACAGGGCCTGAGTGAGGCCTAGCGTCAGGCCCATAGCTGGGGACACTGTCAGGGCATGATGTAGGAGCAGCATCAGGGCCTTTGTTGCATCAGCATTAGTGTCTTAGTTACAGACATGATCAGGGCCTGAGTTAGTCACAGCGTCAAGGCCTCAGTTAGGCATAGCTTCAGGGACTGAGTTACGGACAGCCTCAGGTCTTCACTTAGGAACAGCGACAGGGCTTCCTTAGGGACGGTGTCAGGACCTTGGTTAGAAATGGGTCAGGATATTAGCTCAGGATAGCGTCCGGATTTTAGTTATTGCCGGCAGCAGGGCCTATCTTAGAGATAGATTCCGGGCCTTAGTTAGGGACAGTGTCAGGGCCTTAATTAGGACTAGTCTGGGCCTTAGTTAGGGAGAGCATTACGGCTTCGGTGAGGATAAGGGGCAGGACGTTAGCTCGGGACAGAGTCAGGTTCCAGGCCAGTGGTAGTGTCAGGATGTGAGCTAGGGATAGGGTGAAGACCTTAGTCATTGAGAGCATCAGGGCCTTAGTTAGGACCAGCGTCAGGGCCTTCATCAGGACCAGTGTCAGGGCTTCACGTACGGACAGCGTCAGAGCCTAACTAAGGTACGGCAACGGGGCCTAAGTGAGGCCTATCTTTAGGGCCTGAGTTAGGGGCAGTGTCAGGGCATGACTTAGGAGCCGTATAAGGGCCTCTGTAGGATCAGCATTAGGCTCTTCGTTAAAGACATTCTCAGGGCCTCTGTTAGGGACCGCCTCAGGGCCTCACTTAGGGACAGCGTCAGGGCTTACTTTGGGACAGTTTCAGGACCTTGGTAAGACATGGGTCAGGATATTAGCTCGGGATAATGTCAGGACTTTAGATATTGACTGCAGCAGGGCCTTAGAGACAGTGTCTCAGCCTGACTTAGGACTAGCATCAGAGCCTTTGTTAGGTACAGTGTCAGGGACTGAGTTAGGTGTAGTGTCAGGGCCTTAGTTAGGGACAGTGTCAGGGCCTGAGTTAGGACGAGCCTCCAGGCCTCAGTTAGGGCCAGGGTCACGGCCTCGGGACTAATTTTAGGGCCTTAGTTAGGAAGAGCATCAGGGATTTATTTAGCATAAGAAGCTCAACATTAGTTAAAGACAAGGTTAGGTTACGGTCTAGGGATTGTGTCAGGGCATGACCTAGGGATAGTGTCAAGACCTTAGTTACTTAGGGCATCAGGGCCTAATTTAGGCCCAGTGTCAGGGCTTCAGGTAGGGATAGCGTCAGAGCCTGACTTAGGGAGAGCGACAGGGCTTGAGTGAGGCCTAGTGTCAGAGCCTTAGCTAGGGATAGTATCAGGGCATGACTTAGGAGCAGCATAAGGGCCTTGGTAGGATCAGCCTCAGGGGCTTGGTTAAAGACATTATCAGGGCCTCTGTTAGGGACAGCCTTAGGGCCTCCCTTAGGGACAGCGTCAGGGCTTACTTAGGGACAGTTTCAGGAGCTTGGTAAGAGATGGGTCCGGAAATTACCTCAGGATAGTGTCAGGACATTAGATATTGACGGCAGCAGGGCCTTAGTTAGGGACAGTGTCAAGGCCTTAGTTAGTACTGGCATCTGGGCCTCTGTTAGGTACAGTGTCAGGGCCTGAGTTAGGAATAGTGTTAGGGCCTTAGTTAGGGACAGTATCACGGCCTTGGGACTAAATTCAGGGCCTGAGGTAGTCACAGCCTAAGGGCTTTAGTTAGCATAAGAGGCAGGACATTTGCTAGGGACAGGGTTAGGGTAAAGTTTAGGGATCGTGTCAGGAAATGACCTAGGGATAGTGTCAAGAGCTTAGTTACAGTATCAGGGCCTTATTTAGGACCCGTGTCAGGGCTTCAGGTAGGGACAGCGTCAGTGCCTGACTCTGGGAGAGCAACAGGGCCTGAGTGAGGCCTAGCGTCAGGCCCATAGCTGGGGACACTGTCAGGGCATGATGTAGGAGCAGCATCAGGGCCTTTGTTGCATCAGCATTAGTGTCTTAGTTACAGACATGATCAGGGCCTGAGTTAGTCACAGCGTCAAGGCCTCAGTTAGGCATAGGTTCAGGGACTGAGTTACGGACACCCTCAGGTCTTCACTTAGGAACAGCGACAGGGCTTCCTTAGGGACGGTGTCAGGACCTTGGTTAGAAATGGGTCAGGATATTAGCTCAGGATAGTGTCCGGATTTTAGTTATTGCCGGCAGCAGGGCCTATATTAGAGATAGATTCCGGGCCTTAGTTAGGGACAGCGTCAGGGCTTACTTTGGGACAGTTTCAGGACCTTGGTAAGACATGGGTCAGGATATTAGCTCAGGATAATGTCAGGACGTTATATATTGACTGCAGCAGGGCCTTAGAGACAGTGTCTCAGCCTGACTTAGGACTAGCATCAGAGCCTTTGTTAGGTACAGTGTCAGGGACTGAGTTAGGCGTAGTGTCAGGGCCTTAGTTAGGGACAGGGTCAGGGCCTGAGTTAGGACGAGCCTCCAGGCCTCAGTTAGGGCCAGGGTCACGGCCTCGGGACTAATTTTAGGGCCTTAGTTAGGAACAGCATCAGGGATTTATTTAGCATAAGAAGCTCAACATTAGTTAAAGACAAGGTTAGGTTAAGGTCTAGGGATTGTGTCAGGGCATGACCTAGGGATAGTGTCAAGACCTTAGTTACTTAGGGCATCAGGGCCTAATTTAGGACCAGTGTCAGGGCTTCAGGTAGGGATAGCGTCAGAGCCTGACTTAGGGAGAGCGACAGGGCTTGAATGAGGCCTAGTGTCAGAGCCTTAGTTAGGGCTAGTATCAGGGCATGACTTAGGAGCAATATAAGGGCCTTGGTAGGATCAGTCTCAGGGGCTTTGTTAAAGACATTATCAGGGCCTCTGTTAGGGACAGCCTTAGGACCTCCCTTAGGGACAGCGTCAGGGCTTACTTAGGGACAGTTTCAGGACCTTGGTAAGACATGGGTCAGGATATTAGCTCAGGATAATGTCAGGCCTTTAGATATTGACTGCAGCAGGGCCTTAGAGACAGTGTCTCAGCCTGACTTAGGACTAGCATCAGAGCCTTTGTTAGGTACAGTGTCAGGGCCTGAGTTCGGACGAGCCTCCAGGCCTCAGTTAGGGCCAGGGTCACGGCCTCGGGACTAATTTTAGGGCCTTAGTTAGGAAGAGCATCAGGGATTTATTTAGCATAAGAAGCTCAACATTAGTTAAAGACAAGGTTAGGTTAAGGTCTAGGGATTGTGTCAGGGCATGACCTAGGGATAGTGTCAAGACCTTAGTTACTTAGGGCATCAGGGCCTAATTTAGGACCAGTGTCAGGGCTTCAGGTAGGGATAGCGTCAGAGCCTGACTTAGGGAGAGCGACAGGGCTTGAGTGAGGCCTAGTGTCAGAGCCTTAGCTAGGGATAGTATCAGGGCATGACTTAGGAGCAGCATAAGGGCCTTGGTAGGATGAGCCTCAGGGGCTTTGTTAAAGACATTATCAGGGCCTCTGTTAGGGACAGCCTTAGGGCCTCCCTTAGGGACAGCGTCAGGGCTTACTTAGGGACAGTTTCAGGAGCTTGGTAAGAGATGGGTCCGGAAATTACCTCAGGATAGTGTCAGGACATTAGATATTGACGGCAGCAGGGCCTTAGTTAGGGACAGTGTCAAGGCCTTAGTTAGTACTGGCATCTGGGCCTCTGTTAGGTACAGTGTCAGGGCCTGAGTTAGGAATACTGTTAGGGCCTTAGTTAGGGACAGTATCACGGCCTTGGGACTAAATTCAGGGCCTGAGGTAGTCACAGCATAAGGGCTTTAGTTAGCATAAGAGGCAGGACATTTGCTAGGGACAGGGTTAGGGTAAAGTTTAGGGATCGTGTCAGGAAATGACCTAGGGATAGTGTCAAGAGCTTAGTTACAGTATCAGGGCCTTATTTAGGACCCGTGTCAGGGCTTCAGGTAGGGACAGCGTCAGTGCCTGACTCTGGGAGAGCAACAGGGCCTGAGTGAGGCCTAGCGTCAGGCCCATAGCTGGGGACACTGTCAGGGCATGATGTAGGAGCAGCATCAGGGCCTTTGTTGCATCAGCATTAGTGTCTTAGTTACAGACATGATCAGGGCCTGAGTTAGTCACAGCGTCAAGGCCTCAGTTAGGCATAGCTTCAGGGACTGAGTTACGGACAGCCTCAGGTCTTCACTTAGGAACAGCGACAGGGCTTCCTTAGGGACGGTGTCAGGACCTTGGTTAGAAATGGGTCAGGATATTAGCTCAGGATAGCGTCCGGATTTTAGTTATTGCCGGCAGCAGGGCCTATCTTAGAGATAGATTCCGGGCCTTAGTTAGGGACAGTGTCAGGGCCTTAATTAGGACTAGTCTGGGCCTTAGTTAGGGAGAGCATTACGGCTTCGGTGAGGATAAGGGGCAGGACGTTAGCTCGGGACAGAGTCAGGTTCCAGGCCAGTGGTAGTGTCAGGATGTGAGCTAGGGATAGGGTGAAGACCTTAGTCATTGAGAGCATCAGGGCCTTAGTTAGGACCAGCGTCAGGGCCTTCATCAGGACCAGTGTCAGGGCTTCACGTACGGACAGCGTCAGAGCCTAACTAAGGTACGGCAACGGGGCCTAAGTGAGGCCTATCTTTAGGGCCTGAGTTAGGGGCAGTGTCAGGGCATGACTTAGGAGCCGTATAAGGGCCTCTGTAGGATCAGCATTAGGGTCTTCGTTAAAGACATTCTCAGGGCCTCTGTTAGGGACCGCCTCAGGGCCTCACTTAGGGACAGCGTCAGGGCTTACTTTGGGACAGTTTCAGGACCTTGGTAAGACATGGGTCAGGATATTAGCTCGGGATAATGTCAGGACTTTAGATATTGACTGCAGCAGGGCCTTAGAGACAGTGTCTCAGCCTGACTTAGGACTAGCATCAGAGCCTTTGTTAGGTACAGTGTCAGGGACTGAGTTAGGTGTAGTGTCAGGGCCTTAGTTAGGGACAGTGTCAGGGCCTGAGTTAGGACGAGCCTCCAGGCCTCAGTTAGGGCCAGGGTCACGGCCTCGGGACTAATTTTAGGGCCTTAGTTAGGAAGAGCATCAGGGATTTATTTAGCATAAGAAGCTCAACATTAGTTAAAGACAAGGTTAGGTTACGGTCTAGGGATTGTGTCAGGGCATGACCTAGGGATAGTGTCAAGACCTTAGTTACTTAGGGCATCAGGGCCTAATTTAGGACCAGTGTCAGGGCTTCAGGTAGGGATAGCGTCAGAGCCTGACTTAGGGAGAGCGACAGGGCTTGAGTGAGGCCTAGTGTCAGAGCCTTAGCTAGGGATAGTATCAGGGCATGACTTAGGAGCAGCATAAGGGCCTTGGTAGGATGAGCCTCAGGGGCTTTGTTAAGGACATTATCAGGGCCTCTGTTACGGACAGCCTTAGGGCCTCCCTTAGGGACAGCGTCAGGGCTTACTTAGGGAGAGTTTCAGGAGCTTGGTAAGAGATGGGTCCGGAAATTACCTCAGGATAGTGTCAGGACATTAGATATTGACGGCAGCAGGGCCTTAGTTAGGGACAGTGTCAAGGCCTTAGTTAGTACTGGCATCTGGGCCTCTGTTAGGTACAGTGTCAGGGCCTGAGTTAGGAATAGTGTTAGGGCCTTAGTTAGGGACAGTATCACGGCCTTGGGGCTAAATTCAGGGCCTGAGGTAGTCACAGCCTAAGGGCTTTAGTTAGCATAAGAGGCAGGACATTTGCTAGGGACAGGGTTAGGGTAAAGTTTAGGGATCGTGTCAGGAAATGACCTAGGGATAGTGTCAAGAGCTTAGTTACAGTATCAGGGCCTTATTTAGGACCCGTGTCAGGGCTTCAGGTAGGGACAGCGTCAGTGCCTGACTCTGGGAGAGCAACAGGGCCTGAGTGAGGCCTAGCGTCAGGCCCATAGCTGGGGACACTGTCAGGGCATGATGTAGGAGCAGCATCAGGGCCTTTGTTGCATCAGCATTAGTGTCTTAGTTACAGACATGATCAGGGCCTGAGTTAGTCACAGCGTCAAGGCCTCAGTTAGGCATAGGTTCAGGGACTGAGTTACGGACACCCTCAGGTCTTCACTTAGGAACAGCGACAGGGCTTCCTTAGGGACGGTGTCAGGACCTTGGTTAGAAATGGGTCAGGATATTAGCTCAGGATAGTGTCCGGATTTTAGTTATTGCCGGCAGCAGGGCCTATATTAGAGATAGATTCCGGGCCTTAGTTAGGGACAGCGTCAGGGCTTACTTTGGGACAGTTTCAGGACCTTGGTAAGACATGGGTCAGGATATTAGCTCAGGATAATGTCAGGACGTTATATATTGACTGCAGCAGGGCCTTAGAGACAGTGTCTCAGCCTGACTTAGGACTAGCATCAGAGCCTTTGTTAGGTACAGTGTCAGGGACTGAGTTAGGCGTAGTGTCAGGGCCTTAGTTAGGGACAGGGTCAGGGCCTGAGTTAGGACGAGCCTCCAGGCCTCAGTTAGGGCCAGGGTCACGGCCTCGGGACTAATTTTAGGGCCTTAGTTAGGAAGAGCATCAGGGATTTATTTAGCATAAGAAGCTCAACATTAGTTAAAGACAAGGTTAGGTTAAGGTCTAGGGATTGTGTCAGGGCATGACCTAGGGATAGTGTCAAGACCTTAGTTACTTAGGGCATCAGGGCCTAATTTTGGACCAGTGTCAGGGCTTCAGGTAGGGATAGCGTCAGAGCCTGACTTAGGGAGAGCGACAGGGCTTGAGTGAGGCCTAGTGTCAGAGCCTTTGCTAGGGATAGTATCAGGGCATGACTTAGGAGCAGCATAAGGGCCTTGGTAGGATCAGCCTCAGGGGCTTGGTTAAAGACATTATCAGGGCCTCTGTTAGGGACAGCCTTAGGGCCTCCCTTAGGGACAGCGTCAGGGCTTACTTAGGGACAGTTTCAGGAGCTTGGTAAGAGATGGGTCCGGAAATTACCTCAGGATAGTGTCAGGACATTAGATATTGACGGCAGCAGGGCCTTAGTTAGGGACAGTGTCAAGGCCTTAGTTAGTACTGGCATCTGGGCCTCTGTTAGGTACAGTGTCAGGGCCTGAGTTAGGAATACTGTTAGGGCCTTAGTTAGGGACAGTATCACGGCCTTGGGACTAAATTCAGGGCCTGAGGTAGTCACAGCATAAGGGCTTTAGTTAGCATAAGAGGCAGGACATTTGCTAGGGACAGGGTTAGGGTAAAGTTTAGGGATCGTGTCAGGAAATGACCTAGGGATAGTGTCAAGAGCTTAGTTACAGTATCAGGGCCTTATTTAGGACCCGTGTCAGGGCTTCAGGTAGGGACAGCGTCAGTGCCTGACTCTGGGAGAGCAACAGGGCCTGAGTGAGGCCTAGCGTCAGGCCCATAGCTGGGGACACTGTCAGGGCATGATGTAGGAGCAGCATCAGGGCCTTTGTTGCATCAGCATTAGTGTCTTAGTTACAGACATGATCAGGGCCTGAGTTAGTCACAGCGTCAAGGCCTCAGTTAGGCATAGCTTCAGGGACTGAGTTACGGACAGCCTCAGGTCTTCACTTAGGAACAGCGACAGGGCTTCCTTAGGGACGGTGTCAGGACCTTGGTTAGAAATGGGTCAGGATATTAGCTCAGGATAGCGTCCGGATTTTAGTTATTGCCGGCAGCAGGGCCTATATTAGAGATAGATTCCGGGCCTTAGTTAGGGACAGTGTCAGGGCCTTAATTAGGACGAGTCTGGGCCTTAGTTAGGGAGAGCATTACGGCTTCGGTGAGGATAAGGGGCAGGACGTTAGCTCGGGACAGAGTCAGGTTCCAGGCCAGTGGTAGTGTCAGGCTGTGAGCTAGGGATAGGGTGAAGACCTTAGTTATTGAGAGCATCAGGGCCTTAGTTAGGACCAGCGTCAGGGCCTTCATCAGGACCAGTGTCAGGGCTTCACGTACGGACAGCGTCAGAGCCTAACTAAGGTACGGCAACGGGGCCTAAGTGAGGCCTATCTTTAGGGCCTGAGTTAGGGGCAGTGTCAGGGCATGACTTAGGAGCCGTATAAGGGCCTCTGTAGGATCAGCATTAGGGTCTTCGTTAAAGACATTCTCAGGGCCTCTGTTAGGGACCGCCTCAGGGCCTCACTTAGGGACAGCGTCAGGGCTTACTTTGGGACAGTTTCAGGACCTTGGTAAGACATGGGTCAGGATATTAGCTCGGGATAATGTCAGGACTTTAGATATTGACTGCAGCAGGGCCTTAGAGACAGTGTCTCAGCCTGACTTAGGACTAGCATCAGAGCCTTTGTTAGGTACAGTGTCAGGGACTGAGTTAGGTGTAGTGTCAGGGCCTTAGTTAGGGACAGTGTCAGGGCCTGAGTTAGGACGAGCCTCCAGGCCTCAGTTAGGGCCAGGGTCACGGCCTCGGGACTAATTTTAGGGCCTTAGTTAGGAAGAGCATCAGGGATTTATTTAGCATAAGAAGCTCAACATTAGTTAAAGACAAGGTTAGGTTAAGGTCTAGGGATTGTGTCAGGGCATGACCTAGGGATAGTGTCAAGACCTTAGTTACTTAGGGCATCAGGGCCTAATTTAGGCCCAGTGTCAGGGCTTCAGGTAGGGATAGCGTCAGAGCCTGACTTAGGGAGAGCGACAGGGCTTGAGTGAGGCCTAGTGTCAGAGCCTTAGCTAGGGATAGTATCAGGGCATGACTTAGGAGCAGCATAAGGGCCTTGGTAGGATGAGCCTCAGGGGCTTTGTTAAAGACATTATCAGGGCCTCTGTTAGGGACAGCCTTAGGGCCTCCCTTAGGGACAGCGTCAGGGCTTACTTAGGGACAGTTTCAGGAGCTTGGTAAGAGATGGGTCCGGAAATTACCTCAGGATAGTGTCAGGACATTAGATATTGACGGCAGCAGGGCCTTAGTTAGGGACAGTGTCAAGGCCTTAGTTAGTACTGGCATCTGGGCCTCTGTTAGGTACAGTGTCAGGGCCTGAGTTAGGAATAGTGTTAGGGCCTTAGTTAGGGACAGTATCACGGCCTTGGGGCTAAATTCAGGGCCTGAGGTAGTCACAGCCTAAGGGCTTTAGTTAGCATAAGAGGCAGGACATTTGCTAGGGACAGGGTTAGGGTAAAGTTTAGGGATCGTGTCAGGAAATGACCTAGGGATAGTGTCAAGAGCTTAGTTACAGTATCAGGGCCTTATTTAGGACCCGTGTCAGGGCTTCAGGTAGGGACAGCGTCAGTGCCTGAGTCTGGGAGAGCAACAGGGCCTGAGTGAGGCCTAGCGTCAGGCCCATAGCTGGGGACACTGTCAGGGCATGATGTAGGAGCAGCATCAGGGCCTTTGTTGCATCAGCATTAGTGTCTTAGTTACAGACATGATCAGGGCCTGAGTTAGTCACAGCGTCAAGGCCTCAGTTAGGCATAGCTTCAGGGACTGAGTTACGGACAGCCTCAGGTCTTCACTTAGGAACAGCGACAGGGCTTCCTTAGGGACGGTGTCAGGACCTTGGTTAGAAATGGGTCAGGATATTAGCTCAGGATAGCGTCCGGATTTTAGTTATTGCCGGCAGCAGGGCCTATATTAGAGATAGATTCCGGGCCTTAGTTAGGGACAGTGTCAGGGCCTTAATTAGGACTAGTCTGGGCCTTAGTTAGGGAGAGCATTACGGCTTCGGTGAGGATAAGGGGCAGGACGTTAGCTCGGGACAGAGTCAGGTTCCAGGCCAGTGGTAGTGTCAGGATGTGAGCTAGGGATAGGGTGAAGACCTTAGTTATTGAGAGCATCAGGGCCTTAGTTAGGACCAGCGTCAGGGCCTTCATCAGGACCAGTGTCAGGGCTTCACGTACGGACAGCATCAGAGCCTAACTAAGGTACGGCAACGGGGCCTAAGTGAGGCCTATCTTTAGGGCCTGAGTTAGGGGCAGTGTCAGGGCATGACTTAGGAGCCGTATAAGGGCCTCTGTAGGATCAGCATTAGGCTCTTCGTTAAAGACATTCTCAGGGCCTCTGTTAGGGACCGCCTCAGGGCCTCACTTAGGGACAGCGTCAGGGCTTACTTTGGGACAGTTTCAGGACCTTGGTAAGACATGGGTCAGGATATTAGCTCGGGATAATGTCAGGACTTTAGATATTGACTGCAGCAGGGCCTTAGAGACAGTGTCTCAGCCTGACTTAGGACTAGCATCAGAGCCTTTGTTAGGTACAGTGTCAGGGACTGAGTTAGGTGTAGTGTCAGGGCCTTAGTTAGGGACAGTGTCAGGGCCTGAGTTAGGACGAGCCTCCAGGCCTCAGTTAGGGCCAGGGTCACGGCCTCGGGACTAATTTTAGGGCCTTAGTTAGGAAGAGCATCAGGGATTTATTTAGCATAAGAAGCTCAACATTAGTTAAAGACAAGGTTAGGTTAAGGTCTAGGGATTGTGTCAGGGCATGACCTAGGGATAGTGTCAAGACCTTAGTTACTTAGGGCATCAGGGCCTAATTTAGGCCCAGTGTCAGGGCTTCAGGTAGGGATAGCGTCAGAGCCTGACTTAGGGAGAGCGACAGGGCTTGAGTGAGGCCTAGTGTCAGAGCCTTAGCTAGGGATAGTATCAGGGCATGACTTAGGAGCAGCATAAGGGCCTTGGTAGGATCAGCCTCAGGGGCTTGGTTAAAGACATTATCAGGGCCTCTGTTAGGGACAGCCTTAGGGCCTCCCTTAGGGACAGCGTCAGGGCTTACTTAGGGACAGTTTCAGGAGCTTGGTAAGAGATGGGTCCGGAAATTACCTCAGGATAGTGTCAGGACATTAGATATTGACGGCAGCAGGGCCTTAGTTAGGGACAGTGTCAAGGCCTTAGTTAGTACTGGCATCTGGGCCTCTGTTAGGTACAGTGTCAGGGCCTGAGTTAGGAATAGTGTTAGGTCCTTAGTTAGGGACAGTATCACGGCCTTGGGGCTAAATTCAGGGCCTGAGGTAGTCACAGCATAAGGGCTTTAGTTAGCATAAGAGGCAGGACATTTGCTAGGGACAGGGTTAGGGTAAAGTTTAGGGATCGTGTCAGGAAATGACCTAGGGATAGTGTCAAGAGCTTAGTTACAGTATCAGGGCCTTATTTAGGACCCGTGTCAGGGCTTCAGGTAGGGACAGCGTCAGTGCCTGACTCTGGGAGAGCAACAGGGCCTGAGTGAGGCCTAGCGTCAGGCCCATAGCTGGGGACACTGTCAGGGCATGATGTAGGAGCAGCATCAGGGCCTTTGTTGCATCAGCATTAGTGTCTTAGTTACAGACATGATCAGGGCCTGAGTTAGTCACAGCGTCAAGGCCTCAGTTAGGCATAGCTTCAGGGACTGAGTTATGGACACCCTCAGGTCTTCACTTAGGAACAGCGACAGGGCTTCCTTAGGGACGGTGTCAGGACCTTGGTTAGAAATGGGTCAGGATATTAGCTCAGGATAGTGTCCGGATTTTAGTTATTGCCGGCAGCAGGGCCTATATTAGAGATAGATTCCGGGCCTTAGTTAGGGACAGCGTCAGGGCTTACTTTGGGACCGTTTCAGGACCTTAGTAAGACATGGGTCAGGATATTAGCTCAGGGTAATGTCAGGACGTTATATATTGACTGCAGCAGGGCCTTAGAGACAGTGTCTCAGCCTGACTTAGGACTAGCATCAGAGCCTTTGTTAGGTACAGTGTCAGGGACTGAGTTAGGCGTAGTGTCAGGGCCTTAGTTAGGGACAGGGTCAGGGCCTGAGTTAGGACGAGCCTCCAGGCCTCAGTTAGGGCCAGGGTCACGGCCTCGGGACTAATTTTAGGGCCTTAGTTAGGAACAGCATCAGGGATTTATTTAGCATAAGAAGCTCAACATTAGTTAAAGACAAGGTTAGGTTAAGGTCTAGGGATTGTGTCAGGGCATGACCTAGGGATAGTGTCAAGACCTTATTTACTTAGGGCATCAGGGCCTAATTTAGGACCAGTGTCAGGGCTTCAGGTAGGGATAGCGTCAGAGCCTGACTTAGGGAGAGCGACAGGGCTTGAGTGAGGCCTAGTGTCAGAGCCTTAGTTAGGGATAGTATCAGGGCATGACTTAGGAGCAGCATAAGGGCCTTGGTAGGATCAGTCTCAGGGGCTTTGTTAAAGACATTATCAGGGCCTCTGTTAGGGACAGCCTTAGGACCTCACTTAGGGACAGCGTCAGGGCTTACTTAGGGACAGTTTCAGGACCTTGGTAAGACATGGGTCAGTATATTAGCTCAGGATAATGTCAGGCCTTTAGATATTGACTGCAGCAGGGCCTTAGAGACAGTGTCTCAGCCTGACTTAGGACTAGCATCAGAGCCTTTGTTAGGTACAGTGTCAGGGCCTGAGTTCGGACGAGCCTCCAGGCCTCAGTTAGGGCCAGGGTCACGGCCTCGGGACTAACTTTAGGGCCTTAGTTAGGAACAGCATCAGGGATTTATTTAGCATAGGAAGCTCAACATTAGTTAAAGACAAGGTTAGATTAAGGTCTAGGGATTGTGTCAGGGCATGACCTAGGGATAGTGTCAAGACCTTAGTTACTTAGGGCATCAGGGCCTAATTTAGGCCCAGTGTCAGGGCTTCAGGTAGGGATAGCGTCAGAGCCTGACTTAGGGAGAGCGACAGGGCTTGAGTGAGGCCTAGTGTCAGAGCCTTAGCTAGGGATAGTATCAGGGCATGACTTAGGAGCAGCATAAGGGCCTTGGTAGGATCAGCCTCAGGGGCTTGGTTAAAGACATTATCAGGGCCTCTGTTAGGGACAGCCTTAGGGCCTCCCTTAGGGACAGCGTCAGGGCTTACTTAGGGACAGTTTCAGGAGCTTGGTAAGAGATGGGTCCGGAAATTACCTCAGGATAGTGTCAGGACATTAGATATTGACGGCAGCAGGGCCTTAGTTAGGGACAGTGTCAAGGCCTTAGTTAGTACTGGCATCTGGGCCTCTGTTAGGTACAGTGTCAGGGCCTGAGTTAGGAATAGTGTTAGGTCCTTAGTTAGGGACAGTATCACGGCCTTGGGGCTAAATTCAGGGCCTGAGGTAGTCACAGCCTAAGGGCTTTAGTTAGCATAAGAGGCAGGACATTTGCTAGGGACAGGGTTAGGGTAAAGTTTAGGGATCGTGTCAGGAAATGACCTAGGGATAGTGTCAAGAGCTTAGTTACAGTATCAGGGCCTTATTTAGGACCCGTGTCAGGGCTTCAGGTAGGGACAGCGTCAGTGCCTGACTCTGGGAGAGCAACAGGGCCTGAGTGAGGCCTAGCGTCAGGCCCATAGCTGGGGACACTGTCAGGGCATGATGTAGGAGCAGCATCAGGGCCTTTGTTGCATCAGCATTAGTGTCTTAGTTACAGACATGATCAGGGCCTGAGTTAGTCACAGCGTCAAGGCCTCAGTTAGGCATAGCTTCAGGGACTGAGTTACGGACAGCCTCAGGTCTTCACTTAGGAACAGCGACAGGGCTTCCTTAGGGACGGTGTCAGGACCTTGGTTAGAAATGGGTCAGGATATTAGCTCAGGATAGCGTCCGGATTTTAGTTATTGCCGGCAGCAGGGCCTATATTAGAGATAGATTCCGGGCCTTAGTTAGGGACAGTGTCAGGGCCTTAATTAGGACTAGTCTGAGCCTTAGTTAGTTAGAGCATTACGGCTTCGGTGAGGATAAGGGGCAGGACGTTAGCTCGGGACAGAGTCAGGTTCCAGGCCAGTGGTAGTGTCAGGATGTGAGCTAGGGATAGGGTGAAGACCTTAGTTATTGAGAGCATCAGGGCCTTAGTTAGGACCAGCGTCAGGGCCTTCATCAGGACCAGTGTCAGGGCTTCACGTACGGACAGCGTCAGAGCCTAACTAAGGTACGGCAACGGGGCCTAAGTGAGGCCTATCTTTAGGGCCTGAGTTAGGGGCAGTGTCAGGGCATGACTTAGGAGCCGTATAAGGGCCTCTGTAGGATCAGCATTAGGGTCTTCGTTAAAGACATTCTCAGGGCCTCTGTTAGGGACCGCCTCAGGGCCTCACTTAGGGACAGCGTCAGGGCTTACTTTGGGACAGTTTCAGGACCTTGGTAAGACATGGGTCAGGATATTAGCTCGGGATAATGTCAGGACTTTAGATATTGACTGCAGCAGGGCCTTAGAGACAGTGTCTCAGCCTGACTTAGGACTAGCATCAGAGCCTTTGTTAGGTACAGTGTCAGGGACTGAGTTAGGTGTAGTGTCAGGGCCTTAGTTAGGGACAGTGTCAGGGCCTGAGTTAGGACGAGCCTCCAGGCCTCAGTTAGGGCCAGGGTCACGGCCTCGGGACTAATTTTAGGGCCTTAGTTAGGAAGAGCATCAGGGATTTATTTAGCATAAGAAGCTCAACATTAGTTAAAGACAAGGTTAGGTTACGGTCTAGGGATTGTGTCAGGGCATGACCTAGGGATAGTGTCAAGACCTTAGTTACTTAGGGCATCAGGGCCTAATTTAGGACCAGTGTCAGGGCTTCAGGTAGGGATAGCGTCAGAGCCTGACTTAGGGAGAGCGACAGGGCTTGAGTGAGGCCTAGTGTCAGAGCCTTAGCTAGGGATAGTATCAGGGCATGACTTAGGAGCAGCATAAGGGCCTTGGTAGGATCAGCCTCAGGGGCTTGGTTAAAGACATTATCAGGGCCTCTGTTAGGGACAGCCTTAGGGCCTCCCTTAGGGACAGCGTCAGGGCTTACTTAGGGACAGTTTCAGGAGCTTGGTAAGAGATGGGTCCGGAAATTACCTCAGGATAGTGTCAGGACATTAGATATTGACGGCAGCAGGGCCTTAGTTAGGGACAGTGTCAAGGCCTTAGTTAGTACTAGCATCTGGGCCTCTGTTAGGTACAGTGTCAGGGCCTGAGTTAGGAATAGTGTTAGGGCCTTAGTTAGGGACAGTATCACGGCCTTGGGACTAAATTCAGGGCCTGAGGTAGTCACAGCCTAAGGGCTTTAGTTAGCATAAGAGGCAGGACATTTGCTAGGGACAGGGTTAGGGTAAAGTTTAGGGATCGTGTCAGGAAATGACCTAGGGATAGTGTCAAGAGCTTAGTTACAGTATCAGGGCCTTATTTAGGACCCGTGTCAGGGCTTCAGGTAGGGACAGCGTCAGTGCCTGACTCTGGGAGAGCAACAGGGCCTGAGTGAGGCCTAGCGTCAGGCCCATAGCTGGGGACACTGTCAGGGCATGATGTAGGAGCAGCATCAGGGCCTTTGTTGCATCAGCATTAGTGTCTTAGTTACAGACATGATCAGGGCCTGAGTTAGTCACAGCGTCAAGGCCTCAGTTAGGCATAGCTTCAGGGACTGAGTTACGGACAGCCTCAGGTCTTCACTTAGGAACAGCGACAGGGCTTCCTTAGGGACGGTGTCAGGACCTTGGTTAGAAATGGGTCAGGATATTAGCTCAGGATAGCGTCCGGATTTTAGTTATTGCCGGCAGCAGGGCCTATCTTAGAGATAGATTCCGGGCCTTAGTTAGGGACAGTGTCAGGGCCTTAATTAGGACTAGTCTGGGCCTTAGTTAGGGAGAGCATTACGGCTTCGGTGAGGATAAGGGGCAGGACGTTAGCTCGGGACAGAGTCAGGTTCCAGGCCAGTGGTAGTGTCAGGATGTGAGCTAGGGATAGGGTGAAGACCTTAGTCATTGAGAGCATCAGGGCCTTAGTTAGGACCAGCGTCAGGGCCTTCATCAGGACCAGTGTCAGGGCTTCACGTACGGACAGCGTCAGAGCCTAACTAAGGTACGGCAACGGGGCCTAAGTGAGGCCTATCTTTAGGGCCTGAGTTAGGGGCAGTGTCAGGGCATGACTTAGGAGCCGTATAAGGGCCTCTGTAGGATCAGCATTAGGGTCTTCGTTAAAGACATTCTCAGGGCCTCTGTTAGGGACCGCCTCAGGGCCTCACTTAGGGACAGCGTCAGGGCTTACTTTGGGACAGTTTCAGGACCTTGGTAAGACATGGGTCAGGATATTAGCTCGGGATAATGTCAGGACTTTAGATATTGACTGCAGCAGGGCCTTAGAGACAGTGTCTCAGCCTGACTTAGGACTAGCATCAGAGCCTTTGTTAGGTACAGTGTCAGGGACTGAGTTAGGTGTAGTGTCAGGGCCTTAGTTAGGGACAGTGTCAGGGCCTGAGTTAGGACGAGCCTCCAGGCCTCAGTTAGGGCCAGGGTCACGGCCTCGGGACTAATTTTAGGGCCTTAGTTAGGAAGAGCATCAGGGATTTATTTAGCATAAGAAGCTCAACATTAGTTAAAGACAAGGTTAGGTTACGGTCTAGGGATTGTGTCAGGGCATGACCTAGGGATAGTGTCAAGACCTTAGTTACTTAGGGCATCAGGGCCTAATTTAGGCCCAGTGTCAGGGCTTCAGGTAGGGATAGCGTCAGAGCCTGACTTAGGGAGAGCGACAGGGCTTGAGTGAGGCCTAGTGTCAGAGCCTTAGCTAGGGATAGTATCAGGGCATGACTTAGGAGCAGCATAAGGGCCTTGGTAGGATGAGCCTCAGGGGCTTTGTTAAAGACATTATCAGGGCCTCTGTTAGGGACAGCCTTAGGGCCTCCCTTAGGGACAGCGTCAGGGCTTACTTAGGGACAGTTTCAGGAGCTTGGTAAGAGATGGGTCCGGAAATTACCTCAGGATAGTGTCAGGACATTAGATATTGACGGCAGCAGGGCCTTAGTTAGGGACAGTGTCAAGGCCTTAGTTAGTACTGGCATCTGGGCCTCTGTTAGGTACAGTGTCAGGGCCTGAGTTAGGAATAGTGTTAGGGCCTTAGTTAGGGACAGTATCACGGCCTTGGGGCTAAATTCAGGGCCTGAGGTAGTCACAGCCTAAGGGCTTTAGTTAGCATAAGAGGCAGGACATTTGCTAGGGACAGGGTTAGGGTAAAGTTTAGGGATCGTGTCAGGAAATGACCTAGGGATAGTGTCAAGAGCTTAGTTACAGTATCAGGGCCTTATTTAGGACCCGTGTCAGGGCTTCAGGTAGGGACAGCGTCAGTGCCTGACTCTGGGAGAGCAACAGGGCCTGAGTGAGGCCTAGCGTCAGGCCCATAGCTGGGGACACTGTCAGGGCATGATGTAGGAGCAGCATCAGGGCCTTTGTTGCATCAGCATTAGTGTCTTAGTTACAGACATGATCAGGGCCTGAGTTAGTCACAGCGTCAAGGCCTCAGTTAGGCATAGGTTCAGGGACTGAGTTACGGACACCCTCAGGTCTTCACTTAGGAACAGCGACAGGGCTTCCTTAGGGACGGTGTCAGGACCTTGGTTAGAAATGGGTCAGGATATTAGCTCAGGATAGTGTCCGGATTTTAGTTATTGCCGGCAGCAGGGCCTATATTAGAGATAGATTCCGGGCCTTAGTTAGGGACAGCCTCAGGGCTTACTTTGGGACAGTTTCAGGACCTTGGTAAGACATGGGTCAGGATATTAGCTCAGGATAATGTCAGGACGTTATATATTGACTGCAGCAGGGCCTTAGAGACAGTGTCTCAGCCTGACTTAGGACTAGCATCAGAGCCTTTGTTAGGTACAGTGTCAGGGACTGAGTTAGGCGTAGTGTCAGGGCCTTAGTTAGGGACAGGGTCAGGGCCTGAGTTAGGACGAGCCTCCAGGCCTCAGTTAGGGCCAGGGTCACGGCCTCGGGACTAATTTTAGGGCCTTAGTTAGGAACAGCATCAGGGATTTATTTAGCATAAGAAGCTCAACATTAGTTAAAGACAAGGTTAGGTTAAGGTCTAGGGATTGTGTCAGGGCATGACCTAGGGATAGTGTCAAGACCTTAGTTACTTAGGGCATCAGGGCCTAATTTAGGACCAGTGTCAGGGCTTCAGGTAGGGATAGCGTCAGAGCCTGACTTAGGGAGAGCGACAGGGCTTGAATGAGGCCTAGTGTCAGAGCCTTAGTTAGGGCTAGTATCAGGGCATGACTTAGGAGCAATATAAGGGCCTTGGTAGGATCAGTCTCAGGGGCTTTGTTAAAGACATTATCAGGGCCTCTGTTAGGGACAGCCTTAGGACCTCCCTTAGGGACAGCGTCAGGGCTTACTTAGGGACAGTTTCAGGACCTTGGTAAGACATGGGTCAGGATATTAGCTCAGGATAATGTCAGGCCTTTAGATATTGACTGCAGCAGGGCCTTAGAGACAGTGTCTCAGCCTGACTTAGGACTAGCATCAGAGCCTTTGTTAGGTACAGTGTCAGGGCCTGAGTTCGGACGAGCCTCCAGGCCTCAGTTAGGGCCAGGGTCACGGCCTCGGGACTAATTTTAGGGCCTTAGTTAGGAAGAGCATCAGGGATTTATTTAGCATAAGAAGCTCAACATTAGTTAAAGACAAGGTTAGGTTAAGGTCTAGGGATTGTGTCAGGGCATGACCTAGGGATAGTGTCAAGACCTTAGTTACTTAGGGCATCAGGGCCTAATTTAGGACCAGTGTCAGGGCTTCAGGTAGGGATAGCGTCAGAGCCTGACTTAGGGAGAGCGACAGGGCTTGAGTGAGGCCTAGTGTCAGAGCCTTTGCTAGGGATAGTATCAGGGCATGACTTAGGAGCAGCATAAGGGCCTTGGTAGGATCAGCCTCAGGGGCTTTGTTAAAGACATTATCAGGGCCTCTGTTAGGGACAGCCTTAGGGCCTCCCTTAGGGACAGCGTCAGGGCTTACTTAGGGACAGTTTCAGGAGCTTGGTAAGAGATGGGTCCGGAAATTACCTCAGTATAGTGTCAGGACATTAGATATTGACGGCAGCAGGGCCTTAGTTAGGGACAGTGTCAAGGCCTTAGTTAGTACTGGCATCTGGGCCTCTGTTAGGTACAGTGTCAGGGCCTGAGTTAGGAATACTGTTAGGGCCTTAGTTAGGGACAGTATCACGGCCTTGGGACTAAATTCAGGGCCTGAGGTAGTCACAGCCTAAGGGCTTTAGTTAGCATAAGAGGCAGGACATTTGCTAGGGACAGGGTTAGGGTAAAGTTTAGGGATCGTGTCAGGAAATGACCTAGGGATAGTGTCAAGAGCTTAGTTACAGTATCAGGGCCTTATTTAGGACCCGTGTCAGGGCTTCAGGTAGGGACAGCGTCAGTGCCTGACTCTGGGAGAGCAACAGGGCCTGAGTGAGGCCTAGCCTCAGGCCCATAGCTGGGGACACTGTCAGGGCATGATGTAGGAGCAGCATCAGGGCCTTTGTTGCATCAGCATTAGTGTCTTAGTTACAGACATGATCAGGGCCTGAGTTAGTCACAGCGTCAAGGCCTCAGTTAGGCATAGCTTCAGGGACTGAGTTACGGACAGCCTCAGGTCTTCACTTAGGAACAGCGACAGGGCTTCCTTAGGGACGGTGTCAGGACCTTGGTTAGAAATGGGTCAGGATATTAGCTCAGGATAGCGTCCGGATTTTAGTTATTGCCGACAGCAGGGCCTATATTAGAGATAGATTCCGGGCCTTAGTTAGGGACAGTGTCAGGGCCTTAATTAGGACTAGTCTGGGCCTTAGTTAGGGAGAGCATTACGGCTTCGGTGAGGATAAGGGGCAGGACGTTAGCTCGGGACAGAGTCAGGTTCCAGGCCAGTGGTAGTGTCAGGATGTGAGCTAGGGATAGGGTGAAGACCTTAGTTATTGAGAGCATCAGGGCCTTAGTTAGGACCAGCGTCAGGGCCTTCATCAGGACCAGTGTCAGGGCTTCACGTACGGACAGCGTCAGAGCCTAACTAAGGTACGGCAACGGGGCCTAAGTGAGGCCTATCTTTAGGGCCTGAGTTAGGGGCAGTGTCAGGGCATGACTTAGGAGCCGTATAAGGGCCTCTGTAGGATCAGCATTAGGCTCTTCGTTAAAGACATTCTCAGGGCCTCTGTTAGGGACCGCCTCAGGGCCCCACTTAGGGACAGCGTCAGGGCTTACTTTGGGACAGTTTCAGGACCTTGGTAAGACATGGGTCAGGATATTAGCTCGGGATAATGTCAGGACTTTAGATATTGACTGCAGCAGGGCCTTAGAGACAGTGTCTCAGCCTGACTTAGGACTAGCATCAGAGCCTTTGTTAGGTACAGTGTCAGGGACTGAGTTAGGTGTAGTGTCAGGGCCTTAGTTAGGGACAGTGTCAGGGCCTGAGTTAGGACGAGCCTCCAGGCCTCAGTTAGGGCCAGGGTCACGGCCTCGGGACTAATTTTAGGGCCTTAGTTAGGAAGAGCATCAGGGATTTATTTAGCATAAGAAGCTCAACATTAGTTAAAGACAAGGTTAGGTTAAGGTCTAGGGATTGTGTCAGGGCATGACCTAGGGATAGTGTCAAGACCTTAGTTACTTAGGGCATCAGGGCCTAATTTAGGCCCAGTGTCAGGGCTTCAGGTAGGGATAGCGTCAGAGCCTGACTTAGGGAGAGCGACAGGGCTTGAGTGAGGCCTAGTGTCAGAGCCTTAGCTAGGGATAGTATCAGGGCATGACTTAGGAGCAGCATAAGGGCCTTGGTAGGATGAGCCTCAGGGGCTTTGTTAAAGACATTATCAGGGCCTCTGTTAGGGACAGCCTTAGGGCCTCCCTTAGGGACAGCGTCAGGGCTTACTTAGGGACAGTTTCAGGAGCTTGGTAAGAGATGGGTCCGGAAATTACCTCAGGATAGTGTCAGGACATTAGATATTGACGGCAGCAGGGCCTTAGTTAGGGACAGTGTCAAGGCCTTAGTTAGTACTGGCATCTGGGCCTCTGTTAGGTACAGTGTCAGGGCCTGAGTTAGGAATAGTGTTAGGGCCTTAGTTAGGGACAGTATCACGGCCTTGGGGCTAAATTCAGGGCCTGAGGTAGTCACAGCCTAAGGGCTTTAGTTAGCATAAGAGGCAGGACATTTGCTAGGGACAGGGTTAGGGTAAAGTTTAGGGATCGTGTCAGGAAATGACCTAGGGATAGTGTCAAGAGCTTAGTTACAGTATCAGGGCCTTATTTAGGACCCGTGTCAGGGCTTCAGGTAGGGACAGCGTCAGTGCCTGACTCTGGGAGAGCAACAGGGCCTGAGTGAGGCCTAGCGTCAGGCCCATAGCTGGGGACACTGTCAGGGCATGATGTAGGAGCAGCATCAGGGCCTTTGTTGCATCAGCATTAGTGTCTTAATTACAGACATGATCAGGGCCTGAGTTAGTCACAGCGTCAAGGCCTCAGTTAGGCATAGCTTCAGGGACTGAGTTACGGACAGCCTCAGGTCTTCACTTAGGAACAGCGACAGGGCTTCCTTAGGGACGGTGTCAGGACCTTGGTTAGAAATGGGTCAGGATATTAGCTCAGGATAGCGTCCGGATTTTAGTTATTGCCGGCAGCAGGGCCTATATTAGAGATAGATTCCGGGCCTTAGTTAGGGACAGTGTCAGGGCCTTAATTAGGACTAGTCTGGGCCTTAGTTAGGGAGAGCATTACGGCTTCGGTGAGGATAAGGGGCAGGACGTTAGCTCGGGACAGAGTCAGGTTCCAGGCCAGTGGTAGTGTCAGGATGTGAGCTAGGGATAGGGTGAAGACCTTAGTTATTGAGAGCATCAGGGCCTTAGTTAGGACCAGCGTCAGGGCCTTCATCAGGACCAGTGTCAGGGCTTCACGTACGGACAGCGTCAGAGCCTAACTAAGGTACGGCAACGGGGCCTAAGTGAGGCCTATCTTTAGGGCCTGAGTTAGGGGCAGTGTCAGGGCATGACTTAGGAGCCGTATAAGGGCCTCTGTAGGATCAGCATTAGGGTCTTCGTTAAAGACATTCTCAGGGCCTCTGTTAGGGACCGCCTCAGGGCCTCACTTAGGGACAGCGTCAGGGCTTACTTTGGGACAGTTTCAGGACCTTGGTAAGACATGGGTCAGGATATTAGCTCGGGATAATGTCAGGACTTTAGATATTGACTGCAGCAGGGCCTTAGAGACAGTGTCTCAGCCTGACTTAGGACTAGCATCAGAGCCTTTGTTAGGTACAGTGTCAGGGACTGAGTTAGGTGTAGTGTCAGGGCCTTAGTTAGGGACAGTGTCAGGGCCTGAGTTAGGACGAGCCTCCAGGCCTCAGTTAGGGCCAGGGTCACGGCCTCGGGACTAATTTTAGGGCCTTAGTTAGGAAGAGCATCAGGGATTTATTTAGCATAAGAAGCTCAACATTAGTTAAAGACAAGGTTAGGTTAAGGTCTAGGGATTGTGTCAGGGCATGACCTAGGGATAGTGTCAAGACCTTAGTTACTTAGGGCATCAGGGCCTAATTTAGGCCCAGTGTCAGGGCTTCAGGTAGGGATAGCGTCAGAGCCTGACTTAGGGAGAGCGACAGGGCTTGAGTGAGGCCTAGTGTCAGAGCCTTAGCTAGGGATAGTATCAGGGCATGACTTAGGAGCAGCATAAGGGCCTTGGTAGGATGAGCCTCAGGGGCTTGGTTAAAGACATTATCAGGGCCTCTGTTAGGGACAGCCTTAGGGCCTCCCTTAGGGACAGCGTCAGGGCTTACTTAGGGACAGTTTCAGGAGCTTGGTAAGAGATGGGTCCGGAAATTACCTCAGGATAGTGTCAGGACATTAGATATTGACGGCAGCAGGGCCTTAGTTAGGGACAGTGTCAAGGCCTTAGTTAGTACTGGCATCTGGGCCTCTGTTAGGTACAGTGTCAGGGCCTGAGTTAGGAATAGTGTTAGGTCCTTAGTTAGGGACAGTATCACGGCCTTGGGGCTAAATTCAGGGCCTGAGGTAGTCACAGCATAAGGGCTTTAGTTAGCATAAGAGGCAGGACATTTGCTAGGGACAGGGTTAGGGTAAAGTTTAGGGATCGTGTCAGGAAATGACCTAGGGATAGTGTCAAGAGCTTAGTTACAGTATCAGGGCCTTATTTAGGACCCGTGTCAGGGCTTCAGGTAGGGACAGCGTCAGTGCCTGACTCTGGGAGAGCAACAGGGCCTGAGTGAGGCCTAGCCTCAGGCCCATAGCTGGGGACACTGTCAGGGCATGATGTAGGAGCAGCATCAGGGCCTTTGTTGCATCAGCATTAGTGTCTTAGTTACAGACATGATCAGGGCCTGAGTTAGTCACAGCGTCAAGGCCTCAGTTAGGCATAGCTTCAGGGACTGAGTTATGGACACCCTCAGGTCTTCACTTAGGAACAGCGACAGGGCTTCCTTAGGGACGGTGTCAGGACCTTGGTTAGAAATGGGTCAGGATATTAGCTCAGGATAGTGTCCGGATTTTAGTTATTGCCGGCAGCAGGGCCTATATTAGAGATAGATTCCGGGCCTTAGTTAGGGACAGCGTCAGGGCTTACTTTGGGACAGTTTCAGGACCTTGGTAAGACATGGGTCAGGATATTAGCTCAGGATAATGTCAGGACGTTATATATTGACTGCAGCAGGGCCTTAGAGACAGTGTCTCAGCCTGACTTAGGACTAGCATCAGAGCCTTTGTTAGGTACAGTGTCAGGGACTGAGTTAGGCGTAGTGTCAGGGCCTTAGTTAGGGACAGGGTCAGGGCCTGAGTTAGGACGAGCCTCCAGGCCTCAGTTAGGGCCAGGGTCACGGCCTCGGGACTAATTTTAGGGCCTTAGTTAGGAACAGCATCAGGGATTTATTTAGCATAAGAAGCTCAACATTAGTTAAAGACAAGGTTAGGTTAAGGTCTAGGGATTGTGTCAGGGCATGACCTAGGGATAGTGTCAAGACCTTAGTTACTTAGGGCATCAGGGCCTAATTTAGGACCAGTGTCAGGGCTTCAGGTAGGGATAGCGTCAGAGCCTGACTTAGGGAGAGCGACAGGGCTTGAGTGAGGCCTAGTGTCAGAGCCTTAGTTAGGGATAGTATCAGGGCATGACTTAGGAGCAGCATAAGGGCCTTGGTAGGATCAGTCTCAGGGGCTTTGTTAAAGACATTATCAGGGCCTCTGTTAGGGACAGCCTTAGGACCTCACTTAGGGACAGCGTCAGGGCTTACTTAGGGACAGTTTCAGGACCTTGGTAAGACATGGGTCAGGATATTAGCTCAGGATAATGTCAGGCCTTTAGATATTGACTGCAGCAGGGCCTTAGAGACAGTGTCTCAGCCTGACTTAGGACTAGCATCAGAGCCTTTGTTAGGTACAGTGTCAGGGCCTGAGTTCGGACGAGCCTCCAGGCCTCAGTTAGGGCCAGGGTCACGGCCTCGGGACTAACTTTAGGGCCTTAGTTAGGAACAGCATCAGGGATTTATTTAGCATAGGAAGCTCAACATTAGTTAAAGACAAGGTTAGATTAAGGTCTAGGGATTGTGTCAGGGCATGACCTAGGGATAGTGTCAAGACCTTAGTTACTTAGGGCATCAGGGCCTAATTTAGGCCCAGTGTCAGGGCTTCAGGTAGGGATAGCGTCAGAGCCTGACTTAGGGAGAGCGACAGGGCTTGAGTGAGGCCTAGTGTCAGAGCCTTAGCTAGGGATAGTATCAGGGCATGACTTAGGAGCAGCATAAGGGCCTTGGTAGGATCAGCCTCAGGGGCTTGGTTAAAGACATTATCAGGGCCTCTGTTAGGGACAGCCTTAGGGCCTCCCTTAGGGACAGCGTCAGGGCTTACTTAGGGACAGTTTCAGGAGCTTGGTAAGAGATGGGTCCGGAAATTACCTCAGGATAGTGTCAGGACATTAGATATTGACGGCAGCAGGGCCTTAGTTAGGGACAGTGTCAAGGCCTTAGTTAGTACTGGCATCTGGGCCTCTGTTAGGTACAGTGTCAGGGCCTGAGTTAGGAATAGTGTTAGGTCCTTAGTTAGGGACAGTATCACGGCCTTGGGGCTAAATTCAGGGCCTCAGGTAGTCACAGCCTAAGGGCTTTAGTTAGCATAAGAAGCAGGACATTTGCTAGGGACAGGGTTAGGGTAAAGTTTAGGGATCGTGTCAGGAAATGACCTAGGGATAGTGTCAAGAGCTTAGTTACAGTATCAGGGCCTTATTTAGGACCCGTGTCAGGGCTTCAGGTAGGGACAGCGTCAGTGCCTGACTCTGGGAGAGCAACAGGGCCTGAGTGAGGCCTAGCGTCAGGCCCATAGCTGGGGACACTGTCAGGGCCTGATGTAGGAGCAGCATCAGGGCCTTTGTTGCATCAGCATTAGTGTCTTAGTTACAGACATGATCAGGGCCTGAGTTAGTCACAGCGTCAAGGCCTCAGTTAGGCATAGCTTCAGGGACTGAGTTACGGACAGCCTCAGGTCTTCACTTAGGAACAGCGACAGGGCTTCCTTAGGGACGGTGTCAGGACCTTGGTTAGAAATGGGTCAGGATATTAGCTCAGGATAGCGTCCGGATTTTAGTTATTGCCGGCAGCAGGGCCTATATTAGAGATAGATTCCGGGCCTTAGTTAGGGACAGTGTCAGGGCCTTAATTAGGACTAGTCTGAGCCTTAGTTAGTTAGAGCATTACGGCTTCGGTGAGGATAAGGGGCAGGACGTTAGCTCGGGACAGAGTCAGGTTCCAGGCCAGTGGTAGTGTCAGGATGTGAGCTAGGGATAGGGTGAAGACCTTAGTTATTGAGAGCATCCGGGCCTTAGTTAGGACCAGCGTCAGGGCCTTCATCAGGACCAGTGTCAGGGCTTCACGTACGGACAGCGTCAGAGCCTAACTAAGGTACGGCAACGGGGCCTAAGTGAGGCCTATCTTTAGGGCCTGAGTTAGGGGCAGTGTCAGGGCATGACTTAGGAGCCGTATAAGGGCCTCTGTAGGATCAGCATTAGGGTCTTCGTTAAAGACATTCTCAGGGCCTCTGTTAGGGACCGCCTCAGGGCCTCACTTAGGGACAGCGTCAGGGCTTACTTTGGGACAGTTTCAGGACCTTGGTAAGACATGGGTCAGGATATTAGCTCGGGATAATGTCAGGACTTTAGATATTGACTGCAGCAGGGCCTTAGAGACAGTGTCTCAGCCTGACTTAGGACTAGCATCAGAGCCTTTGTTAGGTACAGTGTCAGGGACTGAGTTAGGTGTAGTGTCAGGGCCTTAGTTAGGGACAGTGTCAGGGCCTGAGTTAGGACGAGCCTCCAGGCCTCAGTTAGGGCCAGGGTCACGGCCTCGGGACTAATTTTAGGGCCTTAGTTAGGAAGAGCATCAGGGATTTATTTAGCATAAGAAGCTCAACATTAGTTAAAGACAAGGTTAGGTTAAGGTCTAGGGATTGTGTCAGGGCATGACCTAGGGATAGTGTCAAGACCTTAGTTACTTAGGGCATCAGGGCCTAATTTAGGCCCAGTGTCAGGGCTTCAGGTAGGGATAGCGTCAGAGCCTGACTTAGGGAGAGCGACAGGGCTTGAGTGAGGCCTAGTGTCAGAGCCTTAGCTAGGGATAGTATCAGGGCATGACTTAGGAGCAGCATAAGGGCCTTGGTAGGATCAGCCTCAGGGGCTTGGTTAAAGACATTATCAGGGCCTCTGTTAGGGACAGCCTTAGGGCCTCCCTTAGGGACAGCGTCAGGGCTTACTTAGGGACAGTTTCAGGAGCTTGGTAAGAGATGGGTCCGGAAATTACCTCAGGATAGTGTCAGGACATTAGATATTGACGGCAGCAGGGCCTTAGTTAGGGACAGTGTCAAGGCCTTAGTTAGTACTGGCATCTGGGCCTCTGTTAGGTACAGTGTCAGGGCCTGAGTTAGGAATAGTGTTAGGGCCTTAGTTAGGGACAGTATCACGGCCTTGGGGCTACATTCAGGGCCTGAGGTAGTCACAGCCTAAGGGCTTTAGTTAGCATAAGAGGCAGGACATTTGCTAGGGACAGGGTTAGGGTAAAGTTTAGGGATCGTGTCAGGAAATGACCTAGGGATAGTGTCAAGAGCTTAGTTACAGTATCAGGGCCTTATTTAGGACCCGTGTCAGGGCTTCAGGTAGGGACAGCGTCAGTGCCTGACTCTGGGAGAGCAACAGGGCCTGAGTGAGGCCTAGCGTCAGGCCCATAGCTGGGGACACTGTCAGGGCATGATGTAGGAGCAGCATCAGGGCCTTTGTTGCATCAGCATTAGTGTCTTAGTTACAGACATGATCAGGGCCTGAGTTAGTCACAGCGTCAAGGCCTCAGTTAGGCATAGCTTCAGGGACTGAGTTACGGACAGCCTCAGGTCTTCACTTAGGAACAGCGACAGGGCTTCCTTAGGGACGGTGTCAGGACCTTGGTTAGAAATGGGTCAGGATATTAGCTCAGGATAGCGTCCGGATTTTAGTTATTGCCGGCAGCAGGGCCTATATTAGAGATAGATTCCGGGCCTTAATTAGGGACAGTGTCAGGGCCTTAATTAGGACTAGTCTGGGCCTTAGTTAGGGAGAGCATTACGGCTTCGGTGAGGATAAGGGGCAGGACGTTAGCTCGGGACAGAGTCAGGTTCCAGGCCAGTGGTAGTGTCAGGATGTGAGCTAGGGATAGGGTGAAGACCTTAGTCATTGAGAGCATCAGGGCCTTAGTTAGGACCAGCGTCAGGGCCTTCATCAGGACCAGTGTCAGGGCTTCACGTACGGACAGCGTCAGAGCCTAACTAAGGTACGGCAACGGGGCCTAAGTGAGGCCTATCTTTAGGGCCTGAGTTAGGGGCAGTGTCAGGGCATGACTTAGGAGCCGTATAAGGGCCTCTGTAGGATCAGCATTAGGCTCTTCGTTAAAGACATTCTCAGGGCCTCTGTTAGGGACCGCCTCAGGGCCTCACTTAGGGACAGCGTCAGGGCTTACTTTGGGACAGTTTCAGGACCTTGGTAAGACATGGGTCAGGATATTAGCTCGGGATAATGTCAGGACTTTAGATATTGACTGCAGCAGGGCCTTAGAGACAGTGTCTCAGCCTGACTTAGGACTAGCATCAGAGCCTTTGTTAGGTACAGTGTCAGGGACTGAGTTAGGTGTAGTGTCAGGGCCTTAGTTAGGGACAGTGTCAGGGCCTGAGTTAGGACGAGCCTCCAGGCCTCAGTTAGGGCCAGGGTCACGGCCTCGGGACTAATTTTAGGGCCTTAGTTAGGAAGAGCATCAGGGATTTATTTAGCATAAGAAGCTCAACATTAGTTAAAGACAAGGTTAGGCTAAGGTCTAGGGATTGTGTCAGGGCATGACCTAGGGATAGTGTCAAGACCTTAGTTACTTAGGGCATCAGGGCCTAATTTAGGCCCAGTGTCAGGGCTTCAGGTAGGGATAGCGTCAGAGCCTGACTTAGGGAGAGCGACAGGGCTTGAGTGAGGCCTAGTGTCAGAGCCTTAGCTAGGGATAGTATCAGGGCATGACTTAGGAGCAGCATAAGGGCCTTGGTAGGATCAGCCTCAGGGGCTTTGTTAAAGACATTATCAGGGCCTCTGTTAGGGACAGCCTTAGGGCCTCCCTTAGGGACAGCGTCAGGGCTTACTTAGGGACAGTTTCAGGAGCTTGGTAAGAGATGGGTCTGGAAATTACCTCAGGATAGTGTCAGGACATTAGATATTGACGGCAGCAGGGCCTTAGTTAGGTACAGTGTCAAGGCCTTAGTTAGTACTGGCATCTGGGCCTCTGTTAGGTACAGTGTCAGGGCCTGAGTTAGGAATAGTGTTAGGTCCTTAGTTAGGGACAGTATCACGGCCTTGGGGCTAAATTCAGGGCCTGAGGTAGTCACAGCCTAAGGGCTTTAGTTAGCATAAGAGGCAGGACATTTGCTAGGGACAGGGTTAGGGTAAAGTTTAGGGATCGTGTCAGGAAATGACCTAGGGATAGTGTCAAGAGCTTAGTTACAGTATCAGGGCCTTATTTAGGACCCGTGTCAGGGCTTCAGGTAGGGACAGCGTCAGTGCCTGAGTCTGGGAGAGCAACAGGGCCTGAGTGAGGCCTAGCGTCAGGCCCATAGCTGGGGACACTGTCAGGGCATGATGTAGGAGCAGCATCAGGGCCTTTGTTGCATCAGCATTAGTGTCTTAGTTACAGACATGATCAGGGCCTGAGTTAGTCACAGCGTCAAGGCCTCAGTTAGGCATAGCTTCAGGGACTGAGTTACGGACAGTCTCAGGTCTTCACTTAGGAACAGCGACAGGGCTTCCTTAGGGACGGTGTCAGGACCTTGGTTAGAAATGGGTCAGGATATTAGCTCAGGATAGCGTCCGGATTTTAGTTATTGCCGGCAGCAGGGCCTATAATTAGAGATAGATTCCGGGTCTTAGTTAGGGACAGTGTCAGGGCCTTAATTAGGACTAGTCTGGGCCTTAGTTAGGGAGAGCATTACGGCTTCGGTGAGGATAAGGGGCAGGACGTTAGCTCGGGACAGAGTCAGGTTCCAGGCCAGTGGTAGTGTCAGGATGTGAGCTAGGGATAGGGTGAAGACCTTAGTTATTGAGAGCATCCGGGCCTTAGTTAGGACCAGCGTCAGGGCCTTCATCAGGACCAGTGTCAGGGCTTCACGTACGGACAGCGTCAGAGCCTAACTAAGGTACGGCAACGGGGCCTAAGTGAGGCCTATCTTTAGGGCCTGAGTTAGGGGCAGTGTCAGGGCATGACTTAGGAGCCGTATAAGGGCCTCTGTAGGATCAGCATTAGGGTCTTCGTTAAAGACATTCTCAGGGCCTCTGTTAGGGACCGCCTCAGGGCCTCACTTAGGGACAGCGTCAGGGCTTACTTTGGGACAGTTTCAGGACCTTGGTAAGACATGGGTCAGGATATTAGCTCGGGATAATGTCAGGACTTTAGATATTGACTGCAGCAGGGCCTTAGAGACAGTGTCTCAGCCTGACTTAGGACTAGCATCAGAGCCTTTGTTAGGTACAGTGTCAGGGACTGAGTTAGGTGTAGTGTCAGGGCCTTAGTTAGGGACAGTGTCAGGGCCTGAGTTAGGACGAGCCTCCAGGCCTCAGTTAGGGCCAGGGTCACGGCCTCGGGACTAATTTTAGGGCCTTAGTTAGGAAGAGCATCAGGGATTTATTTAGCATAAGAAGCTCAACATTAGTTAAAGACAAGGTTAGGCTAAGGTCTAGGGATTGTGTCAGGGCATGACCTAGGGATAGTGTCAAGACCTTAGTTACTTAGGGCATCAGGGCCTAATTTAGGCCCAGTGTCAGGGCTTCAGGTAGGGATAGCGTCAGAGCCTGACTTAGGGAGAGCGACAGGGCTTGAGTGAGGCCTAGTGTCAGAGCCTTAGCTAGGGATAGTATCAGGGCATGACTTAGGAGCAGCATAAGGGCCTTGGTAGGATCAGCCTCAGGGGCTTGGTTAAAGACATTATCAGGGCCTCTGTTAGGGACAGCCTTAGGGCCTCCCTTAGGGACAGCGTCAGGGCTTACTTAGGGACAGTTTCAGGAGCTTGGTAAGAGATGGGTCCGGAAATTACCTCAGGATAGTGTCAGGACATTAGATATTGACGGCAGCAGGGCCTTAGTTAGGGACAGTGTCAAGGCCTTAGTTAGTACTGGCATCTGGGCCTCTGTTAGGTACAGTGTCAGGGCCTGAGTTAGGAATAGTGTTAGGTCCTTAGTTAGGGACAGTATCACGGCCTTGGGGCTAAATTCAGGGCCTGAGGTAGTCACAGCCTAAGGGCTTTAGTTAGCATAAGAGGCAGGACATTTGCTAGGGACAGGGTTAGGGTAAAGTTTAGGGATCGTGTCAGGAAATGACCTAGGGATAGTGTCAAGAGCTTAGTTACAGTATCAGGGCCTTATTTAGGACCCGTGTCAGGGCTTCAGGTAGGGACAGCGTCAGTGCCTGAGTCTGGGAGAGCAACAGGGCCTGAGTGAGGCCTAGCGTCAGGCCCATAGCTGGGGACACTGTCAGGGCATGATGTAGGAGCAGCATCAGGGCCTTTGTTGCATCAGCATTAGTGTCTTAGTTACAGACATGATCAGGGCCTGAGTTAGTCACAGCGTCAAGGCCTCAGTTAGGCATAGCTTCAGGGACTGAGTTACGGACAGCCTCAGGTCTTCACTTAGGAACAGCGACAGGGCTTCCTTAGGGACGGTGTCAGGACCTTGGTTAGAAATGGGTCAGGATATTAGCTCAGGATAGCGTCCGGATTTTAGTTATTGCCGGCAGCAGGGCCTATATTAGAGATAGATTCCGGGCCTTAGTTAGGGACAGTGTCAGGGCCTTAATTAGGACTAGTCTGGGCCTTAGTTAGGGAGAGCATTACGGCTTCGGTGAGGATAAGGGGCAGGACGTTAGCTCGGGACAGAGTCAGGTTCCAGGCCAGTGGTAGTGTCAGGCTGTGAGCTAGGGATAGGGTGAAGACCTTAGTTATTGAGAGCATCAGGGCCTTAGTTAGGACCAGCGTCAGGGCCTTCATCAGGACCAGTGTCAGGGCTTCACGTACGGACAGCGTCAGAGCCTAACTAAGGTACGGCAACGGGGCCTAAGTGAGGCCTATCTTTAGGGCCTGAGTTAGGGGCAGTGTCAGGGCATGACTTAGGAGCCGTATAAGGGCCTCTGTAGGATCAGCATTAGGCTCTTCGTTAAAGACATTCTCAGGGCCTCTGTTAGGGACCGCCTCAGGGCCTCACTTAGGGACAGCGTCAGGGCTTACTTTGGGACAGTTTCAGGACCTTGGTAAGACATGGGTCAGGATATTAGCTCGGGATAATGTCAGGACTTTAGATATTGACTGCAGCAGGGCCTTAGAGACAGTGTCTCAGCCTGACTTAGGACTAGCATCAGAGCCTTTGTTAGGTACAGTGTCAGGGACTGAGTTAGGTGTAGTGTCAGGGCCTTAGTTAGGGACAGTGTCAGGGCCTGAGTTAGGACGAGCCTCCAGGCCTCAGTTAGGGCCAGGGTCACGGCCTCGGGACTAATTTTAGGGCCTTAGTTAGGAAGAGCATCAGGGATTTATTTAGCATAAGAAGCTCAACATTAGTTAAAGACAAGGTTAGGCTAAGGTCTAGGGATTGTGTCAGGGCATGACCTAGGGATAGTGTCAAGACCTTAGTTACTTAGGGCATCAGGGCCTAATTTAGGCCCAGTGTCAGGGCTTCAGGTAGGGATAGCGTCAGAGCCTGACTTAGGGAGAGCGACAGGGCTTGAGTGAGGCCTAGTGTCAGAGCCTTAGCTAGGGATAGTATCAGGGCATGACTTAGGAGCAGCATAAGGGCCTTGGTAGGATCAGCCTCAGGGGCTTGGTTAAAGACATTATCAGGGCCTCTGTTAGGGACAGCCTTAGGGCCTCCCTTAGGGACAGCGTCAGGGCTTACTTAGGGACAGTTTCAGGAGCTTGGTAAGAGATGGGTCCGGAAATTACCTCAGGATAGTGTCAGGACATTAGATATTGACGGCAGCAGGGCCTTAGTTAGGGACAGTGTCAAGGCCTTAGTTAGTACTGGCATCTGGGCCTCTGTTAGGTACAGTGTCAGGGCCTGAGTTAGGAATAGTGTTAGGGCCTTAGTTAGGGACAGTATCACGGCCTTGGGGCTAAATTCAGGGCCTGAGGTAGTCACAGCCTAAGGGCTTTAGTTAGCATAAGAGGCAGGACATTTGCTAGGGACAGGGTTAGGGTAAAGTTTAGGGATCGTGTCAGGAAATGACCTAGGGATAGTGTCAAGAGCTTAGTTACAGTATCAGGGCCTTATTTAGGACCCGTGTCAGGGCTTCAGGTAGGGACAGCGTCAGTGCCTGAGTCTGGGAGAGCAACAGGGCCTGAGTGAGGCCTAGCGTCAGGCCCATAGCTGGGGACACTGTCAGGGCATGATGTAGGAGCAGCATCAGGGCCTTTGTTGCATCAGCATTAGTGTCTTAGTTACAGACATGATCAGGGCCTGAGTTAGTCACAGCGTCAAGGCCTCAGTTAGGCATAGCTTCAGGGACTGAGTTACGGACAGCCTCAGGTCTTCACTTAGGAACAGCGACAGGGCTTCCTTAGGGACGGTGTCAGGACCTTGGTTAGAAATGGGTCAGGATATTAGCTCAGGATAGCGTCCGGATTTTAGTTATTGCCGGCAGCAGGGCCTATATTAGAGATAGATTCCGGGCCTTAGTTAGGGACAGTGTCAGGGCCTTAATTAGGACGAGTCTGGGCCTTAGTTAGGGAGAGCATTACGGCTTCGGTGAGGATAAGGGGCAGGACGTTAGCTCGGGACAGAGTCAGGTTCCAGGCCAGTGGTAGTGTCAGGCTGTGAGCTAGGGATAGGGTGAAGACCTTAGTCATTGAGAGCATCAGGGCCTTAGTTAGGACCAGCGTCAGGGCCTTCATCAGGACCAGTGTCAGGGCTTCACGTACGGACAGCGTCAGAGCCTAACTAAGGTACGGCAACGGGGCCTAAGTGAGGCCTATCTTTAGGGCCTGAGTTAGGGGCAGTGTCAGGGCATGACTTAGGAGCCGTATAAGGGCCTCTGTAGGATCAGCATTAGGCTCTTCGTTAAAGACATTCTCAGGGCCTCTGTTAGGGACCGCCTCAGGGCCTCACTTAGGGACAGCGTCAGGGCTTACTTTGGGACAGTTTCAGGACCTTGGTAAGACATGGGTCAGGATATTAGCTCGGGATAATGTCAGGACTTTAGATATTGACTGCAGCAGGGCCTTAGAGACAGTGTCTCAGCCTGACTTAGGACTAGCATCAGAGCCTTTGTTAGGTACAGTGTCAGGGACTGAGTTAGGTGTAGTGTCAGGGCCTTAGTTAGGGACAGTGTCAGGGCCTGAGTTAGGACGAGCCTCCAGGCCTCAGTTAGGGCCAGGGTCACGGCCTCGGGACTAATTTTAGGGCCTTAGTTAGGAAGAGCATCAGGGATTTATTTAGCATAAGAAGCTCAACATTAGTTAAAGACAAGGTTAGGCTAAGGTCTAGGGATTGTGTCAGGGCATGACCTAGGGATAGTGTCAAGACCTTAGTTACTTAGGGCATCAGGGCCTAATTTAGGCCCAGTGTCAGGGCTTCAGGTAGGGATAGCGTCAGAGCCTGACTTAGGGAGAGCGACAGGGCTTGAGTGAGGCCTAGTGTCAGAGCCTTAGCTAGGGATAGTATCAGGGCATGACTTAGGAGCAGCATAAGGGCCTTGGTAGGATCAGCCTCAGGGGCTTGGTTAAAGACATTATCAGGGCCTCTGTTAGGGACAGCCTTAGGGCCTCCCTTAGGGACAGCGTCAGGGCTTACTTAGGGACAGTTTCAGGAGCTTGGTAAGAGATGGGTCCGGAAATTACCTCAGGATAGTGTCAGGACATTAGATATTGACGGCAGCAGGGCCTTAGTTAGGGACAGTGTCAAGGCCTTAGTTAGTACTGGCATCTGGGCCTCTGTTAGGTACAGTGTCAGGGCCTGAGTTAGGAATAGTGTTAGGGCCTTAGTTAGGGACAGTATCACGGCCTTGGGGCTAAATTCAGGGCCTGAGGTAGTCACAGCCTAAGGGCTTTAGTTAGCATAAGAGGCAGGACATTTGCTAGGGACAGGGTTAGGGTAAAGTTTAGGGATCGTGTCAGGAAATGACCTAGGGATAGTGTCAAGAGCTTAGTTACAGTATCAGGGCCTTATTTAGGACCCGTGTCAGGGCTTCAGGTAGGGACAGCGTCAGTGCCTGAGTCTGGGAGAGCAACAGGGCCTGAGTGAGGCCTAGCGTCAGGCCCATAGCTGGGGACACTGTCAGGGCATGATGTAGGAGCAGCATCAGGGCCTTTGTTGCATCAGCATTAGTGTCTTAGTTACAGACATGATCAGGGCCTGAGTTAGTCACAGCGTCAAGGCCTCAGTTAGGCATAGCTTCAGGGACTGAGTTACGGACAGCCTCAGGTCTTCACTTAGGAACAGCGACAGGGCTTCCTTAGGGACGGTGTCAGGACCTTGGTTAGAAATGGGTCAGGATATTAGCTCAGGATAGCGTCCGGATTTTAGTTATTGCCGGCAGCAGGGCCTATATTAGAGATAGATTCCGGGCCTTAGTTAGGGACAGTGTCAGGGCCTTAATTAGGACGAGTCTGGGCCTTAGTTAGGGAGAGCATTACGGCTTCGGTGAGGATAAGGGGCAGGACGTTAGCTCGGGACAGAGTCAGGTTCCAGGCCAGTGGTAGTGTCAGGCTGTGAGCTAGGGATAGGGTGAAGACCTTAGTCATTGAGAGCATCAGGGCCTTAGTTAGGACCAGCGTCAGGGCCTTCATCAGGACCAGTGTCAGGGCTTCACGTACGGACAGCGTCAGAGCCTAACTAAGGTACGGCAACGGGGCCTAAGTGAGGCCTATCTTTAGGGCCTGAGTTAGGGGCAGTGTCAGGGCATGACTTAGGAGCCGTATAAGGGCCTCTGTAGGATCAGCATTAGGCTCTTCGTTAAAGACATTCTCAGGGCCTCTGTTAGGGACCGCCTCAGGGCCTCACTTAGGGACAGCGTCAGGGCTTACTTTGGGACAGTTTCAGGACCTTGGTAAGACATGGGTCAGGATATTAGCTCGGGATAATGTCAGGACTTTAGATATTGACTGCAGCAGGGCCTTAGAGACAGTGTCTCAGCCTGACTTAGGACTAGCATCAGAGCCTTTGTTAGGTACAGTGTCAGGGACTGAGTTAGGTGTAGTGTCAGGGCCTTAGTTAGGGACAGTGTCAGGGCCTGAGTTAGGACGAGCCTCCAGGCCTCAGTTAGGGCCAGGGTCACGGCCTCGGGACTAATTTTAGGGCCTTAGTTAGGAAGAGCATCAGGGATTTATTTAGCATAAGAAGCTCAACATTAGTTAAAGACAAGGTTAGGCTAAGGTCTAGGGATTGTGTCAGGGCATGACCTAGGGATAGTGTCAAGACCTTAGTTACTTAGGGCATCAGGGCCTAATTTAGGCCCAGTGTCAGGGCTTCAGGTAGGGATAGCGTCAGAGCCTGACTTAGGGAGAGCGACAGGGCTTGAGTGAGGCCTAGTGTCAGAGCCTTAGCTAGGGATAGTATCAGGGCATGACTTAGGAGCAGCATAAGGGCCTTGGTAGGATCAGCCTCAGGGGCTTGGTTAAAGACATTATCAGGGCCTCTGTTAGGGACAGCCTTAGGGCCTCCCTTAGGGACAGCGTCAGGGCTTACTTAGGGACAGTTTCAGGAGCTTGGTAAGAGATGGGTCCGGAAATTACCTCAGGATAGTGTCAGGACATTAGATATTGACGGCAGCAGGGCCTTAGTTAGGGACAGTGTCAAGGCCTTAGTTAGTACTGGCATCTGGGCCTCTGTTAGGTACAGTGTCAGGGCCTGAGTTAGGAATAGTGTTAGGTCCTTAGTTAGGGACAGTATCACGGCCTTGGGGCTAAATTCAGGGCCTGAGGTAGTCACAGCCTAAGGGCTTTAGTTAGCATAAGAGGCAGGACATTTGCTAGGGACAGGGTTAGGGTAAAGTTTAGGGATCGTGTCAGGAAATGACCTAGGGATAGTGTCAAGAGCTTAGTTACAGTATCAGGGCCTTATTTAGGACCCGTGTCAGGGCTTCAGGTAGGGACAGCGTCAGTGCCTGAGTCTGGGAGAGCAACAGGGCCTGAGTGAGGCCTAGCGTCAGGCCCATAGCTGGGGACACTGTCAGGGCATGATGTAGGAGCAGCATCAGGGCCTTTGTTGCATCAGCATTAGTGTCTTAGTTACAGACATGATCAGGGCCTGAGTTAGTCACAGCGTCAAGGCCTCAGTTAGGCATAGCTTCAGGGACTGAGTTACGGACAGCCTCAGGTCTTCACTTAGGAACAGCGACAGGGCTTCCTTAGGGACGGTGTCAGGACCTTGGTTAGAAATGGGTCAGGATATTAGCTCAGGATAGCGTCCGGATTTTAGTTATTGCCGGCAGCAGGGCCTATATTAGAGATAGATTCCGGGCCTTAGTTAGGGACAGTGTCAGGGCCTTAATTAGGACTAGTCTGGGCCTTAGTTAGGGAGAGCATTACGGCTTCGGTGAGGATAAGGGGCAGGACGTTAGCTCGGGACAGAGTCAGGTTCCAGGCCAGTGGTAGTGTCAGGCTGTGAGCTAGGGATAGGGTGAAGACCTTAGTTATTGAGAGCATCAGGGCCTTAGTTAGGACCAGCGTCAGGGCCTTCATCAGGACCAGTGTCAGGGCTTCACGTACGGACAGCGTCAGAGCCTAACTAAGGTACGGCAACGGGGCCTAAGTGAGGCCTATCTTTAGGGCCTGAGTTAGGGGCAGTGTCAGGGCATGACTTAGGAGCCGTATAAGGGCCTCTGTAGGATCAGCATTAGGCTCTTCGTTAAAGACATTCTCAGGGCCTCTGTTAGGGACCGCCTCAGGGCCTCACTTAGGGACAGCGTCAGGGCTTACTTTGGGACAGTTTCAGGACCTTGGTAAGACATGGGTCAGGATATTAGCTCGGGATAATGTCAGGACTTTAGATATTGACTGCAGCAGGGCCTTAGAGACAGTGTCTCAGCCTGACTTAGGACTAGCATCAGAGCCTTTGTTAGGTACAGTGTCAGGGACTGAGTTAGGTGTAGTGTCAGGGCCTTAGTTAGGGACAGTGTCAGGGCCTGAGTTAGGACGAGCCTCCAGGCCTCAGTTAGGGCCAGGGTCACGGCCTCGGGACTAATTTTAGGGCCTTAGTTAGGAAGAGCATCAGGGATTTATTTAGCATAAGAAGCTCAACATTAGTTAAAGACAAGGTTAGGCTAAGGTCTAGGGATTGTGTCAGGGCATGACCTAGGGATAGTGTCAAGACCTTAGTTACTTAGGGCATCAGGGCCTAATTTAGGCCCAGTGTCAGGGCTTCAGGTAGGGATAGCGTCAGAGCCTGACTTAGGGAGAGCGACAGGGCTTGAGTGAGGCCTAGTGTCAGAGCCTTAGCTAGGGATAGTATCAGGGCATGACTTAGGAGCAGCATAAGGGCCTTGGTAGGATCAGCCTCAGGGGCTTGGTTAAAGACATTATCAGGGCCTCTGTTAGGGACAGCCTTAGGGCCTCCCTTAGGGACAGCGTCAGGGCTTACTTAGGGACAGTTTCAGGAGCTTGGTAAGAGATGGGTCCGGAAATTACCTCAGGATAGTGTCAGGACATTAGATATTGACGGCAGCAGGGCCTTAGTTAGGGACAGTGTCAAGGCCTTAGTTAGTACTGGCATCTGGGCCTCTGTTAGGTACAGTGTCAGGGCCTGAGTTAGGAATAGTGTTAGGTCCTTAGTTAGGGACAGTATCACGGCCTTGGGGCTAAATTCAGGGCCTGAGGTAGTCACAGCCTAAGGGCTTTAGTTAGCATAAGAGGCAGGACATTTGCTAGGGACAGGGTTAGGGTAAAGTTTAGGGATCGTGTCAGGAAATGACCTAGGGATAGTGTCAAGAGCTTAGTTACAGTATCAGGGCCTTATTTAGGACCCGTGTCAGGGCTTCAGGTAGGGACAGCGTCAGTGCCTGAGTCTGGGAGAGCAACAGGGCCTGAGTGAGGCCTAGCGTCAGGCCCATAGCTGGGGACACTGTCAGGGCATGATGTAGGAGCAGCATCAGGGCCTTTGTTGCATCAGCATTAGTGTCTTAGTTACAGACATGATCAGGGCCTGAGTTAGTCACAGCGTCAAGGCCTCAGTTAGGCATAGCTTCAGGGACTGAGTTACGGACAGCCTCAGGTCTTCACTTAGGAACAGCGACAGGGCTTCCTTAGGGACGGTGTCAGGACCTTGGTTAGAAATGGGTCAGGATATTAGCTCAGGATAGCGTCCGGATTTTAGTTATTGCCGGCAGCAGGGCCTATATTAGAGATAGATTCCGGGCCTTAGTTAGGGACAGTGTCAGGGCCTTAATTAGGACTAGTCTGGGCCTTAGTTAGGGAGAGCATTACGGCTTCGGTGAGGATAAGGGGCAGGACGTTAGCTCGGGACAGAGTCAGGTTCCAGGCCAGTGGTAGTGTCAGGCTGTGAGCTAGGGATAGGGTGAAGACCTTAGTTATTGAGAGCATCAGGGCCTTAGTTAGGACCAGCGTCAGGGCCTTCATCAGGACCAGTGTCAGGGCTTCACGTACGGACAGCGTCAGAGCCTAACTAAGGTACGGCAACGGGGCCTAAGTGAGGCCTATCTTTAGGGCCTGAGTTAGGGGCAGTGTCAGGGCATGACTTAGGAGCCGTATAAGGGCCTCTGTAGGATCAGCATTAGGCTCTTCGTTAAAGACATTCTCAGGGCCTCTGTTAGGGACCGCCTCAGGGCCTCACTTAGGGACAGCGTCAGGGCTTACTTTGGGACAGTTTCAGGACCTTGGTAAGACATGGGTCAGGATATTAGCTCGGGATAATGTCAGGACTTTAGATATTGACTGCAGCAGGGCCTTAGAGACAGTGTCTCAGCCTGACTTAGGACTAGCATCAGAGCCTTTGTTAGGTACAGTGTCAGGGACTGAGTTAGGTGTAGTGTCAGGGCCTTAGTTAGGGACAGTGTCAGGGCCTGAGTTAGGACGAGCCTCCAGGCCTCAGTTAGGGCCAGGGTCACGGCCTCGGGACTAATTTTAGGGCCTTAGTTAGGAAGAGCATCAGGGATTTATTTAGCATAAGAAGCTCAACATTAGTTAAAGACAAGGTTAGGCTAAGGTCTAGGGATTGTGTCAGGGCATGACCTAGGGATAGTGTCAAGACCTTAGTTACTTAGGGCATCAGGGCCTAATTTAGGCCCAGTGTCAGGGCTTCAGGTAGGGATAGCGTCAGAGCCTGACTTAGGGAGAGCGACAGGGCTTGAGTGAGGCCTAGTGTCAGAGCCTTAGCTAGGGATAGTATCAGGGCATGACTTAGGAGCAGCATAAGGGCCTTGGTAGGATCAGCCTCAGGGGCTTTGTTAAAGACATTATCAGGGCCTCTGTTAGGGACAGCCTTAGGGCCTCCCTTAGGGACAGCGTCAGAGCTTACTTAGGGACAGTTTCAGGAGCTTGGTAAGAGATGGGTCCGGAAATTACCTCAGGATAGTGTCAGGACATTAGATATTGACGGCAGCAGGGCCTTAGTTAGGGACAGTGTCAAGGCCTTAGTTAGTACTGGCATCTGGGCCTCTGTTAGGTACAGTGTCAGGGCCTGAGTTAGGAATAGTGTTAGGGCCTTAGTTAGGGACAGTATCACGGCCTTGGGGCTAAATTCAGGGCCTGAGGTAGTCACAGCCTAAGGGCTTTAGTTAGCATAAGAGGCAGGACATTTGCTAGGGACAGGGTTAGGGTAAAGTTTAGGGATCGTGTCAGGAAATGACCTAGGGATAGTGTCAAGAGCTTAGTTACAGTATCAGGGCCTTATTTAGGACCCGTGTCAGGGCTTCAGGTAGGGACAGCGTCAGTGCCTGAGTCTGGGAGAGCAACAGGGCCTGAGTGAGGCCTAGCGTCAGGCCCATAGCTGGGGACACTGTCAGGGCATGATGTAGGAGCAGCATCAGGGCCTTTGTTGCATCAGCATTAGTGTCTTAGTTACAGACATGATCAGGGCCTGAGTTAGTCACAGCGTCAAGGCCTCAGTTAGGCATAGCTTCAGGGACTGAGTTACGGACAGCCTCAGGTCTTCACTTAGGAACAGCGACAGGGCTTCCTTAGGGACGGTGTCAGGACCTTGGTTAGAAATGGGTCAGGATATTAGCTCAGGATAGCGTCCGGATTTTAGTTATTGCCGGCAGCAGGGCCTATATTAGAGATAGATTCCGGGCCTTAGTTAGGGACAGTGTCAGGGCCTTAATTAGGACTAGTCTGGGCCTTAGTTAGGGAGAGCATTACGGCTTCGGTGAGGATAAGGGGCAGGACGTTAGCTCGGGACAGAGTCAGGTTCCAGGCCAGTGGTAGTGTCAGGATGTAAGCTAGGGATAGGGTGAAGACCTTAGTTATTGAGAGCATCAGGGCCTTAGTTAGGACCAGCGTCAGGGCCTTCATCAGGACCAGTGTCAGGGCTTCACGTACGGACAGCGTCAGAGCCTAACTAAGGTACAGCAACGGGGCCTAAGTGAGGCCTATCTTTAGGGCCTGAGTTAGGGGCAGTGTCAGGGCATGACTTAGGAGCCGTATAAGGGCCTCTGTAGGATCAGCATTAGGGTCTTCGTTAAAGACATTCTCAGGGCCTCTGTTAGGGACCGCCTCAGGGCCTCACTTAGGGACAGCGTCAGGGCTTACTTTGGGACAGTTTCAGGACCTTGGTAAGACATGGGTCAGGATATTAGCTCGGGATAATGTCAGGACTTTAGATATTGACTGCAGCAGGGCCTTAGAGACAGTGTCTCAGCCTGACTTAGGACTAGCATCAGAGCCTTTGTTAGGTACAGTGTCAGGGACTGAGTTAGGTGTAGTGTCAGGGCCTTAGTTAGGGACAGTGTCAGGGCCTGAGTTAGGACGAGCCTCCAGGCCTCAGTTAGGGCCAGGGTCACGGCCTCGGGACTAATTTTAGGGCCTTAGTTAGGAAGAGCATCAGGGATTTATTTAGCATAAGAAGCTCAACATTAGTTAAAGACAAGGTTAGGCTAAGGTCTAGGGATTGTGTCAGGGCATGACCTAGGGATAGTGTCAAGACCTTAGTTACTTAGGGCATCAGGGCCTAATTTAGGCCCAGTGTCAGGGCTTCAGGTAGGGATAGCGTCAGAGCCTGACTTAGGGAGAGCGACAGGGCTTGAGTGAGGCCTAGTGTCAGAGCCTTAGCTAGGGATAGTATCAGGGCATGACTTAGGAGCAGCATAAGGGCCTTGGTAGGATCAGCCTCAGGGGCTTGGTTAAAGACATTATCAGGGCCTCTGTTAGGGACAGCCTTAGGGCCTCCCTTAGGGACAGCGTCAGGGCTTACTTAGGGACAGTTTCAGGAGCTTGGTAAGAGATGGGTCCGGAAATTACCTCAGGATAGTGTCAGGACATTAGATATTGACGGCAGCAGGGCCTTAGTTAGGGACAGTGTCAAGGCCTTAGTTAGTACTGGCATCTGGGCCTCTGTTAGGTACAGTGTCAGGGCCTGAGTTAGGAATAGTGTTAGGTCCTTAGTTAGGGACAGTATCACGGCCTTGGGGCTAAATTCAGGGCCTCAGGTAGTCACAGCCTAAGGGCTTTAGTTAGCATAAGAGGCAGGACATTTGCTAGGGACAGGGTTAGGGTAAAGTTTAGGGATCGTGTCAGGAAATGACCTAGGGATAGTGTCAAGAGCTTAGTTACAGTATCAGGGCCTTATTTAGGACCCGTGTCAGGGCTTCAGGTAGGGACAGCGTCAGTGCCTGAGTCTGGGAGAGCAACAGGGCCTGAGTGAGGCCTAGCGTCAGGCCCATAGCTGGGGACACTGTCAGGGCATGATGTAGGAGCAGCATCAGGGCCTTTGTTGCATCAGCATTAGTGTCTTAGTTACAGACATGATCAGGGCCTGAGTTAGTCACAGCGTCAAGGCCTCAGTTAGGCATAGCTTCAGGGACTGAGTTACGGACAGCCTCAGGTCTTCACTTAGGAACAGCGACAGGGCTTCCTTAGGGACGGTGTCAGGACCTTGGTTAGAAATGGGTCAGGATATTAGCTCAGGATAGCGTCCGGATTTTAGTTATTGCCGGCAGCAGGGCCTATATTAGAGATAGATTCCGGGCCTTAGTTAGGGACAGTGTCAGGGCCTTAATTAGGACTAGTCTGGGCCTTAGTTAGGGAGAGCATTACGGCTTCGGTGAGGATAAGGGGCAGGACGTTAGCTCGGGACAGAGTCAGGTTCCAGGCCAGTGGTAGTGTCAGGCTGTGAGCTAGGGATAGGGTGAAGACCTTAGTTATTGAGAGCATCAGGGCCTTAGTTAGGACCAGCGTCAGGGCCTTCATCAGGACCAGTGTCAGGGCTTCACGTACGGACAGCGTCAGAGCCTAACTAAGGTACGGCAACGGGGCCTAAGTGAGGCCTATCTTTAGGGCCTGAGTTAGGGGCAGTGTCAGGGCATGACTTAGGAGCCGTATAAGGGCCTCTGTAGGATCAGCATTAGGGTCTTCGTTAAAGACATTCTCAGGGCCTCTGTTAGGGACCGCCTCAGGGCTTACTTTGGGACAGTTTCAGGACCTTGGTAAGACATGGGTCAGGATATTAGCTCGGGATAATGTCAGGACTTTAGATATTGACTGCAGCAGGGCCTTAGAGACAGTGTCTCAGCCTGACTTAGGACTAGCATCAGAGCCTTTGTTAGGTACAGTGTCAGGGACTGAGTTAGGTGTAGTGTCAGGGCCTTAGTTAGGGACAGTGTCAGGGCCTGAGTTAGGACGAGCCTCCAGGCCTCAGTTAGGGCCAGGGTCACGGCCTCGGGACTAATTTTAGGGCCTTAGTTAGGAAGAGCATCAGGGATTTATTTAGCATAAGAAGCTCAACATTAGTTAAAGACAAGGTTAGGCTAAGGTCTAGGGATTGTGTCAGGGCATGACCTAGGGATAGTGTCAAGACCTTAGTTACTTAGGGCATCAGGGCCTAATTTAGGCCCAGTGTCAGGGCTTCAGGTAGGGATAGCGTCAGAGCCTGACTTAGGGAGAGCGACAGGGCTTGAGTGAGGCCTAGTGTCAGAGCCTTAGCTAGGGATAGTATCAGGGCATGACTTAGGAGCAGCATAAGGGCCTTGGTAGGATCAGCCTCAGGGGCTTGGTTAAAGACATTATCAGGGCCTCTGTTAGGGACAGCCTTAGGGCCTCCCTTAGGGACAGCGTCAGGGCTTACTTAGGGACAGTTTCAGGAGCTTGGTAAGAGATGGGTCCGGAAATTACCTCAGGATAGTGTCAGGACATTAGATATTGACGGCAGCAGGGCCTTAGTTAGGGACAGTGTCAAGGCCTTAGTTAGTACTGGCATCTGGGCCTCTGTTAGGTACAGTGTCAGGGCCTGAGTTAGGAATAGTGTTAGGTCCTTAGTTAGGGACAGTATCACGGCCTTGGGGCTAAATTCAGGGCCTGAGGTAGTCACAGCCTAAGGGCTTTAGTTAGCATAAGAGGCAGGACATTTGCTAGGGACAGGGTTAGGGTAAAGTTTAGGGATCGTGTCAGGAAATGACCTAGGGATAGTGTCAAGAGCTTAGTTACAGTATCAGGGCCTTATTTAGGACCCGTGTCAGGGCTTCAGGTAGGGACAGCGTCAGTGCCTGAGTCTGGGAGAGCAACAGGGCCTGAGTGAGGCCTAGCGTCAGGCCCATAGCTGGGGACACTGTCAGGGCATGATGTAGGAGCAGCATCAGGGCCTTTGTTGCATCAGCATTAGTGTCTTAGTTACAGACATGATCAGGGCCTGAGTTAGTCACAGCGTCAAGGCCTCAGTTAGGCATAGCTTCAGGGACTGAGTTACGGACAGCCTCAGGTCTTCACTTAGGAACAGCGACAGGGCTTCCTTAGGGACGGTGTCAGGACCTTGGTTAGAAATGGGTCAGGATATTAGCTCAGGATAGCGTCCGGATTTTAGTTATTGCCAGCAGCAGGGCCTATATTAGAGATAGATTCCGGGCCTTAGTTAGGGACAGTGTCAGGGCCTTAATTAGGACTAGTCTGGGCCTTAGTTAGGGAGAGCATTACGGCTTCGGTGAGGATAAGGGGCAGGACGTTAGCTCGGGACAGAGTCAGGTTCCAGGCCAGTGGTAGTGTCAGGCTGTGAGCTAGGGATAGGGTGAAGACCTTAGTCATTGAGAGCATCAGGGCCTTAGTTAGGACCAGCGTCAGGGCCTTCATCAGGACCAGTGTCAGGGCTTCACGTACGGACAGCGTCAGAGCCTAACTAAGGTACGGCAACGGGGCCTAAGTGAGGCCTATCTTTAGGGCCTGAGTTAGGGGCAGTGTCAGGGCATGACTTAGGAGCCGTATAAGGGCCTCTGTAGGATCAGCATTAGGGTCTTCGTTAAAGACATTCTCAGGGCCTCTGTTAGGGACTGCCTCAGGGCCTCACTTAGGGACAGCGTCAGGGCTTACTTTGGGACAGTTTCAGGACCTTGGTAAGACATGGGTCAGGATATTAGCTCGGGATAATGTCAGGACTTTAGATATTGACTGCAGCAGGGCCTTAGAGACAGTGTCTCAGCCTGACTTAGGACTAGCATCAGAGCCTTTGTTAGGTACAGTGTCAGGGACTGAGTTAGGTGTAGTGTCAGGGCCTTAGTTAGGGACAGTGTCAGGGCCTGAGTTAGGACGAGCCTCCAGGCCTCAGTTAGGGCCAGGGTCACGGCCTCGGGACTAATTTTAGGGCCTTAGTTAGGAAGAGCATCAGGGATTTATTTAGCATAAGAAGCTCAACATTAGTTAAAGACAAGGTTAGGCTAAGGTCTAGGGATTGTGTCAGGGCATGACCTAGGGATAGTGTCAAGACCTTAGTTACTTAGGGCATCAGGGCCTAATTTAGGCCCAGTGTCAGGGCTTCAGGTAGGGATAGCGTCAGAGCCTGACTTAGGGAGAGCGACAGGGCTTGAGTGAGGCCTAGTGTCAGAGCCTTAGCTAGGGATAGTATCAGGGCATGACTTAGGAGCAGCATAAGGGCCTTGGTAGGATCAGCCTCAGGGGCTTTGTTAAAGACATTATCAGGGCCTCTGTTAGGGACAGCCTTAGGGCCTCCCTTAGGGACAGCGTCAGGGCTTACTTAGGGACAGTTTCAGGAGCTTGGTAAGAGATGGGTCCGGAAATTACCTCAGGATAGTGTCAGGACATTAGATATTGACGGCAGCAGGGCCTTAGTTAGGGACAGTGTCAAGGCCTTAGTTAGTACTGGCATCTGGGCCTCTGTTAGGTACAGTGTCAGGGCCTGAGTTAGGAATAGTGTTAGGTCCTTAGTTAGGGACAGTATCACGGCCTTGGGGCTAAATTCAGGGCCTGAGGTAGTCACAGCCTAAGGGCTTTAGTTAGCATAAGAGGCAGGACATTTGCTAGGGACAGGGTTAGGGTAAAGTTTAGGGATCGTGTCAGGAAATGACCTAGGGATAGTGTCAAGAGCTTAGTTACAGTATCAGGGCCTTATTTAGGACCCGTGTCAGGGCTTCAGGTAGGGACAGCGTCAGTGCCTGAGTCTGGGAGAGCAACAGGGCCTGAGTGAGGCCTAGCGTCAGGCCCATAGCTGGGGACACTGTCAGGGCATGATGTAGGAGCAGCATCAGGGCCTTTGTTGCATCAGCATTAGTGTCTTAGTTACAGACATGATCAGGGCCTGAGTTAGTCACAGCGTCAAGGCCTCAGTTAGGCATAGCTTCAGGGACTGAGTTACGGACAGCCTCAGGTCTTCACTTAGGAACAGCGACAGGGCTTCCTTAGGGACGGTGTCAGGACCTTGGTTAGAAATGGGTCAGGATATTAGCTCAGGATAGCGTCCGGATTTTAGTTATTGCCGGCAGCAGGGCCTATATTAGAGATAGATTCCGGGCCTTAGTTAGGGACAGTGTCAGGGCCTTAATTAGGACGAGTCTGGGCCTTAGTTAGGGAGAGCATTACGGCTTCGGTGAGGATAAGGGGCAGGACGTTAGCTCGGGACAGAGTCAGGTTCCAGGCCAGTGGTAGTGTCAGGCTGTGAGCTAGGGATAGGGTGAAGACCTTAGTCATTGAGAGCATCAGGGCCTTAGTTAGGACCAGCGTCAGGGCCTTCATCAGGACCAGTGTCAGGGCTTCACGTACGGACAGCGTCAGAGCCTAACTAAGGTACGGCAACGGGGCCTAAGTGAGGCCTATCTTTAGGGCCTGAGTTAGGGGCAGTGTCAGGGCATGACTTAGGAGCCGTATAAGGGCCTCTGTAGGATCAGCATTAGGCTCTTCGTTAAAGACATTCTCAGGGCCTCTGTTAGGGACCGCCTCAGGGCCTCACTTAGGGACAGCGTCAGGGCTTACTTTGGGACAGTTTCAGGACCTTGGTAAGACATGGGTCAGGATATTAGCTCGGGATAATGTCAGGACTTTAGATATTGACTGCAGCAGGGCCTTAGAGACAGTGTCTCAGCCTGACTTAGGACTAGCATCAGAGCCTTTGTTAGGTACAGTGTCAGGGACTGAGTTAGGTGTAGTGTCAGGGCCTTAGTTAGGGACAGTGTCAGGGCCTGAGTTAGGACGAGCCTCCAGGCCTCAGTTAGGGCCAGGGTCACGGCCTCGGGACTAATTTTAGGGCCTTAGTTAGGAAGAGCATCAGGGATTTATTTAGCATAAGAAGCTCAACATTAGTTAAAGACAAGGTTAGGCTAAGGTCTAGGGATTGTGTCAGGGCATGACCTAGGGATAGTGTCAAGACCTTAGTTACTTAGGGCATCAGGGCCTAATTTAGGCCCAGTGTCAGGGCTTCAGGTAGGGATAGCGTCAGAGCCTGACTTAGGGAGAGCGACAGGGCTTGAGTGAGGCCTAGTGTCAGAGCCTTAGCTAGGGATAGTATCAGGGCATGACTTAGGAGCAGCATAAGGGCCTTGGTAGGATCAGCCTCAGGGGCTTGGTTAAAGACATTATCAGGGCCTCTGTTAGGGACAGCCTTAGGGCCTCCCTTAGGGACAGCGTCAGGGCTTACTTAGGGACAGTTTCAGGAGCTTGGTAAGAGATGGGTCCGGAAATTACCTCAGGATAGTGTCAGGACATTAGATATTGACGGCAGCAGGGCCTTAGTTAGGGACAGTGTCAAGGCCTTAGTTAGTACTGGCATCTGGGCCTCTGTTAGGTACAGTGTCAGGGCCTGAGTTAGGAATAGTGTTAGGTCCTTAGTTAGGGACAGTATCACGGCCTTGGGGCTAAATTCAGGGCCTGAGGTAGTCACAGCCTAAGGGCTTTAGTTAGCATAAGAGGCAGGACATTTGCTAGGGACAGGGTTAGGGTAAAGTTTAGGGATCGTGTCAGGAAATGACCTAGGGATAGTGTCAAGAGCTTAGTTACAGTATCAGGGCCTTATTTAGGACCCGTGTCAGGGCTTCAGGTAGGGACAGCGTCAGTGCCTGAGTCTGGGAGAGCAACAGGGCCTGAGTGAGGCCTAGCGTCAGGCCCATAGCTGGGGACACTGTCAGGGCATGATGTAGGAGCAGCATCAGGGCCTTTGTTGCATCAGCATTAGTGTCTTAGTTACAGACATGATCAGGGCCTGAGTTAGTCACAGCGTCAAGGCCTCAGTTAGGCATAGCTTCAGGGACTGAGTTACGGACAGCCTCAGGTCTTCACTTAGGAACAGCGACAGGGCTTCCTTAGGGACGGTGTCAGGACCTTGGTTAGAAATGGGTCAGGATATTAGCTCAGGATAGCGTCCGGATTTTAGTTATTGCCGGCAGCAGGGCCTATATTAGAGATAGATTCCGGGCCTTAGTTAGGGACAGTGTCAGGGCCTTAATTAGGACGAGTCTGGGCCTTAGTTAGGGAGAGCATTACGGCTTCGGTGAGGATAAGGGGCAGGACGTTAGCTCGGGACAGAGTCAGGTTCCAGGCCAGTGGTAGTGTCAGGCTGTGAGCTAGGGATAGGGTGAAGACCTTAGTCATTGAGAGCATCAGGGCCTTAGTTAGGACCAGCGTCAGGGCCTTCATCAGGACCAGTGTCAGGGCTTCACGTACGGACAGCGTCAGAGCCTAACTAAGGTACGGCAACGGGGCCTAAGTGAGGCCTATCTTTAGGGCCTGAGTTAGGGGCAGTGTCAGGGCATGACTTAGGAGCCGTATAAGGGCCTCTGTAGGATCAGCATTAGGGTCTTCGTTAAAGACATTCTCAGGGCCTCTGTTAGGGACCGCCTCAGGGCCTCACTTAGGGACAGCGTCAGGGCTTACTTTGGGACAGTTTCAGGACCTTGGTAAGACATGGGTCAGGATATTAGCTCGGGATAATGTCAGGACTTTAGATATTGACTGCAGCAGGGCCTTAGAGACAGTGTCTCAGCCTGACTTAGGACTAGCATCAGAGCCTTTGTTAGGTACAGTGTCAGGGACTGAGTTAGGTGTAGTGTCAGGGCCTTAGTTAGGGACAGTGTCAGGGCCTGAGTTAGGACGAGCCTCCAGGCCTCAGTTAGGGCCAGGGTCACGGCCTCGGGACTAATTTTAGGGCCTTAGTTAGGAAGAGCATCAGGGATTTATTTAGCATAAGAAGCTCAACATTAGTTAAAGACAAGGTTAGGCTAAGGTCTAGGGATTGTGTCAGGGCATGACCTAGGGATAGTGTCAAGACCTTAGTTACTTAGGGCATCAGGGCCTAATTTAGGCCCAGTGTCAGGGCTTCAGGTAGGGATAGCGTCAGAGCCTGACTTAGGGAGAGCGACAGGGCTTGAGTGAGGCCTAGTGTCAGAGCCTTAGCTAGGGATAGTATCAGGGCATGACTTAGGAGCAGCATAAGGGCCTTGGTAGGATCAGCCTCAGGGGCTTGGTTAAAGACATTATCAGGGCCTCTGTTAGGGACAGCCTTAGGGCCTCCCTTAGGGACAGCGTCAGGGCTTACTTAGGGACAGTTTCAGGAGCTTGGTAAGAGATGGGTCCGGAAATTACCTCAGGATAGTGTCAGGACATTAGATATTGACGGCAGCAGGGCCTTAGTTAGGGACAGTGTCAAGGCCTTAGTTAGTACTGGCATCTGGGCCTCTGTTAGGTACAGTGTCAGGGCCTGAGTTAGGAATAGTGTTAGGTCCTTAGTTAGGGACAGTATCACGGCCTTGGGGCTAAATTCAGGGCCTGAGGTAGTCACAGCCTAAGGGCTTTAGTTAGCATAAGAGGCAGGACATTTGCTAGGGACAGGGTTAGGGTAAAGTTTAGGGATCGTGTCAGGAAATGACCTAGGGATAGTGTCAAGAGCTTAGTTACAGTATCAGGGCCTTATTTAGGACCCGTGTCAGGGCTTCAGGTAGGGACAGCGTCAGTGCCTGAGTCTGGGAGAGCAACAGGGCCTGAGTGAGGCCTAGCGTCAGGCCCATAGCTGGGGACACTGTCAGGGCATGATGTAGGAGCAGCATCAGGGCCTTTGTTGCATCAGCATTAGTGTCTTAGTTACAGACATGATCAGGGCCTGAGTTAGTCACAGCGTCAAGGCCTCAGTTAGGCATAGCTTCAGGGACTGAGTTACGGACAGCCTCAGGTCTTCACTTAGGAACAGCGACAGGGCTTCCTTAGGGACGGTGTCAGGACCTTGGTTAGAAATGGGTCAGGATATTAGCTCAGGATAGCGTCCGGATTTTAGTTATTGCCGGCAGCAGGGCCTATATTAGAGATAGATTCCGGGCCTTAGTTAGGGACAGTGTCAGGGCCTTAATTAGGACGAGTCTGGGCCTTAGTTAGGGAGAGCATTACGGCTTCGGTGAGGATAAGGGGCAGGACGTTAGCTCGGGACAGAGTCAGGTTCCAGGCCAGTGGTAGTGTCAGGCTGTGAGCTAGGGATAGGGTGAAGACCTTAGTCATTGAGAGCATCAGGGCCTTAGTTAGGACCAGCGTCAGGGCCTTCATCAGGACCAGTGTCAGGGCTTCACGTACGGACAGCGTCAGAGCCTAACTAAGGTACGGCAACGGGGCCTAAGTGAGGCCTATCTTTAGGGCCTGAGTTAGGGGCAGTGTCAGGGCATGACTTAGGAGCCGTATAAGGGCCTCTGTAGGATCAGCATTAGGGTCTTCGTTAAAGACATTCTCAGGGCCTCTGTTAGGGACCGCCTCAGGGCCTCACTTAGGGACAGCGTCAGGGCTTACTTTGGGACAGTTTCAGGACCTTGGTAAGACATGGGTCAGGATATTAGCTCGGGATAATGTCAGGACTTTAGATATTGACTGCAGCAGGGCCTTAGAGACAGTGTCTCAGCCTGACTTAGGACTAGCATCAGAGCCTTTGTTAGGTACAGTGTCAGGGACTGAGTTAGGTGTAGTGTCAGGGCCTTAGTTAGGGACAGTGTCAGGGCCTGAGTTAGGACGAGCCTCCAGGCCTCAGTTAGGGCCAGGGTCACGGCCTCGGGACTAATTTTAGGGCCTTAGTTAGGAAGAGCATCAGGGATTTATTTAGCATAAGAAGCTCAACATTAGTTAAAGACAAGGTTAGGCTAAGGTCTAGGGATTGTGTCAGGGCATGACCTAGGGATAGTGTCAAGACCTTAGTTACTTAGGGCATCAGGGCCTAATTTAGGCCCAGTGTCAGGGCTTCAGGTAGGGATAGCGTCAGAGCCTGACTTAGGGAGAGCGACAGGGCTTGAGTGAGGCCTAGTGTCAGAGCCTTAGCTAGGGATAGTATCAGGGCATGACTTAGGAGCAGCATAAGGGCCTTGGTAGGATCAGCCTCAGGGGCTTGGTTAAAGACATTATCAGGGCCTCTGTTAGGGACAGCCTTAGGGCCTCCCTTAGGGACAGCGTCAGGGCTTACTTAGGGACAGTTTCAGGAGCTTGGTAAGAGATGGGTCCGGAAATTACCTCAGGATAGTGTCAGGACATTAGATATTGACGGCAGCAGGGCCTTAGTTAGGGACAGTGTCAAGGCCTTAGTTAGTACTGGCATCTGGGCCTCTGTTAGGTACAGTGTCAGGGCCTGAGTTAGGAATAGTGTTAGGTCCTTAGTTAGGGACAGTATCACGGCCTTGGGGCTAAATTCAGGGCCTGAGGTAGTCACAGCCTAAGGGCTTTAGTTAGCATAAGAGGCAGGACATTTGCTAGGGACAGGGTTAGGGTAAAGTTTAGGGATCGTGTCAGGAAATGACCTAGGGATAGTGTCAAGAGCTTAGTTACAGTATCAGGGCCTTATTTAGGACCCGTGTCAGGGCTTCAGGTAGGGACAGCGTCAGTGCCTGAGTCTGGGAGAGCAACAGGGCCTGAGTGAGGCCTAGCGTCAGGCCCATAGCTGGGGACACTGTCAGGGCATGATGTAGGAGCAGCATCAGGGCCTTTGTTGCATCAGCATTAGTGTCTTAGTTACAGACATGATCAGGGCCTGAGTTAGTCACAGCGTCAAGGCCTCAGTTAGGCATAGCTTCAGGGACTGAGTTACGGACAGCCTCAGGTCTTCACTTAGGAACAGCGACAGGGCTTCCTTAGGGACGGTGTCAGGACCTTGGTTAGAAATGGGTCAGGATATTAGCTCAGGATAGCGTCCGGATTTTAGTTATTGCCGGCAGCAGGGCCTATATTAGAGATAGATTCCGGGCCTTAGTTAGGGACAGTGTCAGGGCCTTAATTAGGACTAGTCTGGGCCTTAGTTAGGGAGAGCATTACGGCTTCGGTGAGGATAAGGGGCAGGACGTTAGCTCGGGACAGAGTCAGGTTCCAGGCCAGTGGTAGTGTCAGGCTGTGAGCTAGGGATAGGGTGAAGACCTTAGTCATTGAGAGCATCAGGGCCTTAGTTAGGACCAGCGTCAGGGCCTTCATCAGGACCAGTGTCAGGGCTTCACGTACGGACAGCGTCAGAGCCTAACTAAGGTACGGCAACGGGGCCTAAGTGAGGCCTATCTTTAGGGCCTGAGTTAGGGGCAGTGTCAGGGCATGACTTAGGAGCCGTATAAGGGCCTCTGTAGGATCAGCATTAGGGTCTTCGTTAAAGACATTCTCAGGGCCTCTGTTAGGGACCGCCTCAGGGCCTCACTTAGGGACAGCGTCAGGGCTTACTTTGGGACAGTTTCAGGACCTTGGTAAGACATGGGTCAGGATATTAGCTCGGGATAATGTCAGGACTTTAGATATTGACTGCAGCAGGGCCTTAGAGACAGTGTCTCAGCCTGACTTAGGACTAGCATCAGAGCCTTTGTTAGGTACAGTGTCAGGGACTGAGTTAGGTGTAGTGTCAGGGCCTTAGTTAGGGACAGTGTCAGGGCCTGAGTTAGGACGAGCCTCCAGGCCTCAGTTAGGGCCAGGGTCACGGCCTCGGGACTAATTTTAGGGCCTTAGTTAGGAAGAGCATCAGGGATTTATTTAGCATAAGAAGCTCAACATTAGTTAAAGACAAGGTTAGGCTAAGGTCTAGGGATTGTGTCAGGGCATGACCTAGGGATAGTGTCAAGACCTTAGTTACTTAGGGCATCAGGGCCTAATTTAGGCCCAGTGTCAGGGCTTCAGGTAGGGATAGCGTCAGAGCCTGACTTAGGGAGAGCGACAGGGCTTGAGTGAGGCCTAGTGTCAGAGCCTTAGCTAGGGATAGTATCAGGGCATGACTTAGGAGCAGCATAAGGGCCTTGGTAGGATCAGCCTCAGGGGCTTGGTTAAAGACATTATCAGGGCCTCTGTTAGGGACAGCCTTAGGGCCTCCCTTAGGGACAGCGTCAGGGCTTACTTAGGGACAGTTTCAGGAGCTTGGTAAGAGATGGGTCCGGAAATTACCTCAGGATAGTGTCAGGACATTAGATATTGACGGCAGCAGGGCCTTAGTTAGGGACAGTGTCAAGGCCTTAGTTAGTACTGGCATCTGGGCCTCTGTTAGGTACAGTGTCAGGGCCTGAGTTAGGAATAGTGTTAGGTCCTTAGTTAGGGACAGTATCACGGCCTTGGGGCTAAATTCAGGGCCTGAGGTAGTCACAGCCTAAGGGCTTTAGTTAGCATAAGAGGCAGGACATTTGCTAGGGACAGGGTTAGGGTAAAGTTTAGGGATCGTGTCAGGAAATGACCTAGGGATAGTGTCAAGAGCTTAGTTACAGTATCAGGGCCTTATTTAGGACCCGTGTCAGGGCTTCAGGTAGGGACAGCGTCAGTGCCTGAGTCTGGGAGAGCAACAGGGCCTGAGTGAGGCCTAGCGTCAGGCCCATAGCTGGGGACACTGTCAGGGCATGATGTAGGAGCAGCATCAGGGCCTTTGTTGCATCAGCATTAGTGTCTTAGTTACAGACATGATCAGGGCCTGAGTTAGTCACAGCGTCAAGGCCTCAGTTAGGCATAGCTTCAGGGACTGAGTTACGGACAGCCTCAGGTCTTCACTTAGGAACAGCGACAGGGCTTCCTTAGGGACGGTGTCAGGACCTTGGTTAGAAATGGGTCAGGATATTAGCTCAGGATAGCGTCCGGATTTTAGTTATTGCCGGCAGCAGGGCCTATATTAGAGATAGATTCCGGGCCTTAGTTAGGGACAGTGTCAGGGCCTTAATTAGGACTAGTCTGGGCCTTAGTTAGGGAGAGCATTACGGCTTCGGTGAGGATAAGGGGCAGGACGTTAGCTCGGGACAGAGTCAGGTTCCAGGCCAGTGGTAGTGTCAGGCTGTGAGCTAGGGATAGGGTGAAGACCTTAGTCATTGAGAGCATCAGGGCCTTAGTTAGGACCAGCGTCAGGGCCTTCATCAGGACCAGTGTCAGGGCTTCACGTACGGACAGCGTCAGAGCCTAACTAAGGTACGGCAACGGGGCCTAAGTGAGGCCTATCTTTAGGGCCTGAGTTAGGGGCAGTGTCAGGGCATGACTTAGGAGCCGTATAAGGGCCTCTGTAGGATCAGCATTAGGCTCTTCGTTAAAGACATTCTCAGGGCCTCTGTTAGGGACCGCCTCAGGGCCTCACTTAGGGACAGCGTCAGGGCTTACTTTGGGACAGTTTCAGGACCTTGGTAAGACATGGGTCAGGATATTAGCTCGGGATAATGTCAGGACTTTAGATATTGACTGCAGCAGGGCCTTAGAGACAGTGTCTCAGCCTGACTTAGGACTAGCATCAGAGCCTTTGTTAGGTACAGTGTCAGGGACTGAGTTAGGTGTAGTGTCAGGGCCTTAGTTAGGGACAGTGTCAGGGCCTGAGTTAGGACGAGCCTCCAGGCCTCAGTTAGGGCCAGGGTCACGGCCTCGGGACTAATTTTAGGGCCTTAGTTAGGAAGAGCATCAGGGATTTATTTAGCATAAGAAGCTCAACATTAGTTAAAGACAAGGTTAGGCTAAGGTCTAGGGATTGTGTCAGGGCATGACCTAGGGATAGTGTCAAGACCTTAGTTACTTAGGGCATCAGGGCCTAATTTAGGCCCAGTGTCAGGGCTTCAGGTAGGGATAGCGTCAGAGCCTGACTTAGGGAGAGCGACAGGGCTTGAGTGAGGCCTAGTGTCAGAGCCTTAGCTAGGGATAGTATCAGGGCATGACTTAGGAGCAGCATAAGGGCCTTGGTAGGATCAGCCTCAGGGGCTTGGTTAAAGACATTATCAGGGCCTCTGTTAGGGACAGCCTTAGGGCCTCCCTTAGGGACAGCGTCAGGGCTTACTTAGGGACAGTTTCAGGAGCTTGGTAAGAGATGGGTCCGGAAATTACCTCAGGATAGTGTCAGGACATTAGATATTGACGGCAGCAGGGCCTTAGTTAGGGACAGTGTCAAGGCCTTAGTTAGTACTGGCATCTGGGCCTCTGTTAGGTACAGTGTCAGGGCCTGAGTTAGGAATAGTGTTAGGGCCTTAGTTAGGGACAGTATCACGGCCTTGGGGCTAAATTCAGGGCCTGAGGTAGTCACAGCCTAAGGGCTTTAGTTAGCATAAGAGGCAGGACATTTGCTAGGGACAGGGTTAGGGTAAAGTTTAGGGATCGTGTCAGGAAATGACCTAGGGATAGTGTCAAGAGCTTAGTTACAGTATCAGGGCCTTATTTAGGACCCGTGTCAGGGCTTCAGGTAGGGACAGCGTCAGTGCCTGAGTCTGGGAGAGCAACAGGGCCTGAGTGAGGCCTAGCGTCAGGCCCATAGCTGGGGACACTGTCAGGGCATGATGTAGGAGCAGCATCAGGGCCTTTGTTGCATCAGCATTAGTGTCTTAGTTACAGACATGATCAGGGCCTGAGTTAGTCACAGCGTCAAGGCCTCAGTTAGGCATAGCTTCAGGGACTGAGTTACGGACAGCCTCAGGTCTTCACTTAGGAACAGCGACAGGGCTTCCTTAGGGACGGTGTCAGGACCTTGGTTAGAAATGGGTCAGGATATTAGCTCAGGATAGCGTCCGGATTTTAGTTATTGCCGGCAGCAGGGCCTATATTAGAGATAGATTCCGGGCCTTAGTTAGGGACAGTGTCAGGGCCTTAATTAGGACTAGTCTGGGCCTTAGTTAGGGAGAGCATTACGGCTTCGGTGAGGATAAGGGGCAGGACGTTAGCTCGGGACAGAGTCAGGTTCCAGGCCAGTGGTAGTGTCAGGCTGTGAGCTAGGGATAGGGTGAAGACCTTAGTCATTGAGAGCATCAGGGCCTTAGTTAGGACCAGCGTCAGGGCCTTCATCAGGACCAGTGTCAGGGCTTCACGTACGGACAGCGTCAGAGCCTAACTAAGGTACGGCAACGGGGCCTAAGTGAGGCCTATCTTTAGGGCCTGAGTTAGGGGCAGTGTCAGGGCATGACTTAGGAGCCGTATAAGGGCCTCTGTAGGATCAGCATTAGGGTCTTCGTTAAAGACATTCTCAGGGCCTCTGTTAGGGACCGCCTCAGGGCCTCACTTAGGGACAGCGTCAGGGCTTACTTTGGGACAGTTTCAGGACCTTGGTAAGACATGGGTCAGGATATTAGCTCGGGATAATGTCAGGACTTTAGATATTGACTGCAGCAGGGCCTTAGAGACAGTGTCTCAGCCTGACTTAGGACTAGCATCAGAGCCTTTGTTAGGTACAGTGTCAGGGACTGAGTTAGGTGTAGTGTCAGGGCCTTAGTTAGGGACAGTGTCAGGGCCTGAGTTAGGACGAGCCTCCAGGCCTCAGTTAGGGCCAGGGTCACGGCCTCGGGACTAATTTTAGGGCCTTAGTTAGGAAGAGCATCAGGGATTTATTTAGCATAAGAAGCTCAACATTAGTTAAAGACAAGGTTAGGCTAAGGTCTAGGGATTGTGTCAGGGCATGACCTAGGGATAGTGTCAAGACCTTAGTTACTTAGGGCATCAGGGCCTAATTTAGGCCCAGTGTCAGGGCTTCAGGTAGGGATAGCGTCAGAGCCTGACTTAGGGAGAGCGACAGGGCTTGAGTGAGGCCTAGTGTCAGAGCCTTAGCTAGGGATAGTATCAGGGCATGACTTAGGAGCAGCATAAGGGCCTTGGTAGGATCAGCCTCAGGGGCTTGGTTAAAGACATTATCAGGGCCTCTGTTAGGGACAGCCTTAGGGCCTCCCTTAGGGACAGCGTCAGGGCTTACTTAGGGACAGTTTCAGGAGCTTGGTAAGAGATGGGTCCGGAAATTACCTCAGGATAGTGTCAGGACATTAGATATTGACGGCAGCAGGGCCTTAGTTAGGGACAGTGTCAAGGCCTTAGTTAGTACTGGCATCTGGGCCTCTGTTAGGTACAGTGTCAGGGCCTGAGTTAGGAATAGTGTTAGGTCCTTAGTTAGGGACAGTATCACGGCCTTGGGGCTAAATTCAGGGCCTGAGGTAGTCACAGCCTAAGGGCTTTAGTTAGCATAAGAGGCAGGACATTTGCTAGGGACAGGGTTAGGGTAAAGTTTAGGGATCGTGTCAGGAAATGACCTAGGGATAGTGTCAAGAGCTTAGTTACAGTATCAGGGCCTTATTTAGGACCCGTGTCAGGGCTTCAGGTAGGGACAGCGTCAGTGCCTGACTCTGGGAGAGCAACAGGGCCTGAGTGAGGCCTAGCGTCAGGCCCATAGCTGGGGACACTGTCAGGGCATGATGTAGGAGCAGCATCAGGGCCTTTGTTGCATCAGCATTAGTGTCTTAGTTACAGACATGATCAGGGCCTGAGTTAGTCACAGCGTCAAGGCCTCAGTTAGGCATAGCTTCAGGGACTGAGTTACGGACAGCCTCAGGTCTTCACTTAGGAACAGCGACAGGGCTTCCTTAGGGACGGTGTCAGGACCTTGGTTAGAAATGGGTCAGGATATTAGCTCAGGATAGCGTCCGGATTTTAGTTATTGCCGGCAGCAGGGCCTATATTAGAGATAGATTCCGGGCCTTAGTTAGGGACAGTGTCAGGGCCTTAATTAGGACTAGTCTGGGCCTTAGTTAGGGAGAGCATTACGGCTTCGGTGAGGATAAGGGGCAGGACGTTAGCTCGGGACAGAGTCAGGTTCCAGGCCAGTGGTAGTGTCAGGCTGTGAGCTAGGGATAGGGTGAAGACCTTAGTCATTGAGAGCATCAGGGCCTTAGTTAGGACCAGCGTCAGGGCCTTCATCAGGACCAGTGTCAGGGCTTCACGTACGGACAGCGTCAGAGCCTAACTAAGGTACGGCAACGGGGCCTAAGTGAGGCCTATCTTTAGGGCCTGAGTTAGGGGCAGTGTCAGGGCATGACTTAGGAGCCGTATAAGGGCCTCTGTAGGATCAGCATTAGGGTCTTCGTTAAAGACATTCTCAGGGCCTCTGTTAGGGACCGCCTCAGGGCCTCACTTAGGGACAGCGTCAGGGCTTACTTTGGGACAGTTTCAGGACCTTGGTAAGACATGGGTCAGGATATTAGCTCGGGATAATGTCAGGACTTTAGATATTGACTGCAGCAGGGCCTTAGAGACAGTGTCTCAGCCTGACTTAGGACTAGCATCAGAGCCTTTGTTAGGTACAGTGTCAGGGACTGAGTTAGGTGTAGTGTCAGGGCCTTAGTTAGGGACAGTGTCAGGGCCTGAGTTAGGACGAGCCTCCAGGCCTCAGTTAGGGCCAGGGTCACGGCCTCGGGACTAATTTTAGGGCCTTAGTTAGGAAGAGCATCAGGGATTTATTTAGCATAAGAAGCTCAACATTAGTTAAAGACAAGGTTAGGCTAAGGTCTAGGGATTGTGTCAGGGCATGACCTAGGGATAGTGTCAAGACCTTAGTTACTTAGGGCATCAGGGCCTAATTTAGGCCCAGTGTCAGGGCTTCAGGTAGGGATAGCGTCAGAGCCTGACTTAGGGAGAGCGACAGGGCTTGAGTGAGGCCTAGTGTCAGAGCCTTAGCTAGGGATAGTATCAGGGCATGACTTAGGAGCAGCATAAGGGCCTTGGTAGGATCAGCCTCAGGGGCTTGGTTAAAGACATTATCAGGGCCTCTGTTAGGGACAGCCTTAGGGCCTCCCTTAGGGACAGCGTCAGGGCTTACTTAGGGACAGTTTCAGGAGCTTGGTAAGAGATGGGTCCGGAAATTACCTCAGGATAGTGTCAGGACATTAGATATTGACGGCAGCAGGGCCTTAGTTAGGGACAGTGTCAAGGCCTTAGTTAGTACTGGCATCTGGGCCTCTGTTAGGTACAGTGTCAGGGCCTGAGTTAGGAATAGTGTTAGGTCCTTAGTTAGGGACAGTATCACGGCCTTGGGGCTAAATTCAGGGCCTGAGGTAGTCACAGCCTAAGGGCTTTAGTTAGCATAAGAGGCAGGACATTTGCTAGGGACAGGGTTAGGGTAAAGTTTAGGGATCGTGTCAGGAAATGACCTAGGGATAGTGTCAAGAGCTTAGTTACAGTATCAGGGCCTTATTTAGGACCCGTGTCAGGGCTTCAGGTAGGGACAGCGTCAGTGCCTGAGTCTGGGAGAGCAACAGGGCCTGAGTGAGGCCTAGCGTCAGGCCCATAGCTGGGGACACTGTCAGGGCATGATGTAGGAGCAGCATCAGGGCCTTTGTTGCATCAGCATTAGTGTCTTAGTTACAGACATGATCAGGGCCTGAGTTAGTCACAGCGTCAAGGCCTCAGTTAGGCATAGCTTCAGGGACTGAGTTACGGACAGCCTCAGGTCTTCACTTAGGAACAGCGACAGGGCTTCCTTAGGGACGGTGTCAGGACCTTGGTTAGAAATGGGTCAGGATATTAGCTCAGGATAGCGTCCGGATTTTAGTTATTGCCGGCAGCAGGGCCTATATTAGAGATAGATTCCGGGCCTTAGTTAGGGACAGTGTCAGGGCCTTAATTAGGACGAGTCTGGGCCTTAGTTAGGGAGAGCATTACGGCTTCGGTGAGGATAAGGGGCAGGACGTTAGCTCGGGACAGAGTCAGGTTCCAGGCCAGTGGTAGTGTCAGGCTGTGAGCTAGGGATAGGGTGAAGACCTTAGTCATTGAGAGCATCAGGGCCTTAGTTAGGACCAGCGTCAGGGCCTTCATCAGGACCAGTGTCAGGGCTTCACGTACGGACAGCGTCAGAGCCTAACTAAGGTACGGCAACGGGGCCTAAGTGAGGCCTATCTTTAGGGCCTGAGTTAGGGGCAGTGTCAGGGCATGACTTAGGAGCCGTATAAGGGCCTCTGTAGGATCAGCATTAGGGTCTTCGTTAAAGACATTCTCAGGGCCTCTGTTAGGGACCGCCTCAGGGCCTCACTTAGGGACAGCGTCAGGGCTTACTTTGGGACAGTTTCAGGACCTTGGTAAGACATGGGTCAGGATATTAGCTCGGGATAATGTCAGGACTTTAGATATTGACTGCAGCAGGGCCTTAGAGACAGTGTCTCAGCCTGACTTAGGACTAGCATCAGAGCCTTTGTTAGGTACAGTGTCAGGGACTGAGTTAGGTGTAGTGTCAGGGCCTTAGTTAGGGACAGTGTCAGGGCCTGAGTTAGGACGAGCCTCCAGGCCTCAGTTAGGGCCAGGGTCACGGCCTCGGGACTAATTTTAGGGCCTTAGTTAGGAAGAGCATCAGGGATTTATTTAGCATAAGAAGCTCAACATTAGTTAAAGACAAGGTTAGGCTAAGGTCTAGGGATTGTGTCAGGGCATGACCTAGGGATAGTGTCAAGACCTTAGTTACTTAGGGCATCAGGGCCTAATTTAGGCCCAGTGTCAGGGCTTCAGGTAGGGATAGCGTCAGAGCCTGACTTAGGGAGAGCGACAGGGCTTGAGTGAGGCCTAGTGTCAGAGCCTTAGCTAGGGATAGTATCAGGGCATGACTTAGGAGCAGCATAAGGGCCTTGGTAGGATCAGCCTCAGGGGCTTGGTTAAAGACATTATCAGGGCCTCTGTTAGGGACAGCCTTAGGGCCTCCCTTAGGGACAGCGTCAGGGCTTACTTAGGGACAGTTTCAGGAGCTTGGTAAGAGATGGGTCCGGAAATTACCTCAGGATAGTGTCAGGACATTAGATATTGACGGCAGCAGGGCCTTAGTTAGGGACAGTGTCAAGGCCTTAGTTAGTACTGGCATCTGGGCCTCTGTTAGGTACAGTGTCAGGGCCTGAGTTAGGAATAGTGTTAGGGCCTTAGTTAGGGACAGTATCACGGCCTTGGGGCTAAATTCAGGGCCTGAGGTAGTCACAGCCTAAGGGCTTTAGTTAGCATAAGAGGCAGGACATTTGCTAGGGACAGGGTTAGGGTAAAGTTTAGGGATCGTGTCAGGAAATGACCTAGGGATAGTGTCAAGAGCTTAGTTACAGTATCAGGGCCTTATTTAGGACCCGTGTCAGGGCTTCAGGTAGGGACAGCGTCAGTGCCTGAGTCTGGGAGAGCAACAGGGCCTGAGTGAGGCCTAGCGTCAGGCCCATAGCTGGGGACACTGTCAGGGCATGATGTAGGAGCAGCATCAGGGCCTTTGTTGCATCAGCATTAGTGTCTTAGTTACAGACATGATCAGGGCCTGAGTTAGTCACAGCGTCAAGGCCTCAGTTAGGCATAGCTTCAGGGACTGAGTTACGGACAGCCTCAGGTCTTCACTTAGGAACAGCGACAGGGCTTCCTTAGGGACGGTGTCAGGACCTTGGTTAGAAATGGGTCAGGATATTAGCTCAGGATAGCGTCCGGATTTTAGTTATTGCCGGCAGCAGGGCCTATATTAGAGATAGATTCCGGGCCTTAGTTAGGGACAGTGTCAGGGCCTTAATTAGGACGAGTCTGGGCCTTAGTTAGGGAGAGCATTACGGCTTCGGTGAGGATAAGGGGCAGGACGTTAGCTCGGGACAGAGTCAGGTTCCAGGCCAGTGGTAGTGTCAGGCTGTGAGCTAGGGATAGGGTGAAGACCTTAGTCATTGAGAGCATCAGGGCCTTAGTTAGGACCAGCGTCAGGGCCTTCATCAGGACCAGTGTCAGGGCTTCACGTACGGACAGCGTCAGAGCCTAACTAAGGTACGGCAACGGGGCCTAAGTGAGGCCTATCTTTAGGGCCTGAGTTAGGGGCAGTGTCAGGGCATGACTTAGGAGCCGTATAAGGGCCTCTGTAGGATCAGCATTAGGCTCTTCGTTAAAGACATTCTCAGGGCCTCTGTTAGGGACCGCCTCAGGGCCTCACTTAGGGACAGCGTCAGGGCTTACTTTGGGACAGTTTCAGGACCTTGGTAAGACATGGGTCAGGATATTAGCTCGGGATAATGTCAGGACTTTAGATATTGACTGCAGCAGGGCCTTAGAGACAGTGTCTCAGCCTGACTTAGGACTAGCATCAGAGCCTTTGTTAGGTACAGTGTCAGGGACTGAGTTAGGTGTAGTGTCAGGGCCTTAGTTAGGGACAGTGTCAGGGCCTGAGTTAGGACGAGCCTCCAGGCCTCAGTTAGGGCCAGGGTCACGGCCTCGGGACTAATTTTAGGGCCTTAGTTAGGAAGAGCATCAGGGATTTATTTAGCATAAGAAGCTCAACATTAGTTAAAGACAAGGTTAGGCTAAGGTCTAGGGATTGTGTCAGGGCATGACCTAGGGATAGTGTCAAGACCTTAGTTACTTAGGGCATCAGGGCCTAATTTAGGCCCAGTGTCAGGGCTTCAGGTAGGGATAGCGTCAGAGCCTGACTTAGGGAGAGCGACAGGGCTTGAGTGAGGCCTAGTGTCAGAGCCTTAGCTAGGGATAGTATCAGGGCATGACTTAGGAGCAGCATAAGGGCCTTGGTAGGATCAGCCTCAGGGGCTTGGTTAAAGACATTATCAGGGCCTCTGTTAGGGACAGCCTTAGGGCCTCCCTTAGGGACAGCGTCAGGGCTTACTTAGGGACAGTTTCAGGAGCTTGGTAAGAGATGGGTCCGGAAATTACCTCAGGATAGTGTCAGGACATTAGATATTGACGGCAGCAGGGCCTTAGTTAGGGACAGTGTCAAGGCCTTAGTTAGTACTGGCATCTGGGCCTCTGTTAGGTACAGTGTCAGGGCCTGAGTTAGGAATAGTGTTAGGGCCTTAGTTAGGGACAGTATCACGGCCTTGGGGCTAAATTCAGGGCCTGAGGTAGTCACAGCCTAAGGGCTTTAGTTAGCATAAGAGGCAGGACATTTGCTAGGGACAGGGTTAGGGTAAAGTTTAGGGATCGTGTCAGGAAATGACCTAGGGATAGTGTCAAGAGCTTAGTTACAGTATCAGGGCCTTATTTAGGACCCGTGTCAGGGCTTCAGGTAGGGACAGCGTCAGTGCCTGACTCTGGGAGAGCAACAGGGCCTGAGTGAGGCCTAGCGTCAGGCCCATAGCTGGGGACACTGTCAGGGCATGATGTAGGAGCAGCATCAGGGCCTTTGTTGCATCAGCATTAGTGTCTTAGTTACAGACATGATCAGGGCCTGAGTTAGTCACAGCGTCAAGGCCTCAGTTAGGCATAGCTTCAGGGACTGAGTTACGGACAGCCTCAGGTCTTCACTTAGGAACAGCGACAGGGCTTCCTTAGGGACGGTGTCAGGACCTTGGTTAGAAATGGGTCAGGATATTAGCTCAGGATAGCGTCCGGATTTTAGTTATTGCCGGCAGCAGGGCCTATATTAGAGATAGATTCCGGGCCTTAGTTAGGGACAGTGTCAGGGCCTTAATTAGGACTAGTCTGGGCCTTAGTTAGGGAGAGCATTACGGCTTCGGTGAGGATAAGGGGCAGGACGTTAGCTCGGGACAGAGTCAGGTTCCAGGCCAGTGGTAGTGTCAGGCTGTGAGCTAGGGATAGGGTGAAGACCTTAGTCATTGAGAGCATCAGGGCCTTAGTTAGGACCAGCGTCAGGGCCTTCATCAGGACCAGTGTCAGGGCTTCACGTACGGACAGCGTCAGAGCCTAACTAAGGTACGGCAACGGGGCCTAAGTGAGGCCTATCTTTAGGGCCTGAGTTAGGGGCAGTGTCAGGGCATGACTTAGGAGCCGTATAAGGGCCTCTGTAGGATCAGCATTAGGCTCTTCGTTAAAGACATTCTCAGGGCCTCTGTTAGGGACCGCCTCAGGGCCTCACTTAGGGACAGCGTCAGGGCTTACTTTGGGACAGTTTCAGGACCTTGGTAAGACATGGGTCAGGATATTAGCTCGGGATAATGTCAGGACTTTAGATATTGACTGCAGCAGGGCCTTAGAGACAGTGTCTCAGCCTGACTTAGGACTAGCATCAGAGCCTTTGTTAGGTACAGTGTCAGGGACTGAGTTAGGTGTAGTGTCAGGGCCTTAGTTAGGGACAGTGTCAGGGCCTGAGTTAGGACGAGCCTCCAGGCCTCAGTTAGGGCCAGGGTCACGGCCTCGGGACTAATTTTAGGGCCTTAGTTAGGAAGAGCATCAGGGATTTATTTAGCATAAGAAGCTCAACATTAGTTAAAGACAAGGTTAGGCTAAGGTCTAGGGATTGTGTCAGGGCATGACCTAGGGATAGTGTCAAGACCTTAGTTACTTAGGGCATCAGGGCCTAATTTAGGCCCAGTGTCAGGGCTTCAGGTAGGGATAGCGTCAGAGCCTGACTTAGGGAGAGCGACAGGGCTTGAGTGAGGCCTAGTGTCAGAGCCTTAGCTAGGGATAGTATCAGGGCATGACTTAGGAGCAGCATAAGGGCCTTGGTAGGATCAGCCTCAGGGGCTTGGTTAAAGACATTATCAGGGCCTCTGTTAGGGACAGCCTTAGGGCCTCCCTTAGGGACAGCGTCAGGGCTTACTTAGGGACAGTTTCAGGAGCTTGGTAAGAGATGGGTCCGGAAATTACCTCAGGATAGTGTCAGGACATTAGATATTGACGGCAGCAGGGCCTTAGTTAGGGACAGTGTCAAGGCCTTAGTTAGTACTGGCATCTGGGCCTCTGTTAGGTACAGTGTCAGGGCCTGAGTTAGGAATAGTGTTAGGTCCTTAGTTAGGGACAGTATCACGGCCTTGGGGCTAAATTCAGGGCCTGAGGTAGTCACAGCCTAAGGGCTTTAGTTAGCATAAGAGGCAGGACATTTGCTAGGGACAGGGTTAGGGTAAAGTTTAGGGATCGTGTCAGGAAATGACCTAGGGATAGTGTCAAGAGCTTAGTTACAGTATCAGGGCCTTATTTAGGACCCGTGTCAGGGCTTCAGGTAGGGACAGCGTCAGTGCCTGAGTCTGGGAGAGCAACAGGGCCTGAGTGAGGCCTAGCGTCAGGCCCATAGCTGGGGACACTGTCAGGGCATGATGTAGGAGCAGCATCAGGGCCTTTGTTGCATCAGCATTAGTGTCTTAGTTACAGACATGATCAGGGCCTGAGTTAGTCACAGCGTCAAGGCCTCAGTTAGGCATAGCTTCAGGGACTGAGTTACGGACAGCCTCAGGTCTTCACTTAGGAACAGCGACAGGGCTTCCTTAGGGACGGTGTCAGGACCTTGGTTAGAAATGGGTCAGGATATTAGCTCAGGATAGCGTCCGGATTTTAGTTATTGCCGGCAGCAGGGCCTATATTAGAGATAGATTCCGGGCCTTAGTTAGGGACAGTGTCAGGGCCTTAATTAGGACTAGTCTGGGCCTTAGTTAGGGAGAGCATTACGGCTTCGGTGAGGATAAGGGGCAGGACGTTAGCTCGGGACAGAGTCAGGTTCCAGGCCAGTGGTAGTGTCAGGCTGTGAGCTAGGGATAGGGTGAAGACCTTAGTCATTGAGAGCATCAGGGCCTTAGTTAGGACCAGCGTCAGGGCCTTCATCAGGACCAGTGTCAGGGCTTCACGTACGGACAGCGTCAGAGCCTAACTAAGGTACGGCAACGGGGCCTAAGTGAGGCCTATCTTTAGGGCCTGAGTTAGGGGCAGTGTCAGGGCATGACTTAGGAGCCGTATAAGGGCCTCTGTAGGATCAGCATTAGGCTCTTCGTTAAAGACATTCTCAGGGCCTCTGTTAGGGACCGCCTCAGGGCCTCACTTAGGGACAGCGTCAGGGCTTACTTTGGGACAGTTTCAGGACCTTGGTAAGACATGGGTCAGGATATTAGCTCGGGATAATGTCAGGACTTTAGATATTGACTGCAGCAGGGCCTTAGAGACAGTGTCTCAGCCTGACTTAGGACTAGCATCAGAGCCTTTGTTAGGTACAGTGTCAGGGACTGAGTTAGGTGTAGTGTCAGGGCCTTAGTTAGGGACAGTGTCAGGGCCTGAGTTAGGACGAGCCTCCAGGCCTCAGTTAGGGCCAGGGTCACGGCCTCGGGACTAATTTTAGGGCCTTAGTTAGGAAGAGCATCAGGGATTTATTTAGCATAAGAAGCTCAACATTAGTTAAAGACAAGGTTAGGCTAAGGTCTAGGGATTGTGTCAGGGCATGACCTAGGGATAGTGTCAAGACCTTAGTTACTTAGGGCATCAGGGCCTAATTTAGGCCCAGTGTCAGGGCTTCAGGTAGGGATAGCGTCAGAGCCTGACTTAGGGAGAGCGACAGGGCTTGAGTGAGGCCTAGTGTCAGAGCCTTAGCTAGGGATAGTATCAGGGCATGACTTAGGAGCAGCATAAGGGCCTTGGTAGGATCAGCCTCAGGGGCTTGGTTAAAGACATTATCAGGGCCTCTGTTAGGGACAGCCTTAGGGCCTCCCTTAGGGACAGCGTCAGGGCTTACTTAGGGACAGTTTCAGGAGCTTGGTAAGAGATGGGTCCGGAAATTACCTCAGGATAGTGTCAGGACATTAGATATTGACGGCAGCAGGGCCTTAGTTAGGGACAGTGTCAAGGCCTTAGTTAGTACTGGCATCTGGGCCTCTGTTAGGTACAGTGTCAGGGCCTGAGTTAGGAATAGTGTTAGGTCCTTAGTTAGGGACAGTATCACGGCCTTGGGGCTAAATTCAGGGCCTGAGGTAGTCACAGCCTAAGGGCTTTAGTTAGCATAAGAGGCAGGACATTTGCTAGGGACAGGGTTAGGGTAAAGTTTAGGGATCGTGTCAGGAAATGACCTAGGGATAGTGTCAAGAGCTTAGTTACAGTATCAGGGCCTTATTTAGGACCCGTGTCAGGGCTTCAGGTAGGGACAGCGTCAGTGCCTGAGTCTGGGAGAGCAACAGGGCCTGAGTGAGGCCTAGCGTCAGGCCCATAGCTGGGGACACTGTCAGGGCATGATGTAGGAGCAGCATCAGGGCCTTTGTTGCATCAGCATTAGTGTCTTAGTTACAGACATGATCAGGGCCTGAGTTAGTCACAGCGTCAAGGCCTCAGTTAGGCATAGCTTCAGGGACTGAGTTACGGACAGCCTCAGGTCTTCACTTAGGAACAGCGACAGGGCTTCCTTAGGGACGGTGTCAGGACCTTGGTTAGAAATGGGTCAGGATATTAGCTCAGGATAGCGTCCGGATTTTAGTTATTGCCGGCAGCAGGGCCTATATTAGAGATAGATTCCGGGCCTTAGTTAGGGACAGTGTCAGGGCCTTAATTAGGACTAGTCTGGGCCTTAGTTAGGGAGAGCATTACGGCTTCGGTGAGGATAAGGGGCAGGACGTTAGCTCGGGACAGAGTCAGGTTCCAGGCCAGTGGTAGTGTCAGGCTGTGAGCTAGGGATAGGGTGAAGACCTTAGTCATTGAGAGCATCAGGGCCTTAGTTAGGACCAGCGTCAGGGCCTTCATCAGGACCAGTGTCAGGGCTTCACGTACGGACAGCGTCAGAGCCTAACTAAGGTACGGCAACGGGGCCTAAGTGAGGCCTATCTTTAGGGCCTGAGTTAGGGGCAGTGTCAGGGCATGACTTAGGAGCCGTATAAGGGCCTCTGTAGGATCAGCATTAGGCTCTTCGTTAAAGACATTCTCAGGGCCTCTGTTAGGGACCGCCTCAGGGCCTCACTTAGGGACAGCGTCAGGGCTTACTTTGGGACAGTTTCAGGACCTTGGTAAGACATGGGTCAGGATATTAGCTCGGGATAATGTCAGGACTTTAGATATTGACTGCAGCAGGGCCTTAGAGACAGTGTCTCAGCCTGACTTAGGACTAGCATCAGAGCCTTTGTTAGGTACAGTGTCAGGGACTGAGTTAGGTGTAGTGTCAGGGCCTTAGTTAGGGACAGTGTCAGGGCCTGAGTTAGGACGAGCCTCCAGGCCTCAGTTAGGGCCAGGGTCACGGCCTCGGGACTAATTTTAGGGCCTTAGTTAGGAAGAGCATCAGGGATTTATTTAGCATAAGAAGCTCAACATTAGTTAAAGACAAGGTTAGGCTAAGGTCTAGGGATTGTGTCAGGGCATGACCTAGGGATAGTGTCAAGACCTTAGTTACTTAGGGCATCAGGGCCTAATTTAGGCCCAGTGTCAGGGCTTCAGGTAGGGATAGCGTCAGAGCCTGACTTAGGGAGAGCGACAGGGCTTGAGTGAGGCCTAGTGTCAGAGCCTTAGCTAGGGATAGTATCAGGGCATGACTTAGGAGCAGCATAAGGGCCTTGGTAGGATCAGCCTCAGGGGCTTGGTTAAAGACATTATCAGGGCCTCTGTTAGGGACAGCCTTAGGGCCTCCCTTAGGGACAGCGTCAGGGCTTACTTAGGGACAGTTTCAGGAGCTTGGTAAGAGATGGGTCCGGAAATTACCTCAGGATAGTGTCAGGACATTAGATATTGACGGCAGCAGGGCCTTAGTTAGGGACAGTGTCAAGGCCTTAGTTAGTACTGGCATCTGGGCCTCTGTTAGGTACAGTGTCAGGGCCTGAGTTAGGAATAGTGTTAGGGCCTTAGTTAGGGACAGTATCACGGCCTTGGGGCTAAATTCAGGGCCTGAGGTAGTCACAGCCTAAGGGCTTTAGTTAGCATAAGAGGCAGGACATTTGCTAGGGACAGGGTTAGGGTAAAGTTTAGGGATCGTGTCAGGAAATGACCTAGGGATAGTGTCAAGAGCTTAGTTACAGTATCAGGGCCTTATTTAGGACCCGTGTCAGGGCTTCAGGTAGGGACAGCGTCAGTGCCTGAGTCTGGGAGAGCAACAGGGCCTGAGTGAGGCCTAGCGTCAGGCCCATAGCTGGGGACACTGTCAGGGCATGATGTAGGAGCAGCATCAGGGCCTTTGTTGCATCAGCATTAGTGTCTTAGTTACAGACATGATCAGGGCCTGAGTTAGTCACAGCGTCAAGGCCTCAGTTAGGCATAGCTTCAGGGACTGAGTTACGGACAGCCTCAGGTCTTCACTTAGGAACAGCGACAGGGCTTCCTTAGGGACGGTGTCAGGACCTTGGTTAGAAATGGGTCAGGATATTAGCTCAGGATAGCGTCCGGATTTTAGTTATTGCCGGCAGCAGGGCCTATATTAGAGATAGATTCCGGGCCTTAGTTAGGGACAGTGTCAGGGCCTTAATTAGGACTAGTCTGGGCCTTAGTTAGGGAGAGCATTACGGCTTCGGTGAGGATAAGGGGCAGGACGTTAGCTCGGGACAGAGTCAGGTTCCAGGCCAGTGGTAGTGTCAGGCTGTGAGCTAGGGATAGGGTGAAGACCTTAGTCATTGAGAGCATCAGGGCCTTAGTTAGGACCAGCGTCAGGGCCTTCATCAGGACCAGTGTCAGGGCTTCACGTACGGACAGCGTCAGAGCCTAACTAAGGTACGGCAACGGGGCCTAAGTGAGGCCTATCTTTAGGGCCTGAGTTAGGGGCAGTGTCAGGGCATGACTTAGGAGCCGTATAAGGGCCTCTGTAGGATCAGCATTAGGGTCTTCGTTAAAGACATTCTCAGGGCCTCTGTTAGGGACCGCCTCAGGGCCTCACTTAGGGACAGCGTCAGGGCTTACTTTGGGACAGTTTCAGGACCTTGGTAAGACATGGGTCAGGATATTAGCTCGGGATAATGTCAGGACTTTAGATATTGACTGCAGCAGGGCCTTAGAGACAGTGTCTCAGCCTGACTTAGGACTAGCATCAGAGCCTTTGTTAGGTACAGTGTCAGGGACTGAGTTAGGTGTAGTGTCAGGGCCTTAGTTAGGGACAGTGTCAGGGCCTGAGTTAGGACGAGCCTCCAGGCCTCAGTTAGGGCCAGGGTCACGGCCTCGGGACTAATTTTAGGGCCTTAGTTAGGAAGAGCATCAGGGATTTATTTAGCATAAGAAGCTCAACATTAGTTAAAGACAAGGTTAGGCTAAGGTCTAGGGATTGTGTCAGGGCATGACCTAGGGATAGTGTCAAGACCTTAGTTACTTAGGGCATCAGGGCCTAATTTAGGCCCAGTGTCAGGGCTTCAGGTAGGGATAGCGTCAGAGCCTGACTTAGGGAGAGTGACAGGGCTTGAGTGAGGCCTAGTGTCAGAGCCTTAGCTAGGGATAGTATCAGGGCATGACTTAGGAGCAGCATAAGGGCCTTGGTAGGATCAGCCTCAGGGGCTTGGTTAAAGACATTATCAGGGCCTCTGTTAGGGACAGCCTTAGGGCCTCCCTTAGGGACAGCGTCAGGGCTTACTTAGGGACAGTTTCAGGAGCTTGGTAAGAGATGGGTCCGGAAATTACCTCAGGATAGTGTCAGGACATTAGATATTGACGGCAGCAGGGCCTTAGTTAGGGACAGTGTCAAGGCCTTAGTTAGTACTGGCATCTGGGCCTCTGTTAGGTACAGTGTCAGGGCCTGAGTTAGGAATAGTGTTAGGGCCTTAGTTAGGGACAGTATCACGGCCTTGGGGCTAAATTCAGGGCCTGAGGTAGTCACAGCCTAAGGGCTTTAGTTAGCATAAGAGGCAGGACATTTGCTAGGGACAGGGTTAGGGTAAAGTTTAGGGATCGTGTCAGGAAATGACCTAGGGATAGTGTCAAGAGCTTAGTTACAGTATCAGGGCCTTATTTAGGACCCGTGTCAGGGCTTCAGGTAGGGACAGCGTCAGTGCCTGACTCTGGGAGAGCAACAGGGCCTGAGTGAGGCCTAGCGTCAGGCCCATAGCTGGGGACACTGTCAGGGCATGATGTAGGAGCAGCATCAGGGCCTTTGTTGCATCAGCATTAGTGTCTTAGTTACAGACATGATCAGGGCCTGAGTTAGTCACAGCGTCAAGGCCTCAGTTAGGCATAGCTTCAGGGACTGAGTTACGGACAGCCTCAGGTCTTCACTTAGGAACAGCGACAGGGCTTCCTTAGGGACGGTGTCAGGACCTTGGTTAGAAATGGGTCAGGATATTAGCTCAGGATAGCGTCCGGATTTTAGTTATTGCCGGCAGCAGGGCCTATATTAGAGATAGATTCCGGGCCTTAGTTAGGGACAGTGTCAGGGCCTTAATTAGGACGAGTCTGGGCCTTAGTTAGGGAGAGCATTACGGCTTCGGTGAGGATAAGGGGCAGGACGTTAGCTCGGGACAGAGTCAGGTTCCAGGCCAGTGGTAGTGTCAGGCTGTGAGCTAGGGATAGGGTGAAGACCTTAGTCATTGAGAGCATCAGGGCCTTAGTTAGGACCAGCGTCAGGGCCTTCATCAGGACCAGTGTCAGGGCTTCACGTACGGACAGCGTCAGAGCCTAACTAAGGTACGGCAACGGGGCCTAAGTGAGGCCTATCTTTAGGGCCTGAGTTAGGGGCAGTGTCAGGGCATGACTTAGGAGCCGTATAAGGGCCTCTGTAGGATCAGCATTAGGGTCTTCGTTAAAGACATTCTCAGGGCCTCTGTTAGGGACCGCCTCAGGGCCTCACTTAGGGACAGCGTCAGGGCTTACTTTGGGACAGTTTCAGGACCTTGGTAAGACATGGGTCAGGATATTAGCTCGGGATAATGTCAGGACTTTAGATATTGACTGCAGCAGGGCCTTAGAGACAGTGTCTCAGCCTGACTTAGGACTAGCATCAGAGCCTTTGTTAGGTACAGTGTCAGGGACTGAGTTAGGTGTAGTGTCAGGGCCTTAGTTAGGGACAGTGTCAGGGCCTGAGTTAGGACGAGCCTCCAGGCCTCAGTTAGGGCCAGGGTCACGGCCTCGGGACTAATTTTAGGGCCTTAGTTAGGAAGAGCATCAGGGATTTATTTAGCATAAGAAGCTCAACATTAGTTAAAGACAAGGTTAGGCTAAGGTCTAGGGATTGTGTCAGGGCATGACCTAGGGATAGTGTCAAGACCTTAGTTACTTAGGGCATCAGGGCCTAATTTAGGCCCAGTGTCAGGGCTTCAGGTAGGGATAGCGTCAGAGCCTGACTTAGGGAGAGCGACAGGGCTTGAGTGAGGCCTAGTGTCAGAGCCTTAGCTAGGGATAGTATCAGGGCATGACTTAGGAGCAGCATAAGGGCCTTGGTAGGATCAGCCTCAGGGGCTTGGTTAAAGACATTATCAGGGCCTCTGTTAGGGACAGCCTTAGGGCCTCCCTTAGGGACAGCGTCAGGGCTTACTTAGGGACAGTTTCAGGAGCTTGGTAAGAGATGGGTCCGGAAATTACCTCAGGATAGTGTCAGGACATTAGATATTGACGGCAGCAGGGCCTTAGTTAGGGACAGTGTCAAGGCCTTAGTTAGTACTGGCATCTGGGCCTCTGTTAGGTACAGTGTCAGGGCCTGAGTTAGGAATAGTGTTAGGTCCTTAGTTAGGGACAGTATCACGGCCTTGGGGCTAAATTCAGGGCCTGAGGTAGTCACAGCCTAAGGGCTTTAGTTAGCATAAGAGGCAGGACATTTGCTAGGGACAGGGTTAGGGTAAAGTTTAGGGATCGTGTCAGGAAATGACCTAGGGATAGTGTCAAGAGCTTAGTTACAGTATCAGGGCCTTATTTAGGACCCGTGTCAGGGCTTCAGGTAGGGACAGCGTCAGTGCCTGAGTCTGGGAGAGCAACAGGGCCTGAGTGAGGCCTAGCGTCAGGCCCATAGCTGGGGACACTGTCAGGGCATGATGTAGGAGCAGCATCAGGGCCTTTGTTGCATCAGCATTAGTGTCTTAGTTACAGACATGATCAGGGCCTGAGTTAGTCACAGCGTCAAGGCCTCAGTTAGGCATAGCTTCAGGGACTGAGTTACGGACAGCCTCAGGTCTTCACTTAGGAACAGCGACAGGGCTTCCTTAGGGACGGTGTCAGGACCTTGGTTAGAAATGGGTCAGGATATTAGCTCAGGATAGCGTCCGATTAGTTATTGCCGGCAGCAGGGCCTATATTAGAGATAGATTCCGGGCCTTAGTAGGGACAGTGTCAGGGCCGTTAATTAGGACGAGTCTGGGCCTTAGTTAGGGAGAGCATTACGGGCTTCGGTGAGGATAAGGGGCAGGACGTTAGCTCGGGACAGAGTCAGGTTCCAGGCCAGTGGTAGTGTCAGGCTGTGAGCTAGGGATAGGGTGAAGACCTTAGTCATTGAGAGCATCAGGGCCTTAGTTAGGACCAGCGTCAGGGCCTTCATCAGGACCAGTGTCAGGGCTTCACGTACGGACAGCGTCAGAGCCTAACTAAGGTACGGCAACGGGGCCTAAGTGAGGCCTATCTTTAGGGCCTGAGTTAGGGGCAGTGTCAGGGCATGACTTAGGAGCCGTATAAGGGCCTCTGTAGGATCAGCATTAGGGTCTTCGTTAAAGACATTCTCAGGGCCTCTGTTAGGGACCCGCCTCAGGGCCTCACTTAGGGACAGCGTCAGGGCTTACTTTGGGACAGTTTCAGGACCTTGGTAAGACATGGGTCAGGATATTAGCTCGGGATAATGTCAGGACTTTAGATATTGACTGCAGCAGGGCCTTAGAGACAGTGTCTCAGCCTGACTTAGGACTAGCATCAGAGCCTTTGTTAGGTACAGTGTCAGGGACTGAGTTAGGTGTAGTGTCAGGGCCTTAGTTAGGGACAGTGTCAGGGCCTGAGTTAGGACGAGCCTCCAGGCCTCAGTAGGGCCAGGGTCACGGGCCTCGGGACTAATTTTAGGGCCTTAGTTAGGAAGAGCATCAGGGATTTATTTAGCATAAGAAGCTCAACATTAGTTAAAGACAAGGTTAGGCTAAGGTCTAGGGATTGTGTCAGGGCATGACCTAGGGATAGTGTCAAGACCTTAGTTACTTAGGGCATCAGGGCCTAATTTAGGCCCAGTGTCAGGGCTTCAGGTAGGGATAGCGTCAGAGCCTGACTTAGGGAGAGCGACAGGGCTTGAGTGAGGCCTAGTGTCCAGAGCCTTAGCTAGGGATAGTATCAGGGCATGACTTAGGAGCAGCATAAGGGCCTTGGTAGGATCAGCCTCAGGGGGCTTGGTTAAAGACATTATCAGGGCCTCTGTTAGGGACAGCCTTAGGGCCTCCCTTAGGGACAGCGTCAGGGCTTACTTAGGGACAGTTTCAGGAGCTTGGTAAGAGATGGGTCCGGAAATTACCTCAGGATAGTGTCAGGACATTAGATATTGACGGCAGCAGGGCCTTAGTTAGGGACAGTGTCAAGGCCTTAGTTAGTACTGGCATCTGGGCCTCTGTTAGGTACAGTGTCAGGGCCTGAGTTAGGAATAGTGTTAGGTCCTTAGTTAGGGACAGTATCACGGCCTTGGGCTAAATTCAGGGCCTGAGGTAGTCACAGCCTAAGGGCTTTAGTTAGCATAAGAGGCAGGACATTTGCTAGGGACAGGGTTAGGGTAAAGTTTAGGGATCGTGTCAGGAAATGACCTAGGGATAGTGTCAAGAGCTTAGTTACAGTATCAGGGCCTTATTTAGGACCCGTGTCAGGGCTTCAGGTAGGACAAGCGTCAGTGCCCTGAGTCTGGGAGAGCAACAGGGCCTGAGTGAGGCCTAGCGTCAGGCCCATAGCTGGGGACACTGTCAGGGCATGATGTAGGAGCAGCATCAGGCCTTTGTTGCATCAGCATTAGTGTCTTAGTTACAGACATGATCAGGGCCTGAGTTAGTCACAGCGTCAAGGCCTCAGTTAGGCATAGCTTCAGGGACTGAGTTACGGACAGCCTCAGGTCTTCACTTAGGAACAGCGACAGGGCTTCCTTAGGGACGGTGTCAGGACCTTGGTTAGAAATGGGTCAGGATATTAGCTCAGGATAGCGTCCGGGATTTTAGTTATTGCCGGCAGCAGGGCCTATATTAGAGATAGATTCCGGGCCTTAGTTAGGGACAGTGTCAGGGCCTTAATTAGGACGAGTCTGGGCCTTAGTTAGGGAGAGCATTACGGCTTCGGTGAGGATAAGGGGCAGGACGTTAGCTCGGGACAGAGTCAGGTTCCAGGCCAGTGGTAGTGTCAGGCTGTGAGCTAGGGATAGGGTGAAGACCTTAGTCATTGAGAGCATCAGGGCCTTAGTTAGGACCAGCGTCAGGGCCTTCATCAGGACCAGTGTCAGGGCTTCACGTACGGACAGCGTCAGAGCCTAACTAAGGTACGGCAACGGGGCCTAAGTGAGGCCTATCTTTAGGGCCTGAGTTAGGGGCAGTGTCAGGGCATTACTTAGGAGCCGTATAAGGGCCTCTGTAGGATCAGCATTAGGGTCTTCGTTAAAGACATTCTCAGGGCCTCTGTTAGGGACCCGCCTCAGGGCCTCACTTAGGGACAGCGTCAGGGCTTACTTTGGGAACAGTTTCAGGACCTTGGTAAGACATGGGTCAGGATATTAGCTCGGGATAATGTCAGGACTTTAGATATTGACTGCAGCAGGGCCTTAGAGACAGTGTCTCAGCCTGACTTAGGACTAGCATCAGAGCCTTTGTTAGGTACAGTGTCAGGGACTGAGTTAGGTGTAGTGTCAGGGCCTTAGTTAGGGACAGTGTCAGGGCCTGAGTTAGGACGAGCCTCCAGGCCTCAGTTAGGGGCCAGGGTCACGGCCTCGGGACTAATTTTAGGGCCTTAGTTAGGAAGAGCATCAGGGATTATTTAGCATAAGAAGCTCAACATTAGTTAAAGACAAGGTTAGGCTAAGGTCTAGGGATTGTGTCAGGGCATGACCTAGGGATAGTGTCATGACCTTAGTTACTTAGGGCATCAGGGCAATTTAGGCCCAGTGTCAGGGCTTCAGGTAGGGATAGCGTCAGAGCCTGACTTAGGGAGAGCGACAGGGCTTGAGTGAGGCCTAGTGTCAGAGCCTTAGCTAGGGATAGTATCAGGGCATGACTTAGGAGCAGCATAAGGGCCTTGGTAGGATCAGCCTCAGGGGCTTGGTTAAAGACATTATCAGGGCCTCTGTTAGGGACAGCCTTAGGGCCTCCCTTAGGGACAGCGTCAGGGCTTACTTAGGGACAGTTTCAGGAGCTTGGTAAGAGATGGGTCCGGAAATTACCTCAGGATAGTGTCAGGACATTAGATATTGACGGCAGCAGGGCCTTAGTTAGGGACAGTGTCAAGGCCTTAGTTAGTACTGGCATCTGGGCCTCTGTTAGGTACAGTGTCAGGGCCTGAGTTAGGAATAGTGTTAGGTCCTTAGTTAGGGACAGTATCACGGCCTTGGGGCTAAATTCAGGGCCTGAGGTAGTCACAGCCTAAGGGCTTTAGTTAGCATAAGAGGCAGGACATTTGCTAGGGACAGGGTTAGGGTAAAGTTTAGGGATCGTGTCAGGAAATGACCTAGGGATAGTGTCAAGAGCTTAGTTACAGTATCAGGGCCTTATTTAGGACCCGTGTCAGGGCTTCAGGTAGGGACAGCGTCAGTGCCTGAGTCTGGGAGAGCAACAGGGCCTGAGTGAGGCCTAGCGTCAGGCCCATAGCTGGGGACACTGTCAGGGCATGATGTAGGAGCAGCATCAGGGCCTTTGTTGCATCAGCATTAGTGTCTTAGTTACAGACATGATCAGGGCCTGAGTTAGTCACAGCGTCAAGGCCTCAGTTAGGCATAGCTTCAGGGACTGAGTTACGGACAGCCTCAGGTCTTCACTTAGGAACAGCGACAGGGCTTCCTTAGGGACGGTGTCAGGACCTTGGTTAGAAATGGGTCAGGATATTAGCTCAGGATAGCGTCCGGATTTTAGTTATTGCCGGCAGCAGGGCCTATATTAGAGATAGATTCCGGGCCTTAGTTAGGGACAGTGTCAGGGCCTTAATTAGGACGAGTCTGGGCCTTAGTTAGGGAGAGCATTACGGCTTCGGTGAGGATAAGGGGCAGGACGTTAGCTCGGGACAGAGTCAGGTTCCAGGCCAGTGGTAGTGTCAGGCTGTGAGCTAGGGATAGGGTGAAGACCTTAGTCATTGAGAGCATCAGGGCCTTAGTTAGGACCAGCGTCAGGGCCTTCATCAGGACCAGTGTCAGGGCTTCACGTACGGACAGCGTCAGAGCCTAACTAAGGTACGGCAACGGGGCCTAAGTGAGGCCTATCTTTAGGGCCTGAGTTAGGGGCAGTGTCAGGGCATGACTTAGGAGCCGTATAAGGGCCTCTGTAGGATCAGCATTAGGGTCTTCGTTAAAGACATTCTCAGGGCCTCTGTTAGGGACCGCCTCAGGGCCTCACTTAGGGACAGCGTCAGGGCTTACTTTGGGACAGTTTCAGGACCTTGGTAAGACATGGGTCAGGATATTAGCTCGGGATAATGTCAGGACTTTAGATATTGACTGCAGCAGGGCCTTAGAGACAGTGTCTCAGCCTGACTTAGGACTAGCATCAGAGCCTTTGTTAGGTACAGTGTCAGGGACTGAGTTAGGTGTAGTGTCAGGGCCTTAGTTAGGGACAGTGTCAGGGCCTGAGTTAGGACGAGCCTCCAGGCCTCAGTTAGGGCCAGGGTCACGGCCTCGGGACTAATTTTAGGGCCTTAGTTAGGAAGAGCATCAGGGATTTATTTAGCATAAGAAGCTCAACATTAGTTAAAGACAAGGTTAGGCTAAGGTCTAGGGATTGTGTCAGGGCATGACCTAGGGATAGTGTCAAGACCTTAGTTACTTAGGGCATCAGGGCCTAATTTAGGCCCAGTGTCAGGGCTTCAGGTAGGGATAGCGTCAGAGCCTGACTTAGGGAGAGCGACAGGGCTTGAGTGAGGCCTAGTGTCAGAGCCTTAGCTAGGGATAGTATCAGGGCATGACTTAGGAGCAGCATAAGGGCCTTGGTAGGATCAGCCTCAGGGGCTTGGTTAAAGACATTATCAGGGCCTCTGTTAGGGACAGCCTTAGGGCCTCCCTTAGGGACAGCGTCAGGGCTTACTTAGGGACAGTTTCAGGAGCTTGGTAAGAGATGGGTCCGGAAATTACCTCAGGATAGTGTCAGGACATTAGATATTGACGGCAGCAGGGCCTTAGTTAGGGACAGTGTCAAGGCCTTAGTTAGTACTGGCATCTGGGCCTCTGTTAGGTACAGTGTCAGGGCCTGAGTTAGGAATAGTGTTAGGTCCTTAGTTAGGGACAGTATCACGGCCTTGGGGCTAAATTCAGGGCCTGAGGTAGTCACAGCCTAAGGGCTTTAGTTAGCATAAGAGGCAGGACATTTGCTAGGGACAGGGTTAGGGTAAAGTTTAGGGATCGTGTCAGGAAATGACCTAGGGATAGTGTCAAGAGCTTAGTTACAGTATCAGGGCCTTATTTAGGACCCGTGTCAGGGCTTCAGGTAGGGACAGCGTCAGTGCCTGAGTCTGGGAGAGCAACAGGGCCTGAGTGAGGCCTAGCGTCAGGCCCATAGCTGGGGACACTGTCAGGGCATGATGTAGGAGCAGCATCAGGGCCTTTGTTGCATCAGCATTAGTGTCTTAGTTACAGACATGATCAGGGCCTGAGTTAGTCACAGCGTCAAGGCCTCAGTTAGGCATAGCTTCAGGGACTGAGTTACGGACAGCCTCAGGTCTTCACTTAGGAACAGCGACAGGGCTTCCTTAGGGACGGTGTCAGGACCTTGGTTAGAAATGGGTCAGGATATTAGCTCAGGATAGCGTCCGGATTTTAGTTATTGCCGGCAGCAGGGCCTATATTAGAGATAGATTCCGGGCCTTAGTTAGGGACAGTGTCAGGGCCTTAATTAGGACGAGTCTGGGCCTTAGTTAGGGAGAGCATTACGGCTTCGGTGAGGATAAGGGGCAGGACGTTAGCTCGGGACAGAGTCAGGTTCCAGGCCAGTGGTAGTGTCAGGCTGTGAGCTAGGGATAGGGTGAAGACCTTAGTCATTGAGAGCATCAGGGCCTTAGTTAGGACCAGCGTCAGGGCCTTCATCAGGACCAGTGTCAGGGCTTCACGTACGGACAGCGTCAGAGCCTAACTAAGGTACGGCAACGGGGCCTAAGTGAGGCCTATCTTTAGGGCCTGAGTTAGGGGCAGTGTCAGGGCATGACTTAGGAGCCGTATAAGGGCCTCTGTAGGATCAGCATTAGGGTCTTCGTTAAAGACATTCTCAGGGCCTCTGTTAGGGACCGCCTCAGGGCCTCACTTAGGGACAGCGTCAGGGCTTACTTTGGGACAGTTTCAGGACCTTGGTAAGACATGGGTCAGGATATTAGCTCGGGATAATGTCAGGACTTTAGATATTGACTGCAGCAGGGCCTTAGAGACAGTGTCTCAGCCTGACTTAGGACTAGCATCAGAGCCTTTGTTAGGTACAGTGTCAGGGACTGAGTTAGGTGTAGTGTCAGGGCCTTAGTTAGGGACAGTGTCAGGGCCTGAGTTAGGACGAGCCTCCAGGCCTCAGTTAGGGCCAGGGTCACGGCCTCGGGACTAATTTTAGGGCCTTAGTTAGGAAGAGCATCAGGGATTTATTTAGCATAAGAAGCTCAACATTAGTTAAAGACAAGGTTAGGCTAAGGTCTAGGGATTGTGTCAGGGCATGACCTAGGGATAGTGTCAAGACCTTAGTTACTTAGGGCATCAGGGCCTAATTTAGGCCCAGTGTCAGGGCTTCAGGTAGGGATAGCGTCAGAGCCTGACTTAGGGAGAGCGACAGGGCTTGAGTGAGGCCTAGTGTCAGAGCCTTAGCTAGGGATAGTATCAGGGCATGACTTAGGAGCAGCATAAGGGCCTTGGTAGGATCAGCCTCAGGGGCTTGGTTAAAGACATTATCAGGGCCTCTGTTAGGGACAGCCTTAGGGCCTCCCTTAGGGACAGCGTCAGGGCTTACTTAGGGACAGTTTCAGGAGCTTGGTAAGAGATGGGTCCGGAAATTACCTCAGGATAGTGTCAGGACATTAGATATTGACGGCAGCAGGGCCTTAGTTAGGGACAGTGTCAAGGCCTTAGTTAGTACTGGCATCTGGGCCTCTGTTAGGTACAGTGTCAGGGCCTGAGTTAGGAATAGTGTTAGGGCCTTAGTTAGGGACAGTATCACGGCCTTGGGGCTAAATTCAGGGCCTGAGGTAGTCACAGCCTAAGGGCTTTAGTTAGCATAAGAGGCAGGACATTTGCTAGGGACAGGGTTAGGGTAAAGTTTAGGGATCGTGTCAGGAAATGACCTAGGGATAGTGTCAAGAGCTTAGTTACAGTATCAGGGCCTTATTTAGGACCCGTGTCAGGGCTTCAGGTAGGGACAGCGTCAGTGCCTGACTCTGGGAGAGCAACAGGGCCTGAGTGAGGCCTAGCGTCAGGCCCATAGCTGGGGACACTGTCAGGGCATGATGTAGGAGCAGCATCAGGGCCTTTGTTGCATCAGCATTAGTGTCTTAGTTACAGACATGATCAGGGCCTGAGTTAGTCACAGCGTCAAGGCCTCAGTTAGGCATAGCTTCAGGGACTGAGTTACGGACAGCCTCAGGTCTTCACTTAGGAACAGCGACAGGGCTTCCTTAGGGACGGTGTCAGGACCTTGGTTAGAAATGGGTCAGGATATTAGCTCAGGATAGCGTCCGGATTTTAGTTATTGCCGGCAGCAGGGCCTATATTAGAGATAGATTCCGGGCCTTAGTTAGGGACAGTGTCAGGGCCTTAATTAGGACGAGTCTGGGCCTTAGTTAGGGAGAGCATTACGGCTTCGGTGAGGATAAGGGGCAGGACGTTAGCTCGGGACAGAGTCAGGTTCCAGGCCAGTGGTAGTGTCAGGCTGTGAGCTAGGGATAGGGTGAAGACCTTAGTCATTGAGAGCATCAGGGCCTTAGTTAGGACCAGCGTCAGGGCCTTCATCAGGACCAGTGTCAGGGCTTCACGTACGGACAGCGTCAGAGCCTAACTAAGGTACGGCAACGGGGCCTAAGTGAGGCCTATCTTTAGGGCCTGAGTTAGGGGCAGTGTCAGGGCATGACTTAGGAGCCGTATAAGGGCCTCTGTAGGATCAGCATTAGGCTCTTCGTTAAAGACATTCTCAGGGCCTCTGTTAGGGACCGCCTCAGGGCCTCACTTAGGGACAGCGTCAGGGCTTACTTTGGGACAGTTTCAGGACCTTGGTAAGACATGGGTCAGGATATTAGCTCGGGATAATGTCAGGACTTTAGATATTGACTGCAGCAGGGCCTTAGAGACAGTGTCTCAGCCTGACTTAGGACTAGCATCAGAGCCTTTGTTAGGTACAGTGTCAGGGACTGAGTTAGGTGTAGTGTCAGGGCCTTAGTTAGGGACAGTGTCAGGGCCTGAGTTAGGACGAGCCTCCAGGCCTCAGTTAGGGCCAGGGTCACGGCCTCGGGACTAATTTTAGGGCCTTAGTTAGGAAGAGCATCAGGGATTTATTTAGCATAAGAAGCTCAACATTAGTTAAAGACAAGGTTAGGCTAAGGTCTAGGGATTGTGTCAGGGCATGACCTAGGGATAGTGTCAAGACCTTAGTTACTTAGGGCATCAGGGCCTAATTTAGGCCCAGTGTCAGGGCTTCAGGTAGGGATAGCGTCAGAGCCTGACTTAGGGAGAGCGACAGGGCTTGAGTGAGGCCTAGTGTCAGAGCCTTAGCTAGGGATAGTATCAGGGCATGACTTAGGAGCAGCATAAGGGCCTTGGTAGGATCAGCCTCAGGGGCTTGGTTAAAGACATTATCAGGGCCTCTGTTAGGGACAGCCTTAGGGCCTCCCTTAGGGACAGCGTCAGGGCTTACTTAGGGACAGTTTCAGGAGCTTGGTAAGAGATGGGTCCGGAAATTACCTCAGGATAGTGTCAGGACATTAGATATTGACGGCAGCAGGGCCTTAGTTAGGGACAGTGTCAAGGCCTTAGTTAGTACTGGCATCTGGGCCTCTGTTAGGTACAGTGTCAGGGCCTGAGTTAGGAATAGTGTTAGGTCCTTAGTTAGGGACAGTATCACGGCCTTGGGGCTAAATTCAGGGCCTGAGGTAGTCACAGCCTAAGGGCTTTAGTTAGCATAAGAGGCAGGACATTTGCTAGGGACAGGGTTAGGGTAAAGTTTAGGGATCGTGTCAGGAAATGACCTAGGGATAGTGTCAAGAGCTTAGTTACAGTATCAGGGCCTTATTTAGGACCCGTGTCAGGGCTTCAGGTAGGGACAGCGTCAGTGCCTGAGTCTGGGAGAGCAACAGGGCCTGAGTGAGGCCTAGCGTCAGGCCCATAGCTGGGGACACTGTCAGGGCATGATGTAGGAGCAGCATCAGGGCCTTTGTTGCATCAGCATTAGTGTCTTAGTTACAGACATGATCAGGGCCTGAGTTAGTCACAGCGTCAAGGCCTCAGTTAGGCATAGCTTCAGGGACTGAGTTACGGACAGCCTCAGGTCTTCACTTAGGAACAGCGACAGGGCTTCCTTAGGGACGGTGTCAGGACCTTGGTTAGAAATGGGTCAGGATATTAGCTCAGGATAGCGTCCGGATTTTAGTTATTGCCGGCAGCAGGGCCTATATTAGAGATAGATTCCGGGCCTTAGTTAGGGACAGTGTCAGGGCCTTAATTAGGACGAGTCTGGGCCTTAGTTAGGGAGAGCATTACGGCTTCGGTGAGGATAAGGGGCAGGACGTTAGCTCGGGACAGAGTCAGGTTCCAGGCCAGTGGTAGTGTCAGGCTGTGAGCTAGGGATAGGGTGAAGACCTTAGTCATTGAGAGCATCAGGGCCTTAGTTAGGACCAGCGTCAGGGCCTTCATCAGGACCAGTGTCAGGGCTTCACGTACGGACAGCGTCAGAGCCTAACTAAGGTACGGCAACGGGGCCTAAGTGAGGCCTATCTTTAGGGCCTGAGTTAGGGGCAGTGTCAGGGCATGACTTAGGAGCCGTATAAGGGCCTCTGTAGGATCAGCATTAGGGTCTTCGTTAAAGACATTCTCAGGGCCTCTGTTAGGGACCGCCTCAGGGCCTCACTTAGGGACAGCGTCAGGGCTTACTTTGGGACAGTTTCAGGACCTTGGTAAGACATGGGTCAGGATATTAGCTCGGGATAATGTCAGGACTTTAGATATTGACTGCAGCAGGGCCTTAGAGACAGTGTCTCAGCCTGACTTAGGACTAGCATCAGAGCCTTTGTTAGGTACAGTGTCAGGGACTGAGTTAGGTGTAGTGTCAGGGCCTTAGTTAGGGACAGTGTCAGGGCCTGAGTTAGGACGAGCCTCCAGGCCTCAGTTAGGGCCAGGGTCACGGCCTCGGGACTAATTTTAGGGCCTTAGTTAGGAAGAGCATCAGGGATTTATTTAGCATAAGAAGCTCAACATTAGTTAAAGACAAGGTTAGGCTAAGGTCTAGGGATTGTGTCAGGGCATGACCTAGGGATAGTGTCAAGACCTTAGTTACTTAGGGCATCAGGGCCTAATTTAGGCCCAGTGTCAGGGCTTCAGGTAGGGATAGCGTCAGAGCCTGACTTAGGGAGAGCGACAGGGCTTGAGTGAGGCCTAGTGTCAGAGCCTTAGCTAGGGATAGTATCAGGGCATGACTTAGGAGCAGCATAAGGGCCTTGGTAGGATCAGCCTCAGGGGCTTGGTTAAAGACATTATCAGGGCCTCTGTTAGGGACAGCCTTAGGGCCTCCCTTAGGGACAGCGTCAGGGCTTACTTAGGGACAGTTTCAGGAGCTTGGTAAGAGATGGGTCCGGAAATTACCTCAGGATAGTGTCAGGACATTAGATATTGACGGCAGCAGGGCCTTAGTTAGGGACAGTGTCAAGGCCTTAGTTAGTACTGGCATCTGGGCCTCTGTTAGGTACAGTGTCAGGGCCTGAGTTAGGAATAGTGTTAGGGCCTTAGTTAGGGACAGTATCACGGCCTTGGGGCTAAATTCAGGGCCTGAGGTAGTCACAGCCTAAGGGCTTTAGTTAGCATAAGAGGCAGGACATTTGCTAGGGACAGGGTTAGGGTAAAGTTTAGGGATCGTGTCAGGAAATGACCTAGGGATAGTGTCAAGAGCTTAGTTACAGTATCAGGGCCTTATTTAGGACCCGTGTCAGGGCTTCAGGTAGGGACAGCGTCAGTGCCTGAGTCTGGGAGAGCAACAGGGCCTGAGTGAGGCCTAGCGTCAGGCCCATAGCTGGGGACACTGTCAGGGCATGATGTAGGAGCAGCATCAGGGCCTTTGTTGCATCAGCATTAGTGTCTTAGTTACAGACATGATCAGGGCCTGAGTTAGTCACAGCGTCAAGGCCTCAGTTAGGCATAGCTTCAGGGACTGAGTTACGGACAGCCTCAGGTCTTCACTTAGGAACAGCGACAGGGCTTCCTTAGGGACGGTGTCAGGACCTTGGTTAGAAATGGGTCAGGATATTAGCTCAGGATAGCGTCCGGATTTTAGTTATTGCCGGCAGCAGGGCCTATATTAGAGATAGATTCCGGGCCTTAGTTAGGGACAGTGTCAGGGCCTTAATTAGGACGAGTCTGGGCCTTAGTTAGGGAGAGCATTACGGCTTCGGTGAGGATAAGGGGCAGGACGTTAGCTCGGGACAGAGTCAGGTTCCAGGCCAGTGGTAGTGTCAGGCTGTGAGCTAGGGATAGGGTGAAGACCTTAGTCATTGAGAGCATCAGGGCCTTAGTTAGGACCAGCGTCAGGGCCTTCATCAGGACCAGTGTCAGGGCTTCACGTACGGACAGCGTCAGAGCCTAACTAAGGTACGGCAACGGGGCCTAAGTGAGGCCTATCTTTAGGGCCTGAGTTAGGGGCAGTGTCAGGGCATGACTTAGGAGCCGTATAAGGGCCTCTGTAGGATCAGCATTAGGCTCTTCGTTAAAGACATTCTCAGGGCCTCTGTTAGGGACCGCCTCAGGGCCTCACTTAGGGACAGCGTCAGGGCTTACTTTGGGACAGTTTCAGGACCTTGGTAAGACATGGGTCAGGATATTAGCTCGGGATAATGTCAGGACTTTAGATATTGACTGCAGCAGGGCCTTAGAGACAGTGTCTCAGCCTGACTTAGGACTAGCATCAGAGCCTTTGTTAGGTACAGTGTCAGGGACTGAGTTAGGTGTAGTGTCAGGGCCTTAGTTAGGGACAGTGTCAGGGCCTGAGTTAGGACGAGCCTCCAGGCCTCAGTTAGGGCCAGGGTCACGGCCTCGGGACTAATTTTAGGGCCTTAGTTAGGAAGAGCATCAGGGATTTATTTAGCATAAGAAGCTCAACATTAGTTAAAGACAAGGTTAGGCTAAGGTCTAGGGATTGTGTCAGGGCATGACCTAGGGATAGTGTCAAGACCTTAGTTACTTAGGGCATCAGGGCCTAATTTAGGCCCAGTGTCAGGGCTTCAGGTAGGGATAGCGTCAGAGCCTGACTTAGGGAGAGCGACAGGGCTTGAGTGAGGCCTAGTGTCAGAGCCTTAGCTAGGGATAGTATCAGGGCATGACTTAGGAGCAGCATAAGGGCCTTGGTAGGATCAGCCTCAGGGGCTTGGTTAAAGACATTATCAGGGCCTCTGTTAGGGACAGCCTTAGGGCCTCCCTTAGGGACAGCGTCAGGGCTTACTTAGGGACAGTTTCAGGAGCTTGGTAAGAGATGGGTCCGGAAATTACCTCAGGATAGTGTCAGGACATTAGATATTGACGGCAGCAGGGCCTTAGTTAGGGACAGTGTCAAGGCCTTAGTTAGTACTGGCATCTGGGCCTCTGTTAGGTACAGTGTCAGGGCCTGAGTTAGGAATAGTGTTAGGTCCTTAGTTAGGGACAGTATCACGGCCTTGGGGCTAAATTCAGGGCCTGAGGTAGTCACAGCCTAAGGGCTTTAGTTAGCATAAGAGGCAGGACATTTGCTAGGGACAGGGTTAGGGTAAAGTTTAGGGATCGTGTCAGGAAATGACCTAGGGATAGTGTCAAGAGCTTAGTTACAGTATCAGGGCCTTATTTAGGACCCGTGTCAGGGCTTCAGGTAGGGACAGTGTCAGTGCCTGAGTCTGGGAGAGCAACAGGGCCTGAGTGAGGCCTAGCGTCAGGCCCATAGCTGGGGACACTGTCAGGGCATGATGTAGGAGCAGCATCAGGGCCTTTGTTGCATCAGCATTAGTGTCTTAGTTACAGACATGATCAGGGCCTGAGTTAGTCACAGCGTCAAGGCCTCAGTTAGGCATAGCTTCAGGGACTGAGTTACGGACAGCCTCAGGTCTTCACTTAGGAACAGCGACAGGGCTTCCTTAGGGACGGTGTCAGGACCTTGGTTAGAAATGGGTCAGGATATTAGCTCAGGATAGCGTCCGGATTTTAGTTATTGCCGGCAGCAGGGCCTATATTAGAGATAGATTCCGGGCCTTAGTTAGGGACAGTGTCAGGGCCTTAATTAGGACGAGTCTGGGCCTTAGTTAGGGAGAGCATTACGGCTTCGGTGAGGATAAGGGGCAGGACGTTAGCTCGGGACAGAGTCAGGTTCCAGGCCAGTGGTAGTGTCAGGCTGTGAGCTAGGGATAGGGTGAAGACCTTAGTCATTGAGAGCATCAGGGCCTTAGTTAGGACCAGCGTCAGGGCCTTCATCAGGACCAGTGTCAGGGCTTCACGTACGGACAGCGTCAGAGCCTAACTAAGGTACGGCAACGGGGCCTAAGTGAGGCCTATCTTTAGGGCCTGAGTTAGGGGCAGTGTCAGGGCATGACTTAGGAGCCGTATAAGGGCCTCTGTAGGATCAGCATTAGGCTCTTCGTTAAAGACATTCTCAGGGCCTCTGTTAGGGACCGCCTCAGGGCCTCACTTAGGGACAGCGTCAGGGCTTACTTTGGGACAGTTTCAGGACCTTGGTAAGACATGGGTCAGGATATTAGCTCGGGATAATGTCAGGACTTTAGATATTGACTGCAGCAGGGCCTTAGAGACAGTGTCTCAGCCTGACTTAGGACTAGCATCAGAGCCTTTGTTAGGTACAGTGTCAGGGACTGAGTTAGGTGTAGTGTCAGGGCCTTAGTTAGGGACAGTGTCAGGGCCTGAGTTAGGACGAGCCTCCAGGCCTCAGTTAGGGCCAGGGTCACGGCCTCGGGACTAATTTTAGGGCCTTAGTTAGGAAGAGCATCAGGGATTTATTTAGCATAAGAAGCTCAACATTAGTTAAAGACAAGGTTAGGCTAAGGTCTAGGGATTGTGTCAGGGCATGACCTAGGGATAGTGTCAAGACCTTAGTTACTTAGGGCATCAGGGCCTAATTTAGGCCCAGTGTCAGGGCTTCAGGTAGGGATAGCGTCAGAGCCTGACTTAGGGAGAGCGACAGGGCTTGAGTGAGGCCTAGTGTCAGAGCCTTAGCTAGGGATAGTATCAGGGCATGACTTAGGAGCAGCATAAGGGCCTTGGTAGGATCAGCCTCAGGGGCTTGGTTAAAGACATTATCAGGGCCTCTGTTAGGGACAGCCTTAGGGCCTCCCTTAGGGACAGCGTCAGGGCTTACTTAGGGACAGTTTCAGGAGCTTGGTAAGAGATGGGTCCGGAAATTACCTCAGGATAGTGTCAGGACATTAGATATTGACGGCAGCAGGGCCTTAGTTAGGGACAGTGTCAAGGCCTTAGTTAGTACTGGCATCTGGGCCTCTGTTAGGTACAGTGTCAGGGCCTGAGTTAGGAATAGTGTTAGGGCCTTAGTTAGGGACAGTATCACGGCCTTGGGGCTAAATTCAGGGCCTGAGGTAGTCACAGCCTAAGGGCTTTAGTTAGCATAAGAGGCAGGACATTTGCTAGGGACAGGGTTAGGGTAAAGTTTAGGGATCGTGTCAGGAAATGACCTAGGGATAGTGTCAAGAGCTTAGTTACAGTATCAGGGCCTTATTTAGGACCCGTGTCAGGGCTTCAGGTAGGGACAGCGTCAGTGCCTGAGTCTGGGAGAGCAACAGGGCCTGAGTGAGGCCTAGCGTCAGGCCCATAGCTGGGGACACTGTCAGGGCATGATGTAGGAGCAGCATCAGGGCCTTTGTTGCATCAGCATTAGTGTCTTAGTTACAGACATGATCAGGGCCTGAGTTAGTCACAGCGTCAAGGCCTCAGTTAGGCATAGCTTCAGGGACTGAGTTACGGACAGCCTCAGGTCTTCACTTAGGAACAGCGACAGGGCTTCCTTAGGGACGGTGTCAGGACCTTGGTTAGAAATGGGTCAGGATATTAGCTCAGGATAGCGTCCGGATTTTAGTTATTGCCGGCAGCAGGGCCTATATTAGAGATAGATTCCGGGCCTTAGTTAGGGACAGTGTCAGGGCCTTAATTAGGACGAGTCTGGGCCTTAGTTAGGGAGAGCATTACGGCTTCGGTGAGGATAAGGGGCAGGACGTTAGCTCGGGACAGAGTCAGGTTCCAGGCCAGTGGTAGTGTCAGGCTGTGAGCTAGGGATAGGGTGAAGACCTTAGTCATTGAGAGCATCAGGGCCTTAGTTAGGACCAGCGTCAGGGCCTTCATCAGGACCAGTGTCAGGGCTTCACGTACGGACAGCGTCAGAGCCTAACTAAGGTACGGCAACGGGGCCTAAGTGAGGCCTATCTTTAGGGCCTGAGTTAGGGGCAGTGTCAGGGCATGACTTAGGAGCCGTATAAGGGCCTCTGTAGGATCAGCATTAGGCTCTTCGTTAAAGACATTCTCAGGGCCTCTGTTAGGGACCGCCTCAGGGCCTCACTTAGGGACAGCGTCAGGGCTTACTTTGGGACAGTTTCAGGACCTTGGTAAGACATGGGTCAGGATATTAGCTCGGGATAATGTCAGGACTTTAGATATTGACTGCAGCAGGGCCTTAGAGACAGTGTCTCAGCCTGACTTAGGACTAGCATCAGAGCCTTTGTTAGGTACAGTGTCAGGGACTGAGTTAGGTGTAGTGTCAGGGCCTTAGTTAGGGACAGTGTCAGGGCCTGAGTTAGGACGAGCCTCCAGGCCTCAGTTAGGGCCAGGGTCACGGCCTCGGGACTAATTTTAGGGCCTTAGTTAGGAAGAGCATCAGGGATTTATTTAGCATAAGAAGCTCAACATTAGTTAAAGACAAGGTTAGGCTAAGGTCTAGGGATTGTGTCAGGGCATGACCTAGGGATAGTGTCAAGACCTTAGTTACTTAGGGCATCAGGGCCTAATTTAGGCCCAGTGTCAGGGCTTCAGGTAGGGATAGCGTCAGAGCCTGACTTAGGGAGAGCGACAGGGCTTGAGTGAGGCCTAGTGTCAGAGCCTTAGCTAGGGATAGTATCAGGGCATGACTTAGGAGCAGCATAAGGGCCTTGGTAGGATCAGCCTCAGGGGCTTGGTTAAAGACATTATCAGGGCCTCTGTTAGGGACAGCCTTAGGGCCTCCCTTAGGGACAGCGTCAGGGCTTACTTAGGGACAGTTTCAGGAGCTTGGTAAGAGATGGGTCCGGAAATTACCTCAGGATAGTGTCAGGACATTAGATATTGACGGCAGCAGGGCCTTAGTTAGGGACAGTGTCAAGGCCTTAGTTAGTACTGGCATCTGGGCCTCTGTTAGGTACAGTGTCAGGGCCTGAGTTAGGAATAGTGTTAGGTCCTTAGTTAGGGACAGTATCACGGCCTTGGGGCTAAATTCAGGGCCTGAGGTAGTCACAGCCTAAGGGCTTTAGTTAGCATAAGAGGCAGGACATTTGCTAGGGACAGGGTTAGGGTAAAGTTTAGGGATCGTGTCAGGAAATGACCTAGGGATAGTGTCAAGAGCTTAGTTACAGTATCAGGGCCTTATTTAGGACCCGTGTCAGGGCTTCAGGTAGGGACAGCGTCAGTGCCTGAGTCTGGGAGAGCAACAGGGCCTGAGTGAGGCCTAGCGTCAGGCCCATAGCTGGGGACACTGTCAGGGCATGATGTAGGAGCAGCATCAGGGCCTTTGTTGCATCAGCATTAGTGTCTTAGTTACAGACATGATCAGGGCCTGAGTTAGTCACAGCGTCAAGGCCTCAGTTAGGCATAGCTTCAGGGACTGAGTTACGGACAGCCTCAGGTCTTCACTTAGGAACAGCGACAGGGCTTCCTTAGGGACGGTGTCAGGACCTTGGTTAGAAATGGGTCAGGATATTAGCTCAGGATAGCGTCCGGATTTTAGTTATTGCCGGCAGCAGGGCCTATATTAGAGATAGATTCCGGGCCTTAGTTAGGGACAGTGTCAGGGCCTTAATTAGGACGAGTCTGGGCCTTAGTTAGGGAGAGCATTACGGCTTCGGTGAGGATAAGGGGCAGGACGTTAGCTCGGGACAGAGTCAGGTTCCAGGCCAGTGGTAGTGTCAGGCTGTGAGCTAGGGATAGGGTGAAGACCTTAGTCATTGAGAGCATCAGGGCCTTAGTTAGGACCAGCGTCAGGGCCTTCATCAGGACCAGTGTCAGGGCTTCACGTACGGACAGCGTCAGAGCCTAACTAAGGTACGGCAACGGGGCCTAAGTGAGGCCTATCTTTAGGGCCTGAGTTAGGGGCAGTGTCAGGGCATGACTTAGGAGCCGTATAAGGGCCTCTGTAGGATCAGCATTAGGGTCTTCGTTAAAGACATTCTCAGGGCCTCTGTTAGGGACCGCCTCAGGGCCTCACTTAGGGACAGCGTCAGGGCTTACTTTGGGACAGTTTCAGGACCTTGGTAAGACATGGGTCAGGATATTAGCTCGGGATAATGTCAGGACTTTAGATATTGACTGCAGCAGGGCCTTAGAGACAGTGTCTCAGCCTGACTTAGGACTAGCATCAGAGCCTTTGTTAGGTACAGTGTCAGGGACTGAGTTAGGTGTAGTGTCAGGGCCTTAGTTAGGGACAGTGTCAGGGCCTGAGTTAGGACGAGCCTCCAGGCCTCAGTTAGGGCCAGGGTCACGGCCTCGGGACTAATTTTAGGGCCTTAGTTAGGAAGAGCATCAGGGATTTATTTAGCATAAGAAGCTCAACATTAGTTAAAGACAAGGTTAGGCTAAGGTCTAGGGATTGTGTCAGGGCATGACCTAGGGATAGTGTCAAGACCTTAGTTACTTAGGGCATCAGGGCCTAATTTAGGCCCAGTGTCAGGGCTTCAGGTAGGGATAGCGTCAGAGCCTGACTTAGGGAGAGCGACAGGGCTTGAGTGAGGCCTAGTGTCAGAGCCTTAGCTAGGGATAGTATCAGGGCATGACTTAGGAGCAGCATAAGGGCCTTGGTAGGATCAGCCTCAGGGGCTTGGTTAAAGACATTATCAGGGCCTCTGTTAGGGACAGCCTTAGGGCCTCCCTTAGGGACAGCGTCAGGGCTTACTTAGGGACAGTTTCAGGAGCTTGGTAAGAGATGGGTCCGGAAATTACCTCAGGATAGTGTCAGGACATTAGATATTGACGGCAGCAGGGCCTTAGTTAGGGACAGTGTCAAGGCCTTAGTTAGTACTGGCATCTGGGCCTCTGTTAGGTACAGTGTCAGGGCCTGAGTTAGGAATAGTGTTAGGGCCTTAGTTAGGGACAGTATCACGGCCTTGGGGCTAAATTCAGGGCCTGAGGTAGTCACAGCCTAAGGGCTTTAGTTAGCATAAGAGGCAGGACATTTGCTAGGGACAGGGTTAGGGTAAAGTTTAGGGATCGTGTCAGGAAATGACCTAGGGATAGTGTCAAGAGCTTAGTTACAGTATCAGGGCCTTATTTAGGACCCGTGTCAGGGCTTCAGGTAGGGACAGCGTCAGTGCCTGAGTCTGGGAGAGCAACAGGGCCTGAGTGAGGCCTAGCGTCAGGCCCATAGCTGGGGACACTGTCAGGGCATGATGTAGGAGCAGCATCAGGGCCTTTGTTGCATCAGCATTAGTGTCTTAGTTACAGACATGATCAGGGCCTGAGTTAGTCACAGCGTCAAGGCCTCAGTTAGGCATAGCTTCAGGGACTGAGTTACGGACAGCCTCAGGTCTTCACTTAGGAACAGCGACAGGGCTTCCTTAGGGACGGTGTCAGGACCTTGGTTAGAAATGGGTCAGGATATTAGCTCAGGATAGCGTCCGGATTTTAGTTATTGCCGGCAGCAGGGCCTATATTAGAGATAGATTCCGGGCCTTAGTTAGGGACAGTGTCAGGGCCTTAATTAGGACGAGTCTGGGCCTTAGTTAGGGAGAGCATTACGGCTTCGGTGAGGATAAGGGGCAGGACGTTAGCTCGGGACAGAGTCAGGTTCCAGGCCAGTGGTAGTGTCAGGCTGTGAGCTAGGGATAGGGTGAAGACCTTAGTCATTGAGAGCATCAGGGCCTTAGTTAGGACCAGCGTCAGGGCCTTCATCAGGACCAGTGTCAGGGCTTCACGTACGGACAGCGTCAGAGCCTAACTAAGGTACGGCAACGGGGCCTAAGTGAGGCCTATCTTTAGGGCCTGAGTTAGGGGCAGTGTCAGGGCATGACTTAGGAGCCGTATAAGGGCCTCTGTAGGATCAGCATTAGGCTCTTCGTTAAAGACATTCTCAGGGCCTCTGTTAGGGACCGCCTCAGGGCCTCACTTAGGGACAGCGTCAGGGCTTACTTTGGGACAGTTTCAGGACCTTGGTAAGACATGGGTCAGGATATTAGCTCGGGATAATGTCAGGACTTTAGATATTGACTGCAGCAGGGCCTTAGAGACAGTGTCTCAGCCTGACTTAGGACTAGCATCAGAGCCTTTGTTAGGTACAGTGTCAGGGACTGAGTTAGGTGTAGTGTCAGGGCCTTAGTTAGGGACAGTGTCAGGGCCTGAGTTAGGACGAGCCTCCAGGCCTCAGTTAGGGCCAGGGTCACGGCCTCGGGACTAATTTTAGGGCCTTAGTTAGGAAGAGCATCAGGGATTTATTTAGCATAAGAAGCTCAACATTAGTTAAAGACAAGGTTAGGCTAAGGTCTAGGGATTGTGTCAGGGCATGACCTAGGGATAGTGTCAAGACCTTAGTTACTTAGGGCATCAGGGCCTAATTTAGGCCCAGTGTCAGGGCTTCAGGTAGGGATAGCGTCAGAGCCTGACTTAGGGAGAGCGACAGGGCTTGAGTGAGGCCTAGTGTCAGAGCCTTAGCTAGGGATAGTATCAGGGCATGACTTAGGAGCAGCATAAGGGCCTTGGTAGGATCAGCCTCAGGGGCTTGGTTAAAGACATTATCAGGGCCTCTGTTAGGGACAGCCTTAGGGCCTCCCTTAGGGACAGCGTCAGGGCTTACTTAGGGACAGTTTCAGGAGCTTGGTAAGAGATGGGTCCGGAAATTACCTCAGGATAGTGTCAGGACATTAGATATTGACGGCAGCAGGGCCTTAGTTAGGGACAGTGTCAAGGCCTTAGTTAGTACTGGCATCTGGGCCTCTGTTAGGTACAGTGTCAGGGCCTGAGTTAGGAATAGTGTTAGGTCCTTAGTTAGGGACAGTATCACGGCCTTGGGGCTAAATTCAGGGCCTGAGGTAGTCACAGCCTAAGGGCTTTAGTTAGCATAAGAGGCAGGACATTTGCTAGGGACAGGGTTAGGGTAAAGTTTAGGGATCGTGTCAGGAAATGACCTAGGGATAGTGTCAAGAGCTTAGTTACAGTATCAGGGCCTTATTTAGGACCCGTGTCAGGGCTTCAGGTAGGGACAGCGTCAGTGCCTGACTCTGGGAGAGCAACAGGGCCTGAGTGAGGCCTAGCGTCAGGCCCATAGCTGGGGACACTGTCAGGGCATGATGTAGGAGCAGCATCAGGGCCTTTGTTGCATCAGCATTAGTGTCTTAGTTACAGACATGATCAGGGCCTGAGTTAGTCACAGCGTCAAGGCCTCAGTTAGGCATAGCTTCAGGGACTGAGTTACGGACAGCCTCAGGTCTTCACTTAGGAACAGCGACAGGGCTTCCTTAGGGACGGTGTCAGGACCTTGGTTAGAAATGGGTCAGGATATTAGCTCAGGATAGCGTCCGGATTTTAGTTATTGCCGGCAGCAGGGCCTATATTAGAGATAGATTCCGGGCCTTAGTTAGGGACAGTGTCAGGGCCTTAATTAGGACGAGTCTGGGCCTTAGTTAGGGAGAGCATTACGGCTTCGGTGAGGATAAGGGGCAGGACGTTAGCTCGGGACAGAGTCAGGTTCCAGGCCAGTGGTAGTGTCAGGCTGTGAGCTAGGGATAGGGTGAAGACCTTAGTCATTGAGAGCATCAGGGCCTTAGTTAGGACCAGCGTCAGGGCCTTCATCAGGACCAGTGTCAGGGCTTCACGTACGGACAGCGTCAGAGCCTAACTAAGGTACGGCAACGGGGCCTAAGTGAGGCCTATCTTTAGGGCCTGAGTTAGGGGCAGTGTCAGGGCATGACTTAGGAGCCGTATAAGGGCCTCTGTAGGATCAGCATTAGGCTCTTCGTTAAAGACATTCTCAGGGCCTCTGTTAGGGACCGCCTCAGGGCCTCACTTAGGGACAGCGTCAGGGCTTACTTTGGGACAGTTTCAGGACCTTGGTAAGACATGGGTCAGGATATTAGCTCGGGATAATGTCAGGACTTTAGATATTGACTGCAGCAGGGCCTTAGAGACAGTGTCTCAGCCTGACTTAGGACTAGCATCAGAGCCTTTGTTAGGTACAGTGTCAGGGACTGAGTTAGGTGTAGTGTCAGGGCCTTAGTTAGGGACAGTGTCAGGGCCTGAGTTAGGACGAGCCTCCAGGCCTCAGTTAGGGCCAGGGTCACGGCCTCGGGACTAATTTTAGGGCCTTAGTTAGGAAGAGCATCAGGGATTTATTTAGCATAAGAAGCTCAACATTAGTTAAAGACAAGGTTAGGCTAAGGTCTAGGGATTGTGTCAGGGCATGACCTAGGGATAGTGTCAAGACCTTAGTTACTTAGGGCATCAGGGCCTAATTTAGGCCCAGTGTCAGGGCTTCAGGTAGGGATAGCGTCAGAGCCTGACTTAGGGAGAGCGACAGGGCTTGAGTGAGGCCTAGTGTCAGAGCCTTAGCTAGGGATAGTATCAGGGCATGACTTAGGAGCAGCATAAGGGCCTTGGTAGGATCAGCCTCAGGGGCTTGGTTAAAGACATTATCAGGGCCTCTGTTAGGGACAGCCTTAGGGCCTCCCTTAGGGACAGCGTCAGGGCTTACTTAGGGACAGTTTCAGGAGCTTGGTAAGAGATGGGTCCGGAAATTACCTCAGGATAGTGTCAGGACATTAGATATTGACGGCAGCAGGGCCTTAGTTAGGGACAGTGTCAAGGCCTTAGTTAGTACTGGCATCTGGGCCTCTGTTAGGTACAGTGTCAGGGCCTGAGTTAGGAATAGTGTTAGGTCCTTAGTTAGGGACAGTATCACGGCCTTGGGGCTAAATTCAGGGCCTGAGGTAGTCACAGCCTAAGGGCTTTAGTTAGCATAAGAGGCAGGACATTTGCTAGGGACAGGGTTAGGGTAAAGTTTAGGGATCGTGTCAGGAAATGACCTAGGGATAGTGTCAAGAGCTTAGTTACAGTATCAGGGCCTTATTTAGGACCCGTGTCAGGGCTTCAGGTAGGGACAGCGTCAGTGCCTGAGTCTGGGAGAGCAACAGGGCCTGAGTGAGGCCTAGCGTCAGGCCCATAGCTGGGGACACTGTCAGGGCATGATGTAGGAGCAGCATCAGGGCCTTTGTTGCATCAGCATTAGTGTCTTAGTTACAGACATGATCAGGGCCTGAGTTAGTCACAGCGTCAAGGCCTCAGTTAGGCATAGCTTCAGGGACTGAGTTACGGACAGCCTCAGGTCTTCACTTAGGAACAGCGACAGGGCTTCCTTAGGGACGGTGTCAGGACCTTGGTTAGAAATGGGTCAGGATATTAGCTCAGGATAGCGTCCGGATTTTAGTTATTGCCGGCAGCAGGGCCTATATTAGAGATAGATTCCGGGCCTTAGTTAGGGACAGTGTCAGGGCCTTAATTAGGACGAGTCTGGGCCTTAGTTAGGGAGAGCATTACGGCTTCGGTGAGGATAAGGGGCAGGACGTTAGCTCGGGACAGAGTCAGGTTCCAGGCCAGTGGTAGTGTCAGGCTGTGAGCTAGGGATAGGGTGAAGACCTTAGTCATTGAGAGCATCAGGGCCTTAGTTAGGACCAGCGTCAGGGCCTTCATCAGGACCAGTGTCAGGGCTTCACGTACGGACAGCGTCAGAGCCTAACTAAGGTACGGCAACGGGGCCTAAGTGAGGCCTATCTTTAGGGCCTGAGTTAGGGGCAGTGTCAGGGCATGACTTAGGAGCCGTATAAGGGCCTCTGTAGGATCAGCATTAGGGTCTTCGTTAAAGACATTCTCAGGGCCTCTGTTAGGGACCGCCTCAGGGCCTCACTTAGGGACAGCGTCAGGGCTTACTTTGGGACAGTTTCAGGACCTTGGTAAGACATGGGTCAGGATATTAGCTCGGGATAATGTCAGGACTTTAGATATTGACTGCAGCAGGGCCTTAGAGACAGTGTCTCAGCCTGACTTAGGACTAGCATCAGAGCCTTTGTTAGGTACAGTGTCAGGGACTGAGTTAGGTGTAGTGTCAGGGCCTTAGTTAGGGACAGTGTCAGGGCCTGAGTTAGGACGAGCCTCCAGGCCTCAGTTAGGGCCAGGGTCACGGCCTCGGGACTAATTTTAGGGCCTTAGTTAGGAAGAGCATCAGGGATTTATTTAGCATAAGAAGCTCAACATTAGTTAAAGACAAGGTTAGGCTAAGGTCTAGGGATTGTGTCAGGGCATGACCTAGGGATAGTGTCAAGACCTTAGTTACTTAGGGCATCAGGGCCTAATTTAGGCCCAGTGTCAGGGCTTCAGGTAGGGATAGCGTCAGAGCCTGACTTAGGGAGAGCGACAGGGCTTGAGTGAGGCCTAGTGTCAGAGCCTTAGCTAGGGATAGTATCAGGGCATGACTTAGGAGCAGCATAAGGGCCTTGGTAGGATCAGCCTCAGGGGCTTGGTTAAAGACATTATCAGGGCCTCTGTTAGGGACAGCCTTAGGGCCTCCCTTAGGGACAGCGTCAGGGCTTACTTAGGGACAGTTTCAGGAGCTTGGTAAGAGATGGGTCCGGAAATTACCTCAGGATAGTGTCAGGACATTAGATATTGACGGCAGCAGGGCCTTAGTTAGGGACAGTGTCAAGGCCTTAGTTAGTACTGGCATCTGGGCCTCTGTTAGGTACAGTGTCAGGGCCTGAGTTAGGAATAGTGTTAGGTCCTTAGTTAGGGACAGTATCACGGCCTTGGGGCTAAATTCAGGGCCTGAGGTAGTCACAGCCTAAGGGCTTTAGTTAGCATAAGAGGCAGGACATTTGCTAGGGACAGGGTTAGGGTAAAGTTTAGGGATCGTGTCAGGAAATGACCTAGGGATAGTGTCAAGAGCTTAGTTACAGTATCAGGGCCTTATTTAGGACCCGTGTCAGGGCTTCAGGTAGGGACAGCGTCAGTGCCTGAGTCTGGGAGAGCAACAGGGCCTGAGTGAGGCCTAGCGTCAGGCCCATAGCTGGGGACACTGTCAGGGCATGATGTAGGAGCAGCATCAGGGCCTTTGTTGCATCAGCATTAGTGTCTTAGTTACAGACATGATCAGGGCCTGAGTTAGTCACAGCGTCAAGGCCTCAGTTAGGCATAGCTTCAGGGACTGAGTTACGGACAGCCTCAGGTCTTCACTTAGGAACAGCGACAGGGCTTCCTTAGGGACGGTGTCAGGACCTTGGTTAGAAATGGGTCAGGATATTAGCTCAGGATAGCGTCCGGATTTTAGTTATTGCCGGCAGCAGGGCCTATATTAGAGATAGATTCCGGGCCTTAGTTAGGGACAGTGTCAGGGCCTTAATTAGGACGAGTCTGGGCCTTAGTTAGGGAGAGCATTACGGCTTCGGTGAGGATAAGGGGCAGGACGTTAGCTCGGGACAGAGTCAGGTTCCAGGCCAGTGGTAGTGTCAGGCTGTGAGCTAGGGATAGGGTGAAGACCTTAGTCATTGAGAGCATCAGGGCCTTAGTTAGGACCAGCGTCAGGGCCTTCATCAGGACCAGTGTCAGGGCTTCACGTACGGACAGCGTCAGAGCCTAACTAAGGTACGGCAACGGGGCCTAAGTGAGGCCTATCTTTAGGGCCTGAGTTAGGGGCAGTGTCAGGGCATGACTTAGGAGCCGTATAAGGGCCTCTGTAGGATCAGCATTAGGGTCTTCGTTAAAGACATTCTCAGGGCCTCTGTTAGGGACCGCCTCAGGGCCTCACTTAGGGACAGCGTCAGGGCTTACTTTGGGACAGTTTCAGGACCTTGGTAAGACATGGGTCAGGATATTAGCTCGGGATAATGTCAGGACTTTAGATATTGACTGCAGCAGGGCCTTAGAGACAGTGTCTCAGCCTGACTTAGGACTAGCATCAGAGCCTTTGTTAGGTACAGTGTCAGGGACTGAGTTAGGTGTAGTGTCAGGGCCTTAGTTAGGGACAGTGTCAGGGCCTGAGTTAGGACGAGCCTCCAGGCCTCAGTTAGGGCCAGGGTCACGGCCTCGGGACTAATTTTAGGGCCTTAGTTAGGAAGAGCATCAGGGATTTATTTAGCATAAGAAGCTCAACATTAGTTAAAGACAAGGTTAGGCTAAGGTCTAGGGATTGTGTCAGGGCATGACCTAGGGATAGTGTCAAGACCTTAGTTACTTAGGGCATCAGGGCCTAATTTAGGCCCAGTGTCAGGGCTTCAGGTAGGGATAGCGTCAGAGCCTGACTTAGGGAGAGCGACAGGGCTTGAGTGAGGCCTAGTGTCAGAGCCTTAGCTAGGGATAGTATCAGGGCATGACTTAGGAGCAGCATAAGGGCCTTGGTAGGATCAGCCTCAGGGGCTTGGTTAAAGACATTATCAGGGCCTCTGTTAGGGACAGCCTTAGGGCCTCCCTTAGGGACAGCGTCAGGGCTTACTTAGGGACAGTTTCAGGAGCTTGGTAAGAGATGGGTCCGGAAATTACCTCAGGATAGTGTCAGGACATTAGATATTGACGGCAGCAGGGCCTTAGTTAGGGACAGTGTCAAGGCCTTAGTTAGTACTGGCATCTGGGCCTCTGTTAGGTACAGTGTCAGGGCCTGAGTTAGGAATAGTGTTAGGGCCTTAGTTAGGGACAGTATCACGGCCTTGGGGCTAAATTCAGGGCCTGAGGTAGTCACAGCCTAAGGGCTTTAGTTAGCATAAGAGGCAGGACATTTGCTAGGGACAGGGTTAGGGTAAAGTTTAGGGATCGTGTCAGGAAATGACCTAGGGATAGTGTCAAGAGCTTAGTTACAGTATCAGGGCCTTATTTAGGACCCGTGTCAGGGCTTCAGGTAGGGACAGCGTCAGTGCCTGAGTCTGGGAGAGCAACAGGGCCTGAGTGAGGCCTAGCGTCAGGCCCATAGCTGGGGACACTGTCAGGGCATGATGTAGGAGCAGCATCAGGGCCTTTGTTGCATCAGCATTAGTGTCTTAGTTACAGACATGATCAGGGCCTGAGTTAGTCACAGCGTCAAGGCCTCAGTTAGGCATAGCTTCAGGGACTGAGTTACGGACAGCCTCAGGTCTTCACTTAGGAACAGCGACAGGGCTTCCTTAGGGACGGTGTCAGGACCTTGGTTAGAAATGGGTCAGGATATTAGCTCAGGATAGCGTCCGGATTTTAGTTATTGCCGGCAGCAGGGCCTATATTAGAGATAGATTCCGGGCCTTAGTTAGGGACAGTGTCAGGGCCTTAATTAGGACGAGTCTGGGCCTTAGTTAGGGAGAGCATTACGGCTTCGGTGAGGATAAGGGGCAGGACGTTAGCTCGGGACAGAGTCAGGTTCCAGGCCAGTGGTAGTGTCAGGCTGTGAGCTAGGGATAGGGTGAAGACCTTAGTCATTGAGAGCATCAGGGCCTTAGTTAGGACCAGCGTCAGGGCCTTCATCAGGACCAGTGTCAGGGCTTCACGTACGGACAGCGTCAGAGCCTAACTAAGGTACGGCAACGGGGCCTAAGTGAGGCCTATCTTTAGGGCCTGAGTTAGGGGCAGTGTCAGGGCATGACTTAGGAGCCGTATAAGGGCCTCTGTAGGATCAGCATTAGGGTCTTCGTTAAAGACATTCTCAGGGCCTCTGTTAGGGACCGCCTCAGGGCCTCACTTAGGGACAGCGTCAGGGCTTACTTTGGGACAGTTTCAGGACCTTGGTAAGACATGGGTCAGGATATTAGCTCGGGATAATGTCAGGACTTTAGATATTGACTGCAGCAGGGCCTTAGAGACAGTGTCTCAGCCTGACTTAGGACTAGCATCAGAGCCTTTGTTAGGTACAGTGTCAGGGACTGAGTTAGGTGTAGTGTCAGGGCCTTAGTTAGGGACAGTGTCAGGGCCTGAGTTAGGACGAGCCTCCAGGCCTCAGTTAGGGCCAGGGTCACGGCCTCGGGACTAATTTTAGGGCCTTAGTTAGGAAGAGCATCAGGGATTTATTTAGCATAAGAAGCTCAACATTAGTTAAAGACAAGGTTAGGCTAAGGTCTAGGGATTGTGTCAGGGCATGACCTAGGGATAGTGTCAAGACCTTAGTTACTTAGGGCATCAGGGCCTAATTTAGGCCCAGTGTCAGGGCTTCAGGTAGGGATAGCGTCAGAGCCTGACTTAGGGAGAGCGACAGGGCTTGAGTGAGGCCTAGTGTCAGAGCCTTAGCTAGGGATAGTATCAGGGCATGACTTAGGAGCAGCATAAGGGCCTTGGTAGGATCAGCCTCAGGGGCTTGGTTAAAGACATTATCAGGGCCTCTGTTAGGGACAGCCTTAGGGCCTCCCTTAGGGACAGCGTCAGGGCTTACTTAGGGACAGTTTCAGGAGCTTGGTAAGAGATGGGTCCGGAAATTACCTCAGGATAGTGTCAGGACATTAGATATTGACGGCAGCAGGGCCTTAGTTAGGGACAGTGTCAAGGCCTTAGTTAGTACTGGCATCTGGGCCTCTGTTAGGTACAGTGTCAGGGCCTGAGTTAGGAATAGTGTTAGGTCCTTAGTTAGGGACAGTATCACGGCCTTGGGGCTAAATTCAGGGCCTGAGGTAGTCACAGCCTAAGGGCTTTAGTTAGCATAAGAGGCAGGACATTTGCTAGGGACAGGGTTAGGGTAAAGTTTAGGGATCGTGTCAGGAAATGACCTAGGGATAGTGTCAAGAGCTTAGTTACAGTATTAGGGCCTTATTTAGGACCCGTGTCAGGGCTTCAGGTAGGGACAGCGTCAGTGCCTGAGTCTGGGAGAGCAACAGGGCCTGAGTGAGGCCTAGCGTCAGGCCCATAGCTGGGGACACTGTCAGGGCATGATGTAGGAGCAGCATCAGGGCCTTTGTTGCATCAGCATTAGTGTCTTAGTTACAGACATGATCAGGGCCTGAGTTAGTCACAGCGTCAAGGCCTCAGTTAGGCATAGCTTCAGGGACTGAGTTACGGACAGCCTCAGGTCTTCACTTAGGAACAGCGACAGGGCTTCCTTAGGGACGGTGTCAGGACCTTGGTTAGAAATGGGTCAGGATATTAGCTCAGGATAGCGTCCGGATTTTAGTTATTGCCGGCAGCAGGGCCTATATTAGAGATAGATTCCGGGCCTTAGTTAGGGACAGTGTCAGGGCCTTAATTAGGACTAGTCTGGGCCTTAGTTAGGGAGAGCATTACGGCTTCGGTGAGGATAAGGGGCAGGACGTTAGCTCGGGACAGAGTCAGGTTCCAGGCCAGTGGTAGTGTCAGGCTGTGAGCTAGGGATAGGGTGAAGACCTTAGTCATTGAGAGCATCAGGGCCTTAGTTAGGACCAGCGTCAGGGCCTTCATCAGGACCAGTGTCAGGGCTTCACGTACGGACAGCGTCAGAGCCTAACTAAGGTACGGCAACGGGGCCTAAGTGAGGCCTATCTTTAGGGCCTGAGTTAGGGGCAGTGTCAGGGCATGACTTAGGAGCCGTATAAGGGCCTCTGTAGGATCAGCATTAGGGTCTTCGTTAAAGACATTCTCAGGGCCTCTGTTAGGGACCGCCTCAGGGCCTCACTTAGGGACAGCGTCAGGGCTTACTTTGGGACAGTTTCAGGACCTTGGTAAGACATGGGTCAGGATATTAGCTCGGGATAATGTCAGGACTTTAGATATTGACTGCAGCAGGGCCTTAGAGACAGTGTCTCAGCCTGACTTAGGACTAGCATCAGAGCCTTTGTTAGGTACAGTGTCAGGGACTGAGTTAGGTGTAGTGTCAGGGCCTTAGTTAGGGACAGTGTCAGGGCCTGAGTTAGGACGAGCCTCCAGGCCTCAGTTAGGGCCAGGGTCACGGCCTCGGGACTAATTTTAGGGCCTTAGTTAGGAAGAGCATCAGGGATTTATTTAGCATAAGAAGCTCAACATTAGTTAAAGACAAGGTTAGGCTAAGGTCTAGGGATTGTGTCAGGGCATGACCTAGGGATAGTGTCAAGACCTTAGTTACTTAGGGCATCAGGGCCTAATTTAGGCCCAGTGTCAGGGCTTCAGGTAGGGATAGCGTCAGAGCCTGACTTAGGGAGAGCGACAGGGCTTGAGTGAGGCCTAGTGTCAGAGCCTTAGCTAGGGATAGTATCAGGGCATGACTTAGGAGCAGCATAAGGGCCTTGGTAGGATCAGCCTCAGGGGCTTGGTTAAAGACATTATCAGGGCCTCTGTTAGGGACAGCCTTAGGGCCTCCCTTAGGGACAGCGTCAGGGCTTACTTAGGGACAGTTTCAGGAGCTTGGTAAGAGATGGGTCCGGAAATTACCTCAGGATAGTGTCAGGACATTAGATATTGACGGCAGCAGGGCCTTAGTTAGGGACAGTGTCAAGGCCTTAGTTAGTACTGGCATCTGGGCCTCTGTTAGGTACAGTGTCAGGGCCTGAGTTAGGAATAGTGTTAGGTCCTTAGTTAGGGACAGTATCACGGCCTTGGGGCTAAATTCAGGGCCTGAGGTAGTCACAGCCTAAGGGCTTTAGTTAGCATAAGAGGCAGGACATTTGCTAGGGACAGGGTTAGGGTAAAGTTTAGGGATCGTGTCAGGAAATGACCTAGGGATAGTGTCAAGAGCTTAGTTACAGTATCAGGGCCTTATTTAGGACCCGTGTCAGGGCTTCAGGTAGGGACAGCGTCAGTGCCTGAGTCTGGGAGAGCAACAGGGCCTGAGTGAGGCCTAGCGTCAGGCCCATAGCTGGGGACACTGTCAGGGCATGATGTAGGAGCAGCATCAGGGCCTTTGTTGCATCAGCATTAGTGTCTTAGTTACAGACATGATCAGGGCCTGAGTTAGTCACAGCGTCAAGGCCTCAGTTAGGCATAGCTTCAGGGACTGAGTTACGGACAGCCTCAGGTCTTCACTTAGGAACAGCGACAGGGCTTCCTTAGGGACGGTGTCAGGACCTTGGTTAGAAATGGGTCAGGATATTAGCTCAGGATAGCGTCCGGATTTTAGTTATTGCCGGCAGCAGGGCCTATATTAGAGATAGATTCCGGGCCTTAGTTAGGGACAGTGTCAGGGCCTTAATTAGGACTAGTCTGGGCCTTAGTTAGGGAGAGCATTACGGCTTCGGTGAGGATAAGGGGCAGGACGTTAGCTCGGGACAGAGTCAGGTTCCAGGCCAGTGGTAGTGTCAGGCTGTGAGCTAGGGATAGGGTGAAGACCTTAGTCATTGAGAGCATCAGGGCCTTAGTTAGGACCAGCGTCAGGGCCTTCATCAGGACCAGTGTCAGGGCTTCACGTACGGACAGCGTCAGAGCCTAACTAAGGTACGGCAACGGGGCCTAAGTGAGGCCTATCTTTAGGGCCTGAGTTAGGGGCAGTGTCAGGGCATGACTTAGGAGCCGTATAAGGGCCTCTGTAGGATCAGCATTAGGGTCTTCGTTAAAGACATTCTCAGGGCCTCTGTTAGGGACCGCCTCAGGGCCTCACTTAGGGACAGCGTCAGGGCTTACTTTGGGACAGTTTCAGGACCTTGGTAAGACATGGGTCAGGATATTAGCTCGGGATAATGTCAGGACTTTAGATATTGACTGCAGCAGGGCCTTAGAGACAGTGTCTCAGCCTGACTTAGGACTAGCATCAGAGCCTTTGTTAGGTACAGTGTCAGGGACTGAGTTAGGTGTAGTGTCAGGGCCTTAGTTAGGGACAGTGTCAGGGCCTGAGTTAGGACGAGCCTCCAGGCCTCAGTTAGGGCCAGGGTCACGGCCTCGGGACTAATTTTAGGGCCTTAGTTAGGAAGAGCATCAGGGATTTATTTAGCATAAGAAGCTCAACATTAGTTAAAGACAAGGTTAGGCTAAGGTCTAGGGATTGTGTCAGGGCATGACCTAGGGATAGTGTCAAGACCTTAGTTACTTAGGGCATCAGGGCCTAATTTAGGCCCAGTGTCAGGGCTTCAGGTAGGGATAGCGTCAGAGCCTGACTTAGGGAGAGCGACAGGGCTTGAGTGAGGCCTAGTGTCAGAGCCTTAGCTAGGGATAGTATCAGGGCATGACTTAGGAGCAGCATAAGGGCCTTGGTAGGATCAGCCTCAGGGGCTTGGTTAAAGACATTATCAGGGCCTCTGTTAGGGACAGCCTTAGGGCCTCCCTTAGGGACAGCGTCAGGGCTTACTTAGGGACAGTTTCAGGAGCTTGGTAAGAGATGGGTCCGGAAATTACCTCAGGATAGTGTCAGGACATTAGATATTGACGGCAGCAGGGCCTTAGTTAGGGACAGTGTCAAGGCCTTAGTTAGTACTGGCATCTGGGCCTCTGTTAGGTACAGTGTCAGGGCCTGAGTTAGGAATAGTGTTAGGTCCTTAGTTAGGGACAGTATCACGGCCTTGGGGCTAAATTCAGGGCCTGAGGTAGTCACAGCCTAAGGGCTTTAGTTAGCATAAGAGGCAGGACATTTGCTAGGGACAGGGTTAGGGTAAAGTTTAGGGATCGTGTCAGGAAATGACCTAGGGATAGTGTCAAGAGCTTAGTTACAGTATCAGGGCCTTATTTAGGACCCGTGTCAGGGCTTCAGGTAGGGACAGCGTCAGTGCCTGACTCTGGGAGAGCAACAGGGCCTGAGTGAGGCCTAGCGTCAGGCCCATAGCTGGGGACACTGTCAGGGCATGATGTAGGAGCAGCATCAGGGCCTTTGTTGCATCAGCATTAGTGTCTTAGTTACAGACATGATCAGGGCCTGAGTTAGTCACAGCGTCAAGGCCTCAGTTAGGCATAGCTTCAGGGACTGAGTTACGGACAGCCTCAGGTCTTCACTTAGGAACAGCGACAGGGCTTCCTTAGGGACGGTGTCAGGACCTTGGTTAGAAATGGGTCAGGATATTAGCTCAGGATAGCGTCCGGATTTTAGTTATTGCCGGCAGCAGGGCCTATATTAGAGATAGATTCCGGGCCTTAGTTAGGGACAGTGTCAGGGCCTTAATTAGGACTAGTCTGGGCCTTAGTTAGGGAGAGCATTACGGCTTCGGTGAGGATAAGGGGCAGGACGTTAGCTCGGGACAGAGTCAGGTTCCAGGCCAGTGGTAGTGTCAGGCTGTGAGCTAGGGATAGGGTGAAGACCTTAGTCATTGAGAGCATCAGGGCCTTAGTTAGGACCAGCGTCAGGGCCTTCATCAGGACCAGTGTCAGGGCTTCACGTACGGACAGCGTCAGAGCCTAACTAAGGTACGGCAACGGGGCCTAAGTGAGGCCTATCTTTAGGGCCTGAGTTAGGGGCAGTGTCAGGGCATGACTTAGGAGCCGTATAAGGGCCTCTGTAGGATCAGCATTAGGGTCTTCGTTAAAGACATTCTCAGGGCCTCTGTTAGGGACCGCCTCAGGGCCTCACTTAGGGACAGCGTCAGGGCTTACTTTGGGACAGTTTCAGGACCTTGGTAAGACATGGGTCAGGATATTAGCTCGGGATAATGTCAGGACTTTAGATATTGACTGCAGCAGGGCCTTAGAGACAGTGTCTCAGCCTGACTTAGGACTAGCATCAGAGCCTTTGTTAGGTACAGTGTCAGGGACTGAGTTAGGTGTAGTGTCAGGGCCTTAGTTAGGGACAGTGTCAGGGCCTGAGTTAGGACGAGCCTCCAGGCCTCAGTTAGGGCCAGGGTCACGGCCTCGGGACTAATTTTAGGGCCTTAGTTAGGAAGAGCATCAGGGATTTATTTAGCATAAGAAGCTCAACATTAGTTAAAGACAAGGTTAGGCTAAGGTCTAGGGATTGTGTCAGGGCATGACCTAGGGATAGTGTCAAGACCTTAGTTACTTAGGGCATCAGGGCCTAATTTAGGCCCAGTGTCAGGGCTTCAGGTAGGGATAGCGTCAGAGCCTGACTTAGGGAGAGCGACAGGGCTTGAGTGAGGCCTAGTGTCAGAGCCTTAGCTAGGGATAGTATCAGGGCATGACTTAGGAGCAGCATAAGGGCCTTGGTAGGATCAGCCTCAGGGGCTTGGTTAAAGACATTATCAGGGCCTCTGTTAGGGACAGCCTTAGGGCCTCCCTTAGGGACAGCGTCAGGGCTTACTTAGGGACAGTTTCAGGAGCTTGGTAAGAGATGGGTCCGGAAATTACCTCAGGATAGTGTCAGGACATTAGATATTGACGGCAGCAGGGCCTTAGTTAGGGACAGTGTCAAGGCCTTAGTTAGTACTGGCATCTGGGCCTCTGTTAGGTACAGTGTCAGGGCCTGAGTTAGGAATAGTGTTAGGTCCTTAGTTAGGGACAGTATCACGGCCTTGGGGCTAAATTCAGGGCCTGAGGTAGTCACAGCCTAAGGGCTTTAGTTAGCATAAGAGGCAGGACATTTGCTAGGGACAGGGTTAGGGTAAAGTTTAGGGATCGTGTCAGGAAATGACCTAGGGATAGTGTCAAGAGCTTAGTTACAGTATCAGGGCCTTATTTAGGACCCGTGTCAGGGCTTCAGGTAGGGACAGCGTCAGTGCCTGAGTCTGGGAGAGCAACAGGGCCTGAGTGAGGCCTAGCGTCAGGCCCATAGCTGGGGACACTGTCAGGGCATGATGTAGGAGCAGCATCAGGGCCTTTGTTGCATCAGCATTAGTGTCTTAGTTACAGACATGATCAGGGCCTGAGTTAGTCACAGCGTCAAGGCCTCAGTTAGGCATAGCTTCAGGGACTGAGTTACGGACAGCCTCAGGTCTTCACTTAGGAACAGCGACAGGGCTTCCTTAGGGACGGTGTCAGGACCTTGGTTAGAAATGGGTCAGGATATTAGCTCAGGATAGCGTCCGGATTTTAGTTATTGCCGGCAGCAGGGCCTATATTAGAGATAGATTCCGGGCCTTAGTTAGGGACAGTGTCAGGGCCTTAATTAGGACTAGTCTGGGCCTTAGTTAGGGAGAGCATTACGGCTTCGGTGAGGATAAGGGGCAGGACGTTAGCTCGGGACAGAGTCAGGTTCCAGGCCAGTGGTAGTGTCAGGCTGTGAGCTAGGGATAGGGTGAAGACCTTAGTCATTGAGAGCATCAGGGCCTTAGTTAGGACCAGCGTCAGGGCCTTCATCAGGACCAGTGTCAGGGCTTCACGTACGGACAGCGTCAGAGCCTAACTAAGGTACGGCAACGGGGCCTAAGTGAGGCCTATCTTTAGGGCCTGAGTTAGGGGCAGTGTCAGGGCATGACTTAGGAGCCGTATAAGGGCCTCTGTAGGATCAGCATTAGGCTCTTCGTTAAAGACATTCTCAGGGCCTCTGTTAGGGACCGCCTCAGGGCCTCACTTAGGGACAGCGTCAGGGCTTACTTTGGGACAGTTTCAGGACCTTGGTAAGACATGGGTCAGGATATTAGCTCGGGATAATGTCAGGACTTTAGATATTGACTGCAGCAGGGCCTTAGAGACAGTGTCTCAGCCTGACTTAGGACTAGCATCAGAGCCTTTGTTAGGTACAGTGTCAGGGACTGAGTTAGGTGTAGTGTCAGGGCCTTAGTTAGGGACAGTGTCAGGGCCTGAGTTAGGACGAGCCTCCAGGCCTCAGTTAGGGCCAGGGTCACGGCCTCGGGACTAATTTTAGGGCCTTAGTTAGGAAGAGCATCAGGGATTTATTTAGCATAAGAAGCTCAACATTAGTTAAAGACAAGGTTAGGCTAAGGTCTAGGGATTGTGTCAGGGCATGACCTAGGGATAGTGTCAAGACCTTAGTTACTTAGGGCATCAGGGCCTAATTTAGGCCCAGTGTCAGGGCTTCAGGTAGGGATAGCGTCAGAGCCTGACTTAGGGAGAGCGACAGGGCTTGAGTGAGGCCTAGTGTCAGAGCCTTAGCTAGGGATAGTATCAGGGCATGACTTAGGAGCAGCATAAGGGCCTTGGTAGGATCAGCCTCAGGGGCTTGGTTAAAGACATTATCAGGGCCTCTGTTAGGGACAGCCTTAGGGCCTCCCTTAGGGACAGCGTCAGGGCTTACTTAGGGACAGTTTCAGGAGCTTGGTAAGAGATGGGTCCGGAAATTACCTCAGGATAGTGTCAGGACATTAGATATTGACGGCAGCAGGGCCTTAGTTAGGGACAGTGTCAAGGCCTTAGTTAGTACTGGCATCTGGGCCTCTGTTAGGTACAGTGTCAGGGCCTGAGTTAGGAATAGTGTTAGGTCCTTAGTTAGGGACAGTATCACGGCCTTGGGGCTAAATTCAGGGCCTGAGGTAGTCACAGCCTAAGGGCTTTAGTTAGCATAAGAGGCAGGACATTTGCTAGGGACAGGGTTAGGGTAAAGTTTAGGGATCGTGTCAGGAAATGACCTAGGGATAGTGTCAAGAGCTTAGTTACAGTATCAGGGCCTTATTTAGGACCCGTGTCAGGGCTTCAGGTAGGGACAGCGTCAGTGCCTGAGTCTGGGAGAGCAACAGGGCCTGAGTGAGGCCTAGCGTCAGGCCCATAGCTGGGGACACTGTCAGGGCATGATGTAGGAGCAGCATCAGGGCCTTTGTTGCATCAGCATTAGTGTCTTAGTTACAGACATGATCAGGGCCTGAGTTAGTCACAGCGTCAAGGCCTCAGTTAGGCATAGCTTCAGGGACTGAGTTACGGACAGCCTCAGGTCTTCACTTAGGAACAGCGACAGGGCTTCCTTAGGGACGGTGTCAGGACCTTGGTTAGAAATGGGTCAGGATATTAGCTCAGGATAGCGTCCGGATTTTAGTTATTGCCGGCAGCAGGGCCTATATTAGAGATAGATTCCGGGCCTTAGTTAGGGACAGTGTCAGGGCCTTAATTAGGACGAGTCTGGGCCTTAGTTAGGGAGAGCATTACGGCTTCGGTGAGGATAAGGGGCAGGACGTTAGCTCGGGACAGAGTCAGGTTCCAGGCCAGTGGTAGTGTCAGGCTGTGAGCTAGGGATAGGGTGAAGACCTTAGTCATTGAGAGCATCAGGGCCTTAGTTAGGACCAGCGTCAGGGCCTTCGTCAGGGCCTTCATCAGGACCAGTGTCAGGGCTTCACGTACGGACAGCGTCAGAGCCTAACTAAGGTACGGCAACAGGGCCTAAGTGAGGCCTATCTTTAGGGCCTGAGTTAGGGGCAGTGTCAGGGCATGACTTAGGAGCCGTATAAGGGCCTCTGTAGGATCAGCATTAGGCTCTTCGTTAAAGACATTCTCAGGGCCTCTGTTAGGGACCGCCTCAGGGCCTCACTTAGGGACAGCGTCAGGGCTTACTTTGGGACAGTTTCAGGACCTTGGTAAGACATGGGTCAGGATATTAGCTCGGGATAATGTCAGGACTTTAGATATTGACTGCAGCAGGGCCTTAGAGACAGTGTCTCAGCCTGACTTAGGACTAGCATCAGAGCCTTTGTTAGGTACAGTGTCAGGGACTGAGTTAGGTGTAGTGTCAGGGCCTTAGTTAGGGACAGTGTCAGGGCCTGAGTTAGGACGAGCCTCCAGGCCTCAGTTAGGGCCAGGGTCACGGCCTCGGGACTAATTTTAGGGCCTTAGTTAGGAAGAGCATCAGGGATTTATTTAGCATAAGAAGCTCAACATTAGTTAAAGACAAGGTTAGGCTAAGGTCTAGGGATTGTGTCAGGGCATGACCTAGGGATAGTGTCAAGACCTTAGTTACTTAGGGCATCAGGGCCTAATTTAGGCCCAGTGTCAGGGCTTCAGGTAGGGATAGCGTCAGAGCCTGACTTAGGGAGAGCGACAGGGCTTGAGTGAGGCCTAGTGTCAGAGCCTTAGCTAGGGATAGTATCAGGGCATGACTTAGGAGCAGCATAAGGGCCTTGGTAGGATCAGCCTCAGGGGCTTGGTTAAAGACATTATCAGGGCCTCTGTTAGGGACAGCCTTAGGGCCTCCCTTAGGGACAGCGTCAGGGCTTACTTAGGGACAGTTTCAGGAGCTTGGTAAGAGATGGGTCCGGAAATTACCTCAGGATAGTGTCAGGACATTAGATATTGACGGCAGCAGGGCCTTAGTTAGGGACAGTGTCAAGGCCTTAGTTAGTACTGGCATCTGGGCCTCTGTTAGGTACAGTGTCAGGGCCTGAGTTAGGAATAGTGTTAGGTCCTTAGTTAGGGACAGTATCACGGCCTTGGGGCTAAATTCAGGGCCTGAGGTAGTCACAGCCTAAGGGCTTTAGTTAGCATAAGAGGCAGGACATTTGCTAGGGACAGGGTTAGGGTAAAGTTTAGGGATCGTGTCAGGAAATGACCTAGGGATAGTGTCAAGAGCTTAGTTACAGTATCAGGGCCTTATTTAGGACCCGTGTCAGGGCTTCAGGTAGGGACAGCGTCAGTGCCTGAGTCTGGGAGAGCAACAGGGCCTGAGTGAGGCCTAGCGTCAGGCCCATAGCTGGGGACACTGTCAGGGCATGATGTAGGAGCAGCATCAGGGCCTTTGTTGCATCAGCATTAGTGTCTTAGTTACAGACATGATCAGGGCCTGAGTTAGTCACAGCGTCAAGGCCTCAGTTAGGCATAGCTTCAGGGACTGAGTTACGGACAGCCTCAGGTCTTCACTTAGGAACAGCGACAGGGCTTCCTTAGGGACGGTGTCAGGACCTTGGTTAGAAATGGGTCAGGATATTAGCTCAGGATAGCGTCCGGATTTTAGTTATTGCCGGCAGCAGGGCCTATATTAGAGATAGATTCCGGGCCTTAGTTAGGGACAGTGTCAGGGCCTTAATTAGGACTAGTCTGGGCCTTAGTTAGGGAGAGCATTACGGCTTCGGTGAGGATAAGGGGCAGGACGTTAGCTCGGGACAGAGTCAGGTTCCAGGCCAGTGGTAGTGTCAGGCTGTGAGCTAGGGATAGGGTGAAGACCTTAGTCATTGAGAGCATCAGGGCCTTAGTTAGGACCAGCGTCAGGGCCTTCATCAGGACCAGTGTCAGGGCTTCACGTACGGACAGCGTCAGAGCCTAACTAAGGTACGGCAACGGGGCCTAAGTGAGGCCTATCTTTAGGGCCTGAGTTAGGGGCAGTGTCAGGGCATGACTTAGGAGCCGTATAAGGGCCTCTGTAGGATCAGCATTAGGCTCTTCGTTAAAGACATTCTCAGGGCCTCTGTTAGGGACCGCCTCAGGGCCTCACTTAGGGACAGCGTCAGGGCTTACTTTGGGACAGTTTCAGGACCTTGGTAAGACATGGGTCAGGATATTAGCTCGGGATAATGTCAGGACTTTAGATATTGACTGCAGCAGGGCCTTAGAGACAGTGTCTCAGCCTGACTTAGGACTAGCATCAGAGCCTTTGTTAGGTACAGTGTCAGGGACTGAGTTAGGTGTAGTGTCAGGGCCTTAGTTAGGGACAGTGTCAGGGCCTGAGTTAGGACGAGCCTCCAGGCCTCAGTTAGGGCCAGGGTCACGGCCTCGGGACTAATTTTAGGGCCTTAGTTAGGAAGAGCATCAGGGATTTATTTAGCATAAGAAGCTCAACATTAGTTAAAGACAAGGTTAGGCTAAGGTCTAGGGATTGTGTCAGGGCATGACCTAGGGATAGTGTCAAGACCTTAGTTACTTAGGGCATCAGGGCCTAATTTAGGCCCAGTGTCAGAGCTTCAGGTAGGGATAGCGTCAGAGCCTGACTTAGGGAGAGCGACAGGGCTTGAGTGAGGCCTAGTGTCAGAGCCTTAGCTAGGGATAGTATCAGGGCATGACTTAGGAGCAGCATAAGGGCCTTGGTAGGATCAGCCTCAGGGGCTTGGTTAAAGACATTATCAGGGCCTCTGTTAGGGACAGCCTTAGGGCCTCCCTTAGGGACAGCGTCAGGGCTTACTTAGGGACAGTTTCAGGAGCTTGGTAAGAGATGGGTCCGGAAATTACCTCAGGATAGTGTCAGGACATTAGATATTGACGGCAGCAGGGCCTTAGTTAGGGACAGTGTCAAGGCCTTAGTTAGTACTGGCATCTGGGCCTCTGTTAGGTACAGTGTCAGGGCCTGAGTTAGGAATAGTGTTAGGTCCTTAGTTAGGGACAGTATCACGGCCTTGGGGCTAAATTCAGGGCCTGAGGTAGTCACAGCCTAAGGGCTTTAGTTAGCATAAGAGGCAGGACATTTGCTAGGGACAGGGTTAGGGTAAAGTTTAGGGATCGTGTCAGGAAATGACCTAGGGATAGTGTCAAGAGCTTAGTTACAGTATCAGGGCCTTATTTAGGACCCGTGTCAGGGCTTCAGGTAGGGACAGCGTCAGTGCCTGACTCTGGGAGAGCAACAGGGCCTGAGTGAGGCCTAGCGTCAGGCCCATAGCTGGGGACACTGTCAGGGCATGATGTAGGAGCAGCATCAGGGCCTTTGTTGCATCAGCATTAGTGTCTTAGTTACAGACATGATCAGGGCCTGAGTTAGTCACAGCGTCAAGGCCTCAGTTAGGCATAGCTTCAGGGACTGAGTTACGGACAGCCTCAGGTCTTCACTTAGGAACAGCGACAGGGCTTCCTTAGGGACGGTGTCAGGACCTTGGTTAGAAATGGGTCAGGATATTAGCTCAGGATAGCGTCCGGATTTTAGTTATTGCCGGCAGCAGGGCCTATATTAGAGATAGATTCCGGGCCTTAGTTAGGGACAGTGTCAGGGCCTTAATTAGGACGAGTCTGGGCCTTAGTTAGGGAGAGCATTACGGCTTCGGTGAGGATAAGGGGCAGGACGTTAGCTCGGGACAGAGTCAGGTTCCAGGCCAGTGGTAGTGTCAGGCTGTGAGCTAGGGATAGGGTGAAGACCTTAGTCATTGAGAGCATCAGGGCCTTAGTTAGGACCAGTGTCAGGGCCTTCGTCAGGGCCTTCATCAGGACCAGTGTCAGGGCTTCACGTACGGACAGCGTCAGAGCCTAACTAAGGTACGGCAACAGGGCCTAAGTGAGGCCTATCTTTAGGGCCTGAGTTAGGGGCAGTGTCAGGGCATGACTTAGGAGCCGTATAAGGGCCTCTGTAGGATCAGCATTAGGCTCTTCGTTAAAGACATTCTCAGGGCCTCTGTTAGGGACCGCCTCAGGGCCTCACTTAGGGACAGCGTCAGGGCTTACTTTGGGACAGTTTCAGGACCTTGGTAAGACATGGGTCAGGATATTAGCTCGGGATAATGTCAGGACTTTAGATATTGACTGCAGCAGGGCCTTAGAGACAGTGTCTCAGCCTGACTTAGGACTAGCATCAGAGCCTTTGTTAGGTACAGTGTCAGGGACTGAGTTAGGTGTAGTGTCAGGGCCTTAGTTAGGGACAGTGTCAGGGCCTGAGTTAGGACGAGCCTCCAGGCCTCAGTTAGGGCCAGGGTCACGGCCTCGGGACTAATTTTAGGGCCTTAGTTAGGAAGAGCATCAGGGATTTATTTAGCATAAGAAGCTCAACATTAGTTAAAGACAAGGTTAGGCTAAGGTCTAGGGATTGTGTCAGGGCATGACCTAGGGATAGTGTCAAGACCTTAGTTACTTAGGGCATCAGGGCCTAATTTAGGCCCAGTGTCAGGGCTTCAGGTAGGGATAGCGTCAGAGCCTGACTTAGGGAGAGCGACAGGGCTTGAGTGAGGCCTAGTGTCAGAGCCTTAGCTAGGGATAGTATCAGGGCATGACTTAGGAGCAGCATAAGGGCCTTGGTAGGATCAGCCTCAGGGGCTTGGTTAAAGACATTATCAGGGCCTCTGTTAGGGACAGCCTTAGGGCCTCCCTTAGGGACAGCGTCAGGGCTTACTTAGGGACAGTTTCAGGAGCTTGGTAAGAGATGGGTCCGGAAATTACCTCAGGATAGTGTCAGGACATTAGATATTGACGGCAGCAGGGCCTTAGTTAGGGACAGTGTCAAGGCCTTAGTTAGTACTGGCATCTGGGCCTCTGTTAGGTACAGTGTCAGGGCCTGAGTTAGGAATAGTGTTAGGTCCTTAGTTAGGGACAGTATCACGGCCTTGGGGCTAAATTCAGGGCCTGAGGTAGTCACAGCCTAAGGGCTTTAGTTAGCATAAGAGGCAGGACATTTGCTAGGGACAGGGTTAGGGTAAAGTTTAGGGATCGTGTCAGGAAATGACCTAGGGATAGTGTCAAGAGCTTAGTTACAGTATCAGGGCCTTATTTAGGACCCGTGTCAGGGCTTCAGGTAGGGACAGCGTCAGTGCCTGAGTCTGGGAGAGCAACAGGGCCTGAGTGAGGCCTAGCGTCAGGCCCATAGCTGGGGACACTGTCAGGGCATGATGTAGGAGCAGAATCAGGGCCTTTGTTGCATCAGCATTAGTGTCTTAGTTACAGACATGATCAGGGCCTGAGTTAGTCACAGCGTCAAGGCCTCAGTTAGGCATAGCTTCAGGGACTGAGTTACGGACAGCCTCAGGTCTTCACTTAGGAACAGCGACAGGGCTTCCTTAGGGACGGTGTCAGGACCTTGGTTAGAAATGGGTCAGGATATTAGCTCAGGATAGCGTCCGGATTTTAGTTATTGCCGGCAGCAGGGCCTATATTAGAGATAGATTCCGGGCCTTAGTTAGGGACAGTGTCAGGGCCTTAATTAGGACTAGTCTGGGCCTTAGTTAGGGAGAGCATTACGGCTTCGGTGAGGATAAGGGGCAGGACGTTAGCTCGGGACAGAGTCAGGTTCCAGGCCAGTGGTAGTGTCAGGCTGTGAGCTAGGGATAGGGTGAAGACCTTAGTCATTGAGAGCATCAGGGCCTTAGTTAGGACCAGCGTCAGGGCCTTCATCAGGACCAGTGTCAGGGCTTCACGTACGGACAGCGTCAGAGCCTAACTAAGGTACGGCAACGGGGCCTAAGTGAGGCCTATCTTTAGGGCCTGAGTTAGGGGCAGTGTCAGGGCATGACTTAGGAGCCGTATAAGGGCCTCTGTAGGATCAGCATTAGGCTCTTCGTTAAAGACATTCTCAGGGCCTCTGTTAGGGACCGCCTCAGGGCCTCACTTAGGGACAGCGTCAGGGCTTACTTTGGGACAGTTTCAGGACCTTGGTAAGACATGGGTCAGGATATTAGCTCGGGATAATGTCAGGACTTTAGATATTGACTGCAGCAGGGCCTTAGAGACAGTGTCTCAGCCTGACTTAGGACTAGCATCAGAGCCTTTGTTAGGTACAGTGTCAGGGACTGAGTTAGGTGTAGTGTCAGGGCCTTAGTTAGGGACAGTGTCAGGGCCTGAGTTAGGACGAGCCTCCAGGCCTCAGTTAGGGCCAGGGTCACGGCCTCGGGACTAATTTTAGGGCCTTAGTTAGGAAGAGCATCAGGGATTTATTTAGCATAAGAAGCTCAACATTAGTTAAAGACAAGGTTAGGCTAAGGTCTAGGGATTGTGTCAGGGCATGACCTAGGGATAGTGTCAAGACCTTAGTTACTTAGGGCATCAGGGCCTAATTTAGGCCCAGTGTCAGGGCTTCAGGTAGGGATAGCGTCAGAGCCTGACTTAGGGAGAGCGACAGGGCTTGAGTGAGGCCTAGTGTCAGAGCCTTAGCTAGGGATAGTATCAGGGCATGACTTAGGAGCAGCATAAGGGCCTTGGTAGGATCAGCCTCAGGGGCTTGGTTAAAGACATTATCAGGGCCTCTGTTAGGGACAGCCTTAGGGCCTCCCTTAGGGACAGCGTCAGGGCTTACTTAGGGACAGTTTCAGGAGCTTGGTAAGAGATGGGTCCGGAAATTACCTCAGGATAGTGTCAGGACATTAGATATTGACGGCAGCAGGGCCTTAGTTAGGGACAGTGTCAAGGCCTTAGTTAGTACTGGCATCTGGGCCTCTGTTAGGTACAGTGTCAGGGCCTGAGTTAGGAATAGTGTTAGGTCCTTAGTTAGGGACAGTATCACGGCCTTGGGGCTAAATTCAGGGCCTGAGGTAGTCACAGCCTAAGGGCTTTAGTTAGCATAAGAGGCAGGACATTTGCTAGGGACAGGGTTAGGGTAAAGTTTAGGGATCGTGTCAGGAAATGACCTAGGGATAGTGTCAAGAGCTTAGTTACAGTATCAGGGCCTTATTTAGGACCCGTGTCAGGGCTTCAGGTAGGGACAGCGTCAGTGCCTGAGTCTGGGAGAGCAACAGGGCCTGAGTGAGGCCTAGCGTCAGGCCCATAGCTGGGGACACTGTCAGGGCATGATGTAGGAGCAGCATCAGGGCCTTTGTTGCATCAGCATTAGTGTCTTAGTTACAGACATGATCAGGGCCTGAGTTAGTCACAGCGTCAAGGCCTCAGTTAGGCATAGCTTCAGGGACTGAGTTACGGACAGCCTCAGGTCTTCACTTAGGAACAGCGACAGGGCTTCCTTAGGGACGGTGTCAGGACCTTGGTTAGAAATGGGTCAGGATATTAGCTCAGGATAGCGTCCGGATTTTAGTTATTGCCGGCAGCAGGGCCTATATTAGAGATAGATTCCGGGCCTTAGTTAGGGACAGTGTCAGGGCCTTAATTAGGACTAGTCTGGGCCTTAGTTAGGGAGAGCATTACGGCTTCGGTGAGGATAAGGGGCAGGACGTTAGCTCGGGACAGAGTCAGGTTCCAGGCCAGTGGTAGTGTCAGGCTGTGAGCTAGGGATAGGGTGAAGACCTTAGTCATTGAGAGCATCAGGGCCTTAGTTAGGACCAGCGTCAGGGCCTTCATCAGGACCAGTGTCAGGGCTTCACGTACGGACAGCGTCAGAGCCTAACTAAGGTACGGCAACGGGGCCTAAGTGAGGCCTATCTTTAGGGCCTGAGTTAGGGGCAGTGTCAGGGCATGACTTAGGAGCCGTATAAGGGCCTCTGTAGGATCAGCATTAGGCTCTTCGTTAAAGACATTCTCAGGGCCTCTGTTAGGGACCGCCTCAGGGCCTCACTTAGGGACAGCGTCAGGGCTTACTTTGGGACAGTTTCAGGACCTTGGTAAGACATGGGTCAGGATATTAGCTCGGGATAATGTCAGGACTTTAGATATTGACTGCAGCAGGGCCTTAGAGACAGTGTCTCAGCCTGACTTAGGACTAGCATCAGAGCCTTTGTTAGGTACAGTGTCAGGGACTGAGTTAGGTGTAGTGTCAGGGCCTTAGTTAGGGACAGTGTCAGGGCCTGAGTTAGGACGAGCCTCCAGGCCTCAGTTAGGGCCAGGGTCACGGCCTCGGGACTAATTTTAGGGCCTTAGTTAGGAAGAGCATCAGGGATTTATTTAGCATAAGAAGCTCAACATTAGTTAAAGACAAGGTTAGGCTAAGGTCTAGGGATTGTGTCAGGGCATGACCTAGGGATAGTGTCAAGACCTTAGTTACTTAGGGCATCAGGGCCTAATTTAGGCCCAGTGTCAGGGCTTCAGGTAGGGATAGCGTCAGAGCCTGACTTAGGGAGAGCGACAGGGCTTGAGTGAGGCCTAGTGTCAGAGCCTTAGCTAGGGATAGTATCAGGGCATGACTTAGGAGCAGCATAAGGGCCTTGGTAGGATCAGCCTCAGGGGCTTGGTTAAAGACATTATCAGGGCCTCTGTTAGGGACAGCCTTAGGGCCTCCCTTAGGGACAGCGTCAGGGCTTACTTAGGGACAGTTTCAGGAGCTTGGTAAGAGATGGGTCCGGAAATTACCTCAGGATAGTGTCAGGACATTAGATATTGACGGCAGCAGGGCCTTAGTTAGGGACAGTGTCAAGGCCTTAGTTAGTACTGGCATCTGGGCCTCTGTTAGGTACAGTGTCAGGGCCTGAGTTAGGAATAGTGTTAGGTCCTTAGTTAGGGACAGTATCACGGCCTTGGGGCTAAATTCAGGGCCTGAGGTAGTCACAGCCTAAGGGCTTTAGTTAGCATAAGAGGCAGGACATTTGCTAGGGACAGGGTTAGGGTAAAGTTTAGGGATCGTGTCAGGAAATGACCTAGGGATAGTGTCAAGAGCTTAGTTACAGTATCAGGGCCTTATTTAGGACCCGTGTCAGGGCTTCAGGTAGGGACAGCGTCAGTGCCTGAGTCTGGGAGAGCAACAGGGCCTGAGTGAGGCCTAGCGTCAGGCCCATAGCTGGGGACACTGTCAGGGCATGATGTAGGAGCAGCATCAGGGCCTTTGTTGCATCAGCATTAGTGTCTTAGTTACAGACATGATCAGGGCCTGAGTTAGTCACAGCGTCAAGGCCTCAGTTAGGCATAGCTTCAGGGACTGAGTTACGGACAGCCTCAGGTCTTCACTTAGGAACAGCGACAGGGCTTCCTTAGGGACGGTGTCAGGACCTTGGTTAGAAATGGGTCAGGATATTAGCTCAGGATAGCGTCCGGATTTTAGTTATTGCCGGCAGCAGGGCCTATATTAGAGATAGATTCCGGGCCTTAGTTAGGGACAGTGTCAGGGCCTTAATTAGGACGAGTCTGGGCCTTAGTTAGGGAGAGCATTACGGCTTCGGTGAGGATAAGGGGCAGGACGTTAGCTCGGGACAGAGTCAGGTTCCAGGCCAGTGGTAGTGTCAGGCTGTGAGCTAGGGATAGGGTGAAGACCTTAGTCATTGAGAGCATCAGGGCCTTAGTTAGGACCAGCGTCAGGGCCTTCATCAGGACCAGTGTCAGGGCTTCACGTACGGACAGCGTCAGAGCCTAACTAAGGTACGGCAACGGGGCCTAAGTGAGGCCTATCTTTAGGGCCTGAGTTAGGGGCAGTGTCAGGGCATGACTTAGGAGCCGTATAAGGGCCTCTGTAGGATCAGCATTAGGCTCTTCGTTAAAGACATTCTCAGGGCCTCTGTTAGGGACCGCCTCAGGGCCTCACTTAGGGACAGCGTCAGGGCTTACTTTGGGACAGTTTCAGGACCTTGGTAAGACATGGGTCAGGATATTAGCTCGGGATAATGTCAGGACTTTAGATATTGACTGCAGCAGGGCCTTAGAGACAGTGTCTCAGCCTGACTTAGGACTAGCATCAGAGCCTTTGTTAGGTACAGTGTCAGGGACTGAGTTAGGTGTAGTGTCAGGGCCTTAGTTAGGGACAGTGTCAGGGCCTGAGTTAGGACGAGCCTCCAGGCCTCAGTTAGGGCCAGGGTCACGGCCTCGGGACTAATTTTAGGGCCTTAGTTAGGAAGAGCATCAGGGATTTATTTAGCATAAGAAGCTCAACATTAGTTAAAGACAAGGTTAGGCTAAGGTCTAGGGATTGTGTCAGGGCATGACCTAGGGATAGTGTCAAGACCTTAGTTACTTAGGGCATCAGGGCCTAATTTAGGCCCAGTGTCAGGGCTTCAGGTAGGGATAGCGTCAGAGCCTGACTTAGGGAGAGCGACAGGGCTTGAGTGAGGCCTAGTGTCAGAGCCTTAGCTAGGGATAGTATCAGGGCATGACTTAGGAGCAGCATAAGGGCCTTGGTAGGATGAGCCTCAGGGGCTTGGTTAAAGACATTATCAGGGCCTCTGTTAGGGACAGCCTTAGGGCCTCCCTTAGGGACAGCGTCAGGGCTTACTTAGGGACAGTTTCAGGAGCTTGGTAAGAGATGGGTCCGGAAATTACCTCAGGATAGTGTCAGGACATTAGATATTGACGGCAGCAGGGCCTTAGTTAGGGACAGTGTCAAGGCCTTAGTTAGTACTGGCATCTGGGCCTCTGTTAGGTACAGTGTCAGGGCCTGAGTTAGGAATAGTGTTAGGTCCTTAGTTAGGGACAGTATCACGGCCTTGGGGCTAAATTCAGGGCCTGAGGTAGTCACAGCCTAAGGGCTTTAGTTAGCATAAGAGGCAGGACATTTGCTAGGGACAGGGTTAGGGTAAAGTTTAGGGATCGTGTCAGGAAATGACCTAGGGATAGTGTCAAGAGCTTAGTTACAGTATCAGGGCCTTATTTAGGACCCGTGTCAGGGCTTCAGGTAGGGACAGCGTCAGTGCCTGACTCTGGGAGAGCAACAGGGCCTGAGTGAGGCCTAGCGTCAGGCCCATAGCTGGGGACACTGTCAGGGCATGATGTAGGAGCAGCATCAGGGCCTTTGTTGCATCAGCATTAGTGTCTTAGTTACAGACATGATCAGGGCCTGAGTTAGTCACAGCGTCAAGGCCTCAGTTAGGCATAGCTTCAGGGACTGAGTTACGGACAGCCTCAGGTCTTCACTTAGGAACAGCGACAGGGCTTCCTTAGGGACGGTGTCAGGACCTTGGTTAGAAATGGGTCAGGATATTAGCTCAGGATAGCGTCCGGATTTTAGTTATTGCCGGCAGCAGGGCCTATATTAGAGATAGATTCCGGGCCTTAGTTAGGGACAGTGTCAGGGCCTTAATTAGGACTAGTCTGGGCCTTAGTTAGGGAGAGCATTACGGCTTCGGTGAGGATAAGGGGCAGGACGTTAGCTCGGGACAGAGTCAGGTTCCAGGCCAGTGGTAGTGTCAGGCTGTGAGCTAGGGATAGGGTGAAGACCTTAGTCATTGAGAGCATCAGGGCCTTAGTTAGGACCAGCGTCAGGGCCTTCATCAGGACCAGTGTCAGGGCTTCACGTACGGACAGCGTCAGAGCCTAACTAAGGTACGGCAACGGGGCCTAAGTGAGGCCTATCTTTAGGGCCTGAGTTAGGGGCAGTGTCAGGGCATGACTTAGGAGCCGTATAAGGGCCTCTGTAGGATCAGCATTAGGGTCTTCGTTAAAGACATTCTCAGGGCCTCTGTTAGGGACCGCCTCAGGGCCTCACTTAGGGACAGCGTCAGGGCTTACTTTGGGACAGTTTCAGGACCTTGGTAAGACATGGGTCAGGATATTAGCTCGGGATAATGTCAGGACTTTAGATATTGACTGCAGCAGGGCCTTAGAGACAGTGTCTCAGCCTGACTTAGGACTAGCATCAGAGCCTTTGTTAGGTACAGTGTCAGGGACTGAGTTAGGTGTAGTGTCAGGGCCTTAGTTAGGGACAGTGTCAGGGCCTGAGTTAGGACGAGCCTCCAGGCCTCAGTTAGGGCCAGGGTCACGGCCTCGGGACTAATTTTAGGGCCTTAGTTAGGAAGAGCATCAGGGATTTATTTAGCATAAGAAGCTCAACATTAGTTAAAGACAAGGTTAGGCTAAGGTCTAGGGATTGTGTCAGGGCATGACCTAGGGATAGTGTCAAGACCTTAGTTACTTAGGGCATCAGGGCCTAATTTAGGCCCAGTGTCAGGGCTTCAGGTAGGGATAGCGTCAGAGCCTGACTTAGGGAGAGCGACAGGGCTTGAGTGAGGCCTAGTGTCAGAGCCTTAGCTAGGGATAGTATCAGGGCATGACTTAGGAGCAGCATAAGGGCCTTGGTAGGATCAGCCTCAGGGGCTTGGTTAAAGACATTATCAGGGCCTCTGTTAGGGACAGCCTTAGGGCCTCCCTTAGGGACAGCGTCAGGGCTTACTTAGGGACAGTTTCAGGAGCTTGGTAAGAGATGGGTCCGGAAATTACCTCAGGATAGTGTCAGGACATTAGATATTGACGGCAGCAGGGCCTTAGTTAGGGACAGTGTCAAGGCCTTAGTTAGTACTGGCATCTGGGCCTCTGTTAGGTACAGTGTCAGGGCCTGAGTTAGGAATAGTGTTAGGTCCTTAGTTAGGGACAGTATCACGGCCTTGGGGCTAAATTCAGGGCCTGAGGTAGTCACAGCCTAAGGGCTTTAGTTAGCATAAGAGGCAGGACATTTGCTAGGGACAGGGTTAGGGTAAAGTTTAGGGATCGTGTCAGGAAATGACCTAGGGATAGTGTCAAGAGCTTAGTTACAGTATCAGGGCCTTATTTAGGACCCGTGTCAGGGCTTCAGGTAGGGACAGCGTCAGTGCCTGACTCTGGGAGAGCAACAGGGCCTGAGTGAGGCCTAGCGTCAGGCCCATAGCTGGGGACACTGTCAGGGCATGATGTAGGAGCAGCATCAGGGCCTTTGTTGCATCAGCATTAGTGTCTTAGTTACAGACATGATCAGGGCCTGAGTTAGTCACAGCGTCAAGGCCTCAGTTAGGCATAGCTTCAGGGACTGAGTTACGGACAGCCTCAGGTCTTCACTTAGGAACAGCGACAGGGCTTCCTTAGGGACGGTGTCAGGACCTTGGTTAGAAATGGGTCAGGATATTAGCTCAGGATAGCGTCCGGATTTTAGTTATTGCCGGCAGCAGGGCCTATATTAGAGATAGATTCCGGGCCTTAGTTAGGGACAGTGTCAGGGCCTTAATTAGGACGAGTCTGGGCCTTAGTTAGGGAGAGCATTACGGCTTCGGTGAGGATAAGGGGCAGGACGTTAGCTCGGGACAGAGTCAGGTTCCAGGCCAGTGGTAGTGTCAGGCTGTGAGCTAGGGATAGGGTGAAGACCTTAGTTATTGAGAGCATCAGGGCCTTAGTTAGGACCAGCGTCAGGGCCTTCATCAGGACCAGTGTCAGGGCTTCACGTACGGACAGCGTCAGAGCCTAACTAAGGTACGGCAACGGGGCCTAAGTGAGGCCTATCTTTAGGGCCTGAGTTAGGGGCAGTGTCAGGGCATGACTTAGGAGCCGTATAAGGGCCTCTGTAGGATCAGCATTAGGGTCTTCGTTAAAGACATTCTCAGGGCCTCTGTTAGGGACCGCCTCAGGGCCTCACTTAGGGACAGCGTCAGGGCTTACTTTGGGACAGTTTCAGGACCTTGGTAAGACATGGGTCAGGATATTAGCTCGGGATAATGTCAGGACTTTAGATATTGACTGCAGCAGGGCCTTAGAGACAGTGTCTCAGCCTGACTTAGGACTAGCATCAGAGCCTTTGTTAGGTACAGTGTCAGGGACTGAGTTAGGTGTAGTGTCAGGGCCTTAGTTAGGGACAGTGTCAGGGCCTGAGTTAGGACGAGCCTCCAGGCCTCAGTTAGGGCCAGGGTCACGGCCTCGGGACTAATTTTAGGGCCTTAGTTAGGAAGAGCATCAGGGATTTATTTAGCATAAGAAGCTCAACATTAGTTAAAGACAAGGTTAGGCTAAGGTCTAGGGATTGTGTCAGGGCATGACCTAGGGATAGTGTCAAGACCTTAGTTACTTAGGGCATCAGGGCCTAATTTAGGCCCAGTGTCAGGGCTTCAGGTAGGGATAGCGTCAGAGCCTGACTTAGGGAGAGCGACAGGGCTTGAGTGAGGCCTAGTGTCAGAGCCTTAGCTAGGGATAGTATCAGGGCATGACTTAGGAGCAGCATAAGGGCCTTGGTAGGATCAGCCTCAGGGGCTTGGTTAAAGACATTATCAGGGCCTCTGTTAGGGACAGCCTTAGGGCCTCCCTTAGGGACAGCGTCAGGGCTTACTTAGGGACAGTTTCAGGAGCTTGGTAAGAGATGGGTCCGGAAATTACCTCAGGATAGTGTCAGGACATTAGATATTGACGGCAGCAGGGCCTTAGTTAGGGACAGTGTCAAGGCCTTAGTTAGTACTGGCATCTGGGCCTCTGTTAGGTACAGTGTCAGGGCCTGAGTTAGGAATAGTGTTAGGTCCTTAGTTAGGGACAGTATCACGGCCTTGGGGCTAAATTCAGGGCCTGAGGTAGTCACAGCCTAAGGGCTTTAGTTAGCATAAGAGGCAGGACATTTGCTAGGGACAGGGTTAGGGTAAAGTTTAGGGATCGTGTCAGGAAATGACCTAGGGATAGTGTCAAGAGCTTAGTTACAGTATCAGGGCCTTATTTAGGACCCGTGTCAGGGCTTCAGGTAGGGACAGCGTCAGTGCCTGAGTCTGGGAGAGCAACAGGGCCTGAGTGAGGCCTAGCGTCAGGCCCATAGCTGGGGACACTGTCAGGGCATGATGTAGGAGCAGCATCAGGGCCTTTGTTGCATCAGCATTAGTGTCTTAGTTACAGACATGATCAGGGCCTGAGTTAGTCACAGCGTCAAGGCCTCAGTTAGGCATAGCTTCAGGGACTGAGTTACGGACAGCCTCAGGTCTTCACTTAGGAACAGCGACAGGGCTTCCTTAGGGACGGTGTCAGGACCTTGGTTAGAAATGGGTCAGGATATTAGCTCAGGATAGCGTCCGGATTTTAGTTATTGCCGGCAGCAGGGCCTATATTAGAGATAGATTCCGGGCCTTAGTTAGGGACAGTGTCAGGGCCTTAATTAGGACGAGTCTGGGCCTTAGTTAGGGAGAGCATTACGGCTTCGGTGAGGATAAGGGGCAGGACGTTAGCTCGGGACAGAGTCAGGTTCCAGGCCAGTGGTAGTGTCAGGCTGTGAGCTAGGGATAGGGTGAAGACCTTAGTCATTGAGAGCATCAGGGCCTTAGTTAGGACCAGCGTCAGGGCCTTCATCAGGACCAGTGTCAGGGCTTCACGTACGGACAGCGTCAGAGCCTAACTAAGGTACGGCAACGGGGCCTAAGTGAGGCCTATCTTTAGGGCCTGAGTTAGGGGCAGTGTCAGGGCATGACTTAGGAGCCGTATAAGGGCCTCTGTAGGATCAGCATTAGGGTCTTCGTTAAAGACATTCTCAGGGCCTCTGTTAGGGACCGCCTCAGGGCCTCACTTAGGGACAGCGTCAGGGCTTACTTTGGGACAGTTTCAGGACCTTGGTAAGACATGGGTCAGGATATTAGCTCGGGATAATGTCAGGACTTTAGATATTGACTGCAGCAGGGCCTTAGAGACAGTGTCTCAGCCTGACTTAGGACTAGCATCAGAGCCTTTGTTAGGTACAGTGTCAGGGACTGAGTTAGGTGTAGTGTCAGGGCCTTAGTTAGGGACAGTGTCAGGGCCTGAGTTAGGACGAGCCTCCAGGCCTCAGTTAGGGCCAGGGTCACGGCCTCGGGACTAATTTTAGGGCCTTAGTTAGGAAGAGCATCAGGGATTTATTTAGCATAAGAAGCTCAACATTAGTTAAAGACAAGGTTAGGCTAAGGTCTAGGGATTGTGTCAGGGCATGACCTAGGGATAGTGTCAAGACCTTAGTTACTTAGGGCATCAGGGCCTAATTTAGGCCCAGTGTCAGGGCTTCAGGTAGGGATAGCGTCAGAGCCTGACTTAGGGAGAGCGACAGGGCTTGAGTGAGGCCTAGTGTCAGAGCCTTAGCTAGGGATAGTATCAGGGCATGACTTAGGAGCAGCATAAGGGCCTTGGTAGGATCAGCCTCAGGGGCTTGGTTAAAGACATTATCAGGGCCTCTGTTAGGGACAGCCTTAGGGCCTCCCTTAGGGACAGCGTCAGGGCTTACTTAGGGACAGTTTCAGGAGCTTGGTAAGAGATGGGTCCGGAAATTACCTCAGGATAGTGTCAGGACATTAGATATTGACGGCAGCAGGGCCTTAGTTAGGGACAGTGTCAAGGCCTTAGTTAGTACTGGCATCTGGGCCTCTGTTAGGTACAGTGTCAGGGCCTGAGTTAGGAATAGTGTTAGGTCCTTAGTTAGGGACAGTATCACGGCCTTGGGGCTAAATTCAGGGCCTGAGGTAGTCACAGCCTAAGGGCTTTAGTTAGCATAAGAGGCAGGACATTTGCTAGGGACAGGGTTAGGGTAAAGTTTAGGGATCGTGTCAGGAAATGACCTAGGGATAGTGTCAAGAGCTTAGTTACAGTATCAGGGCCTTATTTAGGACCCGTGTCAGGGCTTCAGGTAGGGACAGCGTCAGTGCCTGAGTCTGGGAGAGCAACAGGGCCTGAGTGAGGCCTAGCGTCAGGCCCATAGCTGGGGACACTGTCAGGGCATGATGTAGGAGCAGCATCAGGGCCTTTGTTGCATCAGCATTAGTGTCTTAGTTACAGACATGATCAGGGCCTGAGTTAGTCACAGCGTCAAGGCCTCAGTTAGGCATAGCTTCAGGGACTGAGTTACGGACAGCCTCAGGTCTTCACTTAGGAACAGCGACAGGGCTTCCTTAGGGACGGTGTCAGGACCTTGGTTAGAAATGGGTCAGGATATTAGCTCAGGATAGCGTCCGGATTTTAGTTATTGCCGGCAGCAGGGCCTATATTAGAGATAGATTCCGGGCCTTAGTTAGGGACAGTGTCAGGGCCTTAATTAGGACTAGTCTGGGCCTTAGTTAGGGAGAGCATTACGGCTTCGGTGAGGATAAGGGGCAGGACGTTAGCTCGGGACAGAGTCAGGTTCCAGGCCAGTGGTAGTGTCAGGCTGTGAGCTAGGGATAGGGTGAAGACCTTAGTTATTGAGAGCATCAGGGCCTTAGTTAGGACCAGCGTCAGGGCCTTCATCAGGACCAGTGTCAGGGCTTCACGTACGGACAGCGTCAGAGCCTAACTAAGGTACGGCAACGGGGCCTAAGTGAGGCCTATCTTTAGGGCCTGAGTTAGGGGCAGTGTCAGGGCATGACTTAGGAGCCGTATAAGGGCCTCTGTAGGATCAGCATTAGGGTCTTCGTTAAAGACATTCTCAGGGCCTCTGTTAGGGACCGCCTCAGGGCCTCACTTAGGGACAGTGTCAGGGCTTACTTTGGGACAGTTTCAGGACCTTGGTAAGACATGGGTCAGGATATTAGCTCGGGATAATGTCAGGACTTTAGATATTGACTGCAGCAGGGCCTTAGAGACAGTGTCTCAGCCTGACTTAGGACTAGCATCAGAGCCTTTGTTAGGTACAGTGTCAGGGACTGAGTTAGGTGTAGTGTCAGGGCCTTAGTTAGGGACAGTGTCAGGGCCTGAGTTAGGACGAGCCTCCAGGCCTCAGTTAGGGCCAGGGTCACGGCCTCGGGACTAATTTTAGGGCCTTAGTTAGGAAGAGCATCAGGGATTTATTTAGCATAAGAAGCTCAACATTAGTTAAAGACAAGGTTAGGCTAAGGTCTAGGGATTGTGTCAGGGCATGACCTAGGGATAGTGTCAAGACCTTAGTTACTTAGGGCATCAGGGCCTAATTTAGGCCCAGTGTCAGGGCTTCAGGTAGGGATAGCGTCAGAGCCTGACTTAGGGAGAGCGACAGGGCTTGAGTGAGGCCTAGTGTCAGAGCCTTAGCTAGGGATAGTATCAGGGCATGACTTAGGAGCAGCATAAGGGCCTTGGTAGGATGAGCCTCAGGGGCTTGGTTAAAGACATTATCAGGGCCTCTGTTAGGGACAGCCTTAGGGCCTCCCTTAGGGACAGCGTCAGGGCTTACTTAGGGACAGTTTCAGGAGCTTGGTAAGAGATGGGTCCGGAAATTACCTCAGGATAGTGTCAGGACATTAGATATTGACGGCAGCAGGGCCTTAGTTAGGGACAGTGTCAAGGCCTTAGTTAGTACTGGCATCTGGGCCTCTGTTAGGTACAGTGTCAGGGCCTGAGTTAGGAATAGTGTTAGGTCCTTAGTTAGGGACAGTATCACGGCCTTGGGGCTAAATTCAGGGCCTGAGGTAGTCACAGCCTAAGGGCTTTAGTTAGCATAAGAGGCAGGACATTTGCTAGGGACAGGGTTAGGGTAAAGTTTAGGGATCGTGTCAGGAAATGACCTAGGGATAGTGTCAAGAGCTTAGTTACAGTATCAGGGCCTTATTTAGGACCCGTGTCAGGGCTTCAGGTAGGGACAGCGTCAGTGCCTGACTCTGGGAGAGCAACAGGGCCTGAGTGAGGCCTAGCGTCAGGCCCATAGCTGGGGACACTGTCAGGGCATGATGTAGGAGCAGCATCAGGGCCTTTGTTGCATCAGCATTAGTGTCTTAGTTACAGACATGATCAGGGCCTGAGTTAGTCACAGCGTCAAGGCCTCAGTTAGGCATAGCTTCAGGGACTGAGTTACGGACAGCCTCAGGTCTTCACTTAGGAACAGCGACAGGGCTTCCTTAGGGACGGTGTCAGGACCTTGGTTAGAAATGGGTCAGGATATTAGCTCAGGATAGCGTCCGGATTTTAGTTATTGCCGGCAGCAGGGCCTATATTAGAGATAGATTCCGGGCCTTAGTTAGGGACAGTGTCAGGGCCTTAATTAGGACTAGTCTGGGCCTTAGTTAGGGAGAGCATTACGGCTTCGGTGAGGATAAGGGGCAGGACGTTAGCTCGGGACAGAGTCAGGTTCCAGGCCAGTGGTAGTGTCAGGCTGTGAGCTAGGGATAGGGTGAAGACCTTAGTTATTGAGAGCATCAGGGCCTTAGTTAGGACCAGCGTCAGGGCCTTCATCAGGACCAGTGTCAGGGCTTCACGTACGGACAGCGTCAGAGCCTAACTAAGGTACGGCAACGGGGCCTAAGTGAGGCCTATCTTTAGGGCCTGAGTTAGGGGCAGTGTCAGGGCATGACTTAGGAGCCGTATAAGGGCCTCTGTAGGATCAGCATTAGGGTCTTCGTTAAAGACATTCTCAGGGCCTCTGTTAGGGACCGCCTCAGGGCCTCACTTAGGGACAGCGTCAGGGCTTACTTTGGGACAGTTTCAGGACCTTGGTAAGACATGGGTCAGGATATTAGCTCGGGATAATGTCAGGACTTTAGATATTGACTGCAGCAGGGCCTTAGAGACAGTGTCTCAGCCTGACTTAGGACTAGCATCAGAGCCTTTGTTAGGTACAGTGTCAGGGACTGAGTTAGGTGTAGTGTCAGGGCCTTAGTTAGGGACAGTGTCAGGGCCTGAGTTAGGACGAGCCTCCAGGCCTCAGTTAGGGCCAGGGTCACGGCCTCGGGACTAATTTTAGGGCCTTAGTTAGGAAGAGCATCAGGGATTTATTTAGCATAAGAAGCTCAACATTAGTTAAAGACAAGGTTAGGCTAAGGTCTAGGGATTGTGTCAGGGCATGACCTAGGGATAGTGTCAAGACCTTAGTTACTTAGGGCATCAGGGCCTAATTTAGGCCCAGTGTCAGGGCTTCAGGTAGGGATAGCGTCAGAGCCTGACTTAGGGAGAGCGACAGGGCTTGAGTGAGGCCTAGTGTCAGAGCCTTAGCTAGGGATAGTATCAGGGCATGACTTAGGAGCAGCATAAGGGCCTTGGTAGGATCAGCCTCAGGGGCTTGGTTAAAGACATTATCAGGGCCTCTGTTAGGGACAGCCTTAGGGCCTCCCTTAGGGACAGCGTCAGGGCTTACTTAGGGACAGTTTCAGGAGCTTGGTAAGAGATGGGTCCGGAAATTACCTCAGGATAGTGTCAGGACATTAGATATTGACGGCAGCAGGGCCTTAGTTAGGGACAGTGTCAAGGCCTTAGTTAGTACTGGCATCTGGGCCTCTGTTAGGTACAGTGTCAGGGCCTGAGTTAGGAATAGTGTTAGGTCCTTAGTTAGGGACAGTATCACGGCCTTGGGGCTAAATTCAGGGCCTGAGGTAGTCACAGCCTAAGGGCTTTAGTTAGCATAAGAGGCAGGACATTTGCTAGGGACAGGGTTAGGGTAAAGTTTAGGGATCGTGTCAGGAAATGACCTAGGGATAGTGTCAAGAGCTTAGTTACAGTATCAGGGCCTTATTTAGGACCCGTGTCAGGGCTTCAGGTAGGGACAGCGTCAGTGCCTGACTCTGGGAGAGCAACAGGGCTTGAGTGAGGCCTAGTGTCAGAGCCTTAGCTAGGGATAGTATCAGGGCATTACTTAGGAGCAGCATAAGGGCCTTGGTAGGATCAGCTGGGGCTGGTGTGAGGGTTGGGGCTGTGTATGGTTTATGGCTGCTGTTATGGTTTAAGTTTTATGGTTAATGAGGTATTTATGGGTATGGTTAATGACTATATTTTATGGTTTGGTTATGGTTATGGTTTTGCTTATTGGTTAAGGTTTATGGTTTTGGTCTCAGGGTGTTAGGGTTCTGTGTTAGAGTGGGTGTTAGGGTATGGGTGAGAATTGGGGTACAGGTAGGATGCGGGTAGAGCATGGGTTAGGGTAAGGTACAGGTTTAGGGTACGGGTTAGGCTAAGGTTAGGTCAGGGCTTAGGGTCAGGATCAGAGTTTAGGGTTAGGGTCCATGTCAGGATTAGCGTCAAGGTTGAGCGAGGCCATTGTTTGCTGCTCCTCCAGTGCTGGATTCTCATTGATAGACGAATGAAATGTCTGCTCTGGTCACCCACTGTTTCAAATTGAGCTCAGCCTTAGTCAAGGGTTCTTAGGGCCTCAGAGGTCATGCAGGGTTTCCCTCCACCCTCCCTCCTGGGAAGGGTGATGCAGGCCCCACTCTGTCTGGGCAGCCCCAGGTCCAGCATGGCCCTGACATGCAGGATACTAAGTAGACGTGATGGAAGACTTGGTGCCTCAGTCTGCCAGCCCCCAGGTGCTGCCTTTTTTTTTTTTTCCTTAATTAATTAATCCATTAATTAATTTTGGGCTGTGTTGGGTCTGCACTGCTGCCCGGAGGCTTTCTCTAGTTGCGGCGAGTGGGGGCTTCTCATTGCGGTGGCTTCTCTTGTTGCAGAGCACAGGCTCTAAGCGCGTGGGCTTCAGCAGTCGGGGCTCGCGGGTTCTAGAGCGCAGGCTCAGTAGTTGTGGTGCACGGGCTTAGTTGCTCCACAGCATGTGGTATCTTCCCGGACCAGGGCTCAAACCCGTGTCCCCTGCATTGGCAGGTGGATTCTTAACCACTGCGCCACCAGGGAAGTCTGGTGTTGCGTTCGTGAGGGCTGGTGGGGCCCTCCTGGGACTGGACGGATCCTTTGTTCCATCTGCACGGGTGTCCAAGCAGGTCTCAGGACAGCCCTTGGCCTCTGAGCATCCAGGCAGGCACCCACGTTCCTCCAGCTCGGGTTAGCCTTGGCCCCTGCAGCCCCCGTGGCCAATTACTGAGCTGATTGTGTCTTTACTCTTTCAAATGAAATCACTCTCTCCAGGTGGGCGAGAAGTTTACTTGTGAACTTGGGTAGGGTTAGGGGTTAGGGGTTAAGGGTTAGGGGTTAGGGTCAGGGTTAGGGCTAGGGCTAGGGCTAGGGGTTAGGGTTAGGCGTAGGGTTGGGTTAGGGTTAGGGTTTAGGTTTAGGGTTAGGGTTAGTGTTGGGTTAGGGTTACGGTTAAGGTAGGGTTAGGGTTGGGTTAGGGTTCGGGTTAGGGTTTAGGGTTAGGGTGTCCAGCCTTACGTCCCATTGAGCTGTGAGTGTAGATGTGGTCAGTCCAGTTGCATCACAGCCCGTGATTGAATTTTGTGAGAATTCCTCTCTCTCTCACTGTCTTTCTTTTTTTATAATTAATTTTTACAACGGGGTGTAGCTGATTTGCAATGTTGTGTTTCTTGGTGCTGTACATCCACCTGAGTCACTTACAGAGAGACATCAATAAGTTCTTTTCTAGTTTCTAGTAGTCAGATATATGTTTTTTCTGTGAATAGAGTGTGCTGAGTCCAGTTCCTTGAACCATGAGTATGTCTTGGCGATTACATTATTGGCGTATGGAACGGTATCTGTGCCAATTTCAACCTCCTGGTTTATGCATCACCGCACCACACTTTTCCCCTTAAGCAGCCGTAAGTGTGTTTTGTAAATGTGTGATGGTGTTCTGTTTGTAATTCAGTTCATGGTTGGCGATTTTTAGATTCCCTTCATAAGTGATATCTCATGATAAGTTTCTCTTGCTGTCTAACTTATTTCACTCTCAATGACCTTACATAAGTCCCCCTGAGTTGCTGCAACTGGCCTCATTTCATTGATTTCAGGGCTGAGTAATATTCCGTTGTGCTTAAGTACCAAATTTTCTTTCACCGTTTTTTCCTTCCAAGGACTATGAAGTTGTACCCAAGTCGAGGCTGTTGTAAACATAGCAGCAGTAAACGGGGTGCCTGCATCCTGTGGATTTTTGGTTTTGCCAACATATAGGCCCATGAGTGGAAGCGCCCTATGCTTTGTAGCTCTGTTTTTTAGATGCTTCAGGAAACACAGCACACTTCTCCAGAGTGGCCGTTGGCAATTTACATTCCCCCCTTCAGCGTAACAAGGCTCCCTTTTCTCCTCTCCTTGTCCTGCATATCTGGTTTTTACCCTTTGTGAGGATGGTCCTTTTTTCTGATTCGAAGTGATACCTCTCTGTAGTGTTGATTTGCATTGCCCGCTTCTTTGGTTGGGCAAAAAGGGCGTATGCGTTTTTCCTGAATATATTCTGGAAGTTAAATTTGAGAGACAGCTTTCTTTTTTAATTGATGAATTAATTAATTTATTTTTGGCTGTGTTGGGTCTTCGTTTCTGTGCGAAGGCTTTCTCTAGTTGTGGCAAGCGGGGGCCACTCTTCATCGCGGTGCGCGGGCCTCTCACTATCGCGGCCTCCCTTGTTGCGGAGCACAGGCTCCAGACGCGCAGGGTCAGGAGTTGTGGCTCACGGGGCTAGTTGCTCCGCGGCATGTGGGAGCTTCCCGGACCAGGGCTCGAACCCGTGTCCCCTGCGTTGGCAGGCAGATTCTCAACCACTGCGCCACCAGGGAAGCCCCTTGAATAGTTTTGTATTTAAAGTTTGTCTGTGGGGACTTCCCTGGTGACGCAGTGGTTAAGAGTCCGCCTGCCAATGCAGGGGACACGGGCTCGAGCCCTGGTCCGGGAAGCTCCCACATGCCGCAGAGCAACCAAGCCTGCGCGGCACAACTACTGAAGCCTGCGCGCCTAGAGCCCGTGCTCGCCCACAAGAGAAGCCACCGCAATGAGAAGCCCGTGCACCACAACGAAGAGTAGCCCCGCTCGACGCAACTAGAGCAAGCCCACATGCAGCAACGAAGACCCAATGCAGCCAAAGATAAATTATAAACTAAAATAAAATTTGCCTCTGAATAACTTTGAGTGAATTTGGTATAAGTTGTAAAGTTTGCATCTACATTCACTTCATTCCAAATGGTTTCCAATTAATTGTTCCTTAACTACTTTTAGAAAACTTTTGGGATAGAGACTCCATTTTCGTTTGAGTTTCCAGTTTAATGGATTCAGCAGTCCTGTCAGTAGGGCACGCTGCCTCCAGTGACCTGTGAGGGAGGCGCGGCCTGCACTTCCTGCACTGACCACAGGGTGGCGCCGAGTTCGCCTCTCTGACCCACAGCGCATGCTCGTTCCCTGCGAACTCGATTGTGAGGACAGCTGAGAGGAGTTGAGCCGCCTCAGGCGCGGGGGCGGGGGCGGGGGCGGGGGCGGGGGCGGGGGCCTTCGGGTAGGACGCCCGGCTCAGCGTCTCTGCTGAGAGGAGCTCGGTCTCCGTCTCCTCAGGACTCGCTGGGGTTTCGGCTTCAGGACAAAGTGGGGCTGCCTCCACGCTGACTAGGGAACTAGGTTTCCTGAGGACCCAGGTGATGCCTGAGGAAAAGGTGAAGAGACGGTGAGGAAAAGTGGGGAGAAGCTTCCTGTGGGCGACTGACCGTTGAGGGGGTCCGTCTTCGTGTGAGCGAGGGAGGGCTTGGCGTGGAAAGCTGGGTGTTTGGTCAGGTTTGTGTGCAGGGTAGCCAGCGTGAGTTATGGGGCGTCCAGTTTTCCCAGCACCATTTATCGTGGGGCGTGTCGCGCTCATTGGTGTGTCCTTGGTCCCTGTGTCATAAATTCACCGACCCCGTCCGTGTGGGTTGAATTCTGGGCTCTCTGTCCTGTTCCTCTGGTCCCTGTGCCCGTTTTGAGCCAGTTCCACACTGTTTTGGTGACCGTAGCTTCTCAGCAGAGCGTGACGTCAGGGAGGGAGATGCCTCCAGCCCGTTCTCTTTTTTCAGGGTTTCTTTGGCTATTTGGGGTCCTTTGTGGTTCCCCACAGATATTAGGAGGATTTGCTCTATTTTGGGGGAAAATACCATGGAATTTGGGGAGGGATTGCATTCACTGTGTCCACTGCTTTGGGTAGCATGGATATTTTAACAATATTAATTGTTCCATTCCATGAGAACAGGATATCTTTCCATTTATTGGTGTGTTTTGCAATGTCTTCATCAATGTCTTCAAGTTTTCAGTGTGCAGGTCTTTCACCTCCTTGGTTGACTTTATTCCCAGGTATTTTGTTCTTTTTGAATGCAGTTGTAAATAGGGTTGCTTTGTTTCTCTTTCTGATGGTTCATTATTAGTGTTTAGAAAGGCAACTGATCTCTGTGTATTGATTTTGCAACTTTACTGAATTGATTTATTAGTTCTAATAGTTTTTTTGTGGAATGAAGTGGAAAATTGGAATTCAAAAATCCCACTGTTTCTACCATATCCAGGTCGTCCACAACACGGAGGACAGCGGCTCCTAATATAACCTTCCCACAGTGCCTCTAAATGACATGTGGACTTTGGGTGAACTGGATCTGGGTAAGGCTTGGCTTCTATATGGAAGTTTGATGTTTTCTCTGCTTTTCTGGCATGCTGTTGACATACATGATGTTTTGAAAAGTAATTGACTTTCCAGTAATTTCAAACATACAACTTTACATACATAAAAACAAGTCTCGTACCTTGATTAAATATACTCCTAAATATTGATGTTGACATTCTTAAAAATGGAATTGTTTTCATAAATTCTTTTTCAGATTATTTTTTGCCAGCGTATGCACATAAGATAGATTTTCATGAATTGATATTTTGTTCTATAACTTTGCTTATTAATGAGTTGATTAGCTCAAATAATTTCTTTGCTGATTATAGGTAGTCTTATATATAAGATGATGGGACCTATGTTCTGTGAAGAGACACGGTTTTAATTTTTCCATTCACCCATGGATGCCTTTTCTTTCTTTCCTCAAGATTCTGGGTAGAACTTCCAGTACACTGTTGAGTAACGGTGATGAAGGCCAGCTTCCTGGCCCTGTTCCTGATTTCAGGAGTAAATCTTTCAGTCTTTAACGTTGAGCATGATGTTTGCTGTGGCTTTTTGTACTACTCTTTTCCATATTGAGCAAATTTCCTTTTATTCCTGCTTTCTTGAGTGTTTTTCATGAAATAACACTGGATTTTCATTGTAGATGTTTTGCATTAATTGATATGATTATGTGTTTTTACTTCACACCATTATTGTGGTTGAATACATTGCTTACTTTTCATATGTTGAGCAACCTGAAATTTCTGGTGTAGAGATACTTGCTTATGGCATTATCCATTTAAAGTTCTGTTGGTTTCATGTTGCTATTATTGTGTGATAGATTTTTACGTTCCTATTTATAAGTTGTACTGGGGTAGTTTTCTTGTTTTTGTCCTTTATTTTTAAAATCTTTTTTAAAATAGTGGTTTTATTTCATTTTAATTATTTATTTATTTTGGCCACGTCCCATGGCTTGTGGGATCTTAGTTCCCCAGTCAGGGATCGAACCCGAGCCCTTGGCAGTGAAAGCACAGAGTCCTAACCACTGGGCCACCAGAGTATTCCCCAGTTTTCTTTTTCGAGATGTATTTGTATAATCTGATTAGACTTGGCTTGGTGGAAGTGGTTTGGAGGGTTAGCATTAGGGCTGGGGCTGGTGTGAGGGTTGGGGCTGTGTATGGTTTATGGCTGCTGTTATGGTTTAAGTTTTATGGTTAATGAGGTATTTATGGGTATGGTTAATGACTATATTTTATGGTTTGGTTATGGTTATGGTTTTGCTTATTGGTTAAGGTTTATGGTTTTGGTCTCAGGGTGTTAGGGTTCTGTGTTAGAGTGGGTGTTAGGGTATGGGTGAGAATTGGGGTACAGGTAGGATGCGGGTAGAGCATGGGTTAGGGTAAGGTACAGGTTTAGGGTACGGGTTAGGCTAAGGTTAGGTCAGGGCTTAGGGTCAGGATCAGAGTTTAGGGTTAGGGTCCATGTCAGGATTAGCGTCAAGGTTGAGCGAGGCCATTGTTTGCTGCTCCTCCAGTGCTGGATTCTCATTGATAGACGAATGAAATGTCTGCTCTGGTCACCCACTGTTTCAAATTGAGCTCAGCCTTAGTCAAGGGTTCTTAGGGCCTCAGAGGTCATGCAGGGTTTCCCTCCACCCTCCCTCCTGGGAAGGGTGATGCAGGCCCCACTCTGTCTGGGCAGCCCCAGGTCCAGCATGGCCCTGACATGCAGGATACTAAGTAGACGTGATGGAAGACTTGGTGCCTCAGTCTGCCAGCCCCCAGGTGCTGCCTTTTTTTTTTTTCCTTAATTAATTAATCCATTAATTAATTTTGGGCTGTGTTGGGTCTGCACTGCTGCCCGGAGGCTTTCTCTAGTTGCGGCGAGTGGGGGCTTCTCATTGCGGTGGCTTCTCTTGTTGCAGAGCACAGGCTCTAAGCGCGTGGGCTTCAGCAGTCGGGGCTCGCGGGTTCTAGAGCGCAGGCTCAGTAGTTGTGGTGCACGGGCTTAGTTGCTCCACAGCATGTGGTATCTTCCCGGACCAGGGCTCAAACCCGTGTCCCCTGCATTGGCAGGTGGATTCTTAACCACTGCGCCACCAGGGAAGTCTGGTGTTGCGTTCGTGAGGGCTGGTGGGGCCCTCCTGGGACTGGACGGATCCTTTGTTCCATCTGCACGGGTGTCCAAGCAGGTCTCAGGACAGCCCTTGGCCTCTGAGCATCCAGGCAGGCACCCACGTTCCTCCAGCTCGGGTTAGCCTTGGCCCCTGCAGCCCCCGTGGCCAATTACTGAGCTGATTGTGTCTTTACTCTTTCAAATGAAATCACTCTCTCCAGGTGGGCGAGAAGTTTACTTGTGAACTTGGGTAGGGTTAGGGGTTAGGGGTTAAGGGTTAGGGGTTAGGGTCAGGGTTAGGGCTAGGGCTAGGGCTAGGGGTTAGGGTTAGGCGTAGGGTTGGGTTAGGGTTAGGGTTTAGGTTTAGGGTTAGGGTTAGTGTTGGGTTAGGGTTACGGTTAAGGTAGGGTTAGGGTTGGGTTAGGGTTCGGGCTAGGGTTTAGGGTTAGGGTGTCCAGCCTTACGTCCCATTGAGCTGTGAGTGTAGATGTGGTCAGTCCAGTTGCATCACAGCCCCTGATTGAATTTTGTGAGAATTCCTCTCTCTCTCACTGTCTTTCTTTTTTTATAATTAATTTTTACAACGGGGTGTAGCTGATTTGCAATGTTGTGTTTCTTGGTGCTGTACATCCACCTGAGTCACTTACAGAGAGACATCAATAAGTTCTTTTCTAGTTTCTAGTAGTCAGATATATGTTTTTTCTGTGAATAGAGTGTGCTGAGTCCAGTTCCTTGAACCATGAGTATGTCTTGGCGATTACATTATTGGCGTATGGAACGGTATCTGTGCCAATTTCAACCTCCTGGTTTATGCATCACCGCACCACACTTTTCCCCTTAAGCAGCCGTAAGTGTGTTTTGTAAATGTGTGATGGTGTTCTGTTTGTAATTCAGTTCATGGTTGGCGATTTTTAGATTCCCTTCATAAGTGATATCTCATGATAAGTTTCTCTTGCTGTCTAACTTATTTCACTCTCAATGACCTTACATAAGTCCCCCTGAGTTGCTGCAACTGGCCTCATTTCATTGATTTCAGGGCTGAGTAATATTCCGTTGTGCTTAAGTACCAAATTTTCTTTCACCGTTTTTTCCTTCCAAGGACTATGAAGTTGTACCCAAGTCGAGGCTGTTGTAAACATAGCAGCAGTAAACGGGGTGCCTGCATCCTGTGGATTTTTGGTTTTGCCAACATATAGGCCCATGAGTGGAAGCGCCCTATGCTTTGTAGCTCTGTTTTTTAGATGCTTCAGGAAACACAGCACACTTCTCCAGAGTGGCCGTTGGCAATTTACATTCCCCCCTTCAGCGTAACAAGGCTCCCTTTTCTCCTCTCCTTGTCCTGCATATCTGGTTTTTACCCTTTGTGAGGATGGTCCTTTTTTCTGATTCGAAGTGATACCTCTCTGTAGTGTTGATTTGCATTGCCCGCTTCTTTGGTTGGGCAAAAAGGGCGTATGCGTTTTTCCTGAATATATTCTGGAAGTTAAATTTGAGAGACAGCTTTCTTTTTTAATTGATGAATTAATTAATTTATTTTTGGCTGTGTTGGGTCTTCGTTTCTGTGCGAAGGCTTTCTCTAGTTGTGGCAAGCGGGGGCCACTCTTCATCGCGGTGCGCGGGCCTCTCACTATCGCGGCCTCCCTTGTTGCGGAGCACAGGCTCCAGACGCGCAGGCTCAGGAGTTGTGGCTCACGGGGCTAGTTGCTCCGCGGCATGTGGGAGCTTCCCGGACCAGGGCTCGAACCCGTGTCCCCTGCGTTGGCAGGCAGATTCTCAACCACTGCGCCACCAGGGAAGCCCCTTGAATAGTTTTGTATTTAAAGTTTGTCTGTGGGGACTTCCCTGGTGACGCAGTGGTTAAGAGTCCGCCTGCCAATGCAGGGGACACGGGCTCGAGCCCTGGTCCGGGAAGCTCCCACATGCCGCAGAGCAACCAAGCCTGCGCGGCACAACTACTGAAGCCTGCGCGCCTAGAGCCCGTGCTCGCCCACAAGAGAAGCCACCGCAATGAGAAGCCCGTGCACCACAACGAAGAGTAGCCCCGCTCGACGCAACTAGAGCAAGCCCACATGCAGCAACGAAGACCCAATGCAGCCAAAGATAAATTATAAACTAAAATAAAATTTGCCTCTGAATAACTTTGAGTGAATTTGGTATAAGTTGTAAAGTTTGCATCTACATTCACTTCATTCCAAATGGTTTCCAATTAATTGTTCCTTAACTACTTTTAGAAAACTTTTGGGATAGAGACTCCATTTTCGTTTGAGTTTCCAGTTTAATGGATTCAGCAGTCCTGTCAGTAGGGCACGCTGCCTCCAGTGACCTGTGAGGGAGGCGCGGCCTGCACTTCCTGCACTGACCACAGGGTGGCGCCGAGTTCGCCTCTCTGACCCACAGCGCATGCTCGTTCCCTGCGAACTCGATTGTGAGGACAGCTGAGAGGAGTTGAGCCGCCTCAGGCGCGGGGGCGGGGGCGGGGGCGGGGGCGGGGGCGGGGGCCTTCGGGTAGGACGCCCGGCTCAGCGTCTCTGCTGAGAGGAGCTCGGTCTCCGTCTCCTCAGGACTCGCTGGGGTTTCGGCTTCAGGACAAAGTGGGGCTGCCTCCACGCTGACTAGGGAACTAGGTTTCCTGAGGACCCAGGTGATGCCTGAGGAAAAGGTGAAGAGACGGTGAGGAAAAGTGGGGAGAAGCTTCCTGTGGGCGACTGACCGTTGAGGGGGTCCGTCTTCGTGTGAGCGAGGGAGGGCTTGGCGTGGAAAGCTGGGTGTTTGGTCAGGTTTGGGTGCAGGGTAGCCAGCGTGAGTTATGGGGCGTCCAGTTTTCCCAGCACCATTTATCGTGGGGCGTGTCGTGCTCCTTGGTGTGTCCTTGGTCCCTGTGTCATAAATTCACCGACCCCGTCCGTGTGGGTTGAATTCTGGTCTCTCTGTCCTGTTCCTCTGGTCCCTGTGCCCGTTTTGAGCCAGTTCCACACTGTTTTGGTGACCGTAGCTTCTCAGCAGAGCGTGACGTCAGGGAGGGAGATGCCTCCAGCCCGTTCTCTTTTTTCAGGGTTTCTTTGGCTATTTGGGGTCCTTTGTGGTTCCCCACAGATATTAGGAGGATTTGCTCTATTTTGGGGGAAAATACCATGGAATTTGGGGAGGGATTGCATTCACTGTGTCCACTGCTTTGGGTAGCATGGATATTTTAACAATATTAATTGTTCCATTCCATGAGAACAGGATATCTTTCCATTTATTGGTGTGTTTTGCAATGTCTTCATCAATGTCTTCAAGTTTTCAGTGTGCAGGTCTTTCACCTCCTTGGTTGACTTTATTCCCAGGTATTTTGTTCTTTTTGAATGCAGTTGTAAATAGGGTTGCTTTGTTTCTCTTTCTGATGGTTCATTATTAGTGTTTAGAAAGGCAACTGATCTCTGTGTATTGATTTTGCAACTTTACTGAATTGATTTATTAGTTCTAATAGTTTTTTTGTGGAATGAAGTGGAAAATTGGAATTCAAAAATCCCACTGTTTCTACCATATCCAGGTCGTCCACAACACGGAGGACAGCGGCTCCTAATATAACCTTCCCACAGTGCCTCTAAATGACATGTGGACTTTGGGTGAACTGGATCTGGGTAAGGCTTGGCTTCTATATGGAAGTTTGATGTTTTCTCTGCTTTTCTGGCATGCTGTTGACATACATGATGTTTTGAAAAGTAATTGACTTTCCAGTAATTTCAAACATACAACTTTACATACATAAAAACAAGTCTCGTACCTTGATTAAATATACTCCTAAATATTGATGTTGACATTCTTAAAAATGGAATTGTTTTCATAAATTCTTTTTCAGATTATTTTTTGCCAGCGTATGCACATAAGATAGATTTTCATGAATTGATATTTTGTTCTATAACTTTGCTTATTAATGAGTTGATTAGCTCAAATAATTTCTTTGCTGATTATAGGTAGTCTTATATATAAGATGATGGGACCTATGTTCTGTGAAGAGACACGGTTTTAATTTTTCCATTCACCCATGGATGCCTTTTCTTTCTTTCCTCAAGATTCTGGGTAGAACTTCCAGTACACTGTTGAGTAACGGTGATGAAGGCCAGCTTCCTGGCCCTGTTCCTGATTTCAGGAGTAAATCTTTCAGTCTTTAACGTTGAGCATGATGTTTGCTGTGGCTTTTTGTACTACTCTTTTCCATATTGAGCAAATTTCCTTTTATTCCTGCTTTCTTGAGTGTTTTTCATGAAATAACACTGGATTTTCATTGTAGATGTTTTGCATTAATTGATATGATTATGTGTTTTTACTTCACACCATTATTGTGGTTGAATACATTGCTTACTTTTCATATGTTGAGCAACCTGAAATTTCTGGTGTAGAGATACTTGCTTATGGCATTATCCATTTAAAGTTCTGTTGGTTTCATGTTGCTATTATTGTGTGATAGATTTTTACGTTCCTATTTATAAGTTGTACTGGGGTAGTTTTCTTGTTTTTGTCCTTTATTTTTAAAATCTTTTTTAAAATAGTGGTTTTATTTCATTTTAATTATTTATTTATTTTGGCCACGTCCCATGGCTTGTGGGATCTTAGTTCCCCAGTCAGGGATCGAACCCGAGCCCTTGGCAGTGAAAGCACAGAGTCCTAACCACTGGGCCACCAGAGTATTCCCCAGTTTTCTTTTTCGAGATGTATTTGTATAATCTGATTAGACTTGGCTTGGTGGAAGTGGTTTGGAGGGTTAGCATTAGGGCTGGGGCTGGTGTGAGGGTTGGGGCTGTGTATGGTTTATGGCTGCTGTTATGGTTTAAGTTTTATGGTTAATGAGGTATTTATGGGTATGGTTAATGACTATATTTTATGGTTTGGTTATGGTTATGGTTTTGCTTATTGGTTAAGGTTTATGGTTTTGGTCTCAGGGTGTTAGGGTTCTGTGTTAGAGTGGGTGTTAGGGTATGGGTGAGAATTGGGGTACAGGTAGGATGCGGGTAGAGCATGGGTTAGGGTAAGGTACAGGTTTAGGGTACGGGTTAGGCTAAGGTTAGGTCAGGGCTTAGGGTCAGGATCAGAGTTTAGGGTTAGGGTCCATGTCAGGATTAGCGTCAAGGTTGAGCGAGGCCATTGTTTGCTGCTCCTCCAGTGCTGGATTCTCATTGATAGACGAATGAAATGTCTGCTCTGGTCACCCACTGTTTCAAATTGAGCTCAGCCTTAGTCAAGGGTTCTTAGGGCCTCAGAGGTCATGCAGGGTTTCCCTCCACCCTCCCTCCTGGGAAGGGTGATGCAGGCCCCACTCTGTCTGGGCAGCCCCAGGTCCAGCATGGCCCTGACATGCAGGATACTAAGTAGACGTGATGGAAGACTTGGTGCCTCAGTCTGCCAGCCCCCAGGTGCTGCCTTTTTTTTTTTTTCCTTAATTAATTAATTCATTAATTAATTTTGGGCTGTGTTGGGTCTGCACTGCTGCCCGGAGGCTTTCTCTAGTTGCGGCGAGTGGGGGCTTCTCATTGCGGTGGCTTCTCTTGTTGCAGAGCACAGGCTCTAAGCGCGTGGGCTTCAGCAGTCGGGGCTCGCGGGTTCTAGAGCGCAGGCTCAGTAGTTGTGGTGCACGGGCTTAGTTGCTCCACAGCATGTGGTATCTTCCCGGACCAGGGCTCAAACCCGTGTCCCCTGCATTGGCAGGTGGATTCTTAACCACTGCGCCACCAGGGAAGTCTGGTGTTGCGTTCGTGAGGGCTGGTGGGGCCCTCCTGGGACTGGACGGATCCTTTGTTCCATCTGCACGGGTGTCCAAGCAGGTCTCAGGACAGCCCTTGGCCTCTGAGCATCCAGGCAGGCACCCACGTTCCTCCAGCTCGGGTTAGCCTTGGCCCCTGCAGCCCCCGTGGCCAATTACTGAGCTGATTGTGTCTTTACTCTTTCAAATGAAATCACTCTCTCCAGGTGGGCGAGAAGTTTACTTGTGAACTTGGGTAGGGTTAGGGGTTAGGGGTTAAGGGTTAGGGGTTAGGGTCAGGGTTAGGGCTAGGGCTAGGGCTAGGGGTTAGGGTTAGGCGTAGGGTTGGGTTAGGGTTAGGGTTTAGGTTTAGGGTTAGGGTTAGTGTTGGGTTAGGGTTACGGTTAAGGTAGGGTTAGGGTTGGGTTAGGGTTCGGGTTAGGGTTTAGGGTTAGGGTGTCCAGCCTTACGTCCCATTGAGCTGTGAGTGTAGATGTGGTCAGTCCAGTTGCATCACAGCCCCTGATTGAATTTTGTGAGAATTCCTCTCTCTCTCACTGTCTTTCTTTTTTTATAATTAATTTTTACAACGGGGTGTAGCTGATTTGCAATGTTGTGTTTCTTGGTGCTGTACATCCACCTGAGTCACTTACAGAGAGACATCAATAAGTTCTTTTCTAGTTTCTAGTAGTCAGATATATGTTTTTTCTGTGAATAGAGTGTGCTGAGTCCAGTTCCTTGAACCATGAGTATGTCTTGGCGATTACATTATTGGCGTATGGAACGGTATCTGTGCCAATTTCAACCTCCTGGTTTATGCATCACCGCACCACACTTTTCCCCTTAAGCAGCCGTAAGTGTGTTTTGTAAATGTGTGATGGTGTTCTGTTTGTAATTCAGTTCATGGTTGGCGATTTTTAGATTCCCTTCATAAGTGATATCTCATGATAAGTTTCTCTTGCTGTCTAACTTATTTCACTCTCAATGACCTTACATAAGTCCCCCTGAGTTGCTGCAACTGGCCTCATTTCATTGATTTCAGGGCTGAGTAATATTCCGTTGTGCTTAAGTACCAAATTTTCTTTCACCGTTTTTTCCTTCCAAGGACTATGAAGTTGTACCCAAGTCGAGGCTGTTGTAAACATAGCAGCAGTAAACGGGGTGCCTGCATCCTGTGGATTTTTGGTTTTGCCAACATATAGGCCCATGAGTGGAAGCGCCCTATGCTTTGTAGCTCTGTTTTTTAGATGCTTCAGGAAACACAGCACACTTCTCCAGAGTGGCCGTTGGCAATTTACATTCCCCCCTTCAGCGTAACAAGGCTCCCTTTTCTCCTCTCCTTGTCCTGCATATCTGGTTTTTACCCTTTGTGAGGATGGTCCTTTTTTCTGATTCGAAGTGATACCTCTCTGTAGTGTTGATTTGCATTGCCCGCTTCTTTGGTTGGGCAAAAAGGGCGTATGCGTTTTTCCTGAATATATTCTGGAAGTTAAATTTGAGAGACAGCTTTCTTTTTTAATTGATGAATTAATTAATTTATTTTTGGCTGTGTTGGGTCTTCGTTTCTGTGCGAAGGCTTTCTCTAGTTGTGGCAAGCGGGGGCCACTCTTCATCGCGGTGCGCGGGCCTCTCACTATCGCGGCCTCCCTTGTTGCGGAGCACAGGCTCCAGACGCGCAGGGTCAGGAGTTGTGGCTCACGGGGCTAGTTGCTCCGCGGCATGTGGGAGCTTCCCGGACCAGGGCTCGAACCCGTGTCCCCTGCGTTGGCAGGCAGATTCTCAACCACTGCGCCACCAGGGAAGCCCCTTGAATAGTTTTGTATTTAAAGTTTGTCTGTGGGGACTTCCCTGGTGACGCAGTGGTTAAGAGTCCGCCTGCCAATGCAGGGGACACGGGCTCGAGCCCTGGTCCGGGAAGCTCCCACATGCCGCAGAGCAACCAAGCCTGCGCGGCACAACTACTGAAGCCTGCGCGCCTAGAGCCCGTGCTCGCCCACAAGAGAAGCCACCGCAATGAGAAGCCCGTGCACCACAACGAAGAGTAGCCCCGCTCGACGCAACTAGAGCAAGCCCACATGCAGCAACGAAGACCCAATGCAGCCAAAGATAAATTATAAACTAAAATAAAATTTGCCTCTGAATAACTTTGAGTGAATTTGGTATAAGTTGTAAAGTTTGCATCTACATTCACTTCATTCCAAATGGTTTCCAATTAATTGTTCCTTAACTACTTTTAGAAAACTTTTGGGATAGAGACTCCATTTTCGTTTGAGTTTCCAGTTTAATGGATTCAGCAGTCCTGTCAGTAGGGCACGCTGCCTCCAGTGACCTGTGAGGGAGGCGCGGCCTGCACTTCCTGCACTGACCACAGGGTGGCGCCGAGTTCGCCTCTCTGACCCACAGCGCATGCTCGTTCCCTGCGAACTCGATTGTGAGGACAGCTGAGAGGAGTTGAGCCGCCTCAGGCGCGGGGGCGGGGGCGGGGGCGGGGGCGGGGGCGGGGGCCTTCGGGTAGGACGCCCGGCTCAGCGTCTCTGCTGAGAGGAGCTCGGTCTCCGTCTCCTCAGGACTCGCTGGGGTTTCGGCTTCAGGACAAAGTGGGGCTGCCTCCACGCTGACTAGGGAACTAGGTTTCCTGAGGACCCAGGTGATGCCTGAGGAAAAGGTGAAGAGACGGTGAGGAAAAGTGGGGAGAAGCTTCCTGTGGGCGACTGACCGTTGAGGGGGTCCGTCTTCGTGTGAGCGAGGGAGGGCTTGGCGTGGAAAGCTGGGTGTTTGGTCAGGTTTGGGTGCAGGGTAGCCAGCGTGAGTTATGGGGCGTCCAGTTTTCCCAGCACCATTTATCGTGGGGCGTGTCGTGCTCCTTGGTGTGTCCTTGGTCCCTGTGTCATAAATTCACCGACCCCGTCCGTGTGGGTTGAATTCTGGTCTCTCTGTCCTGTTCCTCTGGTCCCTGTGCCCGTTTTGAGCCAGTTCCACACTGTTTTGGTGACCGTAGCTTCTCAGCAGAGCGTGACGTCAGGGAGGGAGATGCCTCCAGCCCGTTCTCTTTTTTCAGGGTTTCTTTGGCTATTTGGGGTCCTTTGTGGTTCCCCACAGATATTAGGAGGATTTGCTCTATTTTGGGGGAAAATACCATGGAATTTGGGGAGGGATTGCATTCACTGTGTCCACTGCTTTGGGTAGCATGGATATTTTAACAATATTAATTGTTCCATTCCATGAGAACAGGATATCTTTCCATTTATTGGTGTGTTTTGCAATGTCTTCATCAATGTCTTCAAGTTTTCAGTGTGCAGGTCTTTCACCTCCTTGGTTGACTTTATTCCCAGGTATTTTGTTCTTTTTGAATGCAGTTGTAAATAGGGTTGCTTTGTTTCTCTTTCTGATGGTTCATTATTAGTGTTTAGAAAGGCAACTGATCTCTGTGTATTGATTTTGCAACTTTACTGAATTGATTTATTAGTTCTAATAGTTTTTTTGTGGAATGAAGTGGAAAATTGGAATTCAAAAATCCCACTGTTTCTACCATATCCAGGTCGTCCACAACACGGAGGACAGCGGCTCCTAATATAACCTTCCCACAGTGCCTCTAAATGACATGTGGACTTTGGGTGAACTGGATCTGGGTAAGGCTTGGCTTCTATATGGAAGTTTGATGTTTTCTCTGCTTTTCTGGCATGCTGTTGACATACATGATGTTTTGAAAAGTAATTGACTTTCCAGTAATTTCAAACATACAACTTTACATACATAAAAACAAGTCTCGTACCTTGATTAAATATACTCCTAAATATTGATGTTGACATTCTTAAAAATGGAATTGTTTTCATAAATTCTTTTTCAGATTATTTTTTGCCAGCGTATGCACATAAGATAGATTTTCATGAATTGATATTTTGTTCTATAACTTTGCTTATTAATGAGTTGATTAGCTCAAATAATTTCTTTGCTGATTATAGGTAGTCTTATATATAAGATGATGGGACCTATGTTCTGTGAAGAGACACGGTTTTAATTTTTCCATTCACCCATGGATGCCTTTTCTTTCTTTCCTCAAGATTCTGGGTAGAACTTCCAGTACACTGTTGAGTAACGGTGATGAAGGCCAGCTTCCTGGCCCTGTTCCTGATTTCAGGAGTAAATCTTTCAGTCTTTAACGTTGAGCATGATGTTTGCTGTGGCTTTTTGTACTACTCTTTTCCATATTGAGCAAATTTCCTTTTATTCCTGCTTTCTTGAGTGTTTTTCATGAAATAACACTGGATTTTCATTGTAGATGTTTTGCATTAATTGATATGATTATGTGTTTTTACTTCACACCATTATTGTGGTTGAATACATTGCTTACTTTTCATATGTTGAGCAACCTGAAATTTCTGGTGTAGAGATACTTGCTTATGGCATTATCCATTTAAAGTTCTGTTGGTTTCATGTTGCTATTATTGTGTGATAGATTTTTACGTTCCTATTTATAAGTTGTACTGGGGTAGTTTTCTTGTTTTTGTCCTTTATTTTTAAAATCTTTTTTAAAATAGTGGTTTTATTTCATTTTAATTATTTATTTATTTTGGCCACGTCCCATGGCTTGTGGGATCTTAGTTCCCCAGTCAGGGATCGAACCCGAGCCCTTGGCAGTGAAAGCACAGAGTCCTAACCACTGGGCCACCAGAGTATTCCCCAGTTTTCTTTTTCGAGATGTATTTGTATAATCTGATTAGACTTGGCTTGGTGGAAGTGGTTTGGAGGGTTAGCATTAGGGCTGGGGCTGGTGTGAGGGTTGGGGCTGTGTATGGTTTATGGCTGCTGTTATGGTTTAAGTTTTATGGTTAATGAGGTATTTATGGGTATGGTTAATGACTATATTTTATGGTTTGGTTATGGTTATGGTTTTGCTTATTGGTTAAGGTTTATGGTTTTGGTCTCAGGGTGTTAGGGTTCTGTGTTAGAGTGGGTGTTAGGGTATGGGTGAGAATTGGGGTACAGGTAGGATGCGGGTAGAGCATGGGTTAGGGTAAGGTACAGGTTTAGGGTACGGGTTAGGCTAAGGTTAGGTCAGGGCTTAGGGTCAGGATCAGAGTTTAGGGTTAGGGTCCATGTCAGGATTAGCGTCAAGGTTGAGCGAGGCCATTGTTTGCTGCTCCTCCAGTGCTGGATTCTCATTGATAGACGAATGAAATGTCTGCTCTGGTCACCCACTGTTTCAAATTGAGCTCAGCCTTAGTCAAGGGTTCTTAGGGCCTCAGAGGTCATGCAGGGTTTCCCTCCACCCTCCCTCCTGGGAAGGGTGATGCAGGCCCCACTCTGTCTGGGCAGCCCCAGGTCCAGCATGGCCCTGACATGCAGGATACTAAGTAGACGTGATGGAAGACTTGGTGCCTCAGTCTGCCAGCCCCCAGGTGCTGCCTTTTTTTTTTTTTCCTTAATTAATTAATTCATTAATTAATTTTGGGCTGTGTTGGGTCTGCACTGCTGCCCGGAGGCTTTCTCTAGTTGCGGCGAGTGGGGGCTTCTCATTGCGGTGGCTTCTCTTGTTGCAGAGCACAGGCTCTAAGCGCGTGGGCTTCAGCAGTCGGGGCTCGCGGGTTCTAGAGCGCAGGCTCAGTAGTTGTGGTGCACGGGCTTAGTTGCTCCACAGCATGTGGTATCTTCCCGGACCAGGGCTCAAACCCGTGTCCCCTGCATTGGCAGGTGGATTCTTAACCACTGCGCCACCAGGGAAGTCTGGTGTTGCGTTCGTGAGGGCTGGTGGGGCCCTCCTGGGACTGGACGGATCCTTTGTTCCATCTGCACGGGTGTCCAAGCAGGTCTCAGGACAGCCCTTGGCCTCTGAGCATCCAGGCAGGCACCCACGTTCCTCCAGCTCGGGTTAGCCTTGGCCCCTGCAGCCCCCGTGGCCAATTACTGAGCTGATTGTGTCTTTACTCTTTCAAATGAAATCACTCTCTCCAGGTGGGCGAGAAGTTTACTTGTGAACTTGGGTAGGGTTAGGGGTTAGGGGTTAAGGGTTAGGGGTTAGGGTCAGGGTTAGGGCTAGGGCTAGGGCTAGGGGTTAGGGTTAGGCGTAGGGTTGGGTTAGGGTTAGGGTTTAGGTTTAGGGTTAGGGTTAGTGTTGGGTTAGGGTTACGGTTAAGGTAGGGTTAGGGTTGGGTTAGGGTTCGGGTTAGGGTTTAGGGTTAGGGTGTCCAGCCTTACGTCCCATTGAGCTGTGAGTGTAGATGTGGTCAGTCCAGTTGCATCACAGCCCCTGATTGAATTTTGTGAGAATTCCTCTCTCTCTCACTGTCTTTCTTTTTTTATAATTAATTTTTACAACGGGGTGTAGCTGATTTGCAATGTTGTGTTTCTTGGTGCTGTACATCCACCTGAGTCACTTACAGAGAGACATCAATAAGTTCTTTTCTAGTTTCTAGTAGTCAGATATATGTTTTTTCTGTGAATAGAGTGTGCTGAGTCCAGTTCCTTGAACCATGAGTATGTCTTGGCGATTACATTATTGGCGTATGGAACGGTATCTGTGCCAATTTCAACCTCCTGGTTTATGCATCACCGCACCACACTTTTCCCCTTAAGCAGCCGTAAGTGTGTTTTGTAAATGTGTGATGGTGTTCTGTTTGTAATTCAGTTCATGGTTGGCGATTTTTAGATTCCCTTCATAAGTGATATCTCATGATAAGTTTCTCTTGCTGTCTAACTTATTTCACTCTCAATGACCTTACATAAGTCCCCCTGAGTTGCTGCAACTGGCCTCATTTCATTGATTTCAGGGCTGAGTAATATTCCGTTGTGCTTAAGTACCAAATTTTCTTTCACCGTTTTTTCCTTCCAAGGACTATGAAGTTGTACCCAAGTCGAGGCTGTTGTAAACATAGCAGCAGTAAACGGGGTGCCTGCATCCTGTGGATTTTTGGTTTTGCCAACATATAGGCCCATGAGTGGAAGCGCCCTATGCTTTGTAGCTCTGTTTTTTAGATGCTTCAGGAAACACAGCACACTTCTCCAGAGTGGCCGTTGGCAATTTACATTCCCCCCTTCAGCGTAACAAGGCTCCCTTTTCTCCTCTCCTTGTCCTGCATATCTGGTTTTTACCCTTTGTGAGGATGGTCCTTTTTTCTGATTCGAAGTGATACCTCTCTGTAGTGTTGATTTGCATTGCCCGCTTCTTTGGTTGGGCAAAAAGGGCGTATGCGTTTTTCCTGAATATATTCTGGAAGTTAAATTTGAGAGACAGCTTTCTTTTTTAATTGATGAATTAATTAATTTATTTTTGGCTGTGTTGGGTCTTCGTTTCTGTGCGAAGGCTTTCTCTAGTTGTGGCAAGCGGGGGCCACTCTTCATCGCGGTGCGCGGGCCTCTCACTATCGCGGCCTCCCTTGTTGCGGAGCACAGGCTCCAGACGCGCAGGCTCAGGAGTTGTGGCTCACGGGGCTAGTTGCTCCGCGGCATGTGGGAGCTTCCCGGACCAGGGCTCGAACCCGTGTCCCCTGCGTTGGCAGGCAGATTCTCAACCACTGCGCCACCAGGGAAGCCCCTTGAATAGTTTTGTATTTAAAGTTTGTCTGTGGGGACTTCCCTGGTGACGCAGTGGTTAAGAGTCCGCCTGCCAATGCAGGGGACACGGGCTCGAGCCCTGGTCCGGGAAGCTCCCACATGCCGCAGAGCAACCAAGCCTGCGCGGCACAACTACTGAAGCCTGCGCGCCTAGAGCCCGTGCTCGCCCACAAGAGAAGCCACCGCAATGAGAAGCCCGTGCACCACAACGAAGAGTAGCCCCGCTCGACGCAACTAGAGCAAGCCCACATGCAGCAACGAAGACCCAATGCAGCCAAACATAAATTATAAACTAAAATAAAATTTGCCTCTGAATAACTTTGAGTGAATTTGGTATAAGTTGTAAAGTTTGCATCTACATTCACTTCATTCCAAATGGTTTCCAATTAATTGTTCCTTAACTACTTTTAGAAAACTTTTGGGATAGAGACTCCATTTTCGTTTGAGTTTCCAGTTTAATGGATTCAGCAGTCCTGTCAGTAGGGCACGCTGCCTCCAGTGACCTGTGAGGGAGGCGCGGCCTGCACTTCCTGCACTGACCACAGGGTGGCGCCGAGTTCGCCTCTCTGACCCACAGCGCATGCTCGTTCCCTGCGAACTCGATTGTGAGGACAGCTGAGAGGAGTTGAGCCGCCTCAGGCGCGGGGGCGGGGGCGGGGGCGGGGGCCTTCGGGTAGGACGCCCGGCTCAGCGTCTCTGCTGAGAGGAGCTCGGTCTCCGTCTCCTCAGGACTCGCTGGGGTTTCGGCTTCAGGACAAAGTGGGGCTGCCTCCACGCTGACTAGGGAACTAGGTTTCCTGAGGACCCAGGTGATGCCTGAGGAAAAGGTGAAGAGACGGTGAGGAAAAGTGGGGAGAAGCTTCCTGTGGGCGACTGACCGTTGAGGGGGTCCGTCTTCGTGTGAGCGAGGGAGGGCTTGGCGTGGAAAGCTGGGTGTTTGGTCAGGTTTGGGTGCAGGGTAGCCAGCGTGAGTTATGGGGCGTCCAGTTTTCCCAGCACCATTTATCGTGGGGCGTGTCGCGCTCCTTGGTGTGTCCTTGGTCCCTGTGTCATAAATTCACCGACCCCGTCTGTGTGGGTTGAATTCTGGTCTCTCTGTCCTGTTCCTCTGGTCCCTGTGCCCGTTTTGAGCCAGTTCCACACTGTTTTGGTGACCGTAGCTTCTCAGCAGAGCGTGACGTCAGGGAGGGAGATGCCTCCAGCCCGTTCTCTTTTTTCAGGGTTTCTTTGGCTATTTGGGGTCCTTTGTGGTTCCCCACAGATATTAGGAGGATTTGCTCTATTTTGGGGGAAAATACCATGGAATTTGGGGAGGGATTGCATTCACTGTGTCCACTGCTTTGGGTAGCATGGATATTTTAACAATATTAATTGTTCCATTCCATGAGAACAGGATATCTTTCCATTTATTGGTGTGTTTTGCAATGTCTTCATCAATGTCTTCAAGTTTTCAGTGTGCAGGTCTTTCACCTCCTTGGTTGACTTTATTCCCAGGTATTTTGTTCTTTTTGAATGCAGTTGTAAATAGGGTTGCTTTGTTTCTCTTTCTGATGGTTCATTATTAGTGTTTAGAAAGGCAACTGATCTCTGTGTATTGATTTTGCAACTTTACTGAATTGATTTATTAGTTCTAATAGTTTTTTTGTGGAATGAAGTGGAAAATTGGAATTCAAAAATCCCACTGTTTCTACCATATCCAGGTCGTCCACAACACGGAGGACAGCGGCTCCTAATATAACCTTCCCACAGTGCCTCTAAATGACATGTGGACTTTGGGTGAACTGGATCTGGGTAAGGCTTGGCTTCTATATGGAAGTTTGATGTTTTCTCTGCTTTTCTGGCATGCTGTTGACATACATGATGTTTTGAAAAGTAATTGACTTTCCAGTAATTTCAAACATACAACTTTACATACATAAAAACAAGTCTCGTACCTTGATTAAATATACTCCTAAATATTGATGTTGACATTCTTAAAAATGGAATTGTTTTCATAAATTCTTTTTCAGATTATTTTTTGCCAGCGTATGCACATAAGATAGATTTTCATGAATTGATATTTTGTTCTATAACTTTGCTTATTAATGAGTTGATTAGCTCAAATAATTTCTTTGCTGATTATAGGTAGTCTTATATATAAGATGATGGGACCTATGTTCTGTGAAGAGACACGGTTTTAATTTTTCCATTCACCCATGGATGCCTTTTCTTTCTTTCCTCAAGATTCTGGGTAGAACTTCCAGTACACTGTTGAGTAACGGTGATGAAGGCCAGCTTCCTGGCCCTGTTCCTGATTTCAGGAGTAAATCTTTCAGTCTTTAACGTTGAGCATGATGTTTGCTGTGGCTTTTTGTACTACTCTTTTCCATATTGAGCAAATTTCCTTTTATTCCTGCTTTCTTGAGTGTTTTTCATGAAATAACACTGGATTTTCATTGTAGATGTTTTGCATTAATTGATATGATTATGTGTTTTTACTTCACACCATTATTGTGGTTGAATACATTGCTTACTTTTCATATGTTGAGCAACCTGAAATTTCTGGTGTAGAGATACTTGCTTATGGCATTATCCATTTAAAGTTCTGTTGGTTTCATGTTGCTATTATTGTGTGATAGATTTTTACGTTCCTATTTATAAGTTGTACTGGGGTAGTTTTCTTGTTTTTGTCCTTTATTTTTAAAATCTTTTTTAAAATAGTGGTTTTATTTCATTTTAATTATTTATTTATTTTGGCCACGTCCCATGGCTTGTGGGATCTTAGTTCCCCAGTCAGGGATCGAACCCGAGCCCTTGGCAGTGAAAGCACAGAGTCCTAACCACTGGGCCACCAGAGTATTCCCCAGTTTTCTTTTTCGAGATGTATTTGTATAATCTGATTAGACTTGGCTTGGTGGAAGTGGTTTGGAGGGTTAGCATTAGGGCTGGGGCTGGTGTGAGGGTTGGGGCTGTGTATGGTTTATGGCTGCTGTTATGGTTTAAGTTTTATGGTTAATGAGGTATTTATGGGTATGGTTAATGACTATATTTTATGGTTTGGTTATGGTTATGGTTTTGCTTATTGGTTAAGGTTTATGGTTTTGGTCTCAGGGTGTTAGGGTTCTGTGTTAGAGTGGGTGTTAGGGTATGGGTGAGAATTGGGGTACAGGTAGGATGCGGGTAGAGCATGGGTTAGGGTAAGGTACAGGTTTAGGGTACGGGTTAGGCTAAGGTTAGGTCAGGGCTTAGGGTCAGGATCAGAGTTTAGGGTTAGGGTCCATGTCAGGATTAGCGTCAAGGTTGAGCGAGGCCATTGTTTGCTGCTCCTCCAGTGCTGGATTCTCATTGATAGACGAATGAAATGTCTGCTCTGGTCACCCACTGTTTCAAATTGAGCTCAGCCTTAGTCAAGGGTTCTTAGGGCCTCAGAGGTCATGCAGGGTTTCCCTCCACCCTCCCTCCTGGGAAAGGTGATGCAGGCCCCACTCTGTCTGGGCAGCCCCAGGTCCAGCATGGCCCTGACATGCAGGATACTAAGTAGACGTGATGGAAGACTTGGTGCCTCAGTCTGCCAGCCCCCAGGTGCTGCCTTTTTTTTTTCCTTAATTAATTAATTCATTAATTAATTTTGGGCTGTGTTGGGTCTGCACTGCTGCCCGGAGGCTTTCTCTAGTTGCGGCGAGTGGGGGCTTCTCATTGCGGTGGCTTCTCTTGTTGCAGAGCACAGGCTCTAAGCGCGTGGGCTTCAGCAGTCGGGGCTCGCGGGTTCTAGAGCGCAGGCTCAGTAGTTGTGGTGCACGGGCTTAGTTGCTCCACAGCATGTGGTATCTTCCCGGACCAGGGCTCAAACCCGTGTCCCCTGCATTGGCAGGTGGATTCTTAACCACTGCGCCACCAGGGAAGTCTGGTGTTGCGTTCGTGAGGGCTGGTGGGGCCCTCCTGGGACTGGACGGATCCTTTGTTCCATCTGCACGGGTGTCCAAGCAGGTCTCAGGACAGCCCTTGGCCTCTGAGCATCCAGGCAGGCACCCACGTTCCTCCAGCTCGGGTTAGCCTTGGCCCCTGCAGCCCCCGTGGCCAATTACTGAGCTGATTGTGTCTTTACTCTTTCAAATGAAATCACTCTCTCCAGGTGGGCGAGAAGTTTACTTGTGAACTTGGGTAGGGTTAGGGGTTAGGGGTTAAGGGTTAGGGGTTAGGGTCAGGGTTAGGGCTAGGGCTAGGGCTAGGGGTTAGGGTTAGGCGTAGGGTTGGGTTAGGGTTAGGGTTTAGGTTTAGGGTTAGGGTTAGTGTTGGGTTAGGGTTACGGTTAAGGTAGGGTTAGGGTTGGGTTAGGGTTCGGGCTAGGGTTTAGGGTTAGGGTGTCCAGCCTTACGTCCCATTGAGCTGTGAGTGTAGATGTGGTCAGTCCAGTTGCATCACAGCCCCTGATTGAATTTTGTGAGAATTCCTCTCTCTCTCACTGTCTTTCTTTTTTTATAATTAATTTTTACAACGGGGTGTAGCTGATTTGCAATGTTGTGTTTCTTGGTGCTGTACATCCACCTGAGTCACTTACAGAGAGACATCAATAAGTTCTTTTCTAGTTTCTAGTAGTCAGATATATGTTTTTTCTGTGAATAGAGTGTGCTGAGTCCAGTTCCTTGAACCATGAGTATGTCTTGGCGATTACATTATTGGCGTATGGAACGGTATCTGTGCCAATTTCAACCTCCTGGTTTATGCATCACCGCACCACACTTTTCCCCTTAAGCAGCCGTAAGTGTGTTTTGTAAATGTGTGATGGTGTTCTGTTTGTAATTCAGTTCATGGTTGGCGATTTTTAGATTCCCTTTATAAGTGATATCTCATGATAAGTTTCTCTTGCTGTCTAACTTATTTCACTCTCAATGACCTTACATAAGTCCCCCTGAGTTGCTGCAACTGGCCTCATTTCATTGATTTCAGGGCTGAGTAATATTCCGTTGTGCTTAAGTACCAAATTTTCTTTCACCGTTTTTTCCTTCCAAGGACTATGAAGTTGTACCCAAGTCGAGGCTGTTGTAAACATAGCAGCAGTAAACGGGGTGCCTGCATCCTGTGGATTTTTGGTTTTGCCAACATATAGGCCCATGAGTGGAAGCGCCCTATGCTTTGTAGCTCTGTTTTTTAGATGCTTCAGGAAACACAGCACACTTCTCCAGAGTGGCCGTTGGCAATTTACATTCCCCCCTTCAGCGTAACAAGGCTCCCTTTTCTCCTCTCCTTGTCCTGCATATCTGGTTTTTACCCTTTGTGAGGATGGTCCTTTTTTCTGATTCGAAGTGATACCTCTCTGTAGTGTTGATTTGCATTGCCCGCTTCTTTGGTTGGGCAAAAAGGGCGTATGCGTTTTTCCTGAATATATTCTGGAAGTTAAATTTGAGAGACAGCTTTCTTTTTTAATTGATGAATTAATTAATTTATTTTTGGCTGTGTTGGGTCTTCGTTTCTGTGCGAAGGCTTTCTCTAGTTGTGGCAAGCGGGGGCCACTCTTCATCGCGGTGCGCGGGCCTCTCACTATCGCGGCCTCCCTTGTTGCGGAGCACAGGCTCCAGACGCGCAGGCTCAGGAGTTGTGGCTCACGGGGCTAGTTGCTCCGCGGCATGTGGGAGCTTCCCGGACCAGGGCTCGAACCCGTGTCCCCTGCGTTGGCAGGCAGATTCTCAACCACTGCGCCACCAGGGAAGCCCCTTGAATAGTTTTGTATTTAAAGTTTGTCTGTGGGGACTTCCCTGGTGACGCAGTGGTTAAGAGTCCGCCTGCCAATGCAGGGGACACGGGCTCGAGCCCTGGTCCGGGAAGCTCCCACATGCCGCAGAGCAACCAAGCCTGCGCGGCACAACTACTGAAGCCTGCGCGCCTAGAGCCCGTGCTCGCCCACAAGAGAAGCCACCGCAATGAGAAGCCCGTGCACCACAACGAAGAGTAGCCCCGCTCGACGCAACTAGAGCAAGCCCACATGCAGCAACGAAGACCCAATGCAGCCAAAGATAAATTATAAACTAAAATAAAATTTGCCTCTGAATAACTTTGAGTGAATTTGGTATAAGTTGTAAAGTTTGCATCTACATTCACTTCATTCCAAATGGTTTCCAATTAATTGTTCCTTAACTACTTTTAGAAAACTTTTGGGATAGAGACTCCATTTTCCTTTGAGTTTCCAGTTTAATGGATTCAGCAGTCCTGTCAGTAGGGCACGCTGCCTCCAGTGACCTGTGAGGGAGGCGCGGCCTGCACTTCCTGCACTGACCACAGGGTGGCGCCGAGTTCGCCTCTCTGACCCACAGCGCATGCTCGTTCCCTGCGAACTCGATTGTGAGGACAGCTGAGAGGAGTTGAGCCGCCTCAGGCGCGGGGGCGGGGGCGGGGGCGGGGGCCTTCGGGTAGGACGCCCGGCTCAGCGTCTCTGCTGAGAGGAGCTCGGTCTCCGTCTCCTCAGGACTCGCTGGGGTTTCGGCTTCAGGACAAAGTGGGGCTGCCTCCACGCTGACTAGGGAACTAGGTTTCCTGAGGACCCAGGTGATGCCTGAGGAAAAGGTGAAGAGACGGTGAGGAAAAGTGGGGAGAAGCTTCCTGTGGGCGACTGACCGTTGAGGGGGTCCGTCTTCGTGTGAGCGAGGGAGGGCTTGGCGTGGAAAGCTGGGTGTTTGGTCAGGTTTGTGTGCAGGGTAGCCAGCGTGAGTTATGGGGCGTCCAGTTTTCCCAGCACCATTTATCGTGGGGCGTGTCGCGCTCCTTGGTGTGTCCTTGGTCCCTGTGTCATAAATTCACCGACCCCGTCCGTGTGGGTTGAATTCTGGTCTCTCTGTCCTGTTCCTCTGGTCCCTGTGCCCGTTTTGAGCCAGTTCCACACTGTTTTGGTGACCGTAGCTTCTCAGCAGAGCGTGACGTCAGGGAGGGAGATGCCTCCAGCCCGTTCTCTTTTTTCAGGGTTTCTTTGGCTATTTGGGGTCCTTTGTGGTTCCCCACAGATATTAGGAGGATTTGCTCTATTTTGGGGGAAAATACCATGGAATTTTGGGAGGGATTGCATTCACTGTGTCCACTGCTTTGGGTAGCATGGATATTTTAACAATATTAATTGTTCCATTCCATGAGAACAGGATATCTTTCCATTTATTGGTGTGTTTTGCAATGTCTTCATCAATGTCTTCAAGTTTTCAGTGTGCAGGTCTTTCACCTCCTTGGTTGACTTTATTCCCAGGTATTTTGTTCTTTTTGAATGCAGTTGTAAATAGGGTTGCTTTGTTTCTCTTTCTGATGGTTCATTATTAGTGTTTAGAAAGGCAACTGATCTCTGTGTATTGATTTTGCAACTTTACTGAATTGATTTATTAGTTCTAATAGTTTTTTTGTGGAATGAAGTGGAAAATTGGAATTCAAAAATCCCACTGTTTCTACCATATCCAGGTCGTCCACAACACGGAGGACAGCGGCTCCTAATATAACCTTCCCACAGTGCCTCTAAATGACATGTGGACTTTGGGTGAACTGGATCTGGGTAAGGCTTGGCTTCTATATGGAAGTTTGATGTTTTCTCTGCTTTTCTGGCATGCTGTTGACATACATGATGTTTTGAAAAGTAATTGACTTTCCAGTAATTTCAAACATACAACTTTACATACATAAAAACAAGTCTCGTACCTTGATTAAATATACTCCTAAATATTGATGTTGACATTCTTAAAAATGGAATTGTTTTCATAAATTCTTTTTCAGATTATTTTTTGCCAGCGTATGCACATAAGATAGATTTTCATGAATTGATATTTTGTTCTATAACTTTGCTTATTAATGAGTTGATTAGCTCAAATAATTTCTTTGCTGATTATAGGTAGTCTTATATATAAGATGATGGGACCTATGTTCTGTGAAGAGACACGGTTTTAATTTTTCCATTCACCCATGGATGCCTTTTCTTTCTTTCCTCAAGATTCTGGGTAGAACTTCCAGTACACTGTTGAGTAACGGTGATGAAGGCCAGCTTCCTGGCCCTGTTCCTGATTTCAGGAGTAAATCTTTCAGTCTTTAACGTTGAGCATGATGTTTGCTGTGGCTTTTTGTACTACTCTTTTCCATATTGAGCAAATTTCCTTTTATTCCTGCTTTCTTGAGTGTTTTTCATGAAATAACACTGGATTTTCATTGTAGATGTTTTGCATTAATTGATATGATTATGTGTTTTTACTTCACACCATTATTGTGGTTGAATACATTGCTTACTTTTCATATGTTGAGCAACCTGAAATTTCTGGTGTAGAGATACTTGCTTATGGCATTATCCATTTAAAGTTCTGTTGGTTTCATGTTGCTATTATTGTGTGATAGATTTTTACGTTCCTATTTATAAGTTGTACTGGGGTAGTTTTCTTGTTTTTGTCCTTTATTTTTAAAATCTTTTTTAAAATAGTGGTTTTATTTCATTTTAATTATTTATTTATTTTGGCCACGTCCCATGGCTTGTGGGATCTTAGTTCCCCAGTCAGGGATCGAACCCGAGCCCTTGGCAGTGAAAGCACAGAGTCCTAACCACTGGGCCACCAGAGTATTCCCCAGTTTTCTTTTTCGAGATGTATTTGTATAATCTGATTAGACTTGGCTTGGTGGAAGTGGTTTGGAGGGTTAGCATTAGGGCTGGGGCTGGTGTGAGGGTTGGGGCTGTGTATGGTTTATGGCTGCTGTTATGGTTTAAGTTTTATGGTTAATGAGGTATTTATGGGTATGGTTAATGACTATATTTTATGGTTTGGTTATGGTTATGGTTTTGCTTATTGGTTAAGGTTTATGGTTTTGGTCTCAGGGTGTTAGGGTTCTGTGTTAGAGTGGGTGTTAGGGTATGGGTGAGAATTGGGGTACAGGTAGGATGCGGGTAGAGCATGGGTTAGGGTAAGGTACAGGTTTAGGGTACGGGTTAGGCTAAGGTTAGGTCAGGGCTTAGGGTCAGGATCAGAGTTTAGGGTTAGGGTCCATGTCAGGATTAGCGTCAAGGTTGAGCGAGGCCATTGTTTGCTGCTCCTCCAGTGCTGGATTCTCATTGATAGACGAATGAAATGTCTGCTCTGGTCACCCACTGTTTCAAATTGAGCTCAGCCTTAGTCAAGGGTTCTTAGGGCCTCAGAGGTCATGCAGGGTTTCCCTCCACCCTCCCTCCTGGGAAGGGTGATGCAGGCCCCACTCTGTCTGGGCAGCCCCAGGTCCAGCATGGCCCTGACATGCAGGATACTAAGTAGACGTGATGGAAGACTTGGTGCCTCAGTCTGCCAGCCCCCAGGTGCTGCCTTTTTTTTTTTTCCTTAATTAATTAATCCATTAATTAATTTTGGGCTGTGTTGGGTCTGCACTGCTGCCCGGAGGCTTTCTCTAGTTGCGGCGAGTGGGGGCTTCTCATTGCGGTGGCTTCTCTTGTTGCAGAGCACAGGCTCTAAGCGCGTGGGCTTCAGCAGTCGGGGCTCGCGGGTTCTAGAGCGCAGGCTCAGTAGTTGTGGTGCACGGGCTTAGTTGCTCCACAGCATGTGGTATCTTCCCGGACCAGGGCTCAAACCCGTGTCCCCTGCATTGGCAGGTGGATTCTTAACCACTGCGCCACCAGGGAAGTCTGGTGTTGCGTTCGTGAGGGCTGGTGGGGCCCTCCTGGGACTGGACGGATCCTTTGTTCCATCTGCACGGGTGTCCAAGCAGGTCTCAGGACAGCCCTTGGCCTCTGAGCATCCAGGCAGGCACCCACGTTCCTCCAGCTCGGGTTAGCCTTGGCCCCTGCAGCCCCCGTGGCCAATTACTGAGCTGATTGTGTCTTTACTCTTTCAAATGAAATCACTCTCTCCAGGTGGGCGAGAAGTTTACTTGTGAACTTGGGTAGGGTTAGGGGTTAGGGGTTAAGGGTTAGGGGTTAGGGTCAGGGTTAGGGCTAGGGCTAGGGCTAGGGGTTAGGGTTAGGCGTAGGGTTGGGTTAGGGTTAGGGTTTAGGTTTAGGGTTAGGGTTAGTGTTGGGTTAGGGTTACGGTTAAGGTAGGGTTAGGGTTGGGTTAGGGTTCGGGCTAGGGTTTAGGGTTAGGGTGTCCAGCCTTACGTCCCATTGAGCTGTGAGTGTAGATGTGGTCAGTCCAGTTGCATCACAGCCCCTGATTGAATTTTGTGAGAATTCCTCTCTCTCTCACTGTCTTTCTTTTTTTATAATTAATTTTTACAACGGGGTGTAGCTGATTTGCAATGTTGTGTTTCTTGGTGCTGTACATCCACCTGAGTCACTTACAGAGAGACATCAATAAGTTCTTTTCTAGTTTCTAGTAGTCAGATATATGTTTTTTCTGTGAATAGAGTGTGCTGAGTCCAGTTCCTTGAACCATGAGTATGTCTTGGCGATTACATTATTGGCGTATGGAACGGTATCTGTGCCAATTTCAACCTCCTGGTTTATGCATCACCGCACCACACTTTTCCCCTTAAGCAGCCGTAAGTGTGTTTTGTAAATGTGTGATGGTGTTCTGTTTGTAATTCAGTTCATGGTTGGCGATTTTTAGATTCCCTTTATAAGTGATATCTCATGATAAGTTTCTCTTGCTGTCTAACTTATTTCACTCTCAATGACCTTACATAAGTCCCCCTGAGTTGCTGCAACTGGCCTCATTTCATTGATTTCAGGGCTGAGTAATATTCCGTTGTGCTTAAGTACCAAATTTTCTTTCACCGTTTTTTCCTTCCAAGGACTATGAAGTTGTACCCAAGTCGAGGCTGTTGTAAACATAGCAGCAGTAAACGGGGTGCCTGCATCCTGTGGATTTTTGGTTTTGCCAACATATAGGCCCATGAGTGGAAGCGCCCTATGCTTTGTAGCTCTGTTTTTTAGATGCTTCAGGAAACACAGCACACTTCTCCAGAGTGGCCGTTGGCAATTTACATTCCCCCCTTCAGCGTAACAAGGCTCCCTTTTCTCCTCTCCTTGTCCTGCATATCTGGTTTTTACCCTTTGTGAGGATGGTCCTTTTTTCTGATTCGAAGTGATACCTCTCTGTAGTGTTGATTTGCATTGCCCGCTTCTTTGGTTGGGCAAAAAGGGCGTATGCGTTTTTCCTGAATATATTCTGGAAGTTAAATTTGAGAGACAGCTTTCTTTTTTAATTGATGAATTAATTAATTTATTTTTGGCTGTGTTGGGTCTTCGTTTCTGTGCGAAGGCTTTCTCTAGTTGTGGCAAGCGGGGGCCACTCTTCATCGCGGTGCGCGGGCCTCTCACTATCGCGGCCTCCCTTGTTGCGGAGCACAGGCTCCAGACGCGCAGGGTCAGGAGTTGTGGCTCACGGGGCTAGTTGCTCCGCGGCATGTGGGAGCTTCCCGGACCAGGGCTCGAACCCGTGTCCCCTGCGTTGGCAGGCAGATTCTCAACCACTGCGCCACCAGGGAAGCCCCTTGAATAGTTTTGTATTTAAAGTTTGTCTGTGGGGACTTCCCTGGTGACGCAGTGGTTAAGAGTCCGCCTGCCAATGCAGGGGACACGGGCTCGAGCCCGGGTCCGGGAAGCTCCCACATGCCGCAGAGCAACCAAGCCTGCGCGGCACAACTACTGAAGCCTGCGCGCCTAGAGCCCGTGCTCGCCCACAAGAGAAGCCACCGCAATGAGAAGCCCGTGCACCACAACGAAGAGTAGCCCCGCTCGACGCAACTAGAGCAAGCCCACATGCAGCAACGAAGACCCAATGCAGCCAAAGATAAATTATAAACTAAAATAAAATTTGCCTCTGAATAACTTTGAGTGAATTTGGTATAAGTTGTAAAGTTTGCATCTACATTCACTTCATTCCAAATGGTTTCCAATTAATTGTTCCTTAACTACTTTTAGAAAACTTTTGGGATAGAGACTCCATTTTCCTTTGAGTTTCCAGTTGAATGGATTCAGCAGTCCTGTCAGTAGGGCACGCTGCCTCCAGTGACCTGTGAGGGAGGCGCGGCCTGCACTTCCTGCACTGACCACAGGGTGGCGCCGAGTTCGCCTCTCTGACCCACAGCGCATGCTCGTTCCCTGCGAACTCGATTGTGAGGACAGCTGAGAGGAGTTGAGCCGCCTCAGGCGCGGGGGCGGGGGCGGGGGCCTTCGGGTAGGACGCCCGGCTCAGCGTCTCTGCTGAGAGGAGCTCGGTCTCCGTCTCCTCAGGACTCGCTGGGGTTTCGGCTTCAGGACAAAGTGGGGCTGCCTCCACGCTGACTAGGGAACTAGGTTTCCTGAGGACCCAGGTGATGCCTGAGGAAAAGGTGAAGAGACGGTGAGGAAAAGTGGGGAGAAGCTTCCTGTGGGCGACTGACCGTTGAGGGGGTCCGTCTTCGTGTGAGCGAGGGAGGGCTTGGCGTGGAAAGCTGGGTGTTTGGTCAGGTTTGGGTGCAGGGTAGCCAGCGTGAGTTATGGGGCGTCCAGTTTTCCCAGCACCATTTATCGTGGGGCGTGTCGTGCTCCTTGGTGTGTCCTTGGTCCCTGTGTCATAAATTCACCGACCCCGTCCGTGTGGGTTGAATTCTGGTCTCTCTGTCCTGTTCCTCTGGTCCCTGTGCCCGTTTTGAGCCAGTTCCACACTGTTTTGGTGACCGTAGCTTCTCAGCAGAGCGTGACGTCAGGGAGGGAGATGCCTCCAGCCCGTTCTCTTTTTTCAGGGTTTCTTTGGCTATTTGGGGTCCTTTGTGGTTCCCCACAGATATTAGGAGGATTTGCTCTATTTTGGGGGAAAATACCATGGAATTTTGGGAGGGATTGCATTCACTGTGTCCACTGCTTTGGGTAGCATGGATATTTTAACAATATTAATTGTTCCATTCCATGAGAACAGGATATCTTTCCATTTATTGGTGTGTTTTGCAATGTCTTCATCAATGTCTTCAAGTTTTCAGTGTGCAGGTCTTTCACCTCCTTGGTTGACTTTATTCCCAGGTATTTTGTTCTTTTTGAATGCAGTTGTAAATAGGGTTGCTTTGTTTCTCTTTCTGATGGTTCATTATTAGTGTTTAGAAAGGCAACTGATCTCTGTGTATTGATTTTGCAACTTTACTGAATTGATTTATTAGTTCTAATAGTTTTTTTGTGGAATGAAGTGGAAAATTGGAATTCAAAAATCCCACTGTTTCTACCATATCCAGGTCGTCCACAACACGGAGGACAGCGGCTCCTAATATAACCTTCCCACAGTGCCTCTAAATGACATGTGGACTTTGGGTGAACTGGATCTGGGTAAGGCTTGGCTTCTATATGGAAGTTTGATGTTTTCTCTGCTTTTCTGGCATGCTGTTGACATACATGATGTTTTGAAAAGTAATTGACTTTCCAGTAATTTCAAACATACAACTTTACATACATAAAAACAAGTCTCGTACCTTGATTAAATATACTCCTAAATATTGATGTTGACATTCTTAAAAATGGAATTGTTTTCATAAATTCTTTTTCAGATTATTTTTTGCCAGCGTATGCACATAAGATAGATTTTCATGAATTGATATTTTGTTCTATAACTTTGCTTATTAATGAGTTGATTAGCTCAAATAATTTCTTTGCTGATTATAGGTAGTCTTATATATAAGATGATGGGACCTATGTTCTGTGAAGAGACACGGTTTTAATTTTTCCATTCACCCATGGATGCCTTTTCTTTCTTTCCTCAAGATTCTGGGTAGAACTTCCAGTACACTGTTGAGTAACGGTGATGAAGGCCAGCTTCCTGGCCCTGTTCCTGATTTCAGGAGTAAATCTTTCAGTCTTTAACGTTGAGCATGATGTTTGCTGTGGCTTTTTGTACTACTCTTTTCCATATTGAGCAAATTTCCTTTTATTCCTGCTTTCTTGAGTGTTTTTCATGAAATAACACTGGATTTTCATTGTAGATGTTTTGCATTAATTGATATGATTATGTGTTTTTACTTCACACCATTATTGTGGTTGAATACATTGCTTACTTTTCATATGTTGAGCAACCTGAAATTTCTGGTGTAGAGATACTTGCTTATGGCATTATCCATTTAAAGTTCTGTTGGTTTCATGTTGCTATTATTGTGTGATAGATTTTTACGTTCCTATTTATAAGTTGTACTGGGGTAGTTTTCTTGTTTTTGTCCTTTATTTTTAAAATCTTTTTTAAAATAGTGGTTTTATTTCATTTTAATTATTTATTTATTTTGGCCACGTCCCATGGCTTGTGGGATCTTAGTTCCCCAGTCAGGGATCGAACCCGAGCCCTTGGCAGTGAAAGCACAGAGTCCTAACCACTGGGCCACCAGAGTATTCCCCAGTTTTCTTTTTCGAGATGTATTTGTATAATCTGATTAGACTTGGCTTGGTGGAAGTGGTTTGGAGGGTTAGCATTAGGGCTGGGGCTGGTGTGAGGGTTGGGGCTGTGTATGGTTTATGGCTGCTGTTATGGTTTAAGTTTTATGGTTAATGAGGTATTTATGGGTATGGTTAATGACTATATTTTATGGTTTGGTTATGGTTATGGTTTTGCTTATTGGTTAAGGTTTATGGTTTTGGTCTCAGGGTGTTAGGGTTCTGTGTTAGAGTGGGTGTTAGGGTATGGGTGAGAATTGGGGTACAGGTAGGATGCGGGTAGAGCATGGGTTAGGGTAAGGTACAGGTTTAGGGTACGGGTTAGGCTAAGGTTAGGTCAGGGCTTAGGGTCAGGATCAGAGTTTAGGGTTAGGGTCCATGTCAGGATTAGCGTCAAGGTTGAGCGAGGCCATTGTTTGCTGCTCCTCCAGTGCTGGATTCTCATTGATAGACGAATGAAATGTCTGCTCTGGTCACCCACTGTTTCAAATTGAGCTCAGCCTTAGTCAAGGGTTCTTAGGGCCTCAGAGGTCATGCAGGGTTTCCCTCCACCCTCCCTCCTGGGAAGGGTGATGCAGGCCCCACTCTGTCTGGGCAGCCCCAGGTCCAGCATGGCCCTGACATGCAGGATACTAAGTAGACGTGATGGAAGACTTGGTGCCTCAGTCTGCCAGCCCCCAGGTGCTGCCTTTTTTTTTTTTCCTTAATTAATTAATTCATTAATTAATTTTGGGCTGTGTTGGGTCTGCACTGCTGCCCGGAGGCTTTCTCTAGTTGCGGCGAGTGGGGGCTTCTCATCGCGGTGGCTTCTCTTGTTGCAGAGCACAGGCTCTAAGCGCGTGGGCTTCAGCAGTCGGGGCTCGCGGGTTCTAGAGCGCAGGCTCAGTAGTTGTGGTGCACAGGCTTAGTTGCTCCACAGCATGTGGTATCTTCCCGGACCAGGGCTCAAACCCGTGTCCCCTGCATTGGCAGGTGGATTCTTAACCACTGCGCCACCAGGGAAGTCTGGTGTTGCGTTCGTGAGGGCTGGTGGGGCCCTCCTGGGACTGGACGGATCCTTTGTTCCATCTGCACGGGTGTCCAAGCAGGTCTCAGGACAGCCCTTGGCCTCTGAGCATCCAGGCAGGCACCCACGTTCCTCCAGCTCGGGTTAGCCTTGGCCCCTGCAGCCCCCGTGGCCAATTACTGAGCTGATTGTGTCTTTACTCTTTCAAATGAAATCACTCTCTCCAGGTGGGCGAGAAGTTTACTTGTGAACTTGGGTAGGGTTAGGGGTTAGGGGTTAAGGGTTAGGGGTTAGGGTCAGGGTTAGGGCTAGGGCTAGGGCTAGGGGTTAGGGTTAGGCGTAGGGTTGGGTTAGGGTTAGGGTTTAGGTTTAGGGTTAGGGTTAGTGTTGGGTTAGGGTTATGGTTAAGGTAGGGTTAGGGTTGGGTTAGGGTTCGGGCTAGGGTTTAGGGTTAGGGTGTCCAGCCTTACGTCCCATTGAGCTGTGAGTGTAGATGTGGTCAGTCCAGTTGCATCACAGCCCCTGATTGAATTTTGTGAGAATTCCTCTCTCTCTCACTGTCTTTCTTTTTTTATAATTAATTTTTACAACGGGGTGTAGCTGATTTGCAATGTTGTGTTTCTTGGTGCTGTACATCCACCTGAGTCACTTACAGAGAGACATCAATAAGTTCTTTTCTAGTTTCTAGTAGTCAGATATATGTTTTTTCTGTGAATAGAGTGTGCTGAGTCCAGTTCCTTGAACCATGAGTATGTCTTGGCGATTACATTATTGGCGTATGGAACGGTATCTGTGCCAATTTCAACCTCCTGGTTTATGCATCACCGCACCACACTTTTCCCCTTAAGCAGCCGTAAGTGTGTTTTGTAAATGTGTGATGGTGTTCTGTTTGTAATTCAGTTCATGGTTGGCGATTTTTAGATTCCCTTTATAAGTGATATCTCATGATAAGTTTCTCTTGCTGTCTAACTTATTTCACTCTCAATGACCTTACATAAGTCCCCCTGAGTTGCTGCAACTGGCCTCATTTCATTGATTTCAGGGCTGAGTAATATTCCGTTGTGCTTAAGTACCAAATTTTCTTTCACCGTTTTTTCCTTCCAAGGACTATGAAGTTGTACCCAAGTCGAGGCTGTTGTAAACATAGCAGCAGTAAACGGGGTGCCTGCATCCTGTGGATTTTTGGTTTTGCCAACATATAGGCCCATGAGTGGAAGCGCCCTATGCTTTGTAGCTCTGTTTTTTAGATGCTTCAGGAAACACAGCACACTTCTCCAGAGTGGCCGTTGGCAATTTACATTCCCCCCTTCAGCGTAACAAGGCTCCCTTTTCTCCTCTCCTTGTCCTGCATATCTGGTTTTTACCCTTTGTGAGGATGGTCCTTTTTTCTGATTCGAAGTGATACCTCTCTGTAGTGTTGATTTGCATTGCCCGCTTCTTTGGTTGGGCAAAAAGGGCGTATGCGTTTTTCCTGAATATATTCTGGAAGTTAAATTTGAGAGACAGCTTTCTTTTTTAATTGATGAATTAATTAATTTATTTTTGGCTGTGTTGGGTCTTCGTTTCTGTGCGAAGGCTTTCTCTAGTTGTGGCAAGCGGGGGCCACTCTTCATCGCGGTGTGCGGGCCTCTCACTATCGCGGCCTCCCTTGTTGCGGAGCACAGGCTCCAGACGCGCAGGCTCAGGAGTTGTGGCTCACGGGGCTAGTTGCTCCGCGGCATGTGGGAGCTTCCCGGACCAGGGCTCGAACCCGTGTCCCCTGCGTTGGCAGGCAGATTCTCAACCACTGCGCCACCAGGGAAGCCCCTTGAATAGTTTTGTATTTAAAGTTTGTCTGTGGGGACTTCCCTGGTGACGCAGTGGTTAAGAGTCCGCCTGCCAATGCAGGGGACACGGGCTCGAGCCCTGGTCCGGGAAGCTCCCACATGCCGCAGAGCAACCAAGCCTGCGCGGCACAACTACTGAAGCCTGCGCGCCTAGAGCCCGTGCTCGCCCACAAGAGAAGCCACCGCAATGAGAAGCCCGTGCACCACAACGAAGAGTAGCCCCGCTCGACGCAACTAGAGCAAGCCCACATGCAGCAACGAAGACCCAATGCAGCCAAACATAAATTATAAACTAAAATAAAATTTGCCTCTGAATAACTTTGAGTGAATTTGGTATAAGTTGTAAAGTTTGCATCTACATTCACTTCATTCCAAATGGTTTCCAATTAATTGTTCCTTAACTACTTTTAGAAAACTTTTGGGATAGAGACTCCATTTTCGTTTGAGTTTCCAGTTTAATGGATTCAGCAGTCCTGTCAGTAGGGCACGCTGCCTCCAGTGACCTGTGAGGGAGGCGCGGCCTGCACTTCCTGCACTGACCACAGGGTGGCGCCGAGTTCGCCTCTCTGACCCACAGCGCATGCTCGTTCCCTGCGAACTCGATTGTGAGGACAGCTGAGAGGAGTTGAGCCGCCTCAGGCGCGGGGGCGGGGGCGGGGGCCTTCGGGTAGGACGCCCGGCTCAGCTTCTCTGCTGAGAGGAGCGTGGTCTCCGTCTCCTCAGGACTCGCTGGGGTTTCGGCTTCAGGACAAAATGGGGCTGCGTCCACGCTGACTAGGGAACTAGGTTTCCTGAGGACCCAGGTGATGCCTGAGGAAAAGGTGAAGAGACGGTGAGGAAAAGTGGGGAGAAGCTTCCTGTGGGCGACTGACCGTTGAGGGGGTCCGTCTTCGTGTGAGCGAGGGAGGGCTTGGCGTGGAAAGCTGGGTGTTTGGTCAGGTTTGTGTGCAGGGTAGCCAGCGTGAGTTATGGGGCGTCCAGTTTTCCCAGCACCATTTATCGTGGGGCGTGTCGCGCTCCTTGGTGTGTCCTTGGTCCCTGTGTCATAAATTCACCGACCCCGTCCGTGTGGGTTGAATTCTGGGCTCTCTGTCCTGTTCCTCTGGTCCCTGTGCCCGTTTTGAGCCAGTTCCACACTGTTTTGGTGACCGTAGCTTCTCAGCAGAGCGTGACGTCAGGGAGGGAGATGCCTCCAGCCCGTTCTCTTTTTTCAGGGTTTCTTTGGCTATTTGGGGTCCTGTGTGGTTCCCCACAGATATTAGGAGGATTTGCTCTATTTTGGGGGAAAATACCATGGAATTTTGGGAGGGATTGCATTCACTGTGTCCACTGCTTTGGGTAGCATGGATATTTTAACAATATTAATTGTTCCATTCCATGAGAACAGGATATCTTTTCATTTATTGGTGTGTTTTGCAATGTCTTCATCAATGTCTTCAAGTTTTCAGTGTGCAGGTCTTTCACCTCCTTGGTTGACTTTATTCCCAGGTATTTTGTTCTTTTTGATGCAGTTGTAAATAGGGTTGCTTTGTTTCTCTTTCTGATGGTTCATTATTAGTGTTTAGAAAGGCAACTGATTTCTGTGTATTGATTTTGCAACTTTACTGAATTGATTTATTAGTTCTAATAGTTTTTTTGTGGAATGAAGTGGAAAATTGGAATTCAAAAATCCCACTGTTTCTACCATATCCAGGTCGTCCACAACACGGAGGACAGCGGCTCCTAATATAACCTTCCCACAGTGCCTCTAAATGACATGTGGACTTTGGGTGAACTGGATCTGGGTAAGGCTTGGCTCCTATATGGAAGTTTGATGTTTTCTCTGCTTTTCTGGCATGCTGTTGACATACATGATGTTTTGAAAAGTAATTGACTTTCCAGTAATTTCAAACATACAACTTTACATACATAAAAACAAGTCTTGTACCTTGATTAAATATACTCCTAAATATTGATGTTGACATTCTTAAAAATGGAATTGTTCTCATAAATTCTTTTTCAGATTATTTTTTGCCAGCTTATGCATATAAGATAGATTTTCATGAATTGATATTTTGTTCTGTAACTTTGCTTATTAATTAGTTGATTAGCTCAAATAATTTCTTTGCTGATTATAGGTAGTTTCATATATAAGATGATGTGACCTATGTTCTGTGAAGAGACCCGGTTTTAATTTTTCCATTCACCCATGGAAGCCTTTTATTTCTTTCCTCAAGATTCTGGGTAGAACTTCCAGTACACTATTGAGTAACGGTGATGAAGGCCAGCTTCCTGGCCCTGTTCCTGATTTCAGGAGTAAATCTTTCAATCTTTAACGTTGAGCATGATGTTTGCTGTGGCTTTTTGTACTACTCTTTTCCATATTGAACAACTTTCCTTTTATTCCTGCTTTCTTGAGTGTTTTTCATGAAATAACACTGGATTTTCATTGTAGATTTTTTGCATTAATTGATATGATTATGTGTTTTTACTTCACACCATTATTGTGGTTGAATACATTGCTTACTTTTCATATGTTGAGCAACCTGAAATTCCTGGTGTAGAGATACTTGCTTATGGCTTTATCCATTTAAAGTTCTGTTGGTTTCATGTTGCTATTATTGTGTGATAGATTTTTACATTCATATTTATAAGTTGTACTGGGGTAGTTTTCTTGTTTTTGTCCTTTATTTTTAAAATCTTTTTTAGGGATAGCATCAGGGTGTTAGTTAGGGAAAGAGTCATGCCATTATTATAGATAGTGTCAGTGCCTTAGGTAGAGAGAGCATCAGGGCCTTAGTTAAGGGCAGCGTCAGAGACATACTTAGGGACATATTCAGGGCCTTAGTTATGAACAGGATCAGGGCAATATTGAGAGATACATGAGGCTATTAGGGGCAGCATCAGGGTGTTAGGGAAAGAGTCGGCCGTTATTATAGACAGTGTCAGTGCCTCAGGTAGAGACGTCATCACAGCCTTAGTTAGGAAGAGGGTCAGGGCCTTGGTTAGGGACAGGGTCAGGCCAACAGTGAGGGACATTTAAGGCTATTAGGGACATCATCAAGGCCTTAGATTGGGTCAGCATCAGGGCTGTAGTGTCGACCAGTGTCAGGGCATTAATGAGGGACAAAATTAGGGTGTTAGTTAGGGAAAGAGTCAGGTCATTAGTTACAGACAGTTTTAGGGCCTCAGGTAGAATCGGCATCAAGGCCTTAGTTAGGAAGAGCATCAGGGTCTCAGGTTCAGCATCAGGACATTAGTTAGGGCCAGCAACAGGGCCTTAGGGACAGTGTTGTTAGGCCCTCAGAGAAAACGTGAGGGCCTTAGTAAGAGACAGTTTAGGCCGTTAGTTAGGGACACTTCAGAGACTTTCTTAGGGATATATTCAGGGCCTTAGTAATAGAATCAGGGTGTTATTTTGTCACCGCTTAGGCACTAAGGGGCAGCATCAAAGCCTAAGTTAGGAAGGGTGTCAGCATCTTGGGGATAGTGTTAGGGACTTTGTAAGTTATAGCTTAGGCCATTAGCTAGGGACAGTGTCGGGCTTATTAAGGGCAGTGTCAGAGACTTAATGAGGGACATCTTCAGGGGCTTAGTTATGGACAGGATCAGGTCCATACTTGGGACCAGTGTCAGGCCGTTATTTAGGGGCAGTGTCAGGGCCTTCTGTAGAGACAGCGTCAAGGCCCTTAGTTAGGAAGAGGGTCAGGGCCTTAGGACAGGGTCAGAGACGTACTTAGGCACATCTTCAGGGCCTTAGTAATGGACAGGATCAGGACCACAGTGAGGGACATCTAAGTCTATTAGGGCCATCGTCAGGGCCTTAGATAGGTTCAGCATCAGGGCCGTAGTTAGGACCAGTGTCAGGGTGTTATTTAGGGGCAAAATTAGGATGTTAGTTAAGGAAAAAGTCAGGAAATCAGTTACAGACAGTGTCAGCTTCTCAGGTAGAGACTTCAGGGTCTTAGTGAGAGCATCAACATCTCAGGTAGGAACTGCATCAGGCCATTACTTAAAGACAGTGTCAAGGCCTTAATTAGGGAGAGTGTCAGGGCCTCAGAGAAAACTTGAGGACTTTAGTAAGAGACACTTCAGGCTGTTCATTAGGGACATCATCAGGGCGTTAGTTATGGACAGGGTCAGGGTATTAGTGAAAGACAGCTCAGGCAATTAGGCACACCGTCAGGGCCTTGGTTAGGGGCAGCGTCAGGGAGTAGTTGGGGAAAGAGTGAGGCCGTTAGGTAAAGACAGACTCAGGGCCTTAGTTAGAGACAGTGTCAAGTTCTTTGTTAGGGACACTGTCATGGCCTCAGTTAAAGATAACTTGAGGGTCTTAGTTAGAGATAGTGTCAGGGACTTAGTTATGGACATCTTTAGGGCCTCAGAGGTAATTTGAGGGCCTTAGTAAGAGACATTTTGGGTCATTAGTGACATCGTCTGGACCTTAGTGCCGTCTTCAGTACATCATTTATGGGCCGCATCAGGGCATTAATGAGGGACAGCTCATGTTATTAGGGACCGTGTCAGGGCCTTAGTTAGGGACTGTGTCAGGGCCTTTGTTAGGGAAAGAATGAGGCCATTAGTTAAAGACAGACTCAGAGCCTTAGATAGAGACAGCCTCAATCCTTAGTGAGGGAGAGTGTCAGGGCCTCAGTTAAAGATAAGTTGAGGGCCTTTGTTAAGGACAGCCTCCAGGCCTCAGTTAGGGACAGGGTCATGGCCTCGGGACTAATTTCAGGGCCTTAGTTAGGGACAGCATCAGGGATTTAGTTAGCATAAGAGGCAAGACATTAGCTAGGGACAAGGTGAAGTTAAGGTCTAGGGATAGTGTCAGGAAATGAGCTAGGGATAGTGTCAAGACCTTAGTTACTGAGAGTATCAGGGCCTTATTTAGAACCAGTGTCAGGGCTTCAGGTAGGGCCAGCATCAGAGGCTGACTTAGGGAGAGTGACAAGTACTGAGTGAGGCCTAGCATCAGGGCCTTAGCTGGGGACCCTGTCAGGTCATGACTTAGTAGCAGCATCAGGGCCTTGGCTGAATAAGCATTAGGGTATCTTTAGACATGATCAGGGCCTGAGTTAGTCACAGTGTCAAGGCCTCAGTTAGGGATAGTTTGAGGGCCTGAGTTACGGACAGCGACAGGGCTTTCTTAGGGACGGTGTCAGGACCTTGGTTAGAGATGGGTCAGGATATTAGCTCAGGATAGTGTCAGGGTTTTAGTTATTGCCGGCAGCAGGGCCTATATTAGAGATAGATTCCAGGCCTTAGTTAGGGACAGTGTCAGGGCCTTAGTTAGGACTAGTCAGGGCCTTAGTTATCGAGAGCATTAGGGTTTCAGTGAGGATAAGAAGCAGGACATTAGCTCCAGACACAGTCAGGTTCAAAGCCAGGGAAAGTGTCAGGAAATGAGCTAGGGATAGCGTGAAGGCCTTAGTTATTGAGAACATCAGGGCCTTAGTTAGGAACAGCGTCAGGGCCTTAATCAGGACCAGTGTCGGGACTTCACAAACGGACAGTGTCAGAGCCTAACTAAGGTACGGCAACAGGGCCTAAGTGAGGCCTATCTTTAGGGCCTGAGTTAGGGACAGTGTCAGGGCATGACTTAGGAGCAGTATAAGGGCCTCTGTAGGATCAGCATTAGGGTATTCGTTAAAGACATCAGGGCCTCTGTTAGGGACAGCCTCAGGGCCTCACTTAGGGACAGCATCAGGGCTTACTTTGGGACAGTTTCAGGACCTTGGTAAGACATCAGTCAGGATATTAGCTCAGGATAATGTCAGGACTTTAGATATTGATGGCAGCAGGGCCTTAGTTAGAGACAGCGCCAGGGCCTGAGTTAGGACTAACGTCAGAGCCTTTCTTAGGTACAGTGTCAGAGACTGAGTGAGGAGTAGTGTCAGGACCTTAGGGACAGTGTCAGGGACTGAGTTAGGTGTAGTGTCAGGGCCTTAGTTAGGGACAGCGTCAGGGATTTAGTTAGCATAGGAGGCTCGACATTACCTAAAGACAAGATTAGGTTAAGGTCTAGGGATAGTGTCAGGACATGACCTAGGGATAGTGTCAAGACCTTAGTTACTTAGGGCATCAGGGCCTAATTTAGGACCAGTGTCAGGGCTTCAGGTAGGGATAGCGTCAGAGCCTGACGTAGGGAGAGCGACAGGGCCTGAGTGAGGCCTAGCATCAGGACCTTACCTAGGGACAGTGTCAGGGCATGACTTAGGAGCAGCATAAGGGCCTCTGTAGGATCAGCATTCGGGTCTTCGTTAAAGACATTCTCAGGGCCTCTGTTAGGGGCAGCCTTAGGGCCTCACTTAGGGACAGCGTCAGGGTTTACTTTGGGACAGTTTCAGGACCTTAGTAAGACATGGGTGAGGATATTAGCTCAGGATAATGTCAGGACTTTAGATATTGACGGCAGCAGGGCCTTAGTTAGAGACAGTGTCAGGGCCTGCGTTAGGACTAGCATCAGAGCCTCTGTTAGGTACCGTGTCAGGGCCTGAGTTAGGAATAGTGTTAAGGCATTAGTTAGGGACAGTTCTGGGCCAGATTTAGGACGAGCATCTAGGCCTTAGTTACGGACAGTGTCACGGCCTTGGGACTAAATTCAGGGTCTGAGTTAGGCACAGCATAAGGGCTTCAGTTAGCATAAGAGGCAGGACATTTGCTAGGGACAGGGTTAAGGTAAAGTCCAGGTATCGTGTTAGGAAATGACCTAGGGATAGTGTCAAGAGCTTAGTTACAGTATCAGGGCCTTATTTAGGACCAGTGTCAGGGCTTCAGGTAGGGACAGCGTCAGTGCCTGACTCTGGGAGAGCGACAGGGCCTGAGTGAGGCCTAGCGTCAGGCCCTTAGCTGGGGACCCTGTCAGGGCATGATGTAGGAGCAGCATCACGGCCTTTGTTGCATCAGCTTTAGTGTCTTAGTTACAGACATGATCAGGGCCTGAGTTAGTCACAGCGTCAAGGCCTCAGTTAGGCATAGCTTTAGGGTCTGAGTTACGGACAGCCTCAGGTCTTCACTTAGGGACAGCAACAGGGCTTTCTTAGGGACGGTGTCAGGACCTTGGTTAGAAATGGGTCAGGATATTAGCTCAGGATAGTGTCCGGATTTTAGTTATTGCCGGCAGCAGGGCCTATATTAGAGATAGATTCCGGGCCTTAGTTAGGGACAGTGTCAGGGCCTTAATTAGGACTAGTCTGGGCCTTAGTTAGGGAGAGCATTACGGCTTCGGTGAGGATACGGGGCAGGACATTAGCTCGGGACAGAGTCAGGTTCCAGGCCAGTGGTAGTGTCAGGATGTGAGCTAGGGATAGGGTGAAGACCTTAGTTATTGAGAGCATCAGGGCCTTAGTTAGGACCAGCGTCAGGGCCTTCATCAGGACCAGTGTCAGGGCTTCACGTACGGACAGCGTCAGAGCCTAACTAAGGTACAGCAACAGGGCCTAAGTGAGGCCTATCTTTAGGGCCTGAGTGAGTGACAGTGTCAGGGCATGACCTAGGAGCAGCATAAGGGCCTCTGTAGGATCAGCCTTAGGGTCTTCGTTAAAGACATTATCAGGGCCTCTGTTAGGGACAGCCTCAGGGTCTCACTTAGGGACAGCACCAGGGGCTTAGTTTGGGACAGTTTCAGTACCTTGGTAAGATCAGGGTCAGGGTATTAGCTCAGGATAATGTCAGGACTTAAATATTGACGGCAGCAGGGCCTTAGTTAGAGACAGTGTCAGGGCCTGAGTTAGGATTTGCATCAGAGCCTTTGTTAGGTACAGTGTCAGTGGCTGAGTTAGGAGTAGTGTCAGGGCCTTAGTTAGGCTTGAGACTCCAGGACCTTCCCTGAGTTCCAAAGGGCAGATTCGAATAGTTGCTAATCAGGGAAGGGAGGGGATGCAGAGACAAGGGAGGAAGAGTCAAGAAACAGCAGTGCAGCCTTGGGGCAGGATCCTGGTTTTGCCTCAAGGGATACGCTTAAGAGTATCTTTGGGCGCTTTACCAACCTAAAACCCCCGCAAAATAGAAGATTTTCGTGTTCTTCATTCCAGAGAAGCTCATCAAGAGATCATCTGAGGCCAGATTAAAGTGAGTTAAGGCCCTGTGCACACACTACTCCTTAGGATCAAATGTGTCCTTAAACCATTTCTGTTAAATTCCTCACCAGATCCTCCTGCATTGGGATGCACGGTTTTTGAGGGCATGAGTTTTCTGTGTCCCCCTTTGGCTGTCAGAGCAGTAAAGCTATTCTTTTCTACTTCCTCCAAACCTCTCTCTCTGAGATTCGATTTGGCACTGGTGCACAGAGGCCGAGTTTTCGACATCAAATTTAGTACCCAGTGTGGGACTGACTTGGGGATGGCCCCTGTGGGTCCCCTGACTTGATTGGACACTGAGATTTTCTCCACGCCAGCCTCTTTCGAGAGAGTGTAGGGTTGGAGAATTCCTTTAGAGGCCAGACCACGTGGGACCATTGCCTGGAAAGGCCGAGCCCCAGTCATCCCAGCAGTTAGAACTCTGGGGCAGGAGTCGATGGTGGAAGAGGGACCACCCTAGCAGCTGCCGAGGCCATCTTTGCCTGAGGACATTCCTCTCTTCCTCCTGCCTCGACTGCCCCGAATGTCCTACTCCAAGGGATTATTTGGGGGAACCAGAAAAATAGCATTTGGGATGTTGCAGCACCTCAGCCAGCATGTGGTAACTCCCCTGGCATGCAGTCTGAGGTCCTTTTAGCCCTGTACATTTGGGGGAACCTTGGTTCCCATTTGAGTGACTTTTCATTCCAGGAAATCTCATTTGGAAGGTGCACCACTTGGACAGAGGTCACAGGCTAAGTTGAGACTTGGAAGGTGATTTGAGTCTTGTGCTGTTTGGTTTCTGTTTGGTTTCTGGTTCCTTTGGTTTGAGGCTTCCATTGGTGGTTAGGATTTTGTTTTGTTCTTAGCCCACATTTGAGTGTTCTATGGTTCAGACATAAGAAGTGCTTCTTCTTCAGTTCCATCTGATAGCCAGTGGGCAAAATCCTGGCAGACTGGTCAACCTATAGTTGTAAACCTAAGACTAAGAAAAGAATGAAATTCTATTGTAATTTTGTCTGGCCAGTGTATGGATACATTCTTGAAAAATGCGGAAAGGTGGTCTTTGAATGGTAGCCTAAATGACTATACTATCCTTCAGCTAGTTATTTTGTCACAGGAAGAGAAAGACAGAAGTTCTGTATGTTCAAGCATTTATGAAGCTACATAATAAAGAAAGTGAGCAGCTAGGTAACAGGCTGATGGTACAAAGAGAAAGGAAAGTCACTTTGCACTAGAGCTGGTTGTGTCTGAATGTGGAAAAAAATAAGGGGCAGCATAAGATGGATACAGAAGTGATGAACATTTGTGAAAAGGGAACACTGAGGAAAGAGTTGTGCATGACCAGGATTTTCTAAGATGGATTTTGTTGGAAGTGGGTTAGGGCAAGCCTGGATTTTGTTTCTCCCTCCAAAGTTTTCTTGGAATGCTGTTTTTGATTGTGGACAGCTTGTGAGTTTTTTTGCCTGTGTCTGTGATCTGTATTTTTGTTTGAAATCTCTTTACTTTGGTTCAGTGAATGAGTGTTGTTTGGCCAATTCTAACAGTTCTTTTGATCTCCAGCTAACTTGGAGATGCTTTAGAAGGCCCTTGAGCCATCTCAGAGAGAAATGTTTGATTAGTATGTTAAATTACATGGAATTCCTAAAAATCTAGTATGTCCTGGTAAAATTTGATCAGTCATAATTCTAGTCATTTTTAAATGTTGTACGTCACAGCAATAATGGTTTCTTTTGTCATTTACATTGTGATCAAATGTTTAACCATGACGTTTTAAGTCTTTATGTGATTTATAGATAGTTACTGTTGTGCTCTAACACTTTGCAAAACTGCTCCATCTTCAAGAAGATCTATGTGAAGGACCTTTTGGCAAGCACAGGTCTCTGATAAATTTCATATGATAATGCCAAACTGGGTAAGAAATGAAAAATCTTAATGGAGAATCGGATGGCTTCATAAAAAGTTAACAAAAGGATTGGTTACTGAGTGAACTGGTGAATATGGTTATAGTGTTTTTGTTTTTTTATTACTGGCTTTGATCTGTGTTTCCCAGACACAGGGAAGTCCTTCACCTGAAGCTACTTAGGACTTGGAGCAATTGGGTAAATGACACCTCTGTACTGAAGTGTGTATTTATGAAAGTTACTGTGTTGGCTTCATTTTGCCCTGATGTTTAAGAGGAAAGGAAAATTACCTAGTGAAGTTATCAGAATGTAATTACTCATGATGTATCACTGTTTGCTTTAGGTCTACTGCTAAAAGCACATGTACAATGCTTGTGTGACAATTGGGTATGAATAATAAAATGTATGGCCTATATAAAGCATTTTCTCATTAACATACCTCTGAGCATGTTCACGATACCTGATCAGTATTCCCCCAATGTGGATTAACTAGGCAAATATAAAGGAGGCCTAGCACTGAGGGCCATGATCTACACCTGGGCCAAACAGCTGAATCATTCTGGCACTGACGGATTGACATTTTGATCATCAATGCTTTCTATTGAAAGACTTGTAATCAAAAGGGAAAAAAACTCTTCACGTATTGAGGTGTGAGGAAGTCACTCTGGCTTCTACATGGTTTAACTTAAATTTTACTGACCAAAGTGGCCTGTTTTTTGGCCTTTTGGATATGAATTGTACATCTGCTTTGGCATTGAGGAGGGGAATGCATTTGACAGTCAAAAAGTAACTATGGTTCAGACATCCAAGATAAACCTAAGTGACCATTGTAGATGTGATTTAGATGCGTTCCTGTATTTTTTTTGTTTGTTTTTAAGTTTTTTTTTTTTGGATGTGGACCAGTTTTTAAGTCTATTGAATTTGTTACAATATTGTTTCTGTTTCATGTTTTGGTTTTTAGGCCACGAGGCATGTGGTATCTTAGCTTCCTGCCCAGGGATCAAACCGGCACCCCCTACGTTGGAAGGCGAAGTCTTAACCACTGAACCACCAGGTAAGTCCCCGCGTTCCTGTATTGTTGAAATTGAATTTCTGAGCTATATCAGACTCAGGATGCCACTAGCCATTCTCAAAACAATGTCTGCTGGTAGCTGCAACCGTACGTTTTCAAGGACTCCTCTCTTAACGATTACATTTCAAACAATGACGTTAGATCAGATACTAATAGAAAGATGAGACATATGTGTAGTGGTCAATAGCTCCTGTTATGGATACATCAATACTACATCAGAAGTTAAAACCTACTTAGGTAGAATTAGACAACTGGCTGCGAAGCCTCTCTGAAGTGCCAGTTCCAGACCAGGTTTCAGACTTATTCTCCTGAATTCCTAAGGGAATGAGATCTATTTTTACTGTTAAAATTTCAGTTGTTACCCCTCCTATTTTAACTGGATTGGTTGCGCCAAAATGGGGGACCAAGGGACTGAGATCTTAATCATACGAGTCTCAGGTACAGGACTTGGAACTCAAATATTTCTAACTTGGTATCCATTCCCCTAGATTTAGGCAGGACTGCGCCCCATTTCAGCGAGAAGTAGCCAGAGCGGTCATCACCCTGTTCCTTGAAGGATGTGGGGAAAGATAAAAGTGAAGTGGGGATTAAAACCGAGTCCCCTGAAAACCGAGTTCTTGTGCCAAGTTTATGATTAATGTCTCCATCTGAAATGATTATTCCTTTTCTTGTCAAAAATCTGTTCTCCTCAATATTGAGGAGTATCCAGAAGAGGAGGAGTGAAACTGAGAGGGACTCTGTGGTCTCCTGGGCACAGAAGCCTTTCTGTGTGCCTCCTAACTTGTTTGTAGGGAATAGACTAGAGACTCCAGGACCTTCCCTGAGTTCCAAAGGGCAAATTCGAACAGTTGCTAATCAGGGAAGTGAGGGGATGCAGAGACAGGGAAGAAGAGTCAAGAAACAATAGTGCAGCCTTGTGGCAGGATCCTGGTTCTGCCTCAAGGGATACACATAACAATATCTTTGAGCTCCTTAAAGAACTAAAACCCCCAACAAGTGGAAGATGTTAGCATTCTTCATTCCAGAGGAGCTCATCAAGAAACTATCTGAGACCAGATTAAAGGAGTGCAGGCCCTGCATACACACTGATCCTTATGAGCAACCACACCCTTGAACCATCGCTCTAAAACACCAACTCTTCCTGCATTGGGACACACAGCTGTTGAGGGCACGAGCCTGCTGTGTCCTCCATTGGCTGGCAGAGTGGTAAAACTAATCTTTTCTATTTTTCCAAAACACTGTTCTCAAGATTTGATTCGGAACCGGTGCAGAGAGGCTGATTATTCAGTATCAGTTAGGGCCAGAGTCAGGCAGTTAGTTAGAAACAGTGTCAGGTCTATAGTTATGGAAAGCCTCAGGGAATTAGGAAGGGAGAGACCAAGATATAACAGACAGCATCAGATCCTGAGCTGGGGAGAGTGTCAGGGCATGACGTAGGACCAGCATCAGGACTGTAGTTAGGATCAGCATCACGGTCTTAGTTAAAGTTATTGCCAGGACCTGAGTTAGGCAAAGTGTCAGGGCCTGAGTTAGGCAAAGTGTCAGGACCTGAGTTAGGCAAAGGGTCAGGGCCTGAGTTAGGGACAGAGTCAGGACCTGAGTTAGGGACAGAGTCAGGGACTGAGTGAGGCCTAGCGTCAGGGTCTTAGCTAGGATCAGCATCAGGGCCTTAGTTAAAGACATTATCAGGGCCTGAGTTAGGTACAGCAACAGGGCTTCAAAGGGACAGCCTCAGGGCCACACTTTGGGACGGCATCAGGACTTTTGTCAGGACAGTGTCAGGACCATGGTAAGAGATGGATCAAGATACTAGCTTAGGATAGTGTCAGCACATTGGTTATTGACGGCAGCAAGGCTGACGTTAGGGACAGCTTCAGGGCCTTAGTTAGGGACAGCGTCAGAACCTGAGTTAGACCAAACATCAGGGCCTAAGGTAAGACTAGGGTCAGGGCCCTTGTTAGGGACAATGTCAGGGCCAGGGTTAGGCCTAGCATGAGGGCCTGAGTTAGGCTGGGCGTCAGGGCCTTAGTTAGGGACAGCCTCAGGGCCTCACTTAGGGACAGTGTCAGGGCTTACTTAGGGACAGTGTCAGTACATTGGTAAGAGATAGGTCAGGATATTAGCTCAGGATAGAGTCAGGACTTTAGTTATCGACAGCAGCAGGGCCTTAGTTAGGGACAGTGTCAGGAGCTTAGTTAGGACTAGCATCAGAGCCTTTGCTAGGTACAGTGTGAGGGACTGAGTTAGGAGTAGTGTCAGGGCCTTAGTTAGGGACAGTGTGAGGGCCTGAGTTAGGACAAGCCTCCAGGCCGTAGTTAGGGACAGTGTCAGGGCCTTGGGACTAATTTCAGGGCCTTAGTTAGGGAGAGCATCAGGACTTTAGTTAGCATAAGAGGCAAGACATTAGCTAGGGACAGGGTTAGGTTAAGGTCTAGGAATAGTGTCAGGAAATGAGCTAGGGAGAGCGTCAAGACCTTACTTACAGAGAGTATCAGGGCCTTACTTAGGGCTAGTGTCAGGGCTTCAGGTAGGGACAGCGTCAGAGCCTGACTTAGGGAGAGCGACGGAACCTGAGTAAGACCTAGCGTCAGGGCCTTAGCTAGGGACAGTGTCAGGGCATGACTTAGGAAGAGCATCAGGGTCTCAAAGACATTTTGAGGGTCTGAGTTAGGTACTGCATCTGGGCCTGAGTTAGGGACAGACTCAGGGCTTCACTTAGGGACAGTATCAGGGCTTACATAGGGACAGTGTCAGGACCTTGGTAAGAGATGGGTCAGGATATTAGCTCAGGATACTGTCAGGCCTTTAGTTATTGCCGGCCGCAGGGTCTGTATTTGGGACAGCTTCCGGGCCTTAGCTAGAGAGAGTGTCACGGCCTTAGTGAGGACTAGTCAGGGCCTTAGTTAGGCAGAGCAATAGGGCTTCAGTTAGGATGGGAGGCAGGATATTAGCTAGGGACAGGATGAGGTTAAGGTCTAGGGATAGTGTCAGGAAATGACTTAGGGATAGTGTCAAGACCTTACTGACAGTATCAGGGCCTTATTTAGGACCAACGTCAGGGCTTCGGGTAGGGACAATGTCAGAGCCTGACTTAGGGAGAGCGACAGGGCCTGAGTGAGGCCGAGCGTCAGGGACTTAGCTAGGGACAGTATCGGCATGACTTACGAGTAGCATCAGGGCCTTCGTAGGATCCACATTAGGTTCTTAGTTAGGATAAGAGGCAGGACACTAGCTAGGGACAGAGCCAAGTTACGGGCTAGGGATAGTGTGAAGACCTTAGTTATTGAGAGCATCAGGGCCTTATATAGGAGCAGCGTCATGGCCTTATTCAGGACCAGTGTCAGGGCTTGATGTAGGGACAGCTTCAGAGACTGACTAAGGTACAGCGACAGGGAATACCTGAGGACTCTCTCAGTTAGCACCTGAGTTAGGGACTGTGTCAGGGCAGGACTTAGGAGGAGCATAACGGCCTCGTTAGGATCAGCATCAGGGTCTTTGTTAAAGACATTATTAGGGCTTCTGTTAGAGACAACCTCAGGGCTTCACTTAGGGAGAGCGTCAGGGCTTATTTAGGGACAATTTCAGGAACTTGGTAAGAGATGGGTGCAGAAATTAGCTCAGGATAGTGTCAGGACTTTAGATATTGACAGCAGCAGGGCCTTAGTTAGGGACAGTGTCAGGAGCTTAGTTAGGACTAGCATCAGAGCCTTTCCTAGGTACAGTGTGAGGGACTGAGTTAGGAGTAGTGTCAGGGCCTTAGTTAGGGACAGTGTCAGGGTCTGAGTTAGGAGTAGTGTCAGGGCGTTAGTTAGTGACAGTGTCAGGGCCTTAGTTAGGACTAGTCAGGGCCTTAGTTAGGGAGAGCATTAGGGATTCAGGGAGGATAAGGGGCAGGACATTCGCTCGGGACAGAGTTAGGTTCCAGGCCAGGGATAGTGTCAGGAAATGAGCTAGGGATAGCGTGAAGACCTTAGTTATTGAGAGCATCAGGGACATAGTTAGAACCAGCGTCAGGGGCTTAATCAGGACCAGTGTCAAGGCTAGATGTAGGGATAGCATCAGAGCCTAACTAAGGTACAGCAACAGGGCCTAAGTGAGGCCTATCTTTAGGGCCTGAGTTAGGGACAGCCTCAGGGCCTCACTTAGGGACAGCGTCAAGGCTCACTTAGGGACAGTTTCAGGACCTTAGTACGAGATGGGTCAGGAGATAAGCACAGGATAGTGTCAGGACTTTAGATATTGACGGCAGCAGGGCCTTTGTTAGGGACAGTGTCAGGACCTGAGCTAGGTGGAGTGTCACGGCCTTAGTTAGGGACAGGTTCACGGCCTTAGTTAGGGCTAGCATCAGAGCTTTTGTTAGGTATCATGTCAGAGCCTGAGTTAGGAGTAATGTCAAGAACTTAGTTCGGGACAGTGTCAGGCCCTTAGTTACGCCTAGCATCAGAGCCTTCGTTAGGTATCCTGTCAGTGCCTGGGATAGGAGTAGTATTCAGGGCCTTAGTTAGGGCCACTGTCAGGGCCTGAGTTAGGAGTAATGTCAGGGCCTTAGTTAGGGCCAGTGTCAGGGCCATGGTTAGAACTAGCATCATGGCTCCTCTTGTTGTGGAGCAGAGGCTCTAGGCACATGGACTTCAGTAGTTGTGGCATGCGGGCTCAGTAGTTGTGGCTCCCGGACTCTAGAGCACAGGCTCAGTCGTTGTGGAGCACGGGCTTAGTTCCTCTGCAGCATGTGAGATATTGGTGGACCAGGGCTCGAACCCATGTCCCCTACATTGGCAGGTGGATTCCCAACCACTGCACCACAAGCGAAGCCCCTTCTCTGCATTATTTTAACGTCAGTACGCTTTGCAGGACATCTAGGAGCCTCGCGTGGGCACCCTATTCCCTGCAGGAACACTGAGTACCCTCAGGCCCCCATGGGCCCGCTAAGCCACATCCAGGCATGTAGCCCTTCGGAGTCACTCTGTGTATGCCGAGTGTAAGGCAAAAGACTGCACTCTTTCTTGGGACAGCTTGATTACCCCAGCACTCCCACAGGTCCACAAACACTGTTGTAGCAGGAACAACATGCCGTGCAACTCTGACTCATTGCCCTATTCTGAGCTGCACTGAAAATAACCCTCGGCTTCACATTCGATCTGGGACCCCCTACCTGAAGTCACCCTGCCTCCAGGAGAATGTGGGCTTGCGTTCCGACTGCAACTAAAGCCCAGTTCCTCGGTAAACACTGCAGGCTTTTGAAGAGCCACGGACCCGGAGGCCTAGCTGGAAATTTCCTTGGTTGAGGCATTTCGCTAGATGCAGAACACCCTGCTTCGAGGAGTTGATTCAGAGAAGGAACCACTGGGTAACCTGTGTCTGTTTGTACTTGTTACAAAGCACAGGGATGTATGCTGCGTGTGCCCGTGGAAATGGGGGCCTGATGGAACTAGCCTTGCTTTCCCATTTTGAAAGCTCCATTCATGCTGCCTAGAAGCTTCTTGAAATTGACTGCAGTTGACAGGCCACTAGCCACTGTAGGCATGGCTCTGGGAAGAAAATGAGTTTTCTCTAGGTAAGCCGGGTGCTTCGATGGCCTGGGTGGAGCTCACCGTGCCACGCTCTAGAGCTAAAGAGAAACTCAACGTGAGTACTGGCCTCGAGGTAAGTCCCTGAGTAGCCGTGCAGAAAGGGAGGCATGAAACTCTTTCCATGAGGTCTTAGTCGCTCTTCTGCTTTATTTTATTTTTTATTGTTTTTTTAAGGCTTATTGATTGATTGATTGATTGCTATGTTGGGTCTTCGTTTCTGTGCTAGGGCTCTCTCCAATTGCCGTAAGTGGGGGCCACTCTTCATCGCGGTGCATATGCCTCTCATTATCGCGGCCTCTCTTGTTGTGGAGCACAGGCTCCAGCGGCGCAGTCTCAGTAGTTGTGGCTCACGGGCCCAGTTGCTCCATGGCCTGTGGGATCCTCCCAGACCAGGGCTCGAACCCGTGTACCCTGCATTGGCAGACAGATTCTAAACCACTGCGCCACCAGGGAAGCCCCTGTTCTGCTTTATTTTAAAGGAAGTACCCTTTTCAGAACTCCTAGGCCCCTCGGGTGTGCATCATTTTCCCTCCAAATCAGTGAGTACCTCCAGACCCCTGTGGGCCTGCTGAGCAATATCGAGGCCCAAAGGTCGAGCCTTCGGAGGCCCTCTGTGTATGCCGAGTGATGGGCAACACACTGCTCGTTCCTTAAGGAGAGCTACATTTCCAGAGCACAGGAACAGCCTCAGGACCACATTTCTAGCCAGTGTGACGTTCCATGGAAGTGTTCGTCACGGCCCCCGTCTGAGCTACCATGAGAAAACACTCTGCTTAGCATTCTTCGAGGACCTCGTACCTGAAGTCTCTCTGCTCCAGGAGAAAGTCAGCATCCTACCATGCTATGTCGCTAACGGGACACTCAGCGTGAGCAGTTGTCTCGAGGTAAGGCCCTGAATTGCCATGCAGAAGCGGAGGCGTGCAGCAGTTTCCAGGAGGCCGTAGCCGGTGCTCTGCATTGTTTTAACGTCAGTACGCTTTGCAGGACATCTAGGAACCCCGCGTGGGCACCCTATTCCCTGCAAGAACACTGAGTAGCCTCAGGCCCCCAAGGGCCTGCTAAGCCACATCCAGGCCCGTAGCCCTTCGGAGCCACTCTGTGTATGCCGAGGGTAGGGCAACAGACTGCACTCTTTCTCGGGATAGCTCGATTTCCTCAACACTCCCACTGGTCGACGAACACCTTTCTAGCAGGTCCAACATACCGTGCAAGTGTGACTCATTGCCCTATTCTGAGCTGCACTGAGAATAACCCTCGGCTTCGCATTCGATCTGGGACCCCCTGCCTGAAGTCACCCTGCCTCCAGGAGAATGTCGGCTTGCGTTCCGACTGCAACTAAAGCCCAATTCCTTGTGTAACACTGCAGGCTTTTGAAGAGCCACGGGCCCGGAGGTTTAGCTGGGGCGTTCCTTGGTAGACGCAGTTTGCTGTTTGCAGAACACCCTTCTTCGAGGAGTTGATTCAGGGAAGGAACCACTGGGAAACCTGTGTCTGTTTGGACTTGTTAGAAAGCACAGGGATGCATGCTGTGTGTGCCCGTGGAAATGGGGTCCTGATGGAACTAGCCTTGCTTTCCCATTTGGAAAGCTCCATTCATGCTGCCTTGAAGCTATTGAAATTGACTGCTGTTGACATGCCACTAGCCACTGTAGGCATGGCTCTGGGAAGAAAATGAGTTTTCGCTAGGTAAGCCGGGTGCTTCGATGGCCGGGGTGGAGCTCATCCTGCCACGCGCTAAGCTAAAGGGAAACTCAACGTTAGTACTGGCCTCGAGGTAAGTCCCTGAGTAGCCGCGCAGAAAGGGATACATGCAGCTCTTTCCATGAGGTCTTAGTCGCTGTTCTGGTTTATTTTATTTTATTGTTTTATTTTTTATTGTTTTTTTAACACTTATTGAATGATTGATTGATTGTTATGTTGGGTCTTCGTTTCTGTGCTAGGGCTCTCTCCAATTGCGGTAAGTAGGGGCCACTCTTCATCGCAGTGCGTAGGCCTCTCATTATCGCGGCCTCTCTTGTTGCGGAGCACAGGTTCCAGAGGCGCAGGCTCAGTAGTTGTGGCTCACGGGCCCTGTTGCTCCGCGGCCTGTGGGATCCTCCCAGACCAGGGCTCGAACCCGTGTACCCTGCGTTGGCAGGCAGATTCTCAACCACTGCGCCACCAGGGAAGCCCCTGTTCTGCTTTATTTTAAAGGAAGTACCCTTTTCAGGACTCCTAGGCCCCTCGGGTGTGCATCATTTTCCCTCCAAGATCAGTGAGTACCTCCAGAAGCCTGTGGGCCTGCTAGGCAACATCGCGGCCCAAAGGTCGGTCCCTTGGAGGCCCTTTGTGTATGCCGAGTGAAGGGCAACACACTGCTCGTTTCTTAAAGAGAGCTACATTTCCAGAGCACTGGAACAGCCTCAGGACCACATATCTAGCCAGTGCGACGTGCCATGTAAGTGTTCGTCATGGCCCCCGTCTGAGCTGCCAAGAGAAAACACTCCGCTTAGGAGTTTTTGAGGACCTTGTACCTCAAGTCACTCTGCTCGAGGAGAAAGTCAGCATCCTACCATGCTGTGTCACTAAAGGGTCATGCAGCGAGAGTACGTGCCTCAAGGTAAGGCCCTGAATTGCCATGCAGGAGCAGAGGCGTGCAGCAGTTTCCAGGAGGCCGTAGCCTCTGCTCTGCATTGTTTTAACGTCAGTACGCTTTGCAGGACATCTAGGAACCCCGCGTGGGCACCCTATTCCCTGCAAGAACACTGAGTACCCTCAGGCCCCCATGGGCCTGCTAAGCCACATCCAGGCCCGTAGCCCTTTGGAACCACTCTGTGTATGCCGAGTGCAAGGCAACAGACTGCAGTCTTTCTTGGGACAGCTTGATTTCCTCAACACTCCCACAGGTCAACGAACACCTTTCTAGCAGGTCCAACATACCGTGCAAGTGTGACTCATTGCCCTAGTCTGAGCTGTACTGAGAATAACCCTCGGCTTTGCATTCGATCTGGGACCCCCTGCCTGAAGTCACCCTGCCTCCAGGAGAATGTCGGTTTGCGTTCCGACTGCAACTAAAGCCCAGTGCCTCATGTAACACTGCAGGCTTTTGAAGAGCCATTGGCCCGGAGGCTTAGCTGGGGCGTTCCTTGGTTGAGGCAGTTTGCTGTTTGCACAACACCCTGTTTCGAGGAGTTGATTCAAGGAAGGAACCACTGGGTAACCTGTGTCTGTTTGGACTTGTTAGAAAGCACAGGGATGTATGCTGCGTGTGCCCGTGGAAATGGGGGCCTGATGGAACTAGCCTTGCTTTCCCATTTTGAAAGCTCCATTCATGCTGCCTTAAAGCTACTTGAAATTAACTGCTCTTGACAGGCCACTAGCCACTGTCGGCATGGCTCTGGGAAGAAAATGAGTTTTCTCTAGGTAAGCCGGGTGCTTCGATGGCTGGGGTGGAGCTCATCCTGCCATGCTCTAGAGCTAAAGGGAAACTCAACGTAAGTACTGGCCTCGAGGTAAGTCCCTGTGTAGCCGTGCAGAAAAGGAGGCATGCAGCTCTTTCCATGAGGTCTTAGTCAGTGTTCTGCTTTATTTTATTTTATTGATTTCATTTTTTATTGTTTTTTTAAGATTTATTGATTGATTGATTGTTATGTTGGGTCTTCGTTTCTGTGCTAGGGCCGTCTACAGTTGCGGTTAGTGGGGGCCATTTTTCAGCGTGGTTCATAGGCCTCTCACTATCACGGCCTCTCTTGTTGTGGAGCACAGGCTCCAGAGGCGCAGGCTCAGTAGTTGTGGCTCACGGGCCGAGTTGCTCCGCCACCTTTGGGATCCTCCCACACCAGGGCTCGAACCCGTGTACCCTGCGTTGGCAGACAGATTCTCAACCACTGCGCCACCAGGGAAGCCCCTGTTCTGCTTTATTTTAAAGGAAGTACCCTTTTCAGGACTCCTAGGCCCCTTGGGTGTGCATCATTTTCCCTCCAAGTTCAGTGAGTACCTCCAGACCCCTGTGGGCCTGCTGAGCAAAATCGAGGCCCAAAGGTCGGGCCTTTGGAGGCCCTCTGTGTATGCCGAGTGATGGGCAACACACTGCTCGTTCCTTAAGGAGAGCTACATTTCCAGAGCACTGGAACAGCCTCAGGACCACATTTCTAACCAGTGCGACGTGCCATGGAAGTGTTCGTCATGGTCCCCGTCTGAGCTGCCATGAGAAATCACTCTGCTTAGGATTCTTCGAGGACCTCGTACCTGAAGTCACTCTGCTCGAGGAGAAAGTCAGCATCCTACCATGCTGTGTCGCTAACGGGACACTCAGCGTGAGCAGTTGTCTCGAGGTAAGGCCCTGAATTGCCATGCAGAAGCGGAGGCGTGCAGCATTTTCCAGGAGGCCGTAGCCGCTGCTCTGCATTGTTTTAACGTCAGTACGCTCTGCAGGACATCTAGGAACCCCGCGTGGGCACCCTATTCCCTGCAAGAACACTGAGTACCCTCAGGCCCCCATGGGCCTGCTAAGCCACATCCAGGCCCGTAGCCCTTCGGAGCCACTCTGGGTATACCGAGTGTAGGGCAACAGACTGCACTCTTTCTTGGGACAGCTTGAATATCTCAACACTCCCACTGGTCGACGAACACCTTTCTAGCAGGTCCAACATACCGTGCAAGTGTGACTCATTGCCCTAGTCTGAGCTGCACTGAGAACAACCCTCGGCTTCGCATTCGATCTGGGACCCCCTGCCTGAAGTCACCCTGCCTCCAGGAGAATGTCAGCTTGCGTTCCGACTGCAACTAAAGCCCAGTTCCTCGTGTAACACTGCAGGCTTTTGAAGAGCCACGGGCCCGGAGGCTTAGCTGGGGCATTCCTTGGTTGAGGCAGTTTGCTGTTGGCAGAACACCCTGCTTGGACGAGTTGATTCAAGGAAGGAACCACTGTGTAACCTGTGTCTGTTTGGACTTGTTAGAAAGCACAGGGATGTATGCTGCGTGTGCCCGTGGAAATGGGGGCCTGATGGAACTAGCCTTGCTTTCCCATTTGGAAAGCTCCATTCATGCTGCCTTGAAGCTTCTTGAAATTGACTGCTGTTGACAGGCCACTAGCCACTGTAGGCATGGCTCTGGGAAGACAATGAGTTTTCTCCAGGTTAGCCGGGTGCTTCGATGGCCGGGGTGGAGCTCATCCTGCCACGCTCTAGAGCTAAAGGGAAAGTCAACGTGAGTACTGGCCTCGAGGTAAGTCCCTGAGTAGCCGCGCAGAAAGGGAGGCATGCAGCTCTTTCCATGAGGTCTTATTCGCTGTTCTGCTTTATTATTATTATTTTTTTATTTTTTATTGTTTTTTTAAGACTTATTGATTGATTGATTGATTGATTGCTATGTTGGGTCTTCGTTTCTGTGCTAGGGCTCTCTCCAATTGCGGTAAGTAGGGGCCACTCTTCATCGCGCTGCATAGGCCTCTCATTATCGCGGCCTCTCTTGTTGTGGAGCACAGGCTCCAGCGGCGCAGGCTCAGTAGTTGTGGCTCACGGGCCCAGTTGCTCCACGGCCTGTGGGATCCTCCCAGACCAGGGCTCGAACCCGTGTACCCTGCGTTGGCAGACAGATTCTCAACCACTGCGCCACCAGGGAAGCCCCTGTTCTGCTTTATTTTAAAGGAAGTACCCTTTTCAGGACTCCTAGGCCCCTTGGGTGTGCATCATTTTCCCTCCAAGTTCAGTGAGTACCTCCAGACCCCTGTGGGCCTGCTGAGCAAAATCGAGGCCCAAAGGTCGGGCCTTTGGAGGCCCTCTGTGTATGCCGAGTGATGGGCAACACACTGCTCGTTCCTTAAGGAGAGCTACATTTCCAGAGCACTGGAACAGCCTCAGGACCACATTTCTAGCCAGTGCGACGTGCCATGGAAGTGTTCGTCATGGCCCCCGTCTGAGCTGCCATGAGAAATCACTCTGCTTAGGATTCTTCGAGGACCTCGTACCTGAAGTCACTCTGCTCGAGGAGAAAGTCAGCACCCTACCATGCTGTGTCGCTAACGGGACACTCAGCGTGAGCAGTTGTCTCGAGGTAAGGCCCTGAATTGCCATGCAGAAGCGGAGGCGTGCAGCATTTTCCATGAGGCCGTAGCCGCTGCTCTGCATTGTTTTAACCTCAGTACGCTCTGCAGGACATCTAGGAACCCCGCGTGGGCACCCTATTCCCTGCAAGAACACTGAGTACCCTCAGGCCCCCATGGGCCTGCTAAGCCACATCCAGGCCCGTAGCCCTTTGGAACCACTCTGTGTATGCCGAGTGTAGGGCAACAGTCTGCATTCTTTCTTGGGACAGCTTGAATATCTCAACACTCCCACTGGTCGACGAACACCTTTCTAGCAGGTCCAACATACCGTGCAAGTGTGACTCATTGCCCTAGTCTGAGCTGCACTGAGAACAACCCTCGGCTTCGCATTCGATCTGGGACCCCCTGCCTGAAGTCACCCTGCCTCCAGGAGAATGTCAGCTTGCGTTCCGACTGCAACTAAAGCCCAGTTCCTCGTGTAACACTGCAGGCTTTTGAAGAGCCACGGGCCCGGAGGCTTAGCTGGGGCATTCCTTGGTTGAGGCAGTTTGCTGTTGGCAGAACACCCTGCTTGGACGAGTTGATTCAAGGAAGGAACCACTGTGTAACCTGTGTCTGTTTGGACTTGTTAGAAAGCACAGGGATGTATGCTGCGTGTGCCCGTGGAAATGGGGGCCTGATGGAACTAGCCTTGCTTTCCCATTTGGAAAGCTCCATTCATGCTGCCTTGAAGCTTCTTGAAATTGACTGCTGTTGACAGGCCACTAGCCACTGTAGGCATGGCTCTGGGAAGACAATGAGTTTTCTCCAGGTTAGCCGGGTGCTTCGATGGCCGGGGTGGAGCTCATCCTGCCACGCTCTAGAGCTAAAGGGAAAGTCAACGTGAGTACTGGCCTCGAGGTAAGTCCCTGAGTAGCCGCGCAGAAAGGGAGGCATGCAGCTCTTTCCATGAGGTCTTATTCGCTGTTCTGCTTTATTATTATTATTTTTTTATTTTTTATTGTTTTTTTAAGACTTATTGATTGATTGATTGATTGATTGCTATGTTGGGTCTTCGTTTCTGTGCTAGGGCTCTCTCCAATTGCGGTAAGTAGGGGCCACTCTTCATCGCGCTGCATAGGCCTCTCATTATCGCGGCCTCTCTTGTTGTGGAGCACAGGCTCCAGCGGCGCAGGCTCAGTAGTTGTGGCTCACGGGCCCAGTTGCTCCACGGCCTGTGGGATCCTCCCAGACCAGGGCTCGAACCCGTGTACCCTGCGTTGGCAGACAGATTCTCAACCACTGCGCCACCAGGGAAGCCCCTGTTCTGCTTTATTTTAAAGGAAGTACCCTTTTCAGGACTCCTAGGCCCCTTGGGTGTGCATCATTTTCCCTCCAAGTTCAGTGAGTACCTCCAGACCCCTGTGGGCCTGCTGAGCAAAATCGAGGCCCAAAGGTCGGGCCTTTGGAGGCCCTCTGTGTATGCCGAGTGATGGGCAACACACTGCTCGTTCCTTAAGGAGAGCTACATTTCCAGAGCACTGGAACAGCCTCAGGACCACATTTCTAGCCAGTGCGACGTGCCATGGAAGTGTTCGTCATGGCCCCCGTCTGAGCTGCCATGAGAAATCACTCTGCTTAGGATTCTTCGAGGACCTCGTACCTGAAGTCACTCTGCTCGAGGAGAAAGTCAGCACCCTACCATGCTGTGTCGCTAACGGGACACTCAGCGTGAGCAGTTGTCTCGAGGTAAGGCCCTGAATTGCCATGCAGAAGCGGAGGCGTGCAGCATTTTCCATGAGGCCGTAGCCGCTGCTCTGCATTGTTTTAACCTCAGTACGCTCTGCAGGACATCTAGGAACCCCGCGTGGGCACCCTATTCCCTGCAAGAACACTGAGTACCCTCAGGCCCCCATGGGCCTGCTAAGCCACATCCAGGCCCGTAGCCCTTTGGAACCACTCTGTGTATGCCGAGTGTAGGGCAACAGTCTGCATTCTTTCTTGGGACAGCTTGAATATCTCAACACTCCCACTGGTCGACGAACACCTTTCTAGCAGGTCCAACATACCGTGCAAGTGTGACTCATTGCCCTAGTCTGAGCTGCACTGAGAACAACCCTCGGCTTCGCATTCGATCTGGGACCCCCTGCCTGAAGTCACCCTGCCTCCAGGAGAATGTCAGCTTGCGTTCCGACTGCAACTAAAGCCCAGTTCCTCGTGTAACACTGCAGGCTTTTGAAGAGCCACGGGCCCGGAGGCTTAGCTGGGGCATTCCTTGGTTGAGGCAGTTTGCTGTTGGCAGAACACCCTGCTTGGACGAGTTGATTCAAGGAAGGAACCACTGTGTAACCTGTGTCTCTTTGGACTTGTTAGAAAGCACAGGGATGTATGCTGCGTGTGCCCGTGGAAATGGGGGCCTGATGGAACTAGCCTTGCTTTCCCATTTGGAAAGCTCCATTCATGCTGCCTTTAAGCTACTTGAAATTGACTGCTGTTGACAGGCCACTAGCCACTGTAGGCATGGCTCTGGGAAGACAATGAGTTTTCTCCAGGTTAGCCGGGTGCTTCGATGGCCGGGGTGGAGCTCATCCTGCCACGCTCTAGAGCTAAAGGGAAAGTCAACTTGAGTACTGGCCTCGAGGTAAGTCCCTGAGTAGCCGCGCAGAAAGGGAGGCATGCAGCTCTTTCTATGAGGTCTTATTCGCTGTTCTGCTTTATTATTATTATTTTTTTAATTTTTTATTGTTTTTTTAAGACTTATTGATTGATTGATTGCTATGTTGGGTCTTCGTTTCTGTGCTAGGGCTCTCTCCAATTGCGGTAAGTAGGGGCCACTCTTCATCGCGCTGCATAGGCCTCTCATTATGGCGGCCTCTCTTGTTGCGGAGCACAGGCTCCAGCGGCGCAGGCTCAGTAGTTGTGGCTCACGGGCCCAGTTGCTCCACGGCCTGTGGGATCCTCCCAGACCAGGGCTCGAACCCGTGTACCCTGCGTTGGCAGACAGATTCTCAACCACTGCGCCACCAGGGAAGCCCCTGTTCTGCTTTATTTTAAAGGAAGTACCCTTTTCAGGACTCCTAGGCCCCTCGGGTGTGCATCATTTTCCCTCCAAGATCAGTGAGTACCTCCAGACCCCTGTGGGTCTGCTGAGCAACATCGAGGCCCAAAGTTCGGGCCTTCGGAGGCCCTCTGTGTATGCCGAGTGATGGGCAACACACTGCTCGTTCCTTAAGGAGAGCTACATTTCCAGAGCACTGGAACAGCCTCAGGACCACATTTCTAGCCAGTGCGACATGCCATGGAAGTGTTCGTCATGGCCCCCGTTTGAGCTGCCATGAGAAAACACTCTGCTTAGGATTCTTCGAGGACCTCGTACCTGAAGTCTCTCTGCTCGAGGAGAAAGTCAGCATCCTACCATACTGTGTTCCTAACGGGACACTCAGCGTGAGCAGTTGTCTCGAGGCAAGGCCCTGATTTGCCATGCAGAAGCGGAGGCGTGCAGCAGTGTCCAGGAGGCCGTAGCCGCTGCTCTGCATTGTTTTAACGTCAGTACGCTTTGCAGGACATCTAGGAACCCCGCGTGGGCACCCTATTCCCTGCAAGAACACTGAGTACCCTCAGGCCCCCATGGGCCTGCTAAGCCACATCCAGGCCCGTAGCCCTTCGGAGCCACTCTGGGTATACCGAGTGTAGGGCAACAGACTGCACTCTTTCTTGGGAGAGCGTGATTTCCTCAACACTCCCACAGGTCGACGAACACCTTTCTAGCAGGTCCAACATACCGTGCAAGTGTGACTCATTGCCCTAGTCTGAGCTGCACTGAGAACAACCGTCGGCTTCGCATTCGATCTGGGACCCCCTGCCTGAAGTCACCCTGCCTCCAGGAGAATGTCAGCTTGCGTTCCGACTGCAACTAAAGCCCAGTTCCTCGTGTAACACTGCAGGCTTTTGAAGAGCCACGGGCCCGGAGGCTTAGCTGGGGCATTCCTTGGTTGAGGCAGTTTGCTGTTGGCAGAACACCCTGCTTGGACGAGTTGATTCAAGGAAGGAACCACTGTGTAACCTGTGTCTGTTTGGACTTGTTAGAAAGCACAGGGATGTATGCTGCGTGTGCCCGTGGAAATGGGGGCCTGATGGAACTAGCCTTGCTTTCCCATTTGGAAAGCTCCATTCATGCTGCCTTGAAGCTTCTTGAAATTGACTGCTGTTGACAGGCCACTAGCCACTGTAGGCATGGCTCTGGGAAGACAATGAGTTTTCTCCAGGTTAGCCGGGTGCTTCGATGGCCGGGGTGGAGCTCATCCTGCCACGCTCTAGAGCTAAAGGGAAAGTCAACGTGAGTACTGGCCTCGAGGTAAGTCCCTGAGTAGCCGCGCAGAAAGGGAGGCATGCAGCTCTTTCCATGAGGTCTTATTCGCTGTTCTGCTTTATTATTATTATTTTTTTATTTTTTATTGTTTTTTTAAGACTTATTGATTGATTGATTGATTGATTGCTATGTTGGGTCTTCGTTTCTGTGCTAGGGCTCTCTCCAATTGCGGTAAGTAGGGGCCACTCTTCATCGCGCTGCATAGGCCTCTCATTATCGCGGCCTCTCTTGTTGTGGAGCACAGGCTCCAGCGGCGCAGGCTCAGTAGTTGTGGCTCACGGGCCCAGTTGCTCCACGGCCTGTGGGATCCTCCCAGACCAGGGCTCGAACCCGTGTACCCTGCGTTGGCAGACAGATTCTCAACCACTGCGCCACCAGGGAAGCCCCTGTTCTGCTTTATTTTAAAGGAAGTACCCTTTTCAGGACTCCTAGGCCCCTTGGGTGTGCATCATTTTCCCTCCAAGTTCAGTGAGTACCTCCAGACCCCTGTGGGCCTGCTGAGCAAAATCGAGGCCCAAAGGTCGGGCCTTTGGAGGCCCTCTGTGTATGCCGAGTGATGGGCAACACACTGCTCGTTCCTTAAGGAGAGCTACATTTCCAGAGCACTGGAACAGCCTCAGGACCACATTTCTAGCCAGTGCGACGTGCCATGGAAGTGTTCGTCATGGCCCCCGTCTGAGCTGCCATGAGAAATCACTCTGCTTAGGATTCTTCGAGGACCTCGTACCTGAAGTCACTCTGCTCGAGGAGAAAGTCAGCACCCTACCATGCTGTGTCGCTAACGGGACACTCAGCGTGAGCAGTTGTCTCGAGGTAAGGCCCTGAATTGCCATGCAGAAGCGGAGGCGTGCAGCATTTTCCATGAGGCCGTAGCCGCTGCTCTGCATTGTTTTAACCTCAGTACGCTCTGCAGGACATCTAGGAACCCCGCGTGGGCACCCTATTCCCTGCAAGAACACTGAGTACCCTCAGGCCCCCATGGGCCTGCTAAGCCACATCCAGGCCCGTAGCCCTTTGGAACCACTCTGTGTATGCCGAGTGTAGGGCAACAGTCTGCATTCTTTCTTGGGACAGCTTGAATATCTCAACACTCCCACTGGTCGACGAACACCTTTCTAGCAGGTCCAACATACCGTGCAAGTGTGACTCATTGCCCTAGTCTGAGCTGCACTGAGAACAACCCTCGGCTTCGCATTCGATCTGGGACCCCCTGCCTGAAGTCACCCTGCCTCCAGGAGAATGTCAGCTTGCGTTCCGACTGCAACTAAAGCCCAGTTCCTCGTGTAACACTGCAGGCTTTTGAAGAGCCACGGGCCCGGAGGCTTAGCTGGGGCATTCCTTGGTTGAGGCAGTTTGCTGTTGGCAGAACACCCTGCTTGGACGAGTTGATTCAAGGAAGGAACCACTGTGTAACCTGTGTCTGTTTGGACTTGTTAGAAAGCACAGGGATGTATGCTGCGTGTGCCCGTGGAAATGGGGGCCTGATGGAACTAGCCTTGCTTTCCCATTTGGAAAGCTCCATTCATGCTGCCTTGAAGCTTCTTGAAATTGACTGCTGTTGACAGGCCACTAGCCACTGTAGGCATGGCTCTGGGAAGACAATGAGTTTTCTCCAGGTTAGCCGGGTGCTTCGATGGCCGGGGTGGAGCTCATCCTGCCACGCTCTAGAGCTAAAGGGAAAGTCAACGTGAGTACTGGCCTCGAGGTAAGTCCCTGAGTAGCCGCGCAGAAAGGGAGGCATGCAGCTCTTTCCATGAGGTCTTATTCGCTGTTCTGCTTTATTATTATTATTTTTTTATTTTTTATTGTTTTTTTAAGACTTATTGATTGATTGATTGATTGATTGCTATGTTGGGTCTTCGTTTCTGTGCTAGGGCTCTCTCCAATTGCGGTAAGTAGGGGCCACTCTTCATCGCGCTGCATAGGCCTCTCATTATCGCGGCCTCTCTTGTTGTGGAGCACAGGCTCCAGCGGCGCAGGCTCAGTAGTTGTGGCTCACGGGCCCAGTTGCTCCACGGCCTGTGGGATCCTCCCAGACCAGGGCTCGAACCCGTGTACCCTGCGTTGGCAGACAGATTCTCAACCACTGCGCCACCAGGGAAGCCCCTGTTCTGCTTTATTTTAAAGGAAGTACCCTTTTCAGGACTCCTAGGCCCCTTGGGTGTGCATCATTTTCCCTCCAAGTTCAGTGAGTACCTCCAGACCCCTGTGGGCCTGCTGAGCAAAATCGAGGCCCAAAGGTCGGGCCTTTGGAGGCCCTCTGTGTATGCCGAGTGATGGGCAACACACTGCTCGTTCCTTAAGGAGAGCTACATTTCCAGAGCACTGGAACAGCCTCAGGACCACATTTCTAGCCAGTGCGACGTGCCATGGAAGTGTTCGTCATGGCCCCCGTCTGAGCTGCCATGAGAAATCACTCTGCTTAGGATTCTTCGAGGACCTCGTACCTGAAGTCACTCTGCTCGAGGAGAAAGTCAGCACCCTACCATGCTGTGTCGCTAACGGGACACTCAGCGTGAGCAGTTGTCTCGAGGTAAGGCCCTGAATTGCCATGCAGAAGCGGAGGCGTGCAGCATTTTCCATGAGGCCGTAGCCGCTGCTCTGCATTGTTTTAACCTCAGTACGCTCTGCAGGACATCTAGGAACCCCGCGTGGGCACCCTATTCCCTGCAAGAACACTGAGTACCCTCAGGCCCCCATGGGCCTGCTAAGCCACATCCAGGCCCGTAGCCCTTTGGAACCACTCTGTGTATGCCGAGTGTAGGGCAACAGTCTGCATTCTTTCTTGGGACAGCTTGAATATCTCAACACTCCCACTGGTCGACGAACACCTTTCTAGCAGGTCCAACATACCGTGCAAGTGTGACTCATTGCCCTAGTCTGAGCTGCACTGAGAACAACCCTCGGCTTCGCATTCGATCTGGGACCCCCTGCCTGAAGTCACCCTGCCTCCAGGAGAATGTCAGCTTGCGTTCCGACTGCAACTAAAGCCCAGTTCCTCGTGTAACACTGCAGGCTTTTGAAGAGCCACGGGCCCGGAGGCTTAGCTGGGGCATTCCTTGGTTGAGGCAGTTTGCTGTTGGCAGAACACCCTGCTTGGACGAGTTGATTCAAGGAAGGAACCACTGTGTAACCTGTGTCTCTTTGGACTTGTTAGAAAGCACAGGGATGTATGCTGCGTGTGCCCGTGGAAATGGGGGCCTGATGGAACTAGCCTTGCTTTCCCATTTGGAAAGCTCCATTCATGCTGCCTTTAAGCTACTTGAAATTGACTGCTGTTGACAGGCCACTAGCCACTGTAGGCATGGCTCTGGGAAGACAATGAGTTTTCTCCAGGTTAGCCGGGTGCTTCGATGGCCGGGGTGGAGCTCATCCTGCCACGCTCTAGAGCTAAAGGGAAAGTCAACGTGAGTACTGGCCTCGAGGTAAGTCCCTGAGTAGCCGCGCAGAAAGGGAGGCATGCAGCTCTTTCCATGAGGTCTTATTCGCTGTTCTGCTTTATTATTATTATTTTTTTAATTTTTTCTTGTTTTTTTAAGACTTATTGATTGATTGATTGCTATGTTGGGTCTTCGTTTCTGTGCTAGGGCTCTCTCCAATTGCGGTAAGTAGGGGCCCCTCTTCATCGCGCTGCATAGGCCTCTCATTATGGCGGCCTCTCTTGTTGCGGAGCACAGGCTCCAGCGGCGCAGGCTCAGTAGTTGTGGCTCACGGGCCCAGTTGCTCCACGGCCTGTGGGATCCTCCCAGATCAGGGCTCGAACCCGTGTACCCTGCATTGGCAGACAGATTCTCAACCACTGCGCCACCAGGGAAGCCCCTGTTCTGCTTTATTTTAAAGGAAGTACCCTTTTCAGGACTCCTAGGCCCCTCGGGTGTGCATCATTTTCCCTCCAAGATCAGTGAGTACCTCCAGACCCCTGTGGGTCTGCTGAGCAACATCGAGGCCCAAAGTTCGGGCCTTCGGAGGCCCTCTGTGTATGCCGAGTGATGGGCAACACACTGCTCGTTCCTTAAGGAGAGCTACATTTCCAGAGCACTGGAACAGCCTCAGGACCACATTTCTAGCCAGTGCGACATGCCATGGAAGTGTTCGTCATGGCCCCCGTTTGAGCTGCCATGAGAAAACACTCTGCTTAGGATTCTTCGAGGACCTCGTACCTGAAGTCTCTCTGCTCGAGGAGAAAGTCAGCATCCTACCATACTGTGTTCCTAACGGGACACTCAGCGTGAGCAGTTGTCTCGAGGCAAGGCCCTGATTTGCCATGCAGAAGCGGAGGCGTGCAGCAGTGTCCAGGAGGCCGTAGCCGCTGCTCTGCATTGTTTTAACGTCAGTACGCTTTGCAGGACATCTAGGAACCCCGCGTGGGCACCCTATTCCCTGCAAGAACACTGAGTACCCTCAGGCCCCCATGGGCCTGCTAAGCCACATCCAGGCCCGTAGCCCTTCGGAGCCACTCTGGGTATACCGAGTGTAGGGCAACAGACTGCACTCTTTCTTGGGAGAGCGTGATTTCCTCAACACTCCCACAGGTCGACGAACACCTTTCTAGCAGGTCCAACATACCGTGCAAGTGTGACTCATTGCCCTAGTCTGAGCTGCACTGAGAACAACCGTCGGCTTCGCATTCGATCTGGGACCCCCTGCCTGAAGTCACCCTGCCTCCAGGAGAATGTCAGCTTGCGTTCCGACTGCAACTAAAGCCCAGTTCCTCGTGTAACACTGCAGGCTTTTGAAGAGCCACGGGCCCGGAGGCTTAGCTGGGGCATTCCTTGGTTGAGGCAGTTTGCTGTTGGCAGAACACCCTGCTTGGACGAGTTGATTCAAGGAAGGAACCACTGTGTAACCTGTGTCTGTTTGGACTTGTTAGAAAGCACAGGGATGTATGCTGCGTGTGCCCGTGGAAATGGGGGCCTGATGGAACTAGCCTTGCTTTCCCATTTGGAAAGCTCCATTCATGCTGCCTTGAAGCTTCTTGAAATTGACTGCTGTTGACAGGCCACTAGCCACTGTAGGCATGGCTCTGGGAAGACAATGAGTTTTCTCCAGGTTAGCCGGGTGCTTCGATGGCCGGGGTGGAGCTCATCCTGCCACGCTCTAGAGCTAAAGGGAAAGTCAACGTGAGTACTGGCCTCGAGGTAAGTCCCTGAGTAGCCGCGCAGAAAGGGAGGCATGCAGCTCTTTCCATGAGGTCTTATTCGCTGTTCTGCTTTATTATTATTATTTTTTTATTTTTTATTTTTTTTTAAGACTTATTGATTGATTGATTGATTGATTGCTATGTTGGGTCTTCGTTTCTGTGCTAGGGCTCTCTCCAATTGCGGTAAGTAGGGGCCACTCTTCATCGCGCTGCATAGGCCTCTCATTATCGCGGCCTCTCTTGTTGTGGAGCACAGGCTCCAGCGGCGCAGGCTCAGTAGTTGTGGCTCACGGGCCCAGTTGCTCCACGGCCTGTGGGATCCTCCCAGACCAGGGCTCGAACCCGTGTACCCTGCATTGGCAGACAGATTCTCAACCACTGCGCCACCAGGGAAGCCCCTGTTCTGCTTTATTTTAAAGGAAGTACCCTTTTCAGGACTCCTAGGCCCCTCGGGTGTGCATCATTTTCCCTCCAAGATCAGTGAGTACCTCCAGACCCCTGTGGGTCTGCTGAGCAAAATCGAGGCCCAAAGTTCGGGCCTTCGGAGGCCCTCTGTGTATGCCGAGTGATGGGCAACACACTGCTCGTTCCTTAAGGAGAGCTACATTTCCAGAGCACTGGAACAGCCTCAGGACCACATTTCTAGCCAGTGCGACATGCCATGGAAGTGTTCGTCATGGCCCCCGTTTGAGCTGCCATGAGAAAACACTCTGCTTAGGATTCTTCGAGGACCTCGTACCTGAAGTCTCTCTGCTCGAGGAGAAAGTCAGCATCCTACCATACTGTGTTCCTAACGGGACACTCAGCGTGAGCAGTTGTCTCGAGGCAAGGCCCTGATTTGCCATGCAGAAGCGGAGGCGTGCAGCAGTGTCCAGGAGGCCGTAGCCGCTGCTCTGCATTGTTTTAACGTCAGTACGCTTTGCAGGACATCTAGGAACCCCGCGTGAGCACCCTATTCCCTGCAAGAACGCTGAGTACCCTCAGGCCCCCATGGGCCTGCTAAGCCACATCCAGGCCCGTAGCCCTTCGGAGCCACTCTGGGTATACCGAGTGTAGGGCAACAGACTGCACTCTTTCTTGGGAGAGCGTGATTTCCTCAACACTCCCACAGGTCGACGAACACCTTTCTAGCAGGTCCAACATACCGTGCAAGTGTGACTCATTGCCCTAGTCTGAGCTGCACTGAGAACAACCCTCGGCTTCGCATTCGATCTGGGACCCCCTGCCTGAAGTCACCCTGCCTCCAGGAGAATGTCAGCTTGCGTTCCGACTGCAACTAAAGCCCAGTTCCTCGTGTAACACTGCAGGCTTTTGAAGAGCCACGGGCCCGGAGGCTTAGCTGGGGCATTCCTTGGTTGAGGCAGTTTGCTGTTGGCAGAACACCCTGCTTGGACGAGTTGATTCAAGGAAGGAACCACTGTGTAACCTGTGTCTGTTTGGACTTGTTAGAAAGCACAGGGATGTATGCTGCGTGTGCCCGTGGAAATGGGGGCCTGATGGAACTAGCCTTGCTTTCCCATTTGGAAAGCTCCATTCATGCTGCCTTGAAGCTTCTTGAAATTGACTGCTGTTGACAGGCCACTAGCCACTGTAGGCATGGCTCTGGGAAGACAATGAGTTTTCTCCAGGTTAGCCGGGTGCTTCGATGGCCGGGGTGGAGCTCATCCTGCCACGCTCTAGAGCTAAAGGGAAAGTCAACGTGAGTACTGGCCTCGAGGTAAGTCCCTGAGTAGCCGCGCAGAAAGGGAGGCATGCAGCTCTTTCCATGAGGTCTTATTCGCTGTTCTGCTTTATTATTATTATTTTTTTATTTTTTATTGTTTTTTTAAGACTTATTGATTGATTGATTGATTGATTGCTATGTTGGGTCTTCGTTTCTGTGCTAGGGCTCTCTCCAATTGCGGTAAGTAGGGGCCACTCTTCATCGCGCTGCATAGGCCTCTCATTATCGCGGCCTCTCTTGTTGTGGAGCACAGGCTCCAGCGGCGCAGGCTCAGTAGTTGTGGCTCACGGGCCCAGTTGCTCCACGGCCTGTGGGATCCTCCCAGACCAGGGCTCGAACCCGTGTACCCTGCGTTGGCAGACAGATTCTCAACCACTGCGCCACCAGGGAAGCCCCTGTTCTGCTTTATTTTAAAGGAAGTACCCTTTTCAGGACTCCTAGGCCCCTTGGGTGTGCATCATTTTCCCTCCAAGTTCAGTGAGTACCTCCAGACCCCTGTGGGCCTGCTGAGCAAAATCGAGGCCCAAAGGTCGGGCCTTTGGAGGCCCTCTGTGTATGCCGAGTGATGGGCAACACACTGCTCGTTCCTTAAGGAGAGCTACATTTCCAGAGCACTGGAACAGCCTCAGGACCACATTTCTAGCCAGTGCGACGTGCCATGGAAGTGTTCGTCATGGCCCCCGTCTGAGCTGCCATGAGAAATCACTCTGCTTAGGATTCTTCGAGGACCTCGTACCTGAAGTCACTCTGCTCGAGGAGAAAGTCAGCACCCTACCATGCTGTGTCGCTAACGGGACACTCAGCGTGAGCAGTTGTCTCGAGGTAAGGCCCTGAATTGCCATGCAGAAGCGGAGGCGTGCAGCATTTTCCATGAGGCCGTAGCCGCTGCTCTGCATTGTTTTAACCTCAGTACGCTCTGCAGGACATCTAGGAACCCCGCGTGGGCACCCTATTCCCTGCAAGAACACTGAGTACCCTCAGGCCCCCATGGGCCTGCTAAGCCACATCCAGGCCCGTAGCCCTTTGGAACCACTCTGTGTATGCCGAGTGTAGGGCAACAGTCTGCATTCTTTCTTGGGACAGCTTGAATATCTCAACACTCCCACTGGTCGACGAACACCTTTCTAGCAGGTCCAACATACCGTGCAAGTGTGACTCATTGCCCTAGTCTGAGCTGCACTGAGAACAACCCTCGGCTTCGCATTCGATCTGGGACCCCCTGCCTGAAGTCACCCTGCCTCCAGGAGAATGTCAGCTTGCGTTCCGACTGCAACTAAAGCCCAGTTCCTCGTGTAACACTGCAGGCTTTTGAAGAGCCACGGGCCCGGAGGCTTAGCTGGGGCATTCCTTGGTTGAGGCAGTTTGCTGTTGGCAGAACACCCTGCTTGGACGAGTTGATTCAAGGAAGGAACCACTGTGTAACCTGTGTCTGTTTGGACTTGTTAGAAAGCACAGGGATGTATGCTGCGTGTGCCCGTGGAAATGGGGGCCGGATGGAATTAGCCTTGCTTTCCCATTTGGAAAGCTCCATTCATGCTGCCTTTAAGCTACTTGAAATTGACTGCTGTTGACAGGCCACTAGCCACTGTAGGCATGGCTCTGGGAAGACAATGAGTTTTCTCCAGGTTAGCCGGGTGCTTCGATGGCCGGGGTGGAGCTCATCCTGCCACGCTCTAGAGCTAAAGGGAAAGTCAACGTGAGTACTGGCCTCGAGGTAAGTCCCTGAGTAGCCGCGCAGAAAGGGAGGCATGCAGCTCTTTCTATGAGGTCTTATTCGCTGTTCTGCTTTATTATTATTATTTTTTTAATTTTTTATTGTTTTTTTAAGACTTATTGATTGATTGATTGCTATGTTGGGTCTTCGTTTCTGTGCTAGGGCTCTCTCCAATTGCGGTAAGTAGGGGCCACTCTTCATCGCGCTGCATAGGCCTCTCATTATCGCGGCCTCTCTTGTTGCGGAGCACAGGCTCCAGCGGCGCAGGCTCAGTAGTTGTGGCTCACGGGCCCAGTTGCTCCACGGCCTGTGGGATCCTCCCAGACCAGGGCTCGAACCCGTGTACCCTGCGTTGGCAGACAGATTCTCAACCACTGCGCCACCAGGGAAGCCCCTGTTCTGCTTTATTTTAAAGGAAGTACCCTTTTCAGGACTCCTAGGCCCCTCGGGTGTGCATCATTTTCCCTCCAAGATCAGTGAGTACCTCCAGACCCCTGTGGGTCTGCTGAGCAACATCGAGGCCCAAAGTTCGGGCCTTCGGAGGCCCTCTGTGTATGCCGAGTGATGGGCAACACACTGCTCGTTCCTTAAGGAGAGCTACATTTCCAGAGCACTGGAACAGCCTCAGGACCACATTTCTAGCCAGTGCGACATGCCATGGAAGTGTTCGTCATGGCCCCCGTTTGAGCTGCCATGAGAAAACACTCTGCTTAGGATTCTTCGAGGACCTCGTACCTGAAGTCTCTCTGCTCGAGGAGAAAGTCAGCATCCTACCATACTGTGTTCCTAACGGGACACTCAGCGTGAGCAGTTGTCTCGAGGCAAGGCCCTGATTTGCCATGCAGAAGCGGAGGCGTGCAGCAGTGTCCAGGAGGCCGTAGCCGCTGCTCTGCATTGTTTTAACGTCAGTACGCTTTGCAGGACATCTAGGAACCCCGCGTGGGCACCCTATTCCCTGCAAGAACACTGAGTACCCTCAGGCCCCCATGGGCCTGCTAAGCCACATCCAGGCCCGTAGCCCTTCGGAGCCACTCTGGGTATACCGAGTGTAGGGCAACAGACTGCACTCTTTCTTGGGAGAGCGTGATTTCCTCAACACTCCCACAGGTCGACGAACACCTTTCTAGCAGGTCCAACATACCGTGCAAGTGTGACTCATTGCCCTAGTCTGAGCTGCACTGAGAACAACCCTCGGCTTCGCATTCGATCTGGGACCCCCTGCCTGAAGTCACCCTGCCTCCAGGAGAATGTCAGCTTGCGTTCCGACTGCAACTAAAGCCCAGTTCCTCGTGTAACACTGCAGGCTTTTGAAGAGCCACGGGCCCGGAGGCTTAGCTGGGGCATTCCTTGGTTGAGGCAGTTTGCTGTTGGCAGAACACCCTGCTTGGACGAGTTGATTCAAGGAAGGAACCACTGTGTAACCTGTGTCTGTTTGGACTTGTTAGAAAGCACAGGGATGTATGCTGCGTGTGCCCGTGGAAATGGGGGCCTGATGGAACTAGCCTTGCTTTCCCATTTGGAAAGCTCCATTCATGCTGCCTTGAAGCTTCTTGAAATTGACTGCTGTTGACAGGCCACTAGCCACTGTAGGCATGGCTCTGGGAAGACAATGAGTTTTCTCCAGGTTAGCCGGGTGCTTCGATGGCCGGGGTGGAGCTCATCCTGCCACGCTCTAGAGCTAAAGGGAAAGTCAACGTGAGTACTGGCCTCGAGGTAAGTCCCTGAGTAGCCGCGCAGAAAGGGAGGCATGCAGCTCTTTCCATGAGGTCTTATTCGCTGTTCTGCTTTATTATTATTATTTTTTTATTTTTTATTGTTTTTTTAAGACTTATTGATTGATTGATTGATTGATTGCTATGTTGGGTCTTCGTTTCTGTGCTAGGGCTCTCTCCAATTGCGGTAAGTAGGGGCCACTCTTCATCGCGCTGCATAGGCCTCTCATTATCGCGGCCTCTCTTGTTGTGGAGCACAGGCTCCAGCGGCGCAGGCTCAGTAGTTGTGGCTCACGGGCCCAGTTGCTCCACGGCCTGTGGGATCCTCCCAGACCAGGGCTCGAACCCGTGTACCCTGCGTTGGCAGACAGATTCTCAACCACTGCGCCACCAGGGAAGCCCCTGTTCTGCTTTATTTTAAAGGAAGTACCCTTTTCAGGACTCCTAGGCCCCTTGGGTGTGCATCATTTTCCCTCCAAGTTCAGTGAGTACCTCCAGACCCCTGTGGGCCTGCTGAGCAAAATCGAGGCCCAAAGGTCGGGCCTTTGGAGGCCCTCTGTGTATGCCGAGTGATGGGCAACACACTGCTCGTTCCTTAAGGAGAGCTACATTTCCAGAGCACTGGAACAGCCTCAGGACCACATTTCTAGCCAGTGCGACGTGCCATGGAAGTGTTCGTCATGGCCCCCGTCTGAGCTGCCATGAGAAATCACTCTGCTTAGGATTCTTCGAGGACCTCGTACCTGAAGTCACTCTGCTCGAGGAGAAAGTCAGCACCCTACCATGCTGTGTCGCTAACGGGACACTCAGCGTGAGCAGTTGTCTCGAGGTAAGGCCCTGAATTGCCATGCAGAAGCGGAGGCGTGCAGCATTTTCCATGAGGCCGTAGCCGCTGCTCTGCATTGTTTTAACCTCAGTACGCTCTGCAGGACATCTAGGAACCCCGCGTGGGCACCCTATTCCCTGCAAGAACACTGAGTACCCTCAGGCCCCCATGGGCCTGCTAAGCCACATCCAGGCCCGTAGCCCTTTGGAACCACTCTGTGTATGCCGAGTGTAGGGCAACAGTCTGCATTCTTTCTTGGGACAGCTTGAATATCTCAACACTCCCACTGGTCGACGAACACCTTTCTAGCAGGTCCAACATACCGTGCAAGTGTGACTCATTGCCCTAGTCTGAGCTGCACTGAGAACAACCCTCGGCTTCGCATTCGATCTGGGACCCCCTGCCTAAAGTCACCCTGCCTCCAGGAGAATGTCAGCTTGCGTTCCGACTGCAACTAAAGCCCAGTTCCTCGTGTAACACTGCAGGCTTTTGAAGAGCCACGGGCCCGGAGGCTTAGCTGGGGCATTCCTTGGTTGAGGCAGTTTGCTGTTGGCAGAACACCCTGCTTGGACGAGTTGATTCAAGGAAGGAACCACTGTGTAACCTGTGTCTGTTTGGACTTGTTAGAAAGCACAGGGATGTATGCTGCGTGTGCCCGTGGAAATGGGGGCCGGATGGAATTAGCCTTGCTTTCCCATTTGGAAAGCTCCATTCATGCTGCCTTTAAGCTACTTGAAATTGACTGCTGTTGACAGGCCACTAGCCACTGTAGGCATGGCTCTGGGAAGACAATGAGTTTTCTCCAGGTTAGCCGGGTGCTTCGATGGCCGGGGTGGAGCTCATCCTGCCACGCTCTAGAGCTAAAGGGAAAGTCAACGTGAGTACTGGCCTCGAGGTAAGTCCCTGAGTAGCCGCGCAGAAAGGGAGGCATGCAGCTCTTTCTATGAGGTCTTATTCGCTGTTCTGCTTTATTATTATTATTTTTTTAATTTTTTATTGTTTTTTTAAGACTTATTGATTGATTGATTGCTATGTTGGGTCTTCGTTTCTGTGCTAGGGCTCTCTCCAATTGCGGTAAGTAGGGGCCACTCTTCATCGCGGTGCATAGGCCTCTCATTATGGCGGCCTCTCTTGTTGCGGAGCACAGGCTCCAGCGGCGCAGGCTCAGTAGTTGTGGCTCACGGGCCCAGTTGCTCCACGGCCTGTGGGATCCTCCCAGACCAGGGCTCGAACCCATGTACCCTGCGTTGGCAGACAGAATCTCAACCACTGCGCCACCAGGGAAGCCCCTGTTCTGCTTTATTTTAAAGGAAGTACCCTTTTCAGGACTCCTAGGCCCCTCGGGTGTGCATCTTTTTCCCTACAAGATCAGTGAGTACCTCCAGACCCCTGTGGGTCTGCTGAGCAACATCGAGGCCCAAAGTTCGGGCCTTCGGAGGCCCTCTGTGTATGCCGAGTGATGGGCAACACACTGCTCGTTCCTTAAGGAGAGCTACATTTCCAGAGCACTGGAACAGCCTCAGGACCACATTTCTAGCCAGTGCGACATGCCATGGAAGTGTTCGTCATGGCCCCCGTTTGAGCTGCCATGAGAAAACACTCTGCTTAGGATTCTTCGAGGACCTCGTACCTGAAGTCTCTCTGCTCGAGGAGAAAGTCAGCATCCTACCATACTGTGTTCCTAACGGGACACTCAGCGTGAGCAGTTGTCTCGAGGCAAGGCCCTGATTTGCCATGCAGAAGCGGAGGCGTGCAGCAGTGTCCAGGAGGCCGTAGCCGCTGCTCTGCATTGTTTTAACGTCAGTACGCTTTGCAGGACATCTAGGAACCCCGCGTGGGCACCCTATTCCCTGCAAGAACGCTGAGTACCCTCAGGCCCCCATGGGCCTGCTAAGCCACATCCAGGCCCGTAGCCCTTCGGAGCCACTCTGGGTATACCGAGTGTAGGGCAACAGACTGCACTCTTTCTTGGGAGAGCGTGATTTCCTCAACACTCCCACAGGTCGACGAACACCTTTCTAGCAGGTCCAACATACCGTGCAAGTGTGACTCATTGCCCTAGTCTGAGCTGCACTGAGAACAACCCTCGGCTTCGCATTCGATCTGGGACCCCCTGCCTGAAGTCACCCTGCCTCCAGGAGAATGTCAGCTTGCGTTCCGACTGCAACTAAAGCCCAGTTCCTCGTGTAACACTGCAGGCTTTTGAAGAGCCACGGGCCCGGAGGCTTAGCTGGGGCATTCCTTGGTTGAGGCAGTTTGCTGTTGGCAGAACACCCTGCTTGGACGAGTTGATTCAAGGAAGGAACCACTGTGTAACCTGTGTCTGTTTGGACTTGTTAGAAAGCACAGGGATGTATGCTGCGTGTGCCCGTGGAAATGGGGGCCTGATGGAACTAGCCTTGCTTTCCCATTTGGAAAGCTCCATTCATGCTGCCTTGAAGCTTCTTGAAATTGACTGCTGTTGACAGGCCACTAGCCACTGTAGGCATGGCTCTGGGAAGACAATGAGTTTTCTCCAGGTTAGCCGGGTGCTTCGATGGCCGGGGTGGAGCTCATCCTGCCACGCTCTAGAGCTAAAGGGAAAGTCAACGTGAGTACTGGCCTCGAGGTAAGTCCCTGAGTAGCCGCGCAGAAAGGGAGGCATGCAGCTCTTTCCATGAGGTCTTATTCGCTGTTCTGCTTTATTATTATTATTTTTTTATTTTTTATTGTTTTTTTAAGACTTATTGATTGATTGATTGATTGATTGCTATGTTGGGTCTTCGTTTCTGTGCTAGGGCTCTCTCCAATTGCGGTAAGTAGGGGCCACTCTTCATCGCGCTGCATAGGCCTCTCATTATCGCGGCCTCTCTTGTTGTGGAGCACAGGCTCCAGCGGCGCAGGCTCAGTAGTTGTGGCTCACGGGCCCAGTTGCTCCACGGCCTGTGGGATCCTCCCAGACCAGGGCTCGAACCCGTGTACCCTGCGTTGGCAGACAGATTCTCAACCACTGCGCCACCAGGGAAGCCCCTGTTCTGCTTTATTTTAAAGGAAGTACCCTTTTCAGGACTCCTAGGCCCCTTGGGTGTGCATCATTTTCCCTCCAAGTTCAGTGAGTACCTCCAGACCCCTGTGGGCCTGCTGAGCAAAATCGAGGCCCAAAGGTCGGGCCTTTGGAGGCCCTCTGTGTATGCCGAGTGATGGGCAACACACTGCTCGTTCCTTAAGGAGAGCTACATTTCCAGAGCACTGGAACAGCCTCAGGACCACATTTCTAGCCAGTGCGACGTGCCATGGAAGTGTTCGTCATGGCCCCCGTCTGAGCTGCCATGAGAAATCACTCTGCTTAGGATTCTTCGAGGACCTCGTACCTGAAGTCACTCTGCTCGAGGAGAAAGTCAGCACCCTACCATGCTGTGTCGCTAACGGGACACTCAGCGTGAGCAGTTGTCTCGAGGTAAGGCCCTGAATTGCCATGCAGAAGCGGAGGCGTGCAGCATTTTCCATGAGGCCGTAGCCGCTGCTCTGCATTGTTTTAACCTCAGTACGCTCTGCAGGACATCTAGGAACCCCGCGTGGGCACCCTATTCCCTGCAAGAACACTGAGTACCCTCAGGCCCCCATGGGCCTGCTAAGCCACATCCAGGCCCGTAGCCCTTTGGAACCACTCTGTGTATGCCGAGTGTAGGGCAACAGTCTGCATTCTTTCTTGGGACAGCTTGAATATCTCAACACTCCCACTGGTCGACGAACACCTTTCTAGCAGGTCCAACATACCGTGCAAGTGTGACTCATTGCCCTAGTCTGAGCTGCACTGAGAACAACCCTCGGCTTCGCATTCGATCTGGGACCCCCTGCCTAAAGTCACCCTGCCTCCAGGAGAATGTCAGCTTGCGTTCCGACTGCAACTAAAGCCCAGTTCCTCGTGTAACACTGCAGGCTTTTGAAGAGCCACGGGCCCGGAGGCTTAGCTGGGGCATTCCTTGGTTGAGGCAGTTTGCTGTTGGCAGAACACCCTGCTTGGACGAGTTGATTCAAGGAAGGAACCACTGTGTAACCTGTGTCTGTTTGGACTTGTTAGAAAGCACAGGGATGTATGCTGCGTGTGCCCGTGGAAATGGGGGCCGGATGGAATTAGCCTTGCTTTCCCATTTGGAAAGCTCCATTCATGCTGCCTTTAAGCTACTTGAAATTGACTGCTGTTGACAGGCCACTAGCCACTGTAGGCATGGCTCTGGGAAGACAATGAGTTTTCTCCAGGTTAGCCGGGTGCTTCGATGGCCGGGGTGGAGCTCATCCTGCCACGCTCTAGAGCTAAAGGGAAAGTCAACGTGAGTACTGGCCTCGAGGTAAGTCCCTGAGTAGCCGCGCAGAAAGGGAGGCATGCAGCTCTTTCTATGAGGTCTTATTCGCTGTTCTGCTTTATTATTATTATTTTTTTAATTTTTTATTGTTTTTTTAAGACTTATTGATTGATTGATTGCTATGTTGGGTCTTCGTTTCTGTGCTAGGGCTCTCTCCAATTGCGGTAAGTAGGGGCCACTCTTCATCGCGGTGCATAGGCCTCTCATTATGGCGGCCTCTCTTGTTGCGGAGCACAGGCTCCAGCGGCGCAGGCTCAGTAGTTGTGGCTCACGGGCCCAGTTGCTCCACGGCCTGTGGGATCCTCCCAGACCAGGGCTCGAACCCATGTACCCTGCGTTGGCAGACAGAATCTCAACCACTGCGCCACCAGGGAAGCCCCTGTTCTGCTTTATTTTAAAGGAAGTACCCTTTTCAGGACTCCTAGGCCCCTCGGGTGTGCATCTTTTTCCCTCCAAGATCAGTGAGTACCTCCAGACCCCTGTGGATCTGCTGAGCAACATCGAGGCCCAAAGTTCGGGCCTTCGGAGGCCCTCTGTGTATGCCGAGTGATGGGCAACACACTGCTCGTTCCTTAAGGAGAGCTACATTTCCAGAGCACTGGAACAGCCTCAGGACCACATTTCTAGCCAGTGCGACATGCCATGGAAGTGTTCGTCATGGCCCCCGTTTGAGCTGCCATGAGAAAACACTCTGCTTAGGATTCTTCGAGGACCTCGTACCTGAAGTCTCTCTGCTCGAGGAGAAAGTCAGCATCCTACCATACTGTGTTCCTAACGGGACACTCAGCGTGAGCAGTTGTCTCGAGGCAAGGCCCTGATTTGCCATGCAGAAGCGGAGGCGTGCAGCAGTGTCCAGGAGGCCGTAGCCGCTGCTCTGCATTGTTTTAACGTCAGTACGCTTTGCAGGACATCTAGGAACCCCGCGTGGGCACCCTATTCCCTGCAAGAACGCTGAGTACCCTCAGGCCCCCATGGGCCTGCTAAGCCACATCCAGGCCCGTAGCCCTTCGGAGCCACTCTGGGTATACCGAGTGTAGGGCAACAGACTGCACTCTTTCTTGGGAGAGCGTGATTTCCTCAACACTCCCACAGGTCGACGAACACCTTTCTAGCAGGTCCAACATACCGTGCAAGTGTGACTCATTGCCCTAGTCTGAGCTGCACTGAGAACAACCCTCGGCTTCGCATTCGATCTGGGACCCCCTGCCTGAAGTCACCCTGCCTCCAGGAGAATGTCAGCTTGCGTTCCGACTGCAACTAAAGCCCAGTTCCTCGTGTAACACTGCAGGCTTTTGAAGAGCCACGGGCCCGGAGGCTTAGCTGGGGCATTCCTTGGTTGAGGCAGTTTGCTGTTGGCAGAACACCCTGCTTGGACGAGTTGATTCAAGGAAGGAACCACTGTGTAACCTGTGTCTGTTTGGACTTGTTAGAAAGCACAGGGATGTATGCTGCGTGTGCCCGTGGAAATGGGGGCCTGATGGAACTAGCCTTGCTTTCCCATTTGGAAAGCTCCATTCATGCTGCCTTGAAGCTTCTTGAAATTGACTGCTGTTGACAGGCCACTAGCCACTGTAGGCATGGCTCTGGGAAGACAATGAGTTTTCTCCAGGTTAGCCGGGTGCTTCGATGGCCGGGGTGGAGCTCATCCTGCCACGCTCTAGAGCTAAAGGGAAAGTCAACGTGAGTACTGGCCTCGAGGTAAGTCCCTGAGTAGCCGCGCAGAAAGGGAGGCATGCAGCTCTTTCCATGAGGTCTTATTCGCTGTTCTGCTTTATTATTATTATTTTTTTATTTTTTATTGTTTTTTTAAGACTTATTGATTGATTGATTGATTGATTGCTATGTTGGGTCTTCGTTTCTGTGCTAGGGCTCTCTCCAATTGCGGTAAGTAGGGGCCACTCTTCATCGCGCTGCATAGGCCTCTCATTATCGCGGCCTCTCTTGTTGTGGAGCACAGGCTCCAGCGGCGCAGGCTCAGTAGTTGTGGCTCACGGGCCCAGTTGCTCCACGGCCTGTGGGATCCTCCCAGACCAGGGCTCGAACCCGTGTACCCTGCGTTGGCAGACAGATTCTCAACCACTGCGCCACCAGGGAAGCCCCTGTTCTGCTTTATTTTAAAGGAAGTACCCTTTTCAGGACTCCTAGGCCCCTTGGGTGTGCATCATTTTCCCTCCAAGTTCAGTGAGTACCTCCAGACCCCTGTGGGCCTGCTGAGCAAAATCGAGGCCCAAAGGTCGGGCCTTTGGAGGCCCTCTGTGTATGCCGAGTGATGGGCAACACACTGCTCGTTCCTTAAGGAGAGCTACATTTCCAGAGCACTGGAACAGCCTCAGGACCACATTTCTAGCCAGTGCGACGTGCCATGGAAGTGTTCGTCATGGCCCCCGTCTGAGCTGCCATGAGAAATCACTCTGCTTAGGATTCTTCGAGGACCTCGTACCTGAAGTCACTCTGCTGGAGGAGAAAGTCAGCACCCTACCATGCTGTGTCGCTAACGGGACACTCAGCGTGAGCAGTTGTCTCGAGGTAAGGCCCTGAATTGCCATGCAGAAGCGGAGGCGTGCAGCATTTTCCATGAGGCCGTAGCCGCTGCTCTGCATTGTTTTAACCTCAGTACGCTCTGCAGGACATCTAGGAACCCCGCGTGGGCACCCTATTCCCTGCAAGAACACTGAGTACCCTCAGGCCCCCATGGGCCTGCTAAGCCACATCCAGGCCCGTAGCCCTTTGGAACCACTCTGTGTATGCCGAGTGTAGGGCAACAGTCTGCATTCTTTCTTGGGACAGCTTGAATATCTCAACACTCCCACTGGTCGACGAACACCTTTCTAGCAGGTCCAACATACCGTGCAAGTGTGACTCATTGCCCTAGTCTGAGCTGCACTGAGAACAACCCTCGGCTTCGCATTCGATCTGGGACCCCCTGCCTAAAGTCACCCTGCCTCCAGGAGAATGTCAGCTTGCGTTCCGACTGCAACTAAAGCCCAGTTCCTCGTGTAACACTGCAGGCTTTTGAAGAGCCACGGGCCCGGAGGCTTAGCTGGGGCATTCCTTGGTTGAGGCAGTTTGCTGTTGGCAGAACACCCTGCTTGGACGAGTTGATTCAAGGAAGGAACCACTGTGTAACCTGTGTCTGTTTGGACTTGTTAGAAAGCACAGGGATGTATGCTGCGTGTGCCCGTGGAAATGGGGGCCGGATGGAATTAGCCTTGCTTTCCCATTTGGAAAGCTCCATTCATGCTGCCTTGAAGCTACTTGAAATTGACTGCTGTTGACAGGCCACTAGCCACTGTAGGCATGGCTCTGGGAAGACAATGAGTTTTCTCCAGGTTAGCCGGGTGCTTCGATGGCCGGGGTGGAGCTCATCCTGCCACGCTCTAGAGCTAAAGGGAAAGTCAACGTGAGTACTGGCCTCGAGGTAAGTCCCTGAGTAGCCGCGCAGAAAGGGAGGCATGCAGCTCTTTCTATGAGGTCTTATTCGCTGTTCTGCTTTATTATTATTATTTTTTTAATTTTTTATTGTTTTTTTAAGACTTATTGATTGATTGATTGCTATGTTGGGTCTTCGTTTCTGTGCTAGGGCTCTCTCCAATTGCGGTAAGTAGGGGCCACTCTTCATCGCGGTGCATAGGCCTCTCATTATGGCGGCCTCTCTTGTTGCGGAGCACAGGCTCCAGCGGCGCAGGCTCAGTAGTTGTGGCTCACGGGCCCAGTTGCTCCACGGCCTGTGGGATCCTCCCAGACCAGGGCTCGAACCCATGTACCCTGCGTTGGCAGACAGAATCTCAACCACTGCGCCACCAGGGAAGCCCCTGTTCTGCTTTATTTTAAAGGAAGTACCCTTTTCAGGACTCCTAGGCCCCTCGGGTGTGCATCTTTTTCCCTCCAAGATCAGTGAGTACCTCCAGACCCCTGTGGATCTGCTGAGCAACATCGAGGCCCAAAGTTCGGGCCTTCGGAGGCCCTCTGTGTATGCCGAGTGATGGGCAACACACTGCTCGTTCCTTAAGGAGAGCTACATTTCCAGAGCACTGGAACAGCCTCAGGACCACATTTCTAGCCAGTGCGACATGCCATGGAAGTGTTCGTCATGGCCCCCGTTTGAGCTGCCATGAGAAAACACTCTGCTTAGGATTCTTCGAGGACCTCGTACCTGAAGTCTCTCTGCTCGAGGAGAAAGTCAGCATCCTACCATACTGTGTTCCTAACGGGACACTCAGCGTGAGCAGTTGTCTCGAGGCAAGGCCCTGATTTGCCATGCAGAAGCGGAGGCGTGCAGCAGTGTCCAGGAGGCCGTAGCCGCTGCTCTGCATTGTTTTAACGTCAGTACGCTTTGCAGGACATCTAGGAACCCCGCGTGGGCACCCTATTCCCTGCAAGAACGCTGAGTACCCTCAGGCCCCCATGGGCCTGCTAAGCCACATCCAGGCCCGTAGCCCTTCGGAGCCACTCTGGGTATACCGAGTGTAGGGCAACAGACTGCACTCTTTCTTGGGAGAGCGTGATTTCCTCAACACTCCCACAGGTCGACGAACACCTTTCTAGCAGGTCCAACATACCGTGCAAGTGTGACTCATTGCCCTAGTCTGAGCTGCACTGAGAACAACCCTCGGCTTCGCATTCGATCTGGGACCCCCTGCCTGAAGTCACCCTGCCTCCAGGAGAATGTCAGCTTGCGTTCCGACTGCAACTAAAGCCCAGTTCCTCGTGTAACACTGCAGGCTTTTGAAGAGCCACGGGCCCGGAGGCTTAGCTGGGGCATTCCTTGGTTGAGGCAGTTTGCTGTTGGCAGAACACCCTGCTTGGACGAGTTGATTCAAGGAAGGAACCACTGTGTAACCTGTGTCTGTTTGGACTTGTTAGAAAGCACAGGGATGTATGCTGCGTGTGCCCGTGGAAATGGGGGCCTGATGGAACTAGCCTTGCTTTCCCATTTGGAAAGCTCCATTCATGCTGCCTTGAAGCTTCTTGAAATTGACTGCTGTTGACAGGCCACTAGCCACTGTAGGCATGGCTCTGGGAAGACAATGAGTTTTCTCCAGGTTAGCCGGGTGCTTCGATGGCCGGGGTGGAGCTCATCCTGCCACGCTCTAGAGCTAAAGGGAAAGTCAACGTGAGTACTGGCCTCGAGGTAAGTCCCTGAGTAGCCGCGCAGAAAGGGAGGCATGCAGCTCTTTCCATGAGGTCTTATTCGCTGTTCTGCTTTATTATTATTATTTTTTTATTTTTTATTGTTTTTTTAAGACTTATTGATTGATTGATTGATTGATTGCTATGTTGGGTCTTCGTTTCTGTGCTAGGGCTCTCTCCAATTGCGGTAAGTAGGGGCCACTCTTCATCGCGCTGCATAGGCCTCTCATTATCGCGGCCTCTCTTGTTGTGGAGCACAGGCTCCAGCGGCGCAGGCTCAGTAGTTGTGGCTCACGGGCCCAGTTGCTCCACGGCCTGTGGGATCCTCCCAGACCAGGGCTCGAACCCGTGTACCCTGCGTTGGCAGACAGATTCTCAACCACTGCGCCACCAGGGAAGCCCCTGTTCTGCTTTATTTTAAAGGAAGTACCCTTTTCAGGACTCCTAGGCCCCTTGGGTGTGCATCATTTTCCCTCCAAGTTCAGTGAGTACCTCCAGACCCCTGTGGGCCTGCTGAGCAAAATCGAGGCCCAAAGGTCGGGCCTTTGGAGGCCCTCTGTGTATGCCGAGTGATGGGCAACACACTGCTCGTTCCTTAAGGAGAGCTACATTTCCAGAGCACTGGAACAGCCTCAGGACCACATTTCTAGCCAGTGCGACGTGCCATGGAAGTGTTCGTCATGGCCCCCGTCTGAGCTGCCATGAGAAATCACTCTGCTTAGGATTCTTCGAGGACCTCGTACCTGAAGTCACTCTGCTCGAGGAGAAAGTCAGCACCCTACCATGCTGTGTCGCTAACGGGACACTCAGCGTGAGCAGTTGTCTCGAGGTAAGGCCCTGAATTGCCATGCAGAAGCGGAGGCGTGCAGCATTTTCCATGAGGCCGTAGCCGCTGCTCTGCATTGTTTTAACCTCAGTACGCTCTGCAGGACATCTAGGAACCCCGCGTGGGCACCCTATTCCCTGCAAGAACACTGAGTACCCTCAGGCCCCCATGGGCCTGCTAAGCCACATCCAGGCCCGTAGCCCTTTGGAACCACTCTGTGTATGCCGAGTGTAGGGCAACAGTCTGCATTCTTTCTTGGGACAGCTTGAATATCTCAACACTCCCACTGGTCGACGAACACCTTTCTAGCAGGTCCAACATACCGTGCAAGTGTGACTCATTGCCCTAGTCTGAGCTGCACTGAGAACAACCCTCGGCTTCGCATTCGATCTGGGACCCCCTGCCTAAAGTCACCCTGCCTCCAGGAGAATGTCAGCTTGCGTTCCGACTGCAACTAAAGCCCAGTTCCTCGTGTAACACTGCAGGCTTTTGAAGAGCCACGGGCCCGGAGGCTTAGCTGGGGCATTCCTTGGTTGAGGCAGTTTGCTGTTGGCAGAACACCCTGCTTGGACGAGTTGATTCAAGGAAGGAACCACTGTGTAACCTGTGTCTGTTTGGACTTGTTAGAAAGCACAGGGATGTATGCTGCGTGTGCCCGTGGAAATGGGGGCCGGATGGAATTAGCCTTGCTTTCCCATTTGGAAAGCTCCATTCATGCTGCCTTTAAGCTACTTGAAATTGACTGCTGTTCACAGGCCACTAGCCACTGTAGGCATGGCTCTGGGAAGACAATGAGTTTTCTCCAGGTTAGCCGGGTTCTTCGATGGCCGGGGTGGAGCTCATCCTGCCACGCTCTAGAGCTAAAGGGAAAGTCAACGTGAGTACTGGCCTCGAGGTAAGTCCCTGAGTAGCCGCGCAGAAAGGGAGGCATGCAGCTCTTTCTATGAGGTCTTATTCGCTGTTCTGCTTTATTATTATTATTTTTTTAATTTTTTATTGTTTTTTTAAGACTTATTGATTGATTGATTGCTATGTTGGGTCTTCGTTTCTGTGCTAGGGCTCTCTCCAATTGCGGTAAGTAGGGGCCACTCTTCATCGCGGTGCATAGGCCTCTCATTATGGCGGCCTCTCTTGTTGCGGAGCACAGGCTCCAGCGGCGCAGGCTCAGTAGTTGTGGCTCACGGGCCCAGTTGCTCCACGGCCTGTGGGATCCTCCCAGACCAGGGCTCGAACCCATGTACCCTGCGTTGGCAGACAGAATCTCAACCACTGCGCCACCAGGGAAGCCCCTGTTCTGCTTTATTTTAAAGGAAGTACCCTTTTCAGGACTCCTAGGCCCCTCGGGTGTGCATCTTTTTCCCTCCAAGATCAGTGAGTACCTCCAGACCCCTGTGGATCTGCTGAGCAACATCGAGGCCCAAAGTTCGGGCCTTCGGAGGCCCTCTGTGTATGCCGAGTGATGGGCAACACACTGCTCGTTCCTTAAGGAGAGCTACATTTCCAGAGCACTGGAACAGCCTCAGGACCACATTTCTAGCCAGTGCGACATGCCATGGAAGTGTTCGTCATGGCCCCCGTTTGAGCTGCCATGAGAAAACACTCTGCTTAGGATTCTTCGAGGACCTCGTACCTGAAGTCTCTCTGCTCGAGGAGAAAGTCAGCATCCTACCATACTGTGTTCCTAACGGGACACTCAGCGTGAGCAGTTGTCTCGAGGCAAGGCCCTGATTTGCCATGCAGAAGCGGAGGCGTGCAGCAGTGTCCAGGAGGCCGTAGCCGCTGCTCTGCATTGTTTTAACGTCAGTACGCTTTGCAGGACATCTAGGAACCCCGCGTGGGCACCCTATTCCCTGCAAGAACGCTGAGTACCCTCAGGCCCCCATGGGCCTGCTAAGCCACATCCAGGCCCGTAGCCCTTCGGAGCCACTCTGGGTATACCGAGTGTAGGGCAACAGACTGCACTCTTTCTTGGGAGAGCGTGATTTCCTCAACACTCCCACAGGTCGACGAACACCTTTCTAGCAGGTCCAACATACCGTGCAAGTGTGACTCATTGCCCTAGTCTGAGCTGCACTGAGAACAACCCTCGGCTTCGCATTCGATCTGGGACCCCCTGCCTGAAGTCACCCTGCCTCCAGGAGAATGTCAGCTTGCGTTCCGACTGCAACTAAAGCCCAGTTCCTCGTGTAACACTGCAGGCTTTTGAAGAGCCACGGGCCCGGAGGCTTAGCTGGGGCATTCCTTGGTTGAGGCAGTTTGCTGTTGGCAGAACACCCTGCTTGGACGAGTTGATTCAAGGAAGGAACCACTGTGTAACCTGTGTCTGTTTGGACTTGTTAGAAAGCACAGGGATGTATGCTGCGTGTGCCCGTGGAAATGGGGGCCTGATGGAACTAGCCTTGCTTTCCCATTTGGAAAGCTCCATTCATGCTGCCTTGAAGCTTCTTGAAATTGACTGCTGTTGACAGGCCACTAGCCACTGTAGGCATGGCTCTGGGAAGACAATGAGTTTTCTCCAGGTTAGCCGGGTGCTTCGATGGCCGGGGTGGAGCTCATCCTGCCACGCTCTAGAGCTAAAGGGAAAGTCAACGTGAGTACTGGCCTCGAGGTAAGTCCCTGAGTAGCCGCACAGAAAGGGAGGCATGCAGCTCTTTCCATGAGGTCTTATTCGCTGTTCTGCTTTATTATTATTATTTTTTTATTTTTTATTGTTTTTTTAAGACTTATTGATTGATTGATTGATTGATTGCTATGTTGGGTCTTCGTTTCTGTGCTAGGGCTCTCTCCAATTGCGGTAAGTAGGGGCCACTCTTCATCGCGCTGCATAGGCCTCTCATTATCGCGGCCTCTCTTGTTGTGGAGCACAGGCTCCAGCGGCGCAGGCTCAGTAGTTGTGGCTCACGGGCCCAGTTGCTCCACGGCCTGTGGGATCCTCCCAGACCAGGGCTCGAACCCGTGTACCCTGCGTTGGCAGACAGATTCTCAACCACTGCGCCACCAGGGAAGCCCCTGTTCTGCTTTATTTTAAAGGAAGTACCCTTTTCAGGACTCCTAGGCCCCTTGGGTGTGCATCATTTTCCCTCCAAGTTCAGTGAGTACCTCCAGACCCCTGTGGGCCTGCTGAGCAAAATCGAGGCCCAAAGGTCGGGCCTTTGGAGGCCCTCTGTGTATGCCGAGTGATGGGCAACACACTGCTCGTTCCTTAAGGAGAGCTACATTTCCAGAGCACTGGAACAGCCTCAGGACCACATTTCTAGCCAGTGCGACGTGCCATGGAAGTGTTCGTCATGGCCCCCGTCTGAGCTGCCATGAGAAATCACTCTGCTTAGGATTCTTCGAGGACCTCGTACCTGAAGTCACTCTGCTCGAGGAGAAAGTCAGCACCCTACCATGCTGTGTCGCTAACGGGACACTCAGCGTGAGCAGTTGTCTCGAGGTAAGGCCCTGAATTGCCATGCAGAAGCGGAGGCGTGCAGCATTTTCCATGAGGCCGTAGCCGCTGCTCTGCATTGTTTTAACCTCAGTACGCTCTGCAGGACATCTAGGAACCCCGCGTGGGCACCCTATTCCCTGCAAGAACACTGAGTACCCTCAGGCCCCCATGGGCCTGCTAAGCCACATCCAGGCCCGTAGCCCTTTGGAACCACTCTGTGTATGCCGAGTGTAGGGCAACAGTCTGCATTCTTTCTTGGGACAGCTTGAATATCTCAACACTCCCACTGGTCGACGAACACCTTTCTAGCAGGTCCAACATACCGTGCAAGTGTGACTCATTGCCCTAGTCTGAGCTGCACTGAGAACAACCCTCGGCTTCGCATTCGATCTGGGACCCCCTGCCTAAAGTCACCCTGCCTCCAGGAGAATGTCAGCTTGCGTTCCGACTGCAACTAAAGCCCAGTTCCTCGTGTAACACTGCAGGCTTTTGAAGAGCCACGGGCCCGGAGGCTTAGCTGGGGCATTCCTTGGTTGAGGCAGTTTGCTGTTGGCAGAACACCCTGCTTGGACGAGTTGATTCAAGGAAGGAACCACTGTGTAACCTGTGTCTGTTTGGACTTGTTAGAAAGCACAGGGATGTATGCTGCGTGTGCCCGTGGAAATGGGGGCCGGATGGAATTAGCCTTGCTTTCCCATTTGGAAAGCTCCATTCATGCTGCCTTGAAGCTACTTGAAATTGACTGCTGTTGACAGGCCACTAGCCACTGTAGGCATGGCTCTGGGAAGACAATGAGTTTTCTCCAGGTTAGCCGGGTGCTTCGATGGCCGGGGTGGAGCTCATCCTGCCACGCTCTAGAGCTAAAGGGAAAGTCAACGTGAGTACTGGCCTCGAGGTAAGTCCCTGAGTAGCCGCGCAGAAAGGGAGGCATGCAGCTCTTTCTATGAGGTCTTATTCGCTGTTCTGCTTTATTATTATTATTTTTTTAATTTTTTATTGTTTTTTTAAGACTTATTGATTGATTGATTGCTATGTTGGGTCTTCGTTTCTGTGCTAGGGCTCTCTCCAATTGCGGTAAGTAGGGGCCACTCTTCATCGCGGTGCATAGGCCTCTCATTATGGCGGCCTCTCTTGTTGCGGAGTACAGGCTCCAGCGGCGCAGGCTCAGTAGTTGTGGCTCACGGGCCCAGTTGCTCCACGGCCTGTGGGATCCTCCCAGACCAGGGCTCGAACCCATGTACCCTGCGTTGGCAGACAGAATCTCAACCACTGCGCCACCAGGGAAGCCCCTGTTCTGCTTTATTTTAAAGGAAGTACCCTTTTCAGGACTCCTAGGCCCCTCGGGTGTGCATCTTTTTCCCTCCAAGATCAGTGAGTACCTCCAGACCCCTGTGGGTCTGCTGAGCAACATCGAGGCCCAAAGTTCGGGCCTTCGGAGGCCCTCTGTGTATGCCGAGTGATGGGCAACACACTGCTCGTTCCTTAAGGAGAGCTACATTTCCAGAGCACTGGAACAGCCTCAGGACCACATTTCTAGCCAGTGCGACATGCCATGGAAGTGTTCGTCATGGCCCCCGTTTGAGCTGCCATGAGAAAACACTCTGCTTAGGATTCTTCAAGGACCTCGTACCTGAAGTCTCTCTGCTCGAGGAGAAAGTCAGCATCCTACCATACTGTGTTCCTAACGGGACACTCAGCGTGAGCAGTTGTCTCGAGGCAAGGCCCTGATTTGCCATGCAGAAGCGGAGGCGTGCAGCAGTGTCCAGGAGGCCGTAGCCGCTGCTCTGCATTGTTTTAACGTCAGTACGCTTTGCAGGACATCTAGGAACCCCGCGTGGGCACCCTATTCCCTGCAAGAACGCTGAGTACCCTCAGGCCCCCATGGGCCTGCTAAGCCACATCCAGGCCCGTAGCCCTTCGGAGCCACTCTGGGTATACCGAGTGTAGGGCAACAGACTGCACTCTTTCTTGGGAGAGCGTGATTTCCTCAACACTCCCACAGGTCGACGAACACCTTTCTAGCAGGTCCAACATACCGTGCAAGTGTGACTCATTGCCCTAGTCTGAGCTGCACTGAGAACAACCCTCGGCTTCGCATTCGATCTGGGACCCCCTGCCTGAAGTCACCCTGCCTCCAGGAGAATGTCAGCTTGCGTTCCGACTGCAACTAAAGCCCAGTTCCTCGTGTAACACTGCAGGCTTTTGAAGAGCCACGGGCCCGGAGGCTTAGCTGGGGCATTCCTTGGTTGAGGCAGTTTGCTGTTGGCAGAACACCCTGCTTGGACGAGTTGATTCAAGGAAGGAACCACTGTGTAACCTGTGTCTGTTTGGACTTGTTAGAAAGCACAGGGATGTATGCTGCGTGTGCCCGTGGAAATGGGGGCCTGATGGAACTAGCCTTGCTTTCCCATTTGGAAAGCTCCATTCATGCTGCCTTGAAGCTTCTTGAAATTGACTGCTGTTGACAGGCCACTAGCCACTGTAGGCATGGCTCTGGGAAGACAATGAGTTTTCTCCAGGTTAGCCGGGTGCTTCGATGGCCGGGGTGGAGCTCATCCTGCCACGCTCTAGAGCTAAAGGGAAAGTCAACGTGAGTACTGGCCTCGAGGTAAGTCCCTGAGTAGCCGCGCAGAAAGGGAGGCATGCAGCTCTTTCCATGAGGTCTTATTCGCTGTTCTGCTTTATTATTATTATTTTTTTATTTTTTATTGTTTTTTTAAGACTTATTGATTGATTGATTGATTGATTGCTATGTTGGGTCTTCGTTTCTGTGCTAGGGCTCTCTCCAATTGCGGTAAGTAAGGGCCACTCTTCATCGCGGTGCATAGGCCTCTCATTATGGCGGCCTCTCTTGTTGCGGAGCACAGGCTCCAGCGACGCAGGCTCAGTAGTTGTGGCTCACGGGCCCAGTTGCTCCACGGCCTGTGGGATCCTCCCAGACCAGGGCTCGAACCCATGTACCCAGCGTTGGCAGACAGAATCTCAACCACTGCGCCACCAGGGAAGCCCCTGTTCTGCTTTATTTTAAAGGAAGTACCCTTTTCAGGACTCCTAGGCCCCTCGGGTGTGCATCTTTTTCCCTCCAAGATCAGTGAGTACCTCCAGACCCCTGTGGGTCTGCTGAGCAACATCGAGGCCCAAAGTTCGGGCCTTCGGAGGCCCTCTGTGTATGCCGAGTGATGGGCAACACACTGCTCGTTCCTTAAGGAGAGCTACATTTCCAGAGCACTGGAACAGCCTCAGGACCACATTTCTAGCCAGTGCGACATGCCATGGAAGTGTTCGTCATGGCCCCCGTCTGAGCTGCCATGAGAAATCACTCTGCTTAGGATTCTTCGAGGACCTCGTACCTGAAGTCACTCTGCTCGAGGAGAAAGTCAGCACCCTACCATGCTGTGTCGCTAACGGGACACTCAGCGTGAGCAGTGGTCTCGAGGTAAGGCCCTGAATTGCCATGCAGAAGCGGAGGCGTGCAGCATTTTCCATGAGGCCGTAGCCGCTGCTCTGCATTGTTTTAACCTCAGTACGCTCTGCAGGACATCTAGGAACCCCGCGTGGGCACCCTATTCCCTGCAAGAACACTGAGTACCCTCAGGCCCCCATGGGCCTGCTAAGCCACATCCAGGCCCGTAGCCCTTTGGAACCACTCTGTGTATGCCGAGTGTAGGGCAACAGTCTGCATTCTTTCTTGGGACAGCTTGAATATCTCAACACTCCCACTGGTCGACGAACACCTTTCTAGCAGGTCCAACATACCGTGCAAGTGTGACTCATTGCCCTAGTCTGAGCTGCACTGAGAACAACCCTCGGCTTCGCATTCGATCTGGGACCCCCTGCCTAAAGTCACCCTGCCTCCAGGAGAATGTCAGCTTGCGTTCCGACTGCAACTAAAGCCCAGTTCCTCGTGTAACACTGCAGGCTTTTGAAGAGCCACGGGCCCGGAGGCTTAGCTGGGGCATTCCTTGGTTGAGGCAGTTTGCTGTTGGCAGAACACCCTGCTTGGACGAGTTGATTCAAGGAAGGAACCACTGTGTAACCTGTGTCTGTTTGGACTTGTTAGAAAGCACAGGGATGTATGCTGCGTGTGCCCGTGGAAATGGGGGCCGGATGGAATTAGCCTTGCTTTCCCATTTGGAAAGCTCCATTCATGCTGCCTTTAAGCTACTTGAAATTGACTGCTGTTGACAGGCCACTAGCCACTGTAGGCATGGCTCTGGGAAGACAATGAGTTTTCTCCAGGTTAGCCGGGTGCTTCGATGGCCGGGGTGGAGCTCATCCTGCCACGCTCTAGAGCTAAAGGGAAAGTCAACGTGAGTACTGGCCTCGAGGTAAGTCCCTGAGTAGCCGCGCAGAAAGGGAGGCATGCAGCTCTTTCTATGAGGTCTTATTCGCTGTTCTGCTTTATTATTATTATTTTTTTAATTTTTTATTGTTTTTTTAAGACTTATTGATTGATTGATTGCTATGTTGGGTCTTCGTTTCTGTGCTAGGGCTCTCTCCAATTGCGGTAAGTAGGGGCCACTCTTCATCGCGGTGCATAGGCCTCTCATTATGGCGGCCTCTCTTGTTGCGGAGCACAGGCTCCAGCGACGCAGGCTCAGTAGTTGTGGCTCACGGGCCCAGTTGCTCCACGGCCTGTGGGATCCTCCCAGACCAGGGCTCGAACCCATGTACCCTGCGTTGGCAGACAGAATCTCAACCACTGCGCCACCAGGGAAGCCCCTGTTCTGCTTTATTTTAAAGGAAGTACCCTTTTCAGGACTCCTAGGCCCCTCGGGTGTGCATCTTTTTCCCTCCAAGATCAGTGAGTACCTCCAGACCCCTGTGGGTCTGCTGAGCAACATCGAGGCCCAAAGTTCGGGCCTTCGGAGGCCCTCTGTGTATGCCGAGTGATGGGCAACACACTGCTCGTTCCTTAAGGAGAGCTACATTTCCAGAGCACTGGAACAGCCTCAGGACCACATTTCTAGCCAGTGCGACATGCCATGGAAGTGTTCGTCATGGCCCCCGTCTGAGCTGCCATGAGAAATCACTCTGCTTAGGATTCTTCGAGGACCTCGTACCTGAAGTCACTCTGCTCGAGGAGAAAGTCAGCACCCTACCATGCTGTGTCGCTAACGGGACACTCAGCGTGAGCAGTGGTCTCGAGGTAAGGCCCTGAATTGCCATGCAGAAGCGGAGGCGTGCAGCATTTTCCATGAGGCCGTAGCCGCTGCTCTGCATTGTTTTAACCTCAGTACGCTCTGCAGGACATCTAGGAACCCCGCGTGGGCACCCTATTCCCTGCAAGAACACTGAGTACCCTCAGGCCCCCATGGGCCTGCTAAGCCACATCCAGGCCCGTAGCCCTTTGGAACCACTCTGTGTATGCCGAGTGTAGGGCAACAGTCTGCATTCTTTCTTGGGACAGCTTGAATATCTCAACACTCCCACTGGTCGACGAACACCTTTCTAGCAGGTCCAACATACCGTGCAAGTGTGACTCATTGCCCTAGTCTGAGCTGCACTGAGAACAACCCTCGGCTTCGCATTCGATCTGGGACCCCCTGCCTAAAGTCACCCTGCCTCCAGGAGAATGTCAGCTTGCGTTCCGACTGCAACTAAAGCCCAGTTCCTCGTGTAACACTGCAGGCTTTTGAAGAGCCACGGGCCCGGAGGCTTAGCTGGGGCATTCCTTGGTTGAGGCAGTTTGCTGTTGGCAGAACACCCTGCTTGGACGAGTTGATTCAAGGAAGGAACCACTGTGTAACCTGTGTCTGTTTGGACTTGTTAGAAAGCACAGGGATGTATGCTGCGTGTGCCCGTGGAAATGGGGGCCTGATGGAATTAGCCTTGCTTTCCCATTTGGAAAGCTCCATTCATGCTGCCTTTAAGCTACTTGAAATTGACTGCTGTTGACAGGCCACTAGCCACTGTAGGCATGGCTCTGGGAAGACAATGAGTTTTCTCCAGGTTAGCCGGGTGCTTCGATGGCCGGGGTGGAGCTCATCCTGCCACGCTCTAGAGCTAAAGGGAAAGTCAACGTGAGTACTGGCCTCGAGGTAAGTCCCTGAGTAGCCGCGCAGAAAGGGAGGCATGCAGCTCTTTCTATGAGGTCTTATTCGCTGTTCTGCTTTATTATTATTATTTTTTTAATTTTTTATTGTTTTTTTAAGACTTATTGATTGATTGATTGCTATGTTGGGTCTTCGTTTCTGTGCTAGGGCTCTCTCCAATTGCGGTAAGTAGGGGCCACTCTTCATCGCGGTGCATAGGCCTCTCATTATGGCGGCCTCTCTTGTTGCGGAGCACAGGCTCCAGCGGCGCAGGCTCAGTAGTTGTGGCTCACGGGCCCAGTTGCTCCACGGCCTGTGGGATCCTCCCAGACCAGGGCTCGAACCCATGTACCCTGCGTTGGCAGACAGAATCTCAACCACTGCGCCACCAGGGAAGCCCCTGTTCTGCTTTATTTTAAAGGAAGTACCCTTTTCAGGACTCCTAGGCCCCTCGGGTGTGCATCTTTTTCCCTCCAAGATCAGTGAGTACCTCCAGACCCCTGTGGGTCTGCTGAGCAACATCGAGGCCCAAAGTTCGGGCCTTCGGAGGCCCTCTGTGTATGCCGAGTGATGGGCAACACACTGCTCGTTCCTTAAGGAGAGCTACATTTCCAGAGCACTGGAACAGCCTCAGGACCACATTTCTAGCCAGTGCGACATGCCATGGAAGTGTTCGTCATGGCCCCCGTTTGAGCTGCCATGAGAAAACACTCTGCTTAGGATTCTTCGAGGACCTCGTACCTGAAGTCTCTCTGCTCGAGGAGAAAGTCAGCATCCTACCATACTGTGTTCCTAACGGGACACTCAGCGTGAGCAGTTGTCTCGAGGCAAGGCCCTGATTTGCCATGCAGAAGCGGAGGCGTGCAGCAGTGTCCAGGAGGCCGTAGCCGCTGCTCTGCATTGTTTTAACGTCAGTACGCTTTGCAGGACATCTAGGAACCCCGCGTGGGCACCCTATTCCCTGCAAGAACGCTGAGTACCCTCAGGCCCCCATGGGCCTGCTAAGCCACATCCAGGCCCGTAGCCCTTCGGAGCCACTCTGGGTATACCGAGTGTAGGGCAACAGACTGCACTCTTTCTTGGGAGAGCGTGATTTCCTCAACACTCCCACAGGTCGACGAACACCTTTCTAGCAGGTCCAACATACCGTGCAAGTGTGACTCATTGCCCTAGTCTGAGCTGCACTGAGAACAACCCTCGGCTTCGCATTCGATCTGGGACCCCCTGCCTGAAGTCACCCTGCCTCCAGGAGAATGTCAGCTTGCGTTCCGACTGCAACTAAAGCCCAGTTCCTCGTGTAACACTGCAGGCTTTTGAAGAGCCACGGGCCCGGAGGCTTAGCTGGGGCATTCCTTGGTTGAGGCAGTTTGCTGTTGGCAGAACACCCTGCTTGGACGAGTTGATTCAAGGAAGGAACCACTGTGTAACCTGTGTCTGTTTGGACTTGTTAGAAAGCACAGGGATGTATGCTGCGTGTGCCCGTGGAAATGGGGGCCGGATGGAATTAGCCTTGCTTTCCCATTTGGAAAGCTCCATTCATGCTGCCTTTAAGCTACTTGAAATTGACTGCTGTTGACAGGCCACTAGCCACTGTAGGCATGGCTCTGGGAAGACAATGAGTTTTCTCCAGGTTAGCCGGGTGCTTCGATGGCCGGGGTGGAGCTCATCCTGCCACGCTCTAGAGCTAAAGGGAAAGTCAACGTGAGTACTGGCCTCGAGGTAAGTCCCTGAGTAGCCGCGCAGAAAGGGAGGCATGCAGCTCTTTCTATGAGGTCTTATTCGCTGTTCTGCTTTATTATTATTATTTTTTTAATTTTTTATTGTTTTTTTAAGACTTATTGATTGATTGATTGCTATGTTGGGTCTTCGTTTCTGTGCTAGGGCTCTCTCCAATTGCGGTAAGTAAGGGCCACTCTTCATCGCGGTGCATAGGCCTCTCATTATGGCGGCCTCTCTTGTTGCGGAGCACAGGCTCCAGCGACGCAGGCTCAGTAGTTGTGGCTCACGGGCCCAGTTGCTCCACGGCCTGTGGGATCCTCCCAGACCAGGGCTCGAACCCATGTACCCTGCGTTGGCAGACAGAATCTCAACCACTGCGCCACCAGGGAAGCCCCTGTTCTGCTTTATTTTAAAGGAAGTACCCTTTTCAGGACTCCTAGGCCCCTCGGGTGTGCATCTTTTTCCCTCCAAGTTCAGTGAGTACCTCCAGACCCCTGTGGGCCTGCTGAGCAAAATCGAGGCCCAAAGGTCGGGCCTTTGGAGGCCCTCTGTGTATGCCGAGTGATGGGCAACACACTGCTCGTTCCTTAAGGAGAGCTACATTTCCAGAGCACTGGAACAGCCTCAGGACCACATTTCTAGCCAGTGCGACATGCCATGGAAGTGTTCGTCATGGCCCCCGTCTGAGCTGCCATGAGAAATCACTCTGCTTAGGATTCTTCGAGGACCTCGTACCTGAAGTCACTCTGCTCGAGGAGAAAGTCAGCACCCTACCATGCTGTGTCGCTAACGGGACACTCAGCGTGAGCAGTTGTCTCGAGGTAAGGCCCTGAATTGCCATGCAGAAGCGGAGGCGTGCAGCATTTTCCAGGAGGCCGTAGCCGCTGCTCTGCATTGTTTTAACCTCAGTACGCTCTGCAGGACATCTAGGAACCCCGCGTGGGCACCCTATTCCCTGCAAGAACACTGAGTACCCTCAGGCCCCCATGGGCCTGCTAAGCCGCATCCAGGCCCGTAGCCCTTTGGAACCACTCTGTGTATGCCGAGTGTAGGGCAACAGTCTGCATTCTTTCTTGGGACAGCTTGAATATCTCAACACTCCCACTGGTCGACGAACACCTTTCTAGCAGGTCCAACATACCGTGCAAGTGTGACTCATTGCCCTAGTCTGAGCTGCACTGAGAACAACCCTCGGCTTCGCATTCGATCTGGGACCCCCTGCCTAAAGTCACCCTGCCTCCAGGAGAATGTCAGCTTGCGTTCCGACTGCAACTAAAGCCCAGTTCCTCGTGTAACACTGCAGGCTTTTGAAGAGCCACGGGCCCGGAGGCTTAGCTGGGGCATTCCTTGGTTGAGGCAGTTTGCTGTTGGCAGAACACCCTGCTTGGACGAGTTGATTCAAGGAAGGAACCACTGTGTAACCTGTGTCTGTTTGGACTTGTTAGAAAGCACAGGGATGTATGCTGCGTGTGCCCGTGGAAATGGGGGCCTGATGGAATTAGCCTTGCTTTCCCATTTGGAAAGCTCCATTCATGCTGCCTTTAAGCTACTTGAAATTGACTGCTGTTGACAGGCCACTAGCCACTGTAGGCATGGCTCTGGGAAGACAATGAGTTTTCTCCAGGTTAGCCGGGTGCTTCGATGGCCGGGGTGGAGCTCATCCTGCCACGCTCTAGAGCTAAAGGGAAAGTCAACGTGAGTACTGGCCTCGAGGTAAGTCCCTGAGTAGCCGCGCAGAAAGGGAGGCATGCAGCTCTTTCTATGAGGTCTTATTCGCTGTTCTGCTTTATTATTATTATTTTTTTAATTTTTTATTGTTTTTTTAAGACTTATTGATTGATTGATTGCTATGTTGGGTCTTCGTTTCTGTGCTAGGGCTCTCTCCAATTGCGGTAAGTAGGGGCCACTTTTCATCGCGCTGCATAGGCCTCTCATTATGGCGGCCTCTCTTGTTGCGGAGTACAGGCTCCAGCGGCGCAGGCTCAGTAGTTGTGGCTCACGGGCCCAGTTGCTCCACGGCCTGTGGGATCCTCCCAGACCAGGGCTCGAACCCGTGTACCCTGCGTTGGCAGACAGATTCTCAACCACTGCGCCACCAGGGAAGCCCCTGTTCTGCTTTATTTTAAAGGAAGTACCCTTTTCAGGACTCCTAGGCCCCTCGGGTGTGCATCTTTTTCCCTCCAAGATCAGTGAGTACCTCCAGACCCCTGTGGGTCTGCTGAGCAACATCGAGGCCCAAAGTTCGGGCCTTCGGAGGCCCTCTGTGTATGCCGAGTGATGGGCAACACACTGCTCGTTCCTTAAGGAGATCTACATTTCCAGAGCACTGGAACAGCCTCAGGACCACATTTCTAGCCAGTGCGACATGCCATGGAAGTGTTCGTCATGGCCCCCGTTTGAGCTGCCATGAGAAAACACTCTGCTTAGGATTCTTCGAGGACCTCGTACCTGAAGTCTCTCTGCTCGAGGAGAAAGTCAGCATCCTACCATACTGTGTTCCTAACGGGACACTCAGCGTGAGCAGTTGTCTCGAGGCAAGGCCCTGATTTACCGTGCAGAAGCGGAGGCGTGCAGCAGTGTCCAGGAGGCCGTAGCCGCTGCTCTGCATTGTTTTAACGTCAGTACGCTTTGCAGGACATCTAGGAACCCCGCGTGGGCACCCTATTCCCTGCAAGAACGCTGAGTACCCTCAGGCCCCCATGGGCCTGCTAAGCCACATCCAGGCCCGTAGCCCTTCGGAGCCACTCTGGGTATACCGAGTGTAGGGCAACAGACTGCACTCTTTCTTGGGAGAGCGTGATTTCCTCAACACTCCCACAGGTCGACGAACACCTTTCTAGCAGGTCCAACATACCGTGCAAGTGTGACTCATTGCCCTAGTCTGAGCTGCACTGAGAACAACCGTCGGCTTCGCATTCGATCTGGGACCCCCTGCCTGAAGTCACCCTGCCTCCAGGAGAATGTCAGCTTGCGTTCCGACTGCAACTAAAGCCCAGTTCCTCGTGTAACACTGCAGGCTTTTGAAGAGCCACGGGCCCGGAGGCTTAGCTGGGGCATTCCTTGGTTGAGGCAGTTTGCTGTTGGCAGAACACCCTGCTTGGACGAGTTGATTCAAGGAAGGAACCACTGTGTAACCTGTGTCTGTTTGGACTTGTTAGAAAGCACAGGGATGTATGCTGCGTGTGCCTGTGGAAATGGGGGCCTGATGGAACTAGCCTTGCTTTCCCATTTGGAAGCTCCATTCATGCTGCCTTTAAGCTACTTGAAATTGACTGCTGTTGACAGGCCACTAGCCACTGTAGGCATGGCTCTGGGAAGACAATGAGTTTTCTCCAGGTTAGCCGGAGCTTCGATGGCCGGGGTGGAGCTCATCCTGCCATGCTCTAGAGCTAAAGGGAAAGTCAACGTGAGTACTGGCCTCGAGGTAAGTCCCTGAGTAGCCACGCAGAAAGGGAGGCATGCAGCTCTTTCCATGAGGTCTTATTCGCTGTTCTTCTTTATTATTATTATTTTTTTATTTTTTATTGTTTTTTTAAGACTTATTGATTGATTGATTGATTGATTGCTATGTTGGGTCTTCGTTTCTGTGCTAGGGCTCTCTCCAATTGTGGTAAGTAGGGGCCACTCTTCATCGCGCTGCATAGGCCTCTCATTATCGCGGCCTCTCTTGTTGTGGAGCACAGGCTCCAGCGGCGCAGGCTCAGTAGTTGTGGCTCACGGGCCCAGTTGCTCCACGGCCTGTGGGATCCTCCCAGACCAGGGCTCGAACTCGTGTACCCTGCGTTGGCAGACAGATTCTCAACCACTGCGCCACCAGGGAAGCCCCTGTTCTGCTTTATTTTAAAGGAAGTACCCTTTTCAGGACTCCTAGGCCCCTTGGGTGTGCATCATTTTCCCTCCAAGTTCAGTGAGTACCTCCAGACCCCTGTGGGCCTGCTGAGCAAAATCGAGGCCCAAAGGTCGGGCCTTTGGAGGCCCTCTGTGTATGCCGAGTGATGGGCAACACACTGCTCGTTCCTTAAGGAGAGCTACATTTCCAGAGCACTGGAACAGCCTCAGGACCACATTTCTAGCCAGTGCGACGTGCCATGGAAGTGTTCGTCATGGCCCCCGTCTGAGCTGCCATGAGAAATCACTCTGCTTAGGATTCTTCGAGGACCTCGTACCTGAAGTCACTCTGCTCGAGGAGAAAGTCAGCATCCTACCATGCTGTGTCGCTAACGGGACACTCAGCGTGAGCAGTTGTCTCGAGGTAAGGCCCTGAATTGCCATGCAGAAGCGGAGGCGTGCAGCAGTGTCCAGGAGGCCGTAGCCGCTGCTCTGCATTGTTTTAACCTCAGTACGCTCTGCAGGACATCTAGGAACCCCACGTGGGCACCCTATTCCCTGCAAGAACACTGAGTACCCTCAGGCCCCCATGGGCCTGCTAAGCCACATCCAGGCCCGTAGCCCTTTGGAACCACTCTGTGTATGCCGAGTGTAGGGCAACAGTCTGCATTCTTTCTTGGGACAGCTTGAATATCTCAACACTCCCACTGGTCGACGAACACCTTTCTAGCAGGTCCAACATACCGTGCAAGTGTGACTCATTGCCCTAGTCTGAGCTGCACTGAGAACAACCCTCGGCTTCGCATTCGATCTGGGACCCCCTGCCTGAAGTCACCCTGCCTCCAGGAGAATGTCAGCTTGCGTTCCGACTGCAACTAAAGCCCAGTTCCTCGTGTAACACTGCAGGCTTTTGAAGAGCCACGGGCCTGGAGGCTTAGCTGGGGCGATCCTTGGTTGAAGCAGTTTGCTGTTCGCAGAACACCCTGCTTGGACGAGTTGATTCAAGGAAGGAACCACTGTGTAACCTGTGTCTGTTTGGACTTGTTAGAAAGCACAGGGATGTATGCTGCGTGTGCCCATGGAAATGGGGGCCTGATGGGACTAGCCTTGCTTTGCCATTTTTTTTTTTTTTAAAGAAATCCTAAGTTATTTATTTATGGCAGTGTTGGGTCTTCGTTTCTGTGCAGGGGCTTTTTCTAGTTGCGGCAAGCGTGGGCCACTCTTCATCGCACTGCGCGGGCCTTTCACTATGGCGGCCTCTCTTGTTGCGGAGCACAGGCTCCGGACGCGCAGGCTCAATAGTTGTGACTCACGGGCCTAGTTGCCCCGCGGCATGTGGGATCTTCCCAGACCAGGGCTCGAACCCGTGTCCCCTGCATTGGCAGGCAGATTCTCAACCACTGCACCACCAGAGAAGCCCTGCTTTCCCATTTGGAAAGCTCCATTCATGCTGCCTTGAAGCTACTTGAAATTGACTGCTGTTGACAGGCCACTAGCCACTGTAGGCATGGCTCTGGGAAGAAAATGAGTTTTCTCCAGGTTAGCCGGGTGCTTCGATGGCTGGGGTGGAGCTCATCCTGCCACGCTCTAGAGCTAAAGGGAAAGTCAACGTGAGTACTGGCCTCGAGGTAAGTCCCTGAGTAGCCGCGCAGAAAGGGAGGCATGCAGCTCTTTCCATGAGGTCTTATTCGCTGTTCTTCTTTATTATTATTATTTTTTTATTTTTTATTGTTTTTTTAAGACTTATTGATTGATTGATTGATTGATTGCTATGTTGGGTCTTCGTTTCTGTGCTAGGGCTCTCTCCAATTGCGGTAAGTAGGGGCCACTCTTCATCGCGCTGCATAGGCCTCTCATTATCGCGGCCTCTCTTGTTGTGGAGCACAGGCTCCAGCGGCGCAGGCTCAGTAGTTGTGGCTCACGGGCCCAGTTGCTCCACGGCCTGTGGGATCCTCCCAGACCAGGGCTCGAACCCGTGTACCCTGCGTTGGCAGACAGATTCTCAACCACTGCGCCACCAGGGAAGCCCCTGTTCTGCTTTATTTTAAAGGAAGTACCCTTTTCAGGACTCCTAGGCCCCTTGGGTGTGCATCATTTTCCCTCCAAGTTCAGTGAGTACCTCCAGACCCCTGTGGGCCTGCTGAGCAAAATCGAGGCCCAAAGGTCGGGCCTTTGGAGGCCCTCTGTGTATGCCGAGTGATGGGCAACACACTGCTCGTTCCTTAAGGAGAGCTACATTTCCAGAGCACTGGAACAGCCTCAGGACCACATTTCTAGCCAGTGCGAGGTGCCATGGAAGTGTTCGTCATGGCCCCCGTCTGAGCTGCCATGAGAAATCACTCTGCTTAGGATTCTTCGAGGACCTCGTACCTGAAGTCACTCTGCTCGAGGAGAAAGTCAGCATCCTACCATACTGTGTTCCTAACGGGACACTCAGCGTGAGCAGTTGTCTCGAGGCAAGGCCCTGATTTGCCATGCAGAAGCGGAGGCGTGCAGCAGTGTCCAGGAGGCCGTAGCCGCTGCTCCGCATTGTTTTAACGTCAGTACGCTCTGCAGGACATCTAGGAACCCCGCGTGGGCACCCTATTCCCTGCAAGAACACTGAGTACCCTCAGGCCCCCATGGGCCTGCTAAGCCACATCCAGGCCCGTAGCCCTTCGGAGCCACTCTGGGTATACCGAGTGTAGGGCAACAGACTGCACTCTTTCTTGGGAGAGCGTGATTTCCTCAACACTCCCACAGGTCGACGAACACCTTTCTAGCAGGTCCAACATACCGTGCAAGTGTGACTCATTGCCCTAGTCTGAGCTGCACTGAGAACAACCCTCGGCTTCGCATTCGATCTGGGACCCCCTGCCTGAAGTCACCCTGCCTCCAGGAGAATGTCAGCTTGCGTTCCGACTGCAACTAAAGCCCAGTTCCTCGTGTAACACTGCAGGCTTTTGAAGAGCCACGGGCCCGGAGGCTTAGCTGGGGCATTCCTTGGTTGAGGCAGTTTGCTGTTGGCAGAACACCCTGCTTGGACGAGTTGATTCAAGGAAGGAACCACTGTGTAACCTGTGTCTGTTTGGACTTGTTAGAAAGCACAGGGATGTATGCTGCGTGTGCCCGTTGAAATGGGGGCCTGATGGAACTAGCCTTGCTTTCCCATTTGGAAAGCTCCATTCATGCTGCCTTTAAGCTACTTGAAATTGACTGCTGTTGACAGGCCACTAGCCACTGTAGGCATGGCTCTGGGAAGACAATGAGTTTTCTCCAGGTTAGCCGGGTGCTTCGATGGCCGGGGTGGAGCTCATCCTGCCACGCTCTAGAGCTAAAGGGAAAGTCAACGTGAGTACTGGCCTCGAGGTAAGTCCCTGAGTAGCCGCGCAGAAAGGGAGGCATGCAGCTCTTTCCATGAGGTCTTATTCGCTGTTCTGCTTTATTATTATTATTTTTTTATTTTTTATTGTTTTTTTAAGACTTATTGATTGATTGATTGATTGATTGCTATGTTGGGTCTTCGTTTCTGTGCTAGGGCTCTCTCCAATTGCGGTAAGTAGGGGCCACTCTTCATCGCGCTGCATAGGCCTCTCATTATCGCGGCCTCTCTTGTTGTGGAGCACAGGCTCCAGCGGCGCAGGCTCAGTAGTTGTGGCTCACGGGCCCAGTTGCTCCACGGCCTGTGGGATCCTCCCAGACCAGGGCTCGAACCCGTGTACCCTGCGTTGGCAGACAGATTCTCAACCACTGCGCCACCAGGGAAGCCCCTGTTCTGCTTTATTTTAAAGGAAGTACCCTTTTCAGGACTCCTAGGCCCCTTGGGTGTGCATCATTTTCCCTCCAAGATCAGTGAGTACCTCCAGACCCCTGTGGGCCTGCTGAGCAAAATCGAGGCCCAAAGGTCGGGCCTTTGGAGGCCCTCTGTGTATGCCGAGTGATGGGCAACACACTGCTCGTTCCTTAAGGAGAGCTACATTTCCAGAGCACTGGAACAGCCTCAGGACCACATTTCTAACCAGTGCGACGTGCCATGGAAGTGTTCGTCATGGCCCCCGTCTGAGCTGCCATGAGAAATCACTCTGCTTAGGATTCTTCGAGGACCTCGTACCTGAAGTCACTCTGCTCGAGGAGAAAGTCAGCATCCTACCATGCTTTGTCGCTAACGGGACACTCAGCGTGAGCAGTTGTCTCGAGGTAAGGCTCTGAATTGCCATGCAGAAGCGGAGGCGTGCAGCAGTGTCCAGGAGGCCGTAGCCCCTTCTCTGCATTATTTTAACGTCAGTACACTTTGCAGGACATCTAGGAACCCCGCGTGGGCACCGTATCCCCTGCAAGAACACTGAGTACCCTCAGGCCCCCATGGGCCTGCTAAGCCACATCCAGGCCCGTAGCCCTTTGGAACCACTCTGTGTATGCCGAGTGTAGGGCAACAGTCTGCATTCTTTCTTGGGACAGCTTGAATATCTCAACACTCCCACTGGTCGACGAACACCTTTCTAGCAGGTCCAACATACCGTGCAAGTGTGACTCATTGCCCTAGTCTGAGCTGCACTGAGAACAACCCTCGGCTTCGCATTCGATCTGGGACCCCCTGCCTGAAGTCACCCTGCCTCCAGGAGAATGTCAGCTTGCGTTCCGACTGCAACTAAAGCCCAGTTCCTCGTGTAACACTGCAGGCTTTTGAAGAGCCACGGGCCCGGAGGCTTAGCTGGGGCATTCCTTGGTTGAGGCAGTTTGCTGTTGGCAGAACACCCTGCTTGGACGAGTTGATTCAAGGAAGGAACCACTGTGTAACCTGTGTCTGTTTGGACTTGTTAGAAAGCACAGGGATGTATGCTGCGTGTGCCCGTGGAAATGGGGGCCTGATGGAACTAGCCTTGCTTTCCCATTTGGAAAGCTCCATTCATGCTGCCTTTAAGCTACTTGAAATTGACTGCAGTTGACAGGCCACTAGCCACCGTAGGCATGGCTCTGGGAAGAAAATGAGTTTTCTCTAGCTAAGGTGGGTGCTTCCATTGCCGGGGTGTTGCTCATCCTGCCGCGCTCTAGATCTAAAGGGAAACTCAACGTGAGTACTGGCCTCGAGGTAATGCTGTGAGTAGCCGTGCAGAAAGGGAGTCGTGCAGCTGCTTCCATGATGTCTTAGTCACTCCTCTGCTTTATTTTAGAGGAAGTACCCTTTTCCGGACTCCTAAGCCCCCCGGTTGGCACCCTTTTCCCTACAGATCCCTGAGTACCCCCAGACCCCTCTATGTTTGCTGAGCAACAGCCAGGTCAGTTGGCCTTTCAGATGCCCTCTGTGTATGCCGAGCAAGGGGCAACATGCTACAGTCTTACTTGAGAGAACTAGATTTCTTCAGCACTCCAGCAGCTTTAGGAAAACGTTTCTACCCCGTCTAACATGCCATGGAATTGTGCCTCATTGCCCTATTGTGAGCTGCACTGAAAAAGCACTCTGCTAAGCATTCCTTCTAGGACTTCCTACCTGAAGTCACCCTGCCTCCAAGGGAACGTCGGCTGGTGTTCCAGCTGTGAGTAAAGCACATTTCTTCGTGTTACAGTGCAGGCTTTTGGAGCAAGCACAGGCCCAGAGGTCTAACTCAGGCATTCCTTAGTTGAGGCAGTTCGCTACACACAGAACACCCCGTGTAGAGATGCTGATTCAGGGAAGTGCCCAGTGTGTAGCTCGTGTCTCTTTTCACTTGTTAGGAAGCACGTGTAAGTGTGCTATGTGTCCGCTGGGAAATGGGGGCCTGACGGCAGAAGCCATCTCATTAGAGGTGTTGGGAGTGTGTAGAGGCCTTATATTCCTGTTGTGTGTCCTGCAGGCATCCCATGAAAGACCAGAATCTAGGTCAACTTGGGCAAGCCACTTAAGTGAGCCTCAGCTTTCTTTATTTGTAAGGTGGGCACCACAGCGCTACCCTCCCGTATGCATGGCGAAATCCTGGCAACAAACGTACACCATGTGGCCCCACTTTGAAATCTTTAAAGAGGTCTGCCAATAAAAGTGTCTGTAGGTTGTACCTTCCCTGCAATGCGACACCTGGTCCAAGGTGGAGAGGTTCAGGGGTGAGCAGTTTGCCCTTCACATTAACGGACAGAGCTCAGCCAGCGGCGTCCCTTCACTGAGATCCTGGCTGCCGAGGTCCACACTGTCCATGTATCCAGGCTCGTTTCAGATGGAGACTGAGAGGGAAAATAGGCAGGTGTAAGGATGCAATCCTCAAATCTTTGGCTTCAAATAATCCATCCCAAACTGCTACCCGAGCCCCCCAGTATCAAAAAGGAAACATGTTATAGACCCAGAAAAATGTGTTTCCCAAAAGGCCTAGGTTTGCCCTCATAGTCATCAGTATCTAAAATAGAAGTAGCAGTACACTTAAAATCTTAAACTTCTATGTATTTAGGGACCAAAGGCATTTTCATCAGAAAGAAAAGGGATTTAATAATGAAACCACAGAGAGATAAATTGTTTTCAAGCCCCTGATAAGAGAGGGGAGAAATGTCAACCTCATTCGGAGTTGCAGAATCAGCAGTTAGGATTTTTGGATGCCAACTCTGGTGGAGAAGAGACTCCAGCCTGTACCCTCCCCGCCCCCCCTCCGCGGTATGCCTGGTTAGGAGGTGAGTCCTGCAGGCGCGGTGGCCCCTGGGCTGGCCAGAGCGGCAGGATGAGTGCAGGGGTCCCTGAACAGAACAGTTTACCCTCCCTCCCCAGAGACACCTGGCAATGTCTGGAGGGTGGGCTAGTGGCAGGTGGCCAGGGACGCTGCTAAACACACTGCAATGCCGAGGACAAAGCCCACCACAGGGAGCGATTCAGCCCAGAATGTCAGCAGTGCTGAGGGTGAGAAACCTATGCACGTGGCAATGCTGGCCTCCAGGAGAAGCTCAGGAGACAGCCCAACCCCCTTCCTGCCCACAAGGGGGCGATGGTCCTCTCCTGTAGCTTGCTCCGATTTAAGGGCCTTTTGCTGTCCGCTGCTGGTGAGTGACCCGGTGCCCTGGCTTTAGGGGTCGGGGCCTGAGGGCCTCGTTAGCTCCCCGAATTCTGTGCACTCAGAGTGCGCTTCGCCCCCACGCTCCCCGCTGTTGTAGAGCAGGGTCTGCAAAGCCAGGAGGGGGGATTGCTGGATTTGGCGCTAGCAGGCGTGGTCTTGGCGGCACTGGTAATGCACAGGGTGGTATTTGGGGTAGAAAGAGACGAATCAGGCTGATTAGTAGCGAGGTGGCGGCTGCTGTGCGGAGCGCTCCTGAGTCGCGAGGCTCCGGGACCCGCTGGTCAGCAGCAGAGGTGTGACCAAGACACAGCCTCACACCGTGCCCCGCGGCCTGGGCCTTTCGGAGCTGCCCTCTTCAGAGGGCTCTCCCAGGCGCAGACCACCCCATCCCCAAGCCCCAGCACGCTGGCCACTCCGCACTGGACATCGAGAAGTCGTGCGGGGTGTGGTTTCCACGCCAGACTGACATCCAGGTCAGAGGGGCTCAGCCTGAGGCTGAAAGGAGATGGATGGATCAGTAGGTTAGTGGCGGTAATATCTCTTGGGAGGGAATCACAGGGAATTTTTACTTCTCAGTTATCTTCTGCATTTTAAAAACTTCTGCCATGCGTATGCATTTCTGTAACCAAAACCTTATTAGAGTGGAAGCTTAGCGAGGCAGCTTTGCAAAAGGACCCTGCCTGACTCTTGACCCACCTGTGTGCCTAAATGCGCATGCAGCTGGGGCTTGGTCAGCAGTGGTGACCTCCTGAAGCTATTTACAACCTGTAAACGGTGTGTGCTCCTCCATGGGATACTTCAGTTCTCTGACTCTCAGGTTCTTCTTCTGTGGAGAAAAAGGGCAGATATGTTCTACAAATGTCCACAGTTCCCCGTGGAGAAGGTACCTCTGGGCATGAACATGTGCTGGAGTGGCATGATGCTGGGGTCTGCCCCTCGCAGCTCAATCTCAAAGACTCCAAGCAGAGCCGCCTACTTTATATTTTTCTTCCCTTCTGAAGACATTGGCTGGCACTTGGCCTTGGTCTAGGGTGTACGCCTTCTTCAACCTGTTGACTGCAGAGTCCTCACATTGCTTTGGGCTTGGTCCAAGTCTGTGCTTGAGTGGAGGACGGGGCTTTGAGAGGGTCCACACGCCCCTCCTTCCCAGCCACGCACCTTCTTTTCCTTGCCAAGCTCTCCCTTCTCCTACTGTGCCAACGAAGCAGCTGCTTCAACCTCTTCTGTAACCTGGGCTCTCCCATCTGTCTGCAGTTTTTCCCGTGCTCATAGCTGGTTAGAAACCTGCGGGGGGGTGTTTTTCAGACGAACTTGAGTAACTTGCCCTCGTAGATTAGTTAAGAGCCTGTAGGTGTCGAAGGGATTTGTGGAAAAGACCCAGCAGAGTCTGCGAGAACCCGAAGCGGCTGTGGCTGGAGCAAGGTGAGCCACAGGTTAGGGGCGTCTGGGCCTCATCCTGTGTGAGGGTGGATGCGCTACTGCTGTCCTCTGCCTCGGGCCCTCATCTGTGAAATGGGGGAACAGTGAGGACTGCCCTCCCGAGGTCGTCATGAGGCTTAATGTGTGAACGCACCGACCACTCAGAGCAGCCGTCACCGCAGGGAGCAGTGTGTGTGTGTGTGTGCACGCGTGTGTGTGTGTGTGTGTGTGTGTGTGTGTGTGTCATTGTAGCCGCTGGGCTTCGCTTTTCTCCACCAGCTCCTTCTTCACGGGGGAGCAAGGAGAGGCATGGGAGGGAGAAGACTAGAAAAAGGAGGCAGAGGGAGGTCCCTGGGGAAGGGTTTCTGCCACTCATGCATAGGTGGCCTGGGGTCCAAACTTGGGGTTTTACACCAGGGCGTGTGAGCAAGGGGCTGCGGCCAGGGGCAGAGCATTTGCAGACCGCGCGCAGGTCTGGACAGAGCAGGAAGACGCCAAGGTTCTGCCTCCTCCCAGCTGTCAAGGCCCGAGGCAACAGGTCACCCCTTCTGAGTCCCTGAGAAATTGGGAGGTGCTAGTCCAAGGGCACAAAGTTTCAGTTATGCCAGATGAACAAGTTCTGGAGTTCTGCTGTATACCTCAAATATGGTGCCTGTAGTTAACAATACTGTATTGTGTGCTTAAAATTTACTGAGGATGGCTCCTATCTTAAGTGTTCTTACCATACACACAAAGAATGATGATAATAGGAATAATAATAAATAAAGGAATGAATAGGTCGGGAAGACACCTTTGGAATGACACATATGTTTACGGTGTAGATTGTGGTGATGGTTTCATGGGTGTAATCTGTCTCCATACTCACAAAGTTGCATGTATTAATCATGTACAGCTTTCTGTATGTCAATGATACCTTCATAAAGTGGTTTAAAACAATAAAATGGGGGGGAATATAGTCACTCCAAGTACTGAGCACGTTGCCTGTCACAGTAAATAAGCAAATAAATGTAATTATGGTTTAAGCTTAGCTCAGGACTGAGAGTGGGTACTTGGCAGGTGGTGTCTGTGGCCAGCTCCTCCGCCCTGGCTCAGCACTGCTTCTGTGAAGCACAAGGGCTGCCCAAACGCAGAGACCAGCTCCAGGTGCAGCTCCTGACAGAGAAGGTGGGCTGGTCGCAGACACCTTGTTTTGGTTACTTGCTATTCCTTCCCCCACACACCCTTTCATTGTCCTGGTCCTTAACCTTTAACTCCTGTAAGAAGCTGGGTTTGCAGATTTCTGAAGACATTTTGCAGTGTGCAGACCTGTTTCACCTTTGTTCCCCATCCTTGGGTCTGGAGATAAAGGCAGGAATACAGTACTCTATGAAAGGAACAATCATAAACCTCAGGTGCCTCAGACTTCAAAGAAATGGCAAACTAGGCATCTCATTTTATACATGGTCCTCTTTAAGTACACTTGTATGTACATAAAATGAAATTGTACTGAAGTAAATCTTATTGCTGAACGTTTGCTTTCCGGAAGATACTTTGGTGTAATAGTTCCTAAGAAAATTTGTTTTTTTAAAGGACCAAAAGTGGGGTGAATGTTTCATGGGTAAAGACCTTTTTCGTAACGAGTGAAGGTGAAATGAGCAGACTGTGCGACTCAGATTCCAGCTGCGTCCCCATCACTCCCCTCGGGAGTGTGCCGGAAGGACCCCAGAGAGCTGGCCCACTGGGGTGAGCTTATAGCCTTGGGGCCCCAAACTGCAAGGATGGTCAGCATTCCTGGTGCTCTGGGTTCAGCAAGACCTGACTGAGGTGGGTGGGAGGTCAGTGGGGACACAGTTTTGCCGAGAGCTATCTTGTTGGCCTGTATTAGAGGGGGAACAGAAGGTCAGAGCGGGCCTGGGTGAACCCCAGGTGCTGGCTGAAAGTCTTTTTTTTTCTTTTTTTTAATAAAGGGACTCTCTTTTCTGGTTGTTGGCTGAGTATGTAATGTCCACTCTGGGTCATCTAAGGGCCGAGACCAAGTACTCTGTTCCTGCTGTGACCCGTGCTTCTGCTACCACGTGCTGCACAAGGTAGGTACCTCAGAGTCCTAGCTGAACAGCTCATAGAGAGACAGGTCTCACCCTTGCTTCTCCACCTGCATCTTACAGAGCTGGAAAGTAGGAACTGCAGCCCGGCAAGCCACGGACCCAGGCAATCCTAAAACTGCAAAGTCACCTGTGTTGATTCCAGCCAGCTTTTAGTAAGTAAATCCGTGACTCTTGTAAGAAGAGATTTCAGAAGATGTGTACCTTCTAGAGAATTCACATTTAGTGAGGGGCGTGTGAAAAGGTGTACACAATTTTAATCTTTTTATTTTACTAATAGTGTATCTTAATGATTGAAAAATAGAAATTCCTGTAAATATAAAGAAAACCAGAAAGTACTCATACTTTACACACCTAGTGTTCACGATCTAATGGGCCTGCTTCGCCTTCCCCTCTCTCTTCTATCTGAGCCTGCACGATGGACGGGACTCACCTGGTACAAGTGACGCGGGGTCGAGCTGGACTGTTGGTTTTCTGCTCTGCCTCTGCTTCCTCTCCGCATCCTGGACTTTAAAGAAGATGAATGAAATGTCTGCTCTGGTTGCTGGCTGTTTCATCTCCAACTTAACCTCAGTCTGTGGTTGTGGAGGGCCTCAGAAGTCAGGAAGGTCCCCCGCCGCCAACATGGGGAGGGTGGGGCCGGACCCAGGTTCCAGCCCAGCCCTGACACGCAGTGCGCTCAGTGGGACATGTTGGCATGCATGCAAGGCTGTAGCGCTGCCAGCCCCTATATGCTGCCTTCTTGAGGGCTGGCGGTGCCCTTCAGGACTGGCTGCATCCTTCGTCCCATTTGAGTGGGCAGTAGTAGATAATAAAATCTCAGAGTATCCCTTGACCCCTGACCATCCAGGCAGGCATCTGTGGTCCTCCAGCTTAGGCCTGCCTGGGCCCTGTCAAGCCCCTGTGGCCAATCGCTGTGCTGACTTTGCTGCTGGGCAATTGAACAGCTACCTGGGCAGCGTAGACGGCCCCTTGGGATGTTTCAGTTCCCTACATCCATGTGATTGAGAAAAGGGCCTCCTCCCTCATAGCCTCTCAGCCTTCCGAGAGGACGTAACCCTCCAGACATTGAGTGTGGCCCTGGCCACAAGCAGCATACAGCAGACCGTGGCCCTGCAATCCTCTGGCCTTCGGGTTGTTGCAAACCTTTGACATTCATACTCATTAAAAATCAAAGGTATGGGAGCAAGTGGCTTCCCAGCTGGTGTTTTCACTCTGAGGCCACGTGGTCTCCAGGAGCCACGTGCATCCGGGCCCAGTCCCTGCGGCCTCCGGAAAGCCAGCCAACTGTGGATTCCACGGTATAGAATCATCCTTGAGACAGTGCTCCGCTGAGTAACAGTTTCCTTACCACCTACCGTTTGGTTTCTGTTCTCTGTAAAGGAGAGAGCAGAGACTGGGAAATGAGCAAATGTGTTCTGTGGAGGTGGGTGATTAATATAGTCAGAGGGCAGGTGTGACTCCTGGGCTCCCACCTCCCAGGGACACGAATGAAGTCTGTGTGCCTTTTGAGGTACACTGGCAATCAGGGCCAGCCTCTGATGTGAGGCCCCAATGCCCAAAGCAAGAGTCTTGAGTTTACCACCAACAGCAAAGTTGCTATTTTAGCTAGTGGAAGAGCTTCCTGCCATCAAGGGAGGACAGCAAGAGCCCTGGATGGGTGACCACAGCCCCTGACCTTAACTGAACCTCTTCTTTTCTGTTAAAATGGACATTGAGTGGGTGTCGCCTGCAGTTTCTGGAAGCCCTGGATGCAGTGAGAGAGAGTGTTCCTGTGCATGGGGCCACCCAAAGGCATTTAGCAGCACAAAGGATTGGAGGGAGACCAGATCACACTGCAAGAGAGTGAGCCACCAGAACTGCCAGGTCCAAATCCACTCTTAAACCTGTCTCTTGCAGTTATTAATTTATTTCTATCGTTTAAAAATAATGTTTTATTTTACTTTAGTAGGTGTGTCCAGTCCATTGGAATCAAAAAAGTCATAGCTGATACATCAGAACGAATAATCCCTGAGACTCCCTTGGGTGCCCTACTGGATGGGGCATGGCTGGGAGAGATGAAGACACTGAGCAGGGTCCGAACTTAGGGGAACTGCCAGACTGCTGTGTCTCTGTTCCTTCCCTGTCCAAGGAGAGCGAAATCCCGGAACAATGGAAGGACAAGCAAAAGGGGGAAGAGGTCTTTTGGTGGCTTAACTGTTGTGTTTGTATTTTCCTTTGTTATGTTCCGTTTTGTTAATGTGTGTTTTTACTGGGAAGTTACCCATTTCCTCTAGATTTCTAGTGTGATGCAATAGGTTTCTCATTCTAGTTTTCATCTGAATTGTCACTTATTAACTGACATCCATATTTCATTTGGGTTTCCTTCATTCTAAGTTTTTCTCTTCCAGGATGCCATCCAGTGTGTCATGTGACATTTAGTCATCATGTCTGTTTAGGCTCTTCTGGGCTTTCACAGTTTCTCAGACTGTCCTTGTTTCTATGACTTTGACATTGGTGAGGAGTACTGGTCAGATACTTTGTTGACTGTCCCGCATTGGAATTTACTTGGTGTTTTTCTCAGGATTAGGCTTGAGTTATGCGTTTTGAGTAAGCAGATCACAGAGGTAAAGTGCTTTCTCATCACTTTATATCAAGGGAACAGGCTCTCAGGGCAACTTATCACTGTTACTATTAACTTTGGTCACCTGGCTGAGGTAGTTTGTCAGATTTCCCCACAATGAAGTTAAGTTTTTCCCACTTCCGTACTGTGTGTCTTCTTCAGGAGGAAGCTACTTTGGGAAGCAGCACTTATGGAGACAGGAGTTATCTCCACCTCCACAATCCATGAATGGCTGAGTGTCCACATGAATTATTGGGACTTCCACATAGGAGATTTCTATTCAACCTTATTGATTAAAACAAACAAACAAACAAAACCCTATGCAGTTACTTATTTTTACCAGCATGGACACCTGTGGACAGGTTTTTTTGTTTGTTTTCTTTGTTTTTTTTAACTTTTTGTTATAATCCAGCAGTCCAGATTTTGTTGCTAAGTTCATTCCTACTTTGGCTATTGAGAGCTCTTTCCATTGGCTCCTGTTTTCCTTTGACACCATTCCACTCTGTGGATTTTTTTTCTTGATACTTCCTTCTTTTCTGATATAAGATTCAAGATTGTCCTGGCTCATATATTTACTGTGTCAGTCCTAGTGTCAGCCATAATTTCAAAGAGCTCTGGTTCCTTTTACTAGAGAATGTTATGAAAAAGTTACATATAGGAGCTGAAAGTGCTCAGGTGATAATGCAAGGAAATATATGCATGTATTCCCACCTCTGTGTATTGTTGGGTCTCAGGGAGGGCTGCTCCACAGTGGCATATCGATTACTTTGAATTACAGCTCCTTAATAAATGGCTGGTGCAAGAGGGACACTCTGACTCTCTAGCTCCTTGAAAGCAGGAAATAAGTCTCTCATGTGAAAGGTGCAGAAGCCTATGTGAACAACCCTTGGTACTTCTTTAATTTACTGCTCCAAGCCCAAACTCTGTTTAGATTCTTCACTAATTGAGTATCCCAAACCTAAGTTTCTTTGGCCTGTAAATTCCTCATAACTTTATTCTATGATGAAATTAAGCCTCACTTTCTGTTACAGTTGGGGAGGGATCTGTAAAGCACCTTGGTTTTTAAAGCAAAGGTTTGTTACTGGAACAAAGCGTCCCCCCAAAATAGTCTGATGCTCAAGATGTCTGTGTTCCCTTCATGTGATAGTTCAGGGCAGGTGGGGGTCGGGGCCCAGGCTCTGTCCTCCTTGTTTCTCTTCCCTGCTTTCAGGTGGAGGGCTCCAACCAGCAGGGGATGGGGTGACCACATGGCACCATGCCCTCCATCCTAGGACACAGGCTGGCCAAGGTCCTCACCACCTCCAGCACTTCCATTTGGAGCTGCAATGGGTGGGAAGGCTGGGAGGTGCAGGCTGGCTGTGAACAGGAGAAAGGGACGTGGGTTCTGGTGGACAGCTGGGCGGCTCTGCTGTGGCAGGGTCACCCGGAAGCTGGCGCACAGCCTCTGGTCCTGTGAAACATGATTACACAGCAGCATGCAGTCTCTGATGCTTTGTGGTTCTGGAAATCCTATAGGAGGTGGTTCAGAGCAGATTAAGGTAATGCTCTCAGTGGAGGTGGTGAAGACAAAGGTCTGCCCTTGAGACTGAAGGTGCTAATGTGGGTGTATATACAGGACAAAAGCATCTCGTGTGAATGTAGATCAGGCTCGTTTAAGATCAGTGCAGTCATGGGGTTTCCCTGATGGTGTAGTGGTTGATAATCTGCCTGCGGATGCAGGGCACACGGGTTCGAGACCTGGTCCGGGAAAATCCCACATGCCGCAGAGCAGCTATGCCCGTGTGCCACAACTACTGAGCCCCCACGCCTAGAGCCCATGTTCCGCAACAAGAGAAGCCACCGCAATGAGAAGCCCGCGCACCGCAGTGAAGAGAAGCCCCCCTCGCCGCAACTAGAGAAATCCCGTGTGCAGCAATGAAGACCTAACGCAGCCAAAAATAAATTAAATAAAGATTTTAAAAATCTTTAAAGAAGGAAAAAAAGATATCAGTGCAGTCGTGTTATGCCTAAAATCTCATATCTTGTGCCTTTCCTCGGGCACACCTTCCTCAGTTCCTGAGGCTACTGTAACTCACATACAGGGGAATGGAGAGTGGGCTATCTAGTGTGAGACCTTCTTTACCCTGTGTGTGAGTCTGCTCGGGGCTGCCATAACAAACACCACAGACCGGGGAGCGTGAACAACAGACCTACCTCCTAGTCCTGGATGCCGTCTGAGATCAAGGTGTCTGCAGGCTGGTTTTTCCTTGAGGCTTCTCTTCTTGGTGTGTAGACAGCCATCTTCTCACATGATCTTCTGTGTCCTAATCTCTTCTGGTAGGACATCAGTCTTATTGGATTAGGATCCACCCTAGTGACCTCATTTTACCTTGATCACCTCTTTAAAAACCCCATCTCCAAATACAGCCACATCCTGGGGTCCCGGGGTTTAGGGATTCAGCATGTGAATTTGGGGGGATGTGACTGAGCCTATCCCATCCTCCTTAGGAACCAAGTGTGCCTCGGTCCTTCCTTCCCTCAGGTCCCATGGGGATCATGCGATAGCTAAGGGAGAGGCCACTCGTGCAGTGTTTGTGTCCCAGTTGGGGAGCCCTTCTCGGCTCTCTCTGATCAGGCCGTGGCCGTGCCAGTCCCCTCCTGAGGTGAGCGGTTCTGGGGTTTCCTGCCGTGTCGCCTGGCCGGCTGAGGTGCTCATTGTCAGGGAACCCAGGAGCCAGCAGCCTCGTGGGGATGCCGGGGACTCTCAGGGCCTTGGCAGATGTCTCTCCCAGCAGATACCCTAGCGAAAGTGGGGAAACATTTGGGGATTACATGTGGGAGAGAGTCACAGTCTCGTTTATGCTTCAGAAAGACCACGTTGGGGTGGGATGTGAGACACACTGTGGGGGCAGGGAGATTTGCCAGGGCCTGATGGAGGAACCAGGCACTAGATCGGGCTTGAGCCAGGGCTGTGGGTGTAGAGGGGAATTACTGTGAATTTGGAGGAGGGGGTCGCAGGGTATGAGATCAGCTGGTGCACAATTCTCTGGTTGGTTGATGGTGAGGTAACAGGGTGGTGAACAGTATCAATCCTTAGGTGCCAGTAGGTCTGGGGGCTCTTGATCATCAAGTACAGTAGTTAATGTCTTCCATCTGGTAGAAGTCTGTAAAACAACTCAGGAAGCGTGCATCAGATGCTGTTATCCAGGTACTTCAGAGAGGAGATACAGCAGAGGATATGGGGGGGTGGGTCTGTCCTGGGAAGGCCCCGTAGGGTCCTGCTCGGTTACACCCGGTGTCTGGGCTCAGCAACCAGGGAAGGTGGGGCTGCTCCTGGGTGTGGGGAGCTGCAGGATCCCGGTCCCCTGAGGGCCCTGTTAGCCCCCAAGGTGAGATGGGGGTGCAGTGACTGGACAGAGGTGTCTGGCCTGGGAGAGGGGTCCGGGCTGGAAATGTCACGGGACTCATCGCAGGGAGGGAGAGGAAAGACCAGGCTGGGGAAGGTGGGTTACAGCAGACTCCACGGATGTGTCTGTGGGCCTGACAGAAGCAACTCAGAGCCAGAAGAAGTGGCCGTCAGGAGCTCAGCTTCATTCCCCTGTTCCTTTGTAAAACTGCTGTGTCAGTTTGAAACACCACCAGGAGACTTCTGGGCCCATTGCTGCCATGGTTTCATCAAAGGGGCCCGGGTGGAAAACAGAACCACTGCAGGCCCCACCCATGTCCCCACTGGGGGTGAATCCGATCAGGGCTCCAGGGCTCACAGACTTGAGGGAACCTCTGTCCTCCGGACTGGTCTTCCTCCTTCCTCTCACCTGCTGGTCAGGAGCCCAGGCACCCCCATCCTGGCTCCATCCCCCAGGGCCTGGATTCTGGGACAGCTTAGAGGTAATGCAAGACCCTCACGCTCCTTTATGTGCCTGGGGGCAAGAATGTCTAAAAAGGTGCAACTGGCTGATTACAGAGGGCTGAGTGTTTGCAGCAGGTATGGTTGGAAAGATGGGGTGTGAGTTTCCTATGTCTTCACAGCCTTCCCAGTGTAAAGATCTGTGCATGTCCTATGGCCAGTGAACTCCCCACACCATCCTCCCAGGAAGCTCAGCCAAGTATTATGAGGGCAGAGGCTCTCCCCTTGCTTATCTGTAACTTCCCACTCCCACACTGAGGAGCTTGGTGCCCACTATCTGCCGTTTACCTATGCATTGCTCCTTTCCAGATTACATGTGCAGAGGTTTCAGAATTGTTAGCTGCTACACCCTGGAAAGAACTCCATAAAATAAAGTCCACTGTTTGTGTACATTTTGCATTTAGTTTAGAGATTGCGTTCATTTCCACAGTTAACTTAGGTCAGCACCTTTCATCCCATCCCCTACAGTGAGATTTTTCCATGCATTTCTAATACAGTTAGATTCGGTCACCTTGAGTATTCCATCCTGTAATACCCCTACACTGTAAATAACTAAATTTGAATAGATTATGATTGGCCCCTTGGGCTATACACATCTGTGGGCTTAGACAAATGCATAGTGACAGGTATCCATCCTAGAGTGTCACATGGAACACTTCAAACCCCCCACCCCATGATCTGCTTATCATCTGTGTAGCTTTGCCTTTCCCAGAATGTCACCAATGGGGTCATACTGTGTGCAGCCTCCTCAGCCTGGATGCTTTCACGTAGCAGTATATACTGAGGATTTATCCATGTCTTTCCATAGGCTGATGGTGCATTCCTTTCTGCTGCTGAGTAGTATTCCATTGCATGTGTATGGGAGGAAAAACAATTTTCACTCTGTCCTTCTAGGTTCTTGGTTGAGCCCCACCCCCGCCGTCTAATAAAAGCCAGATTAACAGTAGAAAAACAGAAGTTTAACAGCATGTATACCTCCTGTATACAGGGGAGCTACCCAGAAAAATTGAGTCAGTCCCTGAAATGGCCAAAGCCATCACCTTAAATACCAAATACCATCTTCAGATAAAAACAAAAGACCTTGGGGAAGGGGGGAAGCCAATAGTGGCAGGTTATCATGCAAAGCACAGTAAACAAAGGTATTGTATGCAGATTTAAGTCGGGACTTCTCCGTTGATAAGAGTGACTTGAGATTTAATCATCCTTCTATTTCTGGTGCAAAGAGGGACACTCCGTTACTAATGGAGATTTCCTTATAAATGTCCTTCATAAAAGGTCAGTCTCTACTCAGTTTTTTCTATCTTTCTTTTTTTGAATGAGACTGAAATAATCCTTATGCCAGAGAGACATATATTGGCGTGGTGTATTCTGCTCGCCTTGACATGGATGTCCTCCACTTTGCTTATGCAGTCATCTTGTGAAGGATATCCCGATTTCTTCAGGTTTTTAGCCATTATGAATAGTGCTGCTGTGCATAACTGCATCCTTGTCTGCTTTTAGACATAGATTTTCAAAGCAGTTGCCTATATACTGGACGCATAATTGTTGGACCCCGAGGGGAGGCTTGATTAGTTGTGGAAAAAAGCTGCGGAACTGTCTTGCCAAGTGGCTGTGCCTGCACCCCAGCCATGATGAGGGGTTGCTCCTCACCCTCCAGCAGTCGGTGTTGCCATGGTTTTGTTGGAGTTTAGCCATCCTAGTAGGTGTGCTGTGATGGCTCACGATTTTAATTTGGAAATCCCTAATAGTATATGATTTTTTGTATAATTTTTGTATGATTTTTATTAGCTGTATATCTTTTTTGGCCAGGTGTGTGTTCAAATCCTTACCCATTTTTAAAATGGGGTTGTTCTAGAGGTCTTTGTCCATTTTGAGTCCAAGTCGTTTACTGGATATGTGGTTTACAAGTATTTTTCTCCCAGTTTGTGGCTTGTCTTTTTTATCTTGGAGAGGCAGCAGTGAGTGGTGGCATGAAGAGAGATCTTCATTCCCTGCCCAGGAATTGAACCTGGGGAGCCTGGATGAAAACCAGGAATCCTAGCCACCACCCCCACTAGCTCTTGCCCCCAGTGAAAAATGCATTTCTCATAGAGGTAAAAACTGTAAAAACAGGTACAAAGTTTATTATTAGAGACATAGCACAGCAACAAGTGGGAGAGCACACAGAGAAACCGTTTGTTTAGTTAAGACAGAAGCAAGGCAGAGATGCACACCCGGAGAGAAAGGGTGTGGACACTCTCCCTAATGAGGAGGAGTGCAGTAGAGAGGCGGTTAAGTCACTTATATAGGGCAGTTCTTCCGGGTCTCTGTTCACCTCTGGCCAATTATCTGGTTTCTTTTTCCACACCTGCCCTGCCCTAGGACCCTCCCCAACATGCGTGTGCAACTTTTTTCCAAGATGGATTACCACCCAGAGGCCTGTGGGACGACCTTAGCATCACCTATTTTGGGGTGGTGCCCCTTCCTTTTTGACCCCCAAGGAACCTTTCTGCACATGTGCAATGTTTCCCTTGCCCCAAGGATGAGAAATACATGACCTCTTGATCTTTTAACAGGGTTTAGTCCCACTCTGTCCCTCCCATAAAAATGTCCAATGTCTGGTTATTTACCCTATTTCTGTTGCTGGTTTTCATATCGAGGTGCAGACCTCGAAATATAGACAGGAGTCCGGTCATAAATATGTAGTCCTAGAGCCCGTTTGTCTCTTGTTTCAGGAAAAGTAAACAGGGGGTTGGTAATGAATGTCCAGCCAGGAGCCCATTTTTTTCTCACCCCAGGAAGTGTGAACCGGAGGCCAGTTGTAAATGCGTAGGCTGGAGACCATTTATCTCCTGCCTCATTTTGACTTTGTGAATAAGGTCTTTGAGAGTAGAAATCTTTAATTTTATAAAGTCCACCATATTTTTTTCTTTTGTGATTGGCCTTGTATGTTAAAACTCAAAGCTCGTGATCTATAGACGAAATCCAAGGTCATGTAGATTTTCTTCTATGTTTCTCTGTAATTTTCATAGCCTTGCATTTGAAATGTCTGTGAATAAATTTGTGTGAATTTGGCATAAGTTTTAAAGTTTGTGTCTAGGGACTTCCCTGGTGGTCCTGTGGCTAAGGCTCCGTGCTCCCAGTGCAGGGGGCCTGGGTTCCATCCCTGGTCAGGGAAGTAGATCCCACGTGCCTCAACTAAGAGTTTGCATGCTGCAACTTAAAAAAGAAAAAGGTCCCGTGTGACACAGCTAAGACCCAGTGAAGCTAAATAAATAAATATTTAAAAAAAATAAGTCTGTGTCTATAATCATTTCATTTCTTACGGTTTCTAGTTAATTGCTCCTTAACTATTTTGGAGAATTCATGGGTCATTTGGCTCTATTTCAATTTGAATTTCCACAGCAGAATGGATGTAGCAGAAGCCGGGTCTCTTCAGGACCCACTGGGGCTTTGGGACACTGTGGGGTCCAGTTCACGCTGACAGGAGGCAGGTCTCCTCTGGACCTGCTGGGAGGTGACGCTGCTAAAAGAAAAGGTGAGGAAAAGTGGGGGAGAAGGTTCTTGTGTCTAGTTGAGTGCTGAGGGTGTCTGTCCTCAGAGGACCCAGGAGAGGAAGGGCTTCATGTGGAACACTGGGTTTTTAGCCAGTTTTTGTGTGGTGTAGACAGAGTGCAGTGTTCTTTGGTGTGTGGTGTCCAGTTTTGCCAGCACCATGTATTGAGGGGACTGTTGTTTCCCCAGTGTATGTTCTTGGCTCTTTTCTTGTGAATTAACTTACCGCATAACCGTAGGTTTATTTCTTGGGTCTCTGTCCTGTTCCTCTGGTCTGTGTGCCTGTTTTTGTGCCAACTGCACACTTTTTGGTGACTGTAGCTTCGTAATGCAGTGTGAAGTCAGGGAGCAAGATGCCTCCAACCTGTTCTCCTTTCTCAAACTCCCTTTGGCTATTCAGGGGCCTTTGTGTTTCCACACAAATGTTAGGAACGTTTGCTGTATTTCTGTGAAGAATGCCATTGGAGTTCTGACCAGGCTTGCTTTGCATTTGAACATTGCTTTTGGTAGAATGGACATTTTAACAGTGTTCTTTGCATCCATGAGCACGGGATAGCTTTCCATTCATTTGTGTCTGTTCAGTTTGTTTTATCAGTGTTTTACAGTTTTCAGTGTGCTTTCACATCCTTGGTTCAATTTATTCCCAGGTATTTTTTAGATGCAATTGTAAATGGGATTGTTTTCTTCATTTCTCTTTCTGATGGCACATTATTAGTGTATAGAAAGACAAGTGATTTTTAGGGCTTCCTTTGTGGCTCAGTGGTTAAGAATCTGCCTGCCAATACAGGGAACACGGGTTCGAGCCCTGGTATGGGAAGATCCCACATGCTTCGGAACAACTAAGCCCGTGCGCCACAACCACTGAGCCTGTGCTCTGGAGCCCGCGAGCGACAACTGCTGAGGTCGTGTGCCACAACTACTGAAGCCTGCTGTCTTACAGCCCGTGCTCCACAACAAGAGAAGCCACCGCAATGAGAAGCCCGTGCACCGCAATGAAGAGTAGCCCCTGCTTGCCGCAGCTAGAGAAAGTCCGTGCACAGCAACGAAGACCCAATGCAGCCAAAGATAAATAAAGAAATAAATATTTTTTTAAAAATTTATAAAAAAAAAGAAAGAGAAGTGATTTTTGTGTACTGATTTTTTACCCTGCAGCTTTACTAAATTCGTTTATTAGTTCTAACAGGTTTTTGGTGGTTTGATGTGGGAGACTAGAATTCAGAAATCCCACTGTTTCTACTACAGCCAGGTCATCCACAGCACCCAAGACACAGTGGCTCCTAATATAACCTTCCCATGGTGCCTGTTAATAACGCGTGGACCCTACAAGAATGATGAGCGTCACCACTTTAGGTGAACCGCATCTGGTTAAGGCTTGGCCTCTATTATGAAGTTGGATGTCTTCTCTGCTTTTTTTGGGCATGGTTTTGACCTGGTTCTTTTGAAAAGTAATGTACTCCCCAGTAATTTCAAGTGTATAAAAAAACTATAAGTAGCAGTACAAAATACACCACCTCACATAAACTACTCCAGTGTGTTTTATGCAATACTGGAGTCCTCTCCCAGGGAACCAGAACATAAAGACCCAAAGACGAAATTTTATGGTTCTACCTTATAATCCTATCCACGGGCCCACTTCAACATTCACCATCTCCGCAACTCTATGGAAATGTCTTTTCCCATTCTGATCCAGTTTTCTTTTTCTGAAACCATTACTGAGACTTTCCCTCATTTTCAAAACCTTTATGGATTTAAAACACACGAGCTAAGTATGACCTGGGTGACCTTTTCTGCATGAGCTCTTTGACTTAGAATGTTTTCAGTGTTCATCTATGTTCTAACATGTATCATCAGTGCTTCATTCATTCTTTTCATTGTGATTAAAAGTAACATTTACCATTTAAACCATTTTGAGTATACAGTTCTGTGGCATTAACTACATTCACATTGTTGTACAAATATTCTCACCATCCATCTCCTGGACCGATTCATTTTCCCCATGGGAAACTCTGTATCAATGTCTCTACATTTTTGCCAAAATTTGTTATTTTTAATTCTCTTGATTATAGGCCTTCTAGTGTTTGTGGAGGGGTACGGCGTTGTGGTATTAATGTGCATTACCATCGTGACTAACGATGTTTAACATCTCTTCAGGTGTTTGTTGACCATTTGTATGTCTTATCTGGAGAAGGGTCTTTTCAAGTCCTTTTTCCATTTAAAAAACTGGGTTGTTTGTGGGGGCCTGCAGCTCCGCCGCCCGAGCCGGGTCCCGGCAAGCGCTCGTCCTGGCGGCCTTGGCCTCGCTGAGTCCAGCCTGGAGCGGTCTCCGCGCCGCAGGGGCCCGCGCACCGGGGCATCGCTAGCGGCCTCGCAGGGGCGCCGCTTCCTGCCTCGCGCTCACAGGAGAGGGGACGCCCGGCCCCAGGCGCCCGTGCCCGGAGTGCCGAGACCGTGCTGTGCCGCGCGGACGCGGCGCCGGCTGGGAACGACCCCTCCCGTGGGTCTCTGGCACCCCAGCGGCATCCGAGCGCGGAGCGGAGGCCCGCGGGCCGCAGGTAAGGGGATGGGGGCTCGTGGGGGTGGGTGGAGGAGGGAACCACGACTCACACCAGAGCTGTTCGGCACAGTCGCGGAGCCCCCTAACCTGGCGGCCGCAGGAAGGGCTCGCCTTTGAGTAGAGGCTTTGAGGACAGGCCCGAGCCTACCCCGTTCAATTTTACAAAACATCTGCTTGTGTAAAGCTCGCTCCCGCGCGGTTTTCCCAAGTAGCCAAGTGCCCCATGCGAGGTATCTGCAAGGAGAACCTGAGAGGGCCCGTAGCCCTGAGAGACTTGCCCTTGGCTTATGGCAAGGCCAAGGGATTTATCCTGCATGGTGATTTCTCCTGCTGAGAACCCCCAAACCCCACTCTGGCCAGCTGGCCCAGCTCTGCTTCCTGCACGTCTCCAGCCCGGGCCGGCCCTTGGACACCTGCTGGGATGGGAAAGGGAAGGGTCTCAGAATTTCACCTTAGAAACTTGCCAGGGGGCATGGATTGAAAAACATGGGGGCCATTCAGGCAGCAGAGAAGGGAGAAGGGCACCTTGCTGCCCTTTCATTGTGGAATCGGTGGCACTTCTGCTGAGAGGGGCCTTTCCATGGGGACCGCATGCAGTGTGTTTGGTGTCTTGGAACTGAAGAATTAGAACCTGTACAATTTTCAAATGATGTGGTCCTTTAATTTAAAAACAAAACCCCTAGAACCTTTGCTTTATAAATTGAGGTCTGAAAATTGAAGGTCTGTTTTGCTTCCACTGTGACACTATATTAAGAAATGTGGATTTATTGAGAAAAGAGTCAGAATAGAGAAGGAAACAGAGAACTCAGAGGTACCACTGTAGTTTGGCAAAGGCTGGGGGGAGTTAATTTGTCAATGCTGCTGGCTTTCAGTAGCCTGCAGCCATTCTCCTCCTGCGGCTGAGGGGGTATAAAGCTGTACTGGGTTGCTCTACTCTTCTTTTGTAGAATTCCAGCTCAGAGCCATCTCTTGATGTATAAGTATTTCGCAGACTAGGTTCCCAGGCAACTCCTGGAGGGCCAGAGGGGTTCCTTCCTTCATTATACCTGTCTGTTTGAATGAAAACCAGCAATGACATATTTTTCTTTAAATCTGGTTTATGGTCTATCATCCAAAAACCAGATTAGCTATTTCCGCACTCTCTCAATAGGCTCGAGTTCCTGGAAACTGAAACCTAGAGAGGGTGGAAGAGTGCCCGAGGGAGAACGGGAGAGCCTGCAGGGAACCGTGACTCCTGGGTGTTTAATGAGCTTCCTAAACAGCATGGTCATTAATTGGCAAGTGATGACCTTAAGGAGAAACTACTGGTGAAAATGTAAAAGCCTTTTGTTAACAATGTGCCCACCAGGTGCGCACCTTATGGAGTATTTTCATTGCATTTCCAACACCTGGGAGGGTGTTGGGCAGAGGGCAGATGTTTAATAGATATATTGAATAAGTTCAATTACATACAATTATATCAATGGAAGGGTCAGCAACACTATGAGGTTAGGGTTAGGGTTAGGGCCAGGGCCAGGGTCAGGGTCAGGGTCAGGGTCGTTAGGGTTAGGGTTAGGGTTTAGGGTTTAGGGTTAGGGTTTAGGGTTTAGGGTTAGGGTTAGGGTTTAGGGTTTAGGGTTAGGGTTAGGGTTAGAGGGTTAGGGTTAGGGTTCGGGTTAGTGTTAAGGTTAGGGTTGTTAGGGTTAGGGTTAGGGTTTAGGGTTAGGGTTAGGGTTAGAGGGTTAGGGTTAGGGTTCGGGTTAGGGTTAAGGTTAGGGTTGTTAGGGTTAGGGTTTAGGGTTAGGGTTAGGGTTTAGGGTTAGGGTTTAGAGTTTAGGGTTAGGGTTTAGGGGTTAGGGTTAGGGTTAGGGGTTAGGGTTAGGGTTAGGGTTAGGGTTAGGGTTAAAAATGCAAGTTCTGGGGTTGGGCAAATCTGGGTTCAGACCGTCGTTTACAAACTGTCTTCGTGCAAATCGTGTGTTATTTTTCTAAGACTCAGCTTCTACCTTTATGAAACGGGGGTAGCAGTGGTGCTGATCCCAGAGGTTTTGTTGAGGCAAAGCTCTTTTCTCAGTTCCTAGCATGCGTGAGTGCTCAATGCACTTAGTTAATATTACGGTTATTGACCCTGGAGATACTCCCCAAAGCTAAAGGCCAGAGGCCTGACAGGTGTATTGAGGAGGTGGGTGCCTACTGTGAGCCGGAGGTGGCAGGTAACCGGAGGAATGGAACGGCTGCTGCAGAGCGGGACTGTTTTTCTCCTGCTTTAGACTTTTCTGTATTTTCTAGATTTTCTTAAAAGAACCATGTAGATGGTTTTGTACCCTGAAAACTTCCAACAAAAACTTTAAAGACCATATCCATGCAAACATTTACTCTAAAAAGCTGGAGAATGGAACTGAAGGCCTATTTTGGAGAACTTTCTGTATTCCCATTTCCTGGAATCTTCTGAAATGGAACCAAGTGGGGGAGGGGTGTGATCTGTACTAATTCTCTGAGCTCTTGGGTCTAATCACTGAGCATCCCTGCATCCCAGCTTCCTCCTGAGATCATGGGTACCTCTCAGTTCATAAATTCAACAATTCCTTACGTAAGTAAATAAACACACAAAATACTTACATCAGTGGCCAACAGTTCCTCACTGTCATCAATACTGGCCACGGTGACCTCTCCTTGGCTCACAAAGGGGAAGTCAAAGGGGTTGGTTGAAATGAGAAGCAGGTCTGTGAAGCAGAAGGATCCCTTTAGCATCTTATGCACAACTGACTCTGAGTTTTTTTCCAATGTGATCGATTTGGAAGATGAGAATGATAACCAAGGAACTTACCCATAAGTTCCGGCTTCTTGTTTGACATGATTTGGTAAAAAATATAATAGCCTCTCTCACGGGATAACTGAAATGCCACCCTGGATTTTTCTAAGAGATCTAAGATAACAAAAAACGATGTGATTTTAGGGTCCCCAGGAGATGCCTCTGTGGCCAAAGCCAAGGTGCCAGATAGAGTGTTTGGACTCACAGGTTTCAATGTCCGCTGACACCAGCTTTCCTGTGGCTCCAAAGTGAATGCGAATGAACGTCCCCTGTCCAAAGACAGATTGAAAAACACAGTTATTTTCTTTCTATGGTACTGTAGCCAGCTTCTGTTAGGTACTACTGAGGATGGGTGGGCTGTGTAGGCTCACGGAGGAGGTGATGCCAGAAGCATGAGGACCTTCCTCCTCTCTGTTTGCTTGGCATCTGGTCCCCACGCCGGCTCAGCCAAGACTCAGGTAGCTCTGCCCAAAGCACCTGGCCCTGTTCCCACAGCTCTGGGGATGCCTGCAGGCTCCCTCTCAAGTCTCTGTTTGGGACCACCTCACACCTGACTGTCTCCTTGGTCTTTATCCTGCTCAAACTCTTTGTAACACCTCTGAACTGATAACCTGGTTGGACTATCTGACTTCTTTTTTGCCTCTGGATGTTACTTCTGAGATTTCTTGCCTCAGTTTTCCTTACTACTTACTACATGCAAACCTAGCCCCCAGGCCAGGCCTCCTGGCTCCCCAAAGACCCACTCAGCACTTGGGTTCCCCCAATCTTGGGGAGTGAGGGGTGAAATTATATATAGTATATATGTGTGTGTGTATACTCCCTTCTTACATCATCTGCTTAATTGGTCGCTACCACTCTGTGAGCCAATTGGAGGGCAAAAATATTGCCTTGCTTGTTCACCCACAGACCCTGGAATGTAGTACATACTCAGTAGTATTCTCAGTATTCTCTGAATGAAGCCTAAGAAGAGTTAATGAAGGACCAGTGTAGGTTTATGTGAATTATGTGTTCGCTCTTCAGGAGTTCTAGCTGCTGAATGCAAGTGCCTCTGGGTACTTGCTCTACTGGCCAGTGAAATTAGATAGGAGACTGGATACTTGTTTATTTGCCAGTGTCGGAAGTAAATGCCTCTTTGGTTGAGCTAATCCTAAGTGAAACATTGAAGGATGGGACATATCCTTCAGTATCTTCAGTATCAACTTCTTCCCAATTTTTGAGCTCTGCTGCCTCCACCAGGTTTTCCCTCCTCCCAGCACCTCCTGACTTGGAGAAGGTCAGATCTGCTAACTAACTTCACACTAAGGTTTTCATGGCTAATAAGTCAGTGGATACTGTTCAATGGACTTATGTATTTTAAAATGCTTCCACCTGAAGAGACCAATTTTAGCATAGAGAAGTCATTTTGTACTTGTGGAATTTGAATCTTGAATCCTTGTGACTTCAGGAGGCTCTGAGGTGATGCTGATTAGTTAGGGAAGGACAGCTAAATCTTCCTTCGGCTGGGAATAAGACAAAATGTTCTTTGAAGGGTTATCAGAATATCCCGGTTGGGCAGCTTGATCTGAAGCGCTTGGGGGTAGACTAAGGCCAGGTATATCCTAGTTTATGTGGCCATTTTTCATATTCAGCATTGGAGGAGAGGGTTTTCTTTCTGGGGGTCATTGACAATTGGACTGAGTCTTAACGAATCTCAAGGAGTTGTCATTCCTCACGGTCTTGACATTTCCAAAGGCCTCCAGGAGGGGGTTGGCCTGGATGATCTGGTCTTCCAGGGTTCCCTAATAATAAGTGAGAAGAGGAAAAGAGAGGACTTTGGACGTCTTCCGAAGTAACTTCCCAGTGACTCAAAAGTGTGGATGCTCTGGGAAGGTCCCAGGGAGAGATGTCGCCCAGCTCAGGCTGGTGGCAGGTACAGTTGTGCTGAGTACCCACAGGCCCATCCCCACCCCACCCAAGGAGGCTTCAAGGTCCCATCGTAGAAGGAGTCTTAGCACAGCATCAAAGTGGCTTCTGGCCACACCAGATTCCAGGTTGGAGCCCTACCCGCTACCTCTCAATCTCCCAGAAGGCCTTTCTTCTCTGATAACATTTTATCATAAATTATGGATTTGTAAAATATAGACCTCTGTTCCTGCATGCACCAGGACCCATTTATACAGATATTCGGGTTCAGAAGTAGAAACAGACTGTGAGCAATGAAAGTGACCCATATGATAGAAACAGTGGTTCTCAAAAAAAATGTTTAAGTTGCATAAAATATTTTGTGAGAATTATTACGTAGAAATCCACTTATAGAAAGCAGAGTTTTCACCTTTCCTCCTTCCCCACATGATTGCTTGCCTTTCTGACTTCAGAGCTGTTTGGAAACTACTGTCCAGCCCAGTGGTTCTCAAAGTGTGATCCCTGGACAGGGCATGAACAATGGGAACATGACAGAAATGCAACATGCCAGGATTTTGAATGTGAGACAGGAATTTCAGTCAGAAATTCTGGGCCTGGGGACCAGCAATCCGTTGTTAACGAACCCTCCTGGTGATTCTGACGTGCACTCCAGTTTGAGAACCACTGGCCTAAACCATTCCTTCTCCAAAGGAGGATGTGGAGTTGTTCAAGGTCACTCGGCTGTTGCTGATGGAGCTGGTGCTAGAGCCCGAGTCCACAAGGTGGAGCCATTTCCTGCCTTGCCCCGTAAACACCCCCTGGGGCAGGACCTCGTGCTGTGCACAAAGCCCTGCAGACACTTGGGGCTCACCTGGGGTTTCAGTTATACTCATTCCAGCAAGCCTTCCAGGTGCAGGAAGCTGCTCACCTGCATCTTGCCCGGCCGCTGCTCCTTCCTCTTCTCCCCAGTGACCGCAATTGCTGCAAAGTGCTGGATCACACGCTTGGTGTTCACTGTCTTCCCAGCCCCGGATTCTCCGCTGTTGATTTAAAAGTAAGTGAGAGGGACTTCCCTGGTGGTCCAGTGGTAAAGAACCCGCCTTGCAATGCAAGGGACGCGGGTTCAATCCCTGGTCAGGGAAATAAGATCCCACATGCCGCGGGGCAACCGAGCCCGCACGCCATAACTACTGAGCTTGCGCACCTCAATTAGAGCCCACGTGCCACAAACTACAGAGCCCACGTGCTCTGGTGCCTGCGTGCCACAACTACAGAGCCCACGCACTCTGGAGCCTGCGTGCCACAACTAGAGAAGAGAAAACCCGCCCGCCACAACTAGAGAGAAGCCTGTACACCACAGCAAAGAGCCCACGCGCCCCAACAAAAGATCCCGAGTGCTGCAACTAAGACCCGACACACCCAAAAATAAATAAAATATAATAAAGTAAAATAAAATAAAATAAAGTGAGATACACAGACATAGAGAACAGACTTGTAATTGCCAAGGGGACCAAGGAAAGGGGGAATGGAGGACAAATGGATTGAGAGTTTGGGATGAGTAGATGCAAACTATTAGATATAGAATGCATAACCAACAAGGTCCTACTGCATTGCACAGGGAACTATATTCAATACCTTGTGATAAAACAAAATGGAAAAGAATATGAAAAGGAATATATATGTATAACTGAATCACTTTGCTGTACAGCAGACATTAATACAACATTGTAAATCAAGTATACTTCAATAAAATAATTTTTTTTAAAAAAGTAAGTGAGCTAAAGGAGAGCAGAAGGAATGGACAGCCCCTTCCAAGTCATCATGGCAACAACACAGGTTACTGACGCGATGAGGACGGACTGGTTGTCTCGATCTAGAAATGCAGAAGGAAGCAGGACAGAATAAATAAACAACATACAGGCAGGATATACAAATCAGGCAACATTGGGGGTAGACAGAGCCCATGAGTTCTAGTTCTGGCTTTGCCATTAACTAGTGGTGTGATGATTTGGGCATGTCGAATCTTCTTGGAGACAATTTGTGCAGATTTCCCAAATGCTGGATGTGTAACGTGGGCAGCATGGGAAGTGAACAGTGAGTCCCACAGTGTGGAAGTTATTCGTGTTCACAGATCTTTACCTCCTCAATAGCGCTTTCTTATCTCCCTTTTCAAAAAAGAGAGCAAGTCTCAGACTTAGAACTTGAAAGAAACCACAGCTTCTAATTAGAATTTATGGACACTGATTTGTTGTCATTGCCTTTTTCTTTCACCTTTACTTTCTACTTGTGGACAGTGACCGTGGTTTTCCATTTACAAGAGTGTTATAGGTTGAATTGTGTTCCCCCCAACAAACTAATATGTTGAGGCCCTAACTAACCCCCAGTACCTCAAAATGTGACCTTATTTGGAAATAGGGTCATTGCAGATGTAATTAGTGAAGATGAGGTCATACTGGAGTAGGTGGGCCCCTAATCCAATATGACTGGTGTCCTTATAAAAAGAGAAATTTGGAGACAGATGAGAACACAATGTGAAGATGAAAGTGCAGATCAAGGTGATGATTCTATAAGCCAAGGGATGGCAAGGATGGCCAGCAAACCACCGGAAGCTGGGAGAGTGGCCTGGACCACATTCTCCCTCTCGGCCCTCAGAGGGAACCAACCCTGCTGACACCTTGATCTCAGACTTCCAGGCTCCAGAGCTGTGACACAATGCATTTCTGTTGCTTAGGCCACCCAGTGTGTAGTACTTGGTTACGGCAGTCCTAAGAAACTAATACTAATAGTGATATTATTCTTCCTTTTTTTAAAAAATAGTTTTCCTCCAGATCAAAGGGCAGATTTGTTCGGTTCCTATTTTGTTTTTATTTTTGGCCACGCCACGTGGCATGTGGGATCTTAGTTCCCTGACCAGGTATCGAATCCGTGTCCCCTGCAGTGGAAGCACAGAGTCTTAACCATTGGACCACCAGGGAATTCCCTATTCTTCCTTTTTGAAATGGACGGAACTTCAGTCACTATAAGGAAAGATTTTAAATATGCAGAAATGGCCAGGATTGCGAATGTGACATTGGAATGGCTGAAGTTTGGGCAACATTGTCCTGGATGACTTTTAAGCATCTTCAGATCTCAGATGCTTGCTTCTACTTCTTCTCTCTGCACCAAGTCAAATCAGGTGAAAGTGGAACAGACCGAAGTGATGTTAGGCATGACAAGGGTGACAGTATTACCACATCTCTGCTATTTCATCTGCTATTCTGGAAATTTAAGGAGGAGAAAGAGGGAGCCTGAGAAAACAGGTGAAGGGAAGTTGCTGTGCCCATTTCTCCAACTTTGCATTCCTAAGTGGCTACTAATATAGTCTCTCTTCCAAGTGTGCTCCTGTTGGGGGTTTCTTTGGAGGTGGGGGCAGCGCATCTCCTTGTGCTTCACATCCACCCCCAGAGAAGCATGTACTTAGTGTGGCTTCAGTCCCAAGCTCTGGCTTAAGAACCGTGACTGGTAATGGAAGATACTGCACCCCTGGCTTTCCATCCTGACATCCTCTGAATCTACTGAGGTCACTTTGGTCATTGCACCGTTTGGATGACCAAAGCCTGTGAAGGGCTCCAGTAATTAACTAAGAACCAGTGCAGTTAAAGGACTTGAATACTTCACTAAAACTATTTTTTAAAATATGGATTAAAGAAATTACTCACCAGTCATCATGAACTGATAGGCGTTGTCAGAGATGGAGAAGATGCAGGGCGGGGCCTCCTTGTGCTTTTTGCCTCTGTAGGCCGTCACCACCTCAGGGTTGTACACCGGCAGCCACTGGTAGGGGTTGACGGTGACACAGAAGAGGCCTGAGTAGGTCTGAGAAAATCAGAAAATTCAACCTATGGATCTTGACTTTACTAAGAGAAGGAAATGGAATAAAGAGAGGTTGAAGGGTACTCACGTAGATCATCCAGGCTGCGTAACGCTCTTTGAGGTTGTACAGCACTCCTGGCTCGTGTAGGTGGGTCATCATGGCCATGTCCTCGATCTTGTCAAATTTGGGAGGGTTCATGGGGAAGACTTGGTCACTGTTCAGAGTGAGTGTCTGGATATTGAGAGGAAAATCACATGATGAGTGGGAGAGCCGATGTGGTGACCTACCAGTGGGGTGAAAATGGTGAGATATTGTGGTGAGATTACCCCATTACCGTGGTTAACTTTATGGATCATTTCTGTGCCCAGAGATGATCTGTAAATAACTGTTCTTGATAAATCTAAGACTGGTCAAACTGTATAACCAATTCTGGTCTGATGCCCCCCAGTCAGCATGCCATTCTGTGTGCCAGAAGAGGGTTACAGGTGTGCAAAGTTATAGAGCCCTTCAGCCTCAGGGTGGCCAGGTGGAACTCAGGATGGCCAAGGCCACAGCAGCTTGCCTCTGTTTACCCCATTTGCTATGAGTGCTGCAATGAGATCAAGCTTGGAAGATTGGAAAAAACTCTTCCAGTGTATTCTGTAAATCTCCACCTCAATACCTCTGCTCATGTGGGTCCCTTTGTCTGGAATATATCTACATTGAAATTACATCTAGCAACCTTCAAAGCTCTTCTGAAGTGCCACCTATTCCATGACCTGTTTCTGCTCTCCCCTGTCTTTTCAAGGCTTCCAGAATTCCTTGCACCGCTGCCCTAATAGTTAAAACATTTGGACTTGAAGCATGGTCCATGCCTGAACAGTATTTTGAGACTATTACCTAATTTTCCCCTCTCTGTTTTCCCTCCCCTTTAAGCATACAACTGGCACTCCATTACTCAGGAAAGGTAGAAAATAGGGCATAAAAGCGAGAGAGCCTGTAAGCCTTTCTAGCGTTTGTTTTCCAAAAGCCCGAATCCTCAGAAGAGCTTTGAGGGTTTTACCGAAAAGATAAAAGGGAGGAGATTTGTTGATATAGACCAAATCTCTTGAGGAAAGGAAGCCCTTCTGCCCCACCGCCCTAAACTAGAGAGAGAGGGACATCCAAAATAGCATAAGGAAGATGGAAAAATCTGTGTGTCCTGAAGGTTCAGAAACTGGGGCGCTCCTTCCACTTCCGGGACTGCAGGGCCTGCGGTCTCCCGGGCTCCCGCACGCACCGACTTGCCAACGAGACAAAGGACAGGGGCGCGCTGCCAACGGCGACGCGTGGCGTCATGCGTCGCGGGGCGCGCCTCGGCCTGCGCGCTTGCACGCGTCCTGGGAGCCGCTGACGGGCCTGCGCGCCGGTGCGGAGCCGGAGGCGGGCCGCGGGGGCCCAAAGACGGAGAGGGAGGGTCGGCTCCGGGACCGAGGTGGCAACACGCCGAGCGAGCGCCTGTGCCCGAGGGCAGCGATGCTGTGGTTCCAGGGCGCCATTCCAGCCGCCATCGCGTCGGCCAAGAGGAGCGGCGCGGTCTTCGTGGTGTTCGTGGCAGGTGATGATGAACAGGCTACACAGATGGCTGCAAGTTGGGAAGATGAGAAAGTGACAGAAGCATCTTCCAACAGTTTTGTTGCTGTGAAAATCGATACCAAAAGTGAAGCCTGCCTACAATTTTCACAGATCTGTCCTGTAGTGTGTGTTCCATCTGGTTTCTTTATTGGAGACAGTGGAATTCCCTTGGAAGTAATAGCAGGAAGTGTTCCTGCAGATGAACTTGTTACCAGAATCCACAAAGTCCGGCAGATGCACTCGTTAAAAGGTGAAATATCAGTGGCAAATAGTGGCCAGTGAGAAAGTTCAGTCTCTACTCCATCCACCTCATTTGATCAGAACAACACTTCTGAAAACTGTCAGTCCAGAAATGTAGAGCTCTGTGAGACACCACCCACTTCTGATACAAAGTCAGATTCTGCAACAGGAGGAGAAATTTCAGGCCAGGCCACTGTGTCTCCAGAGCCTGGTGGATGTTCAAATCAGAGACCTACAGAGGAGCTCACCGTCAGAGTGGAAAGACTAACCAAAAAACTTGAAGAAAAGAGAGAAGAGAAAAGGAAAGAGGAAGAACAGAGAGAGATTAAGGAGGAAATTGAGAGGAGGAAAACTGGAAAAGAAATGTTGGATTATAAAAGAAAGCAAGAAGAAGAATTAACAAAAAGTGTGTTAGAGGAAAGGAACAGAGAAAAGGCAGAAGATAGGGCAGCTCGAGAGCGTATAAAACAGAAGATTGCACTGGACCGTGCAGAGAGAGCTGCTCGTTTTGCAAAGACACAGGAAGAAGTAGAAGCTGCTAAAGCTGCAGCCCTGCTGGCCAAACAGGCAGAAATGGAAGTCAAGAGAGACTCTTCCGCAACAGAAGGAAGCAGTGTTGCGAGAATTCAATTCCGTCTTCCTGATGGTTCTTCCTTCACAAGTCAGTTCCCTTCTGATGCTCCTCTAGAAGCAGCAAGGCAGTTTGCTGCACAGACTGTTGGCAACACTTACAGTAATTTTTCATTAGCGACAATGTTTCCCAGGAGGGAATTTACCAAAGAAGATTATAAAAAGAAATTACTGGATTTGGAACTTGCCCCAAGTGCTTCAGTGGTACTGTTGCCAGCAGGAAGACCAACTACATCCATGGTACATTCTTCCAGTGGCGACTTTTGGACATTCTTGGGGACAGTACTTTACCCATTCCTTGTCATCTGGAGATTGATTAGCAACTTCTTATTTAGTAATCCTCCTCCTGCACAGACCTCGGTGAGAGCAGCATCATTGGAATCCTCAAACCTTGCATCCTCTAGCAACTCAGACAAAAGGGAACCAGTCAGAAAAAGAGTGCTGGAGAAACGGGGGGAAGACTTGAAAAAGGAGGGCAAGATATATAGATTGAGGACTCAAGACGATGGTGAAGATGAAAACAACACTTGGAATGGAAATTCTACTCAACAGATGCAGTGTGACAAGGACAATATGTGCAGTAATCATTGTTTCTCTTATGATTTAAGTCAACTAAAACTCTACTGGAGAAGTGGGACTGCTTTATGTTTTCCAACTCATCTACAAAGTGTCTCTTTATTCCTGCTTAGTGGGTTAAAGTTGTTTAACCTCAGATAAGTCAAGAGATAAAATAACTGGCTGCTAGGTCCTTGTATATGGTAAGCAACTGCTAGAAGCCTAAAATAGCAAAAGGTCTGCGACAGCCTCCCTTTATCAGCTTTCTTGTTTAGTATTTCATATGCCCATTAGCCCTGTGCTCTCAGATGATATGTTTTGTTTAGGGCTGTTTTGCTCCAGAACTCCTCAGCCCACACAAAGTAACTGGTGTGTCACTGAATAATTTGATCTTGAGTCAGAGCGTTTTAACTAGCCAATCAGATGATAATTTGGGTTTAACTTTTCTCTTCTTGCTCATCAGCTGCAAGCAAAATCTTGTAGTTTTTAATCTTACTTAAACACTGGATAAAAAAATCTTTTCCAAAAAAAAAAAAAAAAAAGAAACTGGGGCTTGTTTCTTAGCAATCCTTCAGGGGGGGCAGTGACACCCCATGTGGTATTACTGAAAATGTGGCATGGCTCTGGGGAGGGGACCCCAATAGTAACTCCAGAAAATTTATTTCCAGCCCTGTGAAAAGAGGCTGACACCAGAGGTTAAGTTTAATAATAACAATCATCATCATCATCATCGTCATCATCATCTGTCTTGTATGCTTGAATTTGTGAACTGCGATTCATACCTACCATGTACTCTTTTTTTAAAAAATTATTTTATTTATTTATTTTTGGCTGCGTTGGGTCTTCCTTACTGCACACGGGCTTTTCTCTAGTTGTGGCGTGTGGGGGCTACTCTTCGTTGCGGTGCACGGTCTTCTCATTGTGATGGCTTCTCTTGTTGCAGAGCACAGGCTCTAGGCACACGGGCTTCAGTAGTTGTGGCGCACGGGCTGAGTAGTTGTGGCTCGCGGGCTCTAGAGTGCAGGCTCAGTAGTTGTGGCGCACGGGCTTAGTTGCTCCGCGGCATGTGGGATCTTCTGGGACCGGGGATTGACCCCGTGTCCCCTGCATCGGCAGGCGGATTCTTAACCTCTGTGCCACCAGGGAAGTCCCCATACCCACAGTGTACTCTTGATTCCTACACTAGATGATAAACTTTGGGGAAGCGGGACTGAGATTTGCTCATATTTGCAGAGTGATAGACACTGTGACCTAGACATGGTGCGTGTCCAGTAAGGATTGAATTGAATGGTGCTCTGTAATTCTCTGCATTAAATTAGGCATTGCCTCTGGAGCTCCCTCTGTAAGTCACTCTGCAGCCTAGAGAGTTCTATTTGGTATATTCGCCCATCCAGCAGCAATCTGTATCAATCTCTCCCTTAAACAGTCCAAACTCTTCCACCACCACCTTCCCCTTTCTCCAAAGCAAACATCATAAAAACTCTCAAAGCCCAAGTCCTTGAAGGAAAGAGCCAGAGGAAAGGTACGTGCCATGGCAGTTTTTACCTGCGACTTCACTCAGAGTAGATCAATGTGAGTCTTGTTCTATCTTCAGATTCCTATGGGCCAGCATGCAATTTCTACTATTCTACTCCAAAGGCAAAGGGGGATGCCCATGTTAGCAAGGACATCTGAGATCAACACTTACCCGGTTGTCGAGGGTCTCGACTGTGACTTTGTCATTTTCCTTGCTCTGGATCATACCTTTCACATAAAATTCCTTATCATCCACTGCAAAGCAAGCTTTCTTAGAATCAAATGGGCGATTTGGAGCCTCGATTCTCTCCTTCTCTGATTTCCACAGGTAGGGAGCTGCTTCTCCAAAAATGGCCATCTCTGCATCAGAGCTCATGACTGCAGGGGCTGGGAAGACCAGGGCTGCTGAATCTGGAGCTTTGGGGAGCTCCATCCTGTTATTTCCATTCAGACAGGGGGCCAGATTCAAAAGTTCCTGGGATTAACCTACGTTCTGAGGAATCCAGGACCTGGTATAGGGGCCTAGAGTGGGCAAGTGGGGGTGAGCTAAAGGAGATATTTTACTCCAAGAAAAAAGTTTGAGGGGACATCTCTTAGTCCAGCTCCAGGTGTGGAAGTCTAAACCAATTAGAGGAAGACAAGCTGAGCCTAATAAAGGAGGCCTCAGACAATACTTCCTTAATTACACGTCACATTTGAGCCTCATGATCTCGGTGTCATTCCCAAATCTTAAGGGTGTCTGAAAAGAATTACTGGAATGTTGATAATTCCTAGTAGAAAGTTCATATAGCCCAGTGAAAAGTAATGACTTGAACATAAAGTACTGCCACACTTGTTTAGCCAATTACAGGCAACAAGGTGATAGGAGACATTATGGCCTAGTGCAATGGTTCCAAACTTTAATATGCACCAGAATTACCTGGAGAGCTTGTTAAAACACAGATTTCTGGGCCTCACCCCCAGAGCTTCTGATTCAGTAGGTATGGGATGGGGCCTGAGAATATGCATTTCTAGAAAGTTCTTAGGCAATGCTGGTGGTGCATTCATCAGCTGATGGTGAATTCATCATTGTGGTCCAGGGACCACACTCTGAGAACTGCTGGTGTAGGGCCTTCTGACTCCAAGAGTGGTCCTTGAACACGTTGCATCAGCATCACTGAGGAGTTGTTAGACATTCAGAATCTCAGAACCACCCCGCATTACAAAACCAGAATCTGCACTTTAACAAGATCTCCAGGTGATTTCTAGGCATAGTAGAGTTGAGAAGTACTGGGCTTAAGGCAGGGGTCTCCAAACTTTAGTTATGTGTAGCAGTGTCGGGGTGTGACAAACAGTGTTTAATTAAATACCTGCTTTAGAACTCACTGCTTAGCGTGTGTGTGTGTGTGCATGTACGTGTATGGTGTGTTTATGTATCTTTCTGCCTCTCTCTCTCTGTCCACCCTCCCGCTCATCCCTCCTGTCACTTCTTTCCAAACAATCCCCTTTCACAGACCTTCTCTTTATGTGTTTTCCTTGCTTAGAAGCTAGACAAATTTGGCTTAAAGTCCCGGCACCGAACTTGGTCAAACCACTTAACTTCTTTGGGCCACTAATTTCACTTAAAATGAAGAAGCAAGCCTAGCTCATTTCTAAGGCCCCTGCAGGTTGTGTGACTTTTCTGGTTCCTTTTCCTCATCTGCATTTGCTTTTCCTGTTCCCTCTGGACCTCTTCCCGTATCCTTCCTGACCCTCTACTTCTTTTCCCCACAACTCTTCCCCTTCTCCCTTTCTTTCTCTGCTTTTTCTTTTCCATACATTCTTCTGTAAGTGGCCATAAAATGGAGTTCAATTACACACATGTATCCCCATATCTCTCTTAAGAAATAGGTCATATGTTTTGAATAAAGCCTTTTATGTTTCCTATTAAAAGTGGGAAAATTGAACATTTTATGGTTGTCTCTTGGAACTTCCCCCGCCCTCAATCTTACACTTTATGAAATTACTCTTCGTTGGTAACTGTTGTTTCAATATCCCTCCTTGAGATTCTGGGGGAATCTAGTCCTACAGAAAGAGGAGCAACTGCTTCCCTCTGGATCTTATTCAGGATAAGTTGCATTTCGATTTTACTTTGGCCAGAGGCTCTGCTGAACCATCTGTGTGCTCGTGGTTAAGTTTTCATAGTTAAGAGATTGGAACTCAATATAGCACCACAAAGAGGACCTCTGGCTTGCAGGCTTCATGCGGTTTAAATGTTCTCAGTTACTGCCTGGTGGAGAGGAAGAATTCATCCATATTGTTTCCTCATCTGTGAAGATAGTCCCTACTTTTGTGGCTTAAGTGAGTTTTACGACAGCAGCAGTTCTCAAGCTTTGTTTCCTCAGAACCCCTTCACACTCTTAAAAACCATTGAGAACCCAGTGAGTTTGGTTTATGCAGGTCATATCTACCAATATTTATGGTATTAGAAGTCAAAATTGAGAAAATCTAATTCATTTAAAGTTCCTATCAAATTCATTGCATGTTAACATTAATGACATATTTTTATGAAAATGACTATATTTTCCAAAACAAAAAAATTAGTGGCAAGAGTACCGTTGTTTTTCATTTTTGCAACTCACTTTAATGTCTGCTGAGTAGAAGATGGATGGGTTTTCATGCTTGCTTCTGTATTCTGTCTGTTGCTGTATGGTTTTTTGGTTTTTTGTTTTTTGTTTTTTGGTTAAAGTAGATATAGAAAATCTTTCACAGATATATAATTTGGAAAAGGAAAGAGTATTTTAATTGCCCTTTCACATAATTGTGGAAATTCTTTTTAGATACTATACCAAAACTTGACACGTGGTAGTTTCTGTGGTAGTTCCTTAAAGGCTAGTTGCAATGTGGAATCTGAAACCATATCAACAAACATTATGATCTGTTGGTCTGTGTTGAACTTTGAATGAAACTTTTACCCATGTGTAAACATCATACATTGATCATTTGGAAAATATTGTTCACTGAATTATACAGAACTTCCAAATATTGGCACGTTTCATTATACAGTATAAAAAATCACAATCATTAATATCAATACTGATCTCATTAGAAAATTCAAATATTAGGACGTTGTCAAGCTAATGATAGTAGACACAAGTCTTCCAAAGTTTTAATTTTTGCTTGAAAACTCAAATATAACATTAGTAAAAAATACTGTCAATAGTTTTCCTTGAAAGGATAAACACACTTCACTGCTTTTTGAGAAACTGTGTGCCAGATATACAAGTCTGAGAAACAATAGTTTGTCCTCTAGTCATTCTTTCAAGTAAAAATGGTGCTTCATGAATCAAGTGGCTGGTTCATCTTGCAACTCAGACAACTGCACATGTGTTTTTCCTTGAGACAAATGTCAAAGTCCAGTGTGCAAAAGGAGTGCTTTTCATGAACTTCCTGTTTGATCATGTAGAATATTATAAAGATGTGGATACATTTGACATGTAGTCAAATTAATACTTTCCATTGTTGCAAATTTTAGGTCATTTTTCAATGAAGCTGGCTTTTAAAAAAAATTATTTATTTATTTACATTTATTTTTGGCTGCGTTGGGTCTTTGTTGCTGCGTGCAGGCTTTGTCTAGTTGTGGCGAGCGCTACTCTTCGTTGCGGAGCGCGGGCTTCTAATTGTGGTGGCTTCTCTTGTTGCGGAGCATGGGCTCTAGGCATGCGGGCTTCGGTAGTTGTGGCACACGGGCTCAGTGGTTGTGGCTCACGGGCTTAGTTGCTCCGCAGCATGTGGGATCTTCCCGGACCAGGGCTCGAACCCGTGTCCCCTGCATTGGCAGGCGGATTCTTAGCCACTGTGCCACCAGGGAAATCCTGAAGCTGGCTTTTTAAATTAAAAAAAATTCTTTTTCACTGTCAGTGTATGGCTGTGAAGAATACTATGACTATTAGTACAGCTTGGTGCCATGTCTTGATTTGTAATAAAGTGTCAGATCGTCTATCCATCCTTGCTTTTGCATCATTAAGTCAAACAGTGAAGAAAGCACATGGCATCTGGGTATTATAAAAATTGTTTTGACCTCATGTACCTCTTGAAAAGTTCTTAGGAATCTCCAAGGATCCATGGGCCACAGTTTGAGAATGGTTGCACTATAGTGTGAGGGAATCTCATCAGGCTGCAAGTGTATGATCTGATGTCATTTAGCTTGACTTAGTGTTCAGCCTGCTACCCAAAGTGTTGAAAGTTGATCCACATCAAAATCATCTGCAACAGAATCTCTGTGGTTGGGACTGAGGAAACTGAATTGTTCTCAAGGGCCTCAAACACAGTGATGTTTAGGAGCATTATTTTGCTTTTATAAAGCCAGTCTTTCCAAAACCATGGCATAGTCCCAATGGTCCAATACAAAATGATTTTAGGCAACTATTTCTTAATTTTAATAGTTATATTAAAGTCTATTACCTTATTTTAGCAAAATGTAAGATGCCATCGATTGTAAGATAACCTATTTTGTGTCCCACTAATAAAGGAAAACACCCTGCTAATTACAGTACTCCTTTCATTGATTATAAGATGCATCCCAAGTTTAGAGATAATATTTTGTGAAAATGTGAAGAAAGTTAGAATAAAATAGAATAATATGTGCTAACGACTTAGAGACAGTGAAATATCTGTTTATAGTAGTGATATAAAGCAGTGTTTCTCAAACTTTGGTGGGCATAGGAATCCAACTGGGAATCTTGTTGAAATAGATATTCTGATTCAGCAGAGCTGGAGTAGAGTTTGAGATTTTGAATATCTAAATGTCTCAGCTGATGCTGAGATAGACGGTCCAGACTTTCATAGCAAGCATATAGGGTAACTTTGAGAAACACATCTAAGAAGAAAAAGGAATCAAGGTAAATCAAAATATTAAGTGAATTAGCAGTACTGGTCTTAAATGGGTATTGCAAAATTTGTGATAGTAGTATAAGATTGAAGTCTGAAGTTGGGGAAAGACTACAATGACTCATGGCCAAACTATACCTTTAGGTCTCTTAGAAAAACAAGACTTTCCGTCTGGGATTCAAGTCACTGCGTGTGTTGAGGTGAAGATTTTTCTTCTTCCACCCACAGCTCTAACCATGACTCAGAATCCAGTATCTCCTACTTTTACTGCCTAGATGATGCATGAGTTGTCTCAGCGATATTCTTGCAAATGTGTTGTCCAGCCTACTCAAATGCCTTCAAGATGACTTTTTTCCCTTTGGAAAATTTTGGAAAATCATTTGGGGTAGTTTCTGCAGGCCAAAGATACTTCTTGCTTTAAACTGAAATCTGGCTCTCTGTGACTTCAGGATGTTTGATCCTCCTTTCGGCTCTTGGTAACAACAGAAAGAGTTCAAACCTTCTCCCCACAAGACAACTCTTCACCCATTTGATGGCTGCTCTGGGTTCCCCTTAGCTTTTTTTTTTTTTTTTTTTTAATGTGGACCATTTTTCAAGTCTTTATTGAATTTGTTACAGTATTGCTTCTGTTTTATGTTTTGGTTTTTTGGCTGCAAGGCATATAGGATCTTAGCTCCCCGACCAGGGATTGAGCCTGGAAGGCGAAGTCTTAACCACTGGACCTCCAGGGAAGTCCCTCCTTAGCTTTTTCTTTTCCAGGCTAAGTAGCCCCAGTGCTGTCTTCATCTGTTTCTTCTGTGATGTGCTTCTGCATCTCCTTTACCATCACAGTGAGCTCACGCCTGTTAATCTCTTAAGTGTGACATCCAGACCACATGTTGTCCTCCATCAGCATGTGCCCTCACCTCTCCTGACCTAGGTGTCATGCCCGAGGTGGTGACTGCCCTCTGGCAGCCTCCTCACACCGATGGCTCACCACTCACTGTCAAGCAAAGCCCCTCAACGCACGCTGTGTGCGTCCGGTTGCTAAGTCAGATCTTGTCCCCATATTTATACAACTGTACTCTGGGACCCAGGGCTAAAACCATGTATTCTTGGCTGATAAAACTTTCCCTTGTTAGGTCTCATCCAACTCTCTTGGCATGACTCATGGTGTCCCTGGAAACTCTACCCCCAGAAAGTCCCCTAATTATCTGCTTCTTGGTTTTGAGAGCTTGACCTGCTTCCAGCCCTACACAGCTGTGTCCCTCCAACCATCCCCTCTGTTCCTGTCTTTAGGGGTCTTCCAATGGGGATGGCCATCCCAGTCTCCCTGACCTCCAGCACCACCTTCTGAGTGCTCCCCAACCCCTCTTACTGCTTGCTGTCAGTGCACTATGACACTGCTCTCAACTTTCAGCCCTCTCCTGGGAACTTCTCAGCTACTGCATCTTGTCAGCAATGGTGTGGTCATGACTTAATTATACTTTGGTTTCCTTAGTAATAATTCATCTAGAATTACTTCCAATAAACACAAATCTTGAGGTGGGGGAGTAATTTTTTTTAATTACTACAGTGGACATAGGTTTGAATCCATTTCTCCTTATTCTCTCAGCATCATTTGTGAGTAAAGACACAGCTGAGGGGATTCACAGGTGCGGCCTCTGCTCAAAAAACAGCAAAGTTAGACTTGTGTGAAGACTGAATCTTGAGCCTACGAACATCATGTTTGGGGCCAACCTAAGTATATTGACCTGGAGCTTGTGTGTCAAAGTTCTGCAGTGTGTTTTATTCCTGTTAGTGTGATGAGCAAATTTGGGAAGCCCTGCTTCCTTAGCTGCATATTTTGTAATCTGCCTTTAGAAATACTTAAGTAATGGATTTTAATGTCATCAGTTTCAGATTCCTATGAGTGTGGCAAGAATGAGAATGTGTAAAACACTGTTTGCGAATTTCAATTATTGTATTCCCAATCAAGATGAAAGTGACTCTTACCTTCTTGGTTTCCAAAGCAATGGTTAGTGTCCTTCAGGAATGAAGTGGCTTCTGAGAGAGTGATTCCGGAAATCAAAACTAAACAAAACAAAGAACAAATGAACTATGAAGAGTTTAAATAAATCTAGAAATTGTACTTTTCTAAGTTTAGCTACATTTAAATAGTACACAGTGGATGGTGTGGGATGGAAATACATTTTCCATTTTTCCCTTCGGTTAAGTCATCACTCTTTAAATAATTGGGTAATTACAGCACTGATTAACAATTTTTTTGAGTATCTTATGTGTGTGCAAAGTACCATGTCAGCTCCATAAGGGGGTATAAAAAAGGATAAAGACAGTCTCTACCCTAAAGGAATGCAAAATTTAGGAACAGTTAAGAGAAATGCTCAAATAAATCTTTGAACAAGGAAGAATAATACAAATTCTGTAAGCGTCTAAATGAAGCGTTATGGGGACTTAGAGAGATGATGCTTCCGGCTGAGGGTAGGGGGCCGTGAGGGGTCAAAAAAGAAAGGAGGGAGGGAGGGGAATGATCCGGATTGTAACTTGGATGCTTTTAGACCAGAAGTTGAATTCTTTGGCAATGAGAGAAAAGTTGTGAATTATGGGCAAGACTTCTTTAAGAGGTCTAGGAAGGGCACTCTCTTAAATATCCTATATTCTCTTGGAGAAGATGAAGGTAGGGTAGCTGATAACTTATTTGGGACTAAGGAATCTCAGTCCAGAAGTTGATAACCTACATGAAGATCTCAGGATACCATAAGAGTCTGAATAATTTTCAATATCAAATTTAACTTAAACTTCCCATTTACCACACAGTACTTTTATGGAAGCTGGGGAACATGTCGTGAAATACCATTTAGGCAGGAAGAGACATTTCAACGCTTGCTTTCCTACTTTGGTCGCGTACTCTTGGTCTCTACCTTTTATGAGTCTCTAATAATCTCCAGCTATATCCTAAAATTCTCACAACTTTCTCAGGAAAAGATTAAATGATTAAGTATCATATTCTGAATCCTTGGTTCAAACGAAATCACACTTGGAGGCAGAACCTCGGTTTTCTAATGCCAGCTCTGTAAAGTAGCTGTTGTAATTTCCTTGAGCTTTGGTTTCCTTCTGTAAATGAGACAGATGGACCAGAAAATCCCCAAGGTTTCTCTTAACCCTGTGACTGTATGACAGAAGGTATTCTGGTGAAGATGGTGTCCAGAAATCGAAGCATCGCAAGCTCCTAGAGCTACAGAATCCCTCTGAGGGATGCTCCTGCAGTGTCAGACACGACCCAGCCCGAAGTCCACAAGGCATGCCATGAATGAACAGTCTGGACACTGGTCATTAATAAGCAAACTAGGATGCATTCTGAGATGGATCAAATGCATGGGAGAATTTCTTCCCGCAATCATCTCCCAGAAATCCTGACATAAGAAAAAAATTTACATAACCAACCACAAAAATTTCAAATAATACTTCAAGGCAATCACAGAAGAGATATCACAAATTAGCATGTTTATTTGTTAACTGCAATTATAATACTGACCTAAACAATTAGAGGGGTAAGTACGTATTATATTCAGCTTTATATCCTGCAGGTTAGTTTTTTTTTTTTTTGGTGTCATAATTGCTTATATTCTTGTCTTTTTACTCTTTGTAGAAGCTTCTTGAAAGGCCTCGCCATCTTGTCTCCCATATTGCCCTTAACACAGTTCCTTACACTTAGTAGGCCCTCAGCAAAGGCTGCTGTGTTGCCTTCTCTCCTCTCCAGGTAACCTGATCAGGTATAATCACAGCTACATGGAGCAAAAAAGCGGGCACTTGTGAGCACTTACCTTGCGGTGCTGTGGTCGAAGCAGTTTCGAAAGTGTGGCCCCCCAGCTCCCTTTATACTCCCAAATGCGCAAGCCCAGCACTCTAACGTGGCTGTATTGGGGGATCACCATTTACTCCTTAGATGTAAATGCATCGTAGCCCTGATCTTTCACTCTTCTTAAGTTACTTGGATAAATGACCAGCGGAGGCTGTATAATGCCAAGTCAGCTGCGTAGGGATTTTGACGTTGGACACAGATCTTTGAGACTTAGAGAGTTCTAGAGGCTGAGCAGAACTGGGGCAGAGTGTGCTAAGAAGGTCAGTGAAGGGCAGAGCCACAGGGTGAATTGTCAAGCGATGGATGATCAATAGCATGGATACTAAGTACGTCTCCTTTACCCAGCATCGTAAACATGAGGTGGTGTGCGCCTCTCCTCAGAAATCTCCGGAAAACATAAGATTGGCCATTTAACACATCCATTCTTTTTTTTTTAAACATTATTTTTTAATTGAAGTATATTTGATTTACAATGTTGTGTTAGTTTCAGGTGTACAGCAAAGAGATTCATGTGTGTGTATATATATATATATATATATATATACACACACACACACACACACACATATATCTATATATTCTTTTTCAGATTCATTTCCCTTATAGGTTATTACAAAATACTGAGTATACTTCCCTGTGCTATACAGTAGGTCCTTGTTGTTTTTCTATTTTATATATAGTAGTGTGTATGTGTTAATCCCAAACTCCTAATTTATCCCCCACCTCCCTTTCCCCTTAGGTAACCATAAATTTGTTTTCTATATGTGTAGGTCTACTTCTGTTTTGTAAATAAGTTCATGTGTATCATTTTTTTTTTTTAGATTCCACATATAAGCGATATCGTATATATGTCTTTGTCTGGCTTACTTAGTGTGATAATCTCTAGGTCCATCTAACCCATCTATTCTTAGCCATTAATTTATTTTGTTAAAAAATCCATTGTAGATGGAAAACTTTCTAAAATGTATTATATATTATCTTGATTTATTTAATCTAGTATCTTGAATAGACTTCAACTTTTCCTTGATCATTCAGGGGCCTGGGAGGTGATGTAATAAAGTCGTCAGGGATATTATAGTTTCTTCGCGGATGTTACCCTGCACTAATTGTTCCTAGGTTGCAATGAATTTTTGTGTCACCTTTCTAGTTTTTATATCTACACCTTCACGGCAAGGTACTCAGCTGTATTCTGTCTGTGGTTAGTGTGTTTGCCTCTGTGAGCCCAATCTTCCTTTTTCTAATCTGCTATAGAATGGGAAACAGATGAGCAAGCTAAAGGAAAAAACAAACAAACAAAAGGAGTCATAAGTTCCATGGGAAGTTCTAGAAGTCCTAATGGAAATACATGGTGTTTGTGACAACTCTTATGGTTGCTCGGGGTTGTTTTTTGGCTGAAACATAAGTAATGTTTGACTATGTAGGAATTACCATACATTTTAGAAGTTAGAGCCATTTACAGCAATACAGCCTGACTTGTTTATGTTGTATATGATCAATGTGTACTGAATTATACTCAATATTTTGTAATAACCTATAATGGAATATAATCTGAAAACAATAAAACTGAGTCACTTTTCCGTACACCTGAAACTAACACAATACTGTAAATCAACTATACTTCAATTCAAAAGAAAAAAAGATTCTCTAGTCTTCCAGTGGGTAGTCTCATATAGGTGAGGCATTTCCAAGGAGAGTTTGCATTAGTCAAAATGAAATTGTGGACAAAGGAGAAACAGATAGGAATAGGACTCCCACGTAGCATTTTCCAAAGTAGATTTGACAGAATGCTGATTCTGAGAGAAACTGTGAAATAAAAGGTCCCGTGGCTAAATGAGTTCAGGAAATGTGACCAACTCTATTCCCTGTTGTTGGAGATTCACCATAACTACTAGCATGTTAAGGGGCCTGAGAAGCCTTTCAGTAAAAAAATATGAAGAAATTTTTGTACCTGGTGATCTGATGTTGGAACACCATCTTACTCCCTGCTTGAGAAAACAAGAGGAGAAAGCTGAAGGCTGCAATCCACAGAGAACTTGTCTCATTCTTAGTACCATTTGGCCCAGGAGAAAGCAACAGAAAGTGATCAGGCATAAACACAGCTGCTTTTATCCAAGGGACAGTCTTTTGTATGTAACAGATGCTCAGTAGATTTTGTTCCTGTGTATAAATGAATAAGGACGATTCATGGGGAATCTGTGTTGAAAGAGGGCTGAAGTGATAAGGCAGAAAAGAATGGAATCAGACTCAGTCTCACTTAATAGTAATAGTTTATATTTATTAAGAACTCACTACGTGTCAGGCTTTATCCATATTGGCTCACTTAAGCATCATAATAGTTTTGTGGGGTAGATGCTAACATCATTCCCATTTTATGGCTGAAGAAATTTGGGCCACTGAGAGTTTAAATAAACTGCCTAAGGCCACACAACTAGTAAGTGGCAGAAATGGGATTCAAATCCTCTCTGGCTCTAGAGCCAATGCCTATAAACTTTCACTTTTGCAAGCTCATCACTTTTGAGTGCTGGCAATGGGGAAAGGAGATATGAAATAGGGACATTGCTCCAAAGGAGGAGATAATGGACATGGGAAGAGAGTACATAGACACGAAAAGACAAATTACTTTTCCGAGGTTAAGTGCCAAGATGAGTGAGATGCACAGTGGACTAGATGTATGGACAAGGTATTTAAAACCCGTAAGGTATGTTGTGTACGTAAAATATTCTCAGAATTGTTATTAATGATAATGATACTGCTTTGGAGGAGATATCTGAAGGGGATGGTGACTGTGGAGATAATAATAATAATAAAATAATAATAATAATGCTTTTTGTAGTTCTTTCCAGTTTACATAGCACTTTTGTATATTTTATTATGTTTATTTTTCTTTGCTAGCCTTAGGGGGTTATACTGTTTATATTCTTATTATTCCCATTGTCCATATGGGGAACTGAGGCCTAAGGGAGTTAAGTGATTGACCAAAAGGCCCCACAGCTAGTAGGCAATGGAGCCAGAATTGGAATCCCAGGTTGCTGATTCCAAAGCCTCGCCTTTTCCTCTATCCTCTACTCTCTCTTAAAGGAGGCAGATTTTAAGAGTACAGGGAGGAGGTTCCAGGCTTAGGGAACGTAGGGATTGTGGTTAGAAACAAGACTTCCCAGGGTGTGTTTCAGGAAGGTGGAATGGGCAAGCCTGGATGGAAGGGTTGGGGGTAACACGGAGGTGAGGCTGGAGAAGTGGGCTGGGCTTGTCTGTGATGGGCTCCCAATGCCCATGGAAGGAGTCAGGACATTATTCTGAGATCATTGGGGAAGCTTTCAAGGTTTTAAGCAGAAAAGTGAACGTGTGTGTGTGTGTGTGTGTGTAGACACACACATATATCTGAAGATTAGTATAGAACTGATGGTAGGATATAATGGAGAGGGAGAACCTGAGGTCCTAGAACCACTTAGCAACTATTTAGAAAATCTTGGTGTACAACTTGCCAAGATGATTATACAGGCTCTGATATGATTTATGGGAGTAGGTGGGCAGTTAGAATTAACCCCTGGATGACCCTATAAATTCAGATGTGTGTTAAAATTCTCCATAGCACCAGAGGGCTGGCTTTCCCAGTGATTGTCCCCTGGTATCTCCGGGTCCATCCCGTAGGTTCAAGAAGAGTATTGTGTGGGCTTGAAGTTGTCTGCCTCACTGTCCCTTTTAGGCCTGGCAAAAAGAGAACCTCAGGAGGTGAAAGGAATATGTTTCTCTCATTTAAGACCTCTCTGAGCTCTAGACTTATTATTATTATTTTTAACATTTATTTATTTATTTAGGCTGCTCCAGGTCTTAGTTGCGGCATGTGAGATCCTCTTTGTGGCATGCGGGATCTTTAGTTGTGGCATGCACGTGGGATCTAGCTCCCCGACCAGGGATCGAACCCGGGCCCCCTGCATTGGGAGCGCGGAGTCTTACCCACTGGACCACTGGGAAGTCCTCTAGACTTATTTTTCGAGGCCCTATCCCACATTAATATATTACAATCCTCTCAACATAATATTAAACATGCAAGTAATATCTATTTGCATTGAATATAAAAATAATCATGGTGTAAAATGAAGAGGGCCTTGATTAAGCAGTACAGAAATGAGATGTAAAAGGAAAGAGAAAACCCAAGGGATACCCTGAAGGCAGGATCCACAAGACTTTGATGATGCCGAGTTTGAGGAGGAAAAAGGAATCAGAGGATCCTACCTTTCATCCAGCCCTCATTGCAGCCTAGAAATCTAGGGGCATGATAGCTGCCCAGGAGAAATAGTGAAGGGGGGAAATAGGAATTTCGATTTTGGACAGATTGAGATTGAGATGATGGTGATATCCAGTTAAGTAGGTAGAGATAAGGATTCAAAGTTTACATACAGGAGACATTAAGACTGAAGATGTAGGTCTGTGAGTATGAGGGTGTCACCTGTATGCAGTTGATAGTTGAACTTATTAAGGAAGCTGGGTTCTCAGAGAAAGGCTGCATGTTGAGGAGGTGAGAGGCGGAAATGAAGACAAAAAGAGTGGAAAAAAAAAAAGGTTATTCTTCAGGTAAACAAATACCTGAGTGAGATCTTGCTGGAGTCAAAAGAGCCACGTGGATCCATATTTTACTTCTGTCATTTACTGCCATAAATGGCAAGTCCCATCACCTGTCTTCGCAGCTGTGATGTTTTCTCCTTCCGCTGCAAAATCAGAAACATAATTCTGTTTCTGCCCAAGTCATGGGGATAGTGTGGGGATCAAATGAGATACTGTCAAGACGTGGCTGTCTCCGCAGGCAGTCTCTTTCCAGCCAGTGCCAAACAGTATGCTTCAATCTGTATCAACCTTGACACAGACCTTGGCAAATAATCCACTAGCACAAAAAACATAAGTGAGCAATGCAGGCTTTACTGAAGATTTTGTAGAGCAGACTAGAAGAGGATTATATTACATCCCCTAAAGTATTCAGTTTCCATCAGCAATGACTTCCACGAAGTCCATTTTCCGTCACACTGATGCAGGTGGTTGATTTCCTTTCTTCCCCTGAGGTGTCTGCCCCACCCGTACGGGTACTCAGTTGTTCCTCTGTTACATGGGGCCCTTTAGCTCTGCCATTGACCTGCATGCCTACTCATCTGGTTACTCAACAAAATAAAAGTCCTCAAGTAAAGAACACCACTTTTATCCTTAGCAAGTTTGGTGATCACCTATTTTTACTCACATATTCCCCTTGGGAGCTTCATCTTTATCCCACCACTATGCCCTGTAGTCCCCAGCTCACACCCCACACCATCATTCCATCTCTCCCAACCCTGAGAGGAGTTGTGTCGATGAGGGTTTTCTCCAGTCTTGTTACAAAATCATTTTGTCAACTCTAAAGTGATGGGAACTTCATTATTAGTGTCAGAAGAAGTCAAGGGAGGTGGTATCTTCGAGAGGGTGGTATTTTCAAGAGAGAGGATATAGTAAAAAGCTCTACAGAGAAGATGGAGAAAAGGAGGACCATGAAAAGGGCATTGGGTCAGTCAGAGAGGTGATCCTGACATTAATGTCAGCAGGATGGTGGGGGTGGAAGCTTTGAAGGCAAGGATTAAGGAGTGAGCAGGTGTTAAGGAGGAGGAAAACATTTTCCTGATTTCCCCGGGAGCAAATCTCTCCACCAATCACTATATAAGGCACATTCAGAGGAAATGCAGATTTGGATGGAGAAAGCAGCAGCAGGGCCAAATAGAGAGGCTCAGGAAACAAGTGTAATCAAGTTCATTCCGCAGAGGGCTACTTGAGAAGAAAGGGCAGTTAATTGTGCTGATAGGAGGATCATCCCTTACCCATTACAACTATCTAAGAGCTATGTAACAGATGAAATTTCCAAAAGCAGCAAGAAGTTCCCCAGCCAGAAACAGAAATTTCTGGGCAAAAGTCACAGGACAGGTATATTAGTGAATGATACAAATTTATATTTAATCGCCTAATTAAAAATATTGAGTGAGAATATTAGATCCAGAACTAGAGGGGAACCTTGAATATTACCTAATCTAACCCTGATGTTACAGAATCAGAAACTGAGGTTCTGGACAGGTTACCTAATTAATGCTAATTAATTAGACAGTCCCCCTTCCCATTCTACTCTCAGATCCAAGAGCGCTAGTTCAGAACTCTTTCAAGTGCAATACATAAACTTCCATACTTCTGGCATTTCTTTCTTTTTTTTTTTTTTAATAAATGTATTTATTTACTTATTAAACTAATTAATTTATTTATTTTTTTCTGTGTTGGGTCTTCGTTTCTGTGCGAGGGCTTTCTCTAGTCACGGCGAGCGGGGGCCACTCTTCATCGCGGTGTGCAGGCCTCTCTTGTTGCGGAGCACAGGCTCCAGACGCGCAGGCTCAGTAGTTGTAGCTCACGGGCCCAGTTGCTCTGCGGCATGTGGGATCTTCCCAGACCAGGGCTCGAACCCGTGTCCCCTGCATTGGCAGGCAGACTCTCAACCACTGCGCCACCAGGGAAGCCCACTGCTGGCATTTCTACACTACAATTTTGCAAAGCAAAAAGTTGATGGGGGATTATCCAGAGAAATATTTAAACTGATTTTCCTTCAATCAGTGAGGACATAGATTTATCAGTTTTACAGGTTGGAAAACTGAGGCTTGGCAAGATTAAGTGACTAGTCATACAGCTAGTAAGTGGCAGAATGGGAGCTAGAACAAGTCTGGTTTGAATCCAAGTCCAGTTTGTGTTTTCACTACAAGACAGCTGTTTCTGGCTTTGCAAGATCCTGTTAAGACACTAACGCTCTCAGAATTATACATGCTTCTCAGAATTACACGCAAACGAGGCATCCTTCTCTGAAAATATCATGGAGAGAGTGTGTGCATGGCCTGGGAACATTGTGTTCAGAGAAGAAATTCTACCAGTTAGGTCTGTCCAGTAAACTGGAGACTTTCTTATCTGGACTCATAATCTTGACTGATGCCTGTGAGACTTAGGGTCCATGTCATTTGCCCTTTTTTGTCTAGTAGTTGTATTTTTGTTGTTGGTTTCTTCAGTGCTTAAAGCCTCATTAGAACTAAGAAACGCGTGATCAGTTACTTTTAATTTCAACTGTTGGGGTATGAAACAACATAGCCTAAAAAAAAAAAAAAAGATTTTATGCCCTTGGCTAGGCATAGCCCAAATGCATATTTACATTGTTAAGAGCTGCATGATAATGTAGTGACTAAGAGTGGACTTTGAGAGTCAGAATACTGAGGTTCAAATCCTGACTTCACTATTTAAACTATTTGAATTTGCGCAACTTATTCTACTTTTCTGAGCCTCAGTTTCTTCATCTGTATAATGGGGATAATAACAATACCTAACTCATGGGGTTCTTGTGACAACTGAGTTAATAAATGCATGATAGGCTACTTTTTGAAAGTGACATGGAGTGGGTGAGGCCATGTCAACAGCAGAGCCTGAGACTTAGAAGCCAGGAACTTTCTCTAGAGAATGTACCAACCATTGCCTGTGCCAGAGGGCTCTGGAAGCCAGGACAGCATCTTCTATGTTGTTCTTTCACCTCTTTTTTGTTGCTGTTTGGTAAGGCCCATCAGCTGACCACAGCCTCACTACTGGCCATCCAGCCCTCCCATTCTACCCACTACATATAGCCAATTTCCTCTCCAGATGGCCCAGAACACTCTTAAGTCACTGCCACCCCCCACCCCCACCCCCTCATTCCACACACAACAATAAAACAAGACGAGGAAGATGGAGCCTAGATACCTCAAAGCAGGGTGACCAACCTTCCTAATTTGCTTGGAATTGAAGAGATTCCTGAGACTTCAGTTTTAAAATCAGGACAATCCTGGGCAAACCCAGATAAATTTATCACCCTACCCAAAAGGTGGTTGGGGGTATGATGGCAAAATCCTCAAACTTGACCAAGATGGGGCTAGATGGAACCAGCTTGAGATCTCTCACAAAACCAGGATGGTGCTGAAATTCACATATGGAATTGTTAATTTTGAAGCTGTAATGCACAGAGCCGGTAACAGGGAACATGCACGTATTCAATTGTTTATTCATCAGACATTCATTGAGGGCTTACTACATGCTGGGAAGATTTTAAGCACTAGGGAACAGAACAGGCAAAGTCTCTGCCCTCATGGAAACTCTATTCTAGTGTGTGTGTATGTGGGGACAGACAACAAACAAACAGATATCAAATGTCAATTAGTGATAAATTCTCTGAAGGAAAGGAAAATTAGGATAAGGAAACAGTGGCTGTGTGGGTTTGAAATGGATCAATCAGGATAAGTTTCTCTAAAGAGATGATATTTGAGCACTTAGAGGAAGAGCAAGCCAGGAGAATATCAACGGGGCACAGTATTCCAGGCAGAGGAAACAAATGCAAAGGCTCTGGGAGGGGAACTTGCCTGCACAGGAAGAGAATAAAGGCCAGTAGGGCAGGGATGAAAGGAGCCAGGGATACAGTAGCAAGGAATGAAGTGGCAGAAGCGGCTAGGGGCCAGATGCTTAGAGCCTTGCAAACTAAGGTAAGGATTTAGGGTTTTAAATGCCAGCTGTTATTATAAAGGTAACGCTATTCTTCCATATTCTCTGCTGAGCGTTGGCTCTGTTATCTGCTGTTTTTCTACGCAGCTTTGCTTCACTCTGTCAAACAAAACGTTTAGCTGCTCTTCATTTAGCAAATGGCTTATAAACACACCGTTGCAGGCATTGGGGATTAGAAGTTGGTTCTCTCAAACAGCTTACCATCTAGTTCGGGGAGGGTGGGTGGATCACAGTATTGAAAACACGTGAAAAAATCAGCAGCCATGGACTTCCAAGGAAACAGCCGGTAACTACCGAGAAGAAAGGCGGTTTCAATTTCCCAGAGAGGTGAGGAGTTGCTTCCGGTGGGCCCCGGGGCATCATGGGAGGGGTGTGCCCCGGGGCATCATGGGAGGGGTGCGCCCCGGGGCATCATGGGAGGGGTGCGCCCCAGGGCATCATGGGAGGAGTGCGCCACCGGGGAAGGAAAGGCTGGAAGTGATTCCGCCAGTGTTGGGACGAGCCTGGAGATGGTGAGGGGCCCTGGCCGGTGAGTGTACGTTTGGAGTTTGTGAGAGAGGCAGGAGTTTCTCGTCAGCTCCGCGATTCCAGAGCTTAACTGTGCGTGTGGTGGGAGGGTGTGAAGCCGGAAGTGGCGAGGGAATTCGAACCCCTGGCTCTTGACGTGACTGGGCCGCAAGGAAATTTCTGAAAATTCTCAAATCGACAAATTCCATTTGAAGTTTTTCAGTACGTTTAAAGGCATTTTATTACATTGCATATACATGTACTTATGTAATATATAGGGCTAAATCCATTTTTGGGTACTAAAAACTGTGGATATCAATAGAATTATTTTTCAGAATATACCGGAAAAAAATATGATTCTGTTGCTCCAAAGATACCACCTTTCCCATCCATCCTCTTAACAACATTTTTCATAATTTGAGGGCTCCCCCTGTGTTGTACCTCAGTTTCCCCGAGAGAGAGCCATAAGCCGTTGTTTCTGTGAGGAGCTGAGAAAATAGCCCGCCCTCTTGGGAAGGTCAGGCTACTATAATATAAGAAAAGCCCTGTTTTGGGTGTGTTCCCCAAGGGGAATGTTTTTCTCCTTCATCAGCGAAGAGGCTTTCTTTTTCTCTCGTGGGCTCCGGAAGCAGCATCTTGGTGGCGCTTGGAGCCAGGAGGGAGGAATCAGGCTGGTAAATTCCATCCTTAAGGAAGTAAGGTTCTTTGCATCTGCCCACAGCTGATTCTTCAGCTTCCCACTTAGGAAAATGGGACCGACTAAGTCCGCAGTGAAGGTGCCTGGGGACACTGGTGTCAATGTAACATGTGCCCAAACCTCTGTCACAGCCAGGAGGCAGAATTTAAGTTTGCTCACCGACAGCTGCTGTGTTAGCCCTGGAATGGTAATGCTTATGGAAAACTGGGCTGAAAGGCAACAGCTTTTAGTAGTTGTGCTAATGGTCTCGTCCATCAAATGACCCTCTCCTCTTCACCTTTCTCTTGTCAGTTATACCCATGTCTTTGATGAGAATTGGGTGTGAAGTCCTCTTAAGAAGCACGTTCCTTTTATTTATTGTATTTAAAAAATACGAGCCTTTAAAAAAATTCCCAAAGTGAGGTACACATTGTAGAAAGATTGAAAAACATAATCAAACATACTGAAGGAAAAATTTAAATCACTCCTAAGATTTTAGCATAGAAGTAATCTCTACCGGAGTTTGGATTAAGTCCTTTTACACTTTTTTTTATGTTTGTAAATACACACACAGTTTTGTTTTTTTTTTTTTTAAACACGTGCTTTAAACAAATACACAATTAGGGTATCAGCCTGTAAGCATGGTTTTGTATTCTGCCTTTGCAACTTAACAGATTATGGGAAATTTTACCATGATATTAACTCTTCTTCTACATCATGATTTTTACTAGTTACATATCGTTCCATCCTATGACTGTACTCAGTTTTCTATTTTGGGGCACTTAGGGTGCGCTAATTTTTTTTTCTTTTAAATATTCCTGTAAACATATGTGTGCATATGTTTATGCATATCTTGACGATATTTATAGAATAGACTTTCTGGGCAAAGGGTACGACTGTTTTAAGGTTTGCAGTAGTACAATGCCTGTTATTAGAGTCTCCACAGTAGTGATGTGGCATAAGAAAACAATAAGTATTCTCTAATGATCGTTACGGAGCCCAAGCTCATATTGCTTGCCGCACAACAGGTCAACAAATCGAGAGACGAGTGGTTGGGGCAAGGAATAGTGACTTTATTCGGAAAGCCAGCAGACCGAGAAGATGGTGGGCTAGGGTCCTCAGGTAAGATGGGCTAGGACCATCTTCCCCGAGGTAGAATTCAGGCTTTTTTTATACTAAAAGGGGAGGGAGTGTTGTTAGCTGTTGCAAACTTGGTGTCGGAATCCTTTGTTCTTGTAGCTGTCCACTTAGGTCAGGTCATGCTGTTCCTGTAAACCTCCCAACAAGACAAACGTTATTCTCTGTTCTGCAACTTTTTATCTCTCTATGAATGGAAAAGTGTTACACCTGTAAAGGCCAGAGCCTTGAGAATTGGCTATCCTGTATATTTCAGGCTATAGGCAACATTACGTTGTAGCAAAAACAAAGTACAAAGGTTAAAGTAAAAGAAACAGATCTGATATGGAGTCAGTTTTGTTATTCCCTAGTACATGAGCCTACTGATTATCAGGTGTTGTAAATATGCAATAGTCAGTGCAACATGACTGCAAAATAAAATGACAAATACTGCAAAATTTTCAGAATTTAATGAAGTTGATGAAAGTGGTATTAGAAACCTGCTTAAATTTTGCAAAGCCACTGGCCAGGGTGATGCAGCAGCACTGAACTAGTTAATAATTATAAAATTCTGAACATGGACAATGATGATCCAATAAGTGCTTCAAGGGAGTGAGTTTAGGATCAAAGGATTAGGAAGACCCTTAAAATATCAATGAAGACATCATACAGTTTTTGCAAAAAAGGGCATTCTTTATGATTGCATTGCAAAAGTTAAACATAAAGGGTGCCACATCATACAAGATTGTGAGAAGGATGTTCCTTTCCTCCCAACTCCAACATTGATTCATTCTTTGTTCTAAGAATTAACAGAGATGCAGTTGTAACGTAAATCTTGTGAAGTATAAGAGAAAATAAATTTATTTCAGTGGTTCTGACTTGATTTTTATGATAAAATCCCAATCAGACTTTTTCCCCACAATTTACTGTGTAATTTTGGACTTCATTTTAATTAATTTCGATTCACCTTAAGTGGTTGTTTTCTGAGGTACATGATTGTTGATGTAGAAAATCCCAAAGAATTTCCCCCCAAACTCAGAACTATGAAGTGAGTTCAGTAGGGTTTCAGGGTATAACATAAACATACAAAAATCAGTTGTATTTCTTTAGGCTGTATGCTAGCAGTGAACATGTGGACACCAAAATTAGAAATACAGGGACTTCCCTGGTGGCGCAGTGGTTAAAAATCTGCTGGCCAATGCAGGGGACACAGGTTTGATCCCTGGTCCGGGAAGATCCCACACGCCATGGAGCAACTCAGGTCGTGCACCACAACAACTGAGCCTATGCTCTAGAGCCCGAGAGCCACAACTACTGAAGCCCGTGTGCCTAGAGCCCGTGCTCCACAACAAGAGAAGCCACCGCAGTGAGAAGCCTGCGCATCGCAATGAAGAGCAGCCCCCGCTCGCTGCAACTAGAGAAAGCCTGCGTGCAGCAACAAAGGCCCAATGCAGCCAAAAAAAAAAAAAAAACAAGAAGTACAATGCAATTTACAATTACTTAAAAACAAAAAGAAAGAAAAAGAATTTAGGTGTAAATCTAACAAAACATGTACAGGACTTGTATGCTGGAAACTGTAAAACAAGGAAGACAGAAATTGAAGACGATCTGAATAAATGGAAAAACATACTTTATTCACGAATTGGAAGAATCAATATAGTAAGCTAATTTTCCCCAAACTGGTAAATAGATTTAATGTAATTCCTATCAAAAATTATAACTCTGGCTTTAAAGTTGGACATACAGTATCCTAATTATTATTTTCCCAAAGCACTATAATTGTAGTATTTCCCCCAATGAAAAATTTTAACAGCTTTATGGGGATATAATTGATGTATAACGAACTGTACATATTTAAAGAGTCTCGACATATGTAGACACTGTGACACCATCATCTGAATCAAGATAATGAACATGTCCATCACCCGCAAAGTTTCCTCCTGGTCCTTTGTAATACATCCTACTGTCCTTCTGTGCCTCCCATAAATCCTGCCTCTCTATCCCTAGGCAACCACTAGTCAGCTTTCAGTCACTATAGATTCATTTTTTTTTCCCTAGAATTTTATATAAATGGAATAATAGAGTCTACACTTTTTTGGTCTGGCTACTTTCCATCAGCATTATTATTTTGAGATCCATCCATGTTTTTGTGTGTGTTAATAGTTTATTTTTATCATTTTTAAAAAAAAATTATTTATTTTATTATTTTATTTATTTATTGTTTCTGGCTGCATTTGGTCTTCGTTGCCGCGGCCGGGCTTTTCTCTGGTTGCGGCGAGCTGAGGCTACTCTTCGTTGCGGTGTGCGGGCTTCTCATTGCGGTGGCTTCTCTTGTTGTGGAGCACGGGCTCTAGGTGCGTGGGCTTCAGTAGTTGTGGCTCTCGGGCTCTAGAGCGCAGGCTCAGTAGTTGTGGTGCATGGACTTAGTTGCTCCACGTCATGTGGGATCTTCCTGGACCAGGGCTCGAACCCGTGTCCCCTACATTGGCAGGCGGATTCTTAACCACTGCGCCACCAGGGAAGCCCAATAGTTTATTTTTTATCATTTTGTAGTATTACATTATATGGATTTACCATAATGTGTTTATCCATTCACCTGTTAATGGCCATTTGGGTGGTTTTCAGTTTGGGGCTATTACAGATAAATATGCTGTGAATATTTGTGTGGACATACGTTTTCATTTCTCTTGAGTAAATACCTAGAAGTGGAACGACTGGAACAAATGGGTAATTTCTTAACTTTTTAAGAGACTGCCAAACTATTTTCCAAAATGGTTATGCTGTTTTACATGACCACTAGCTGGTGTGAGAGGTCCAGTACCTCCACCTCTTGGCCAACACTTGGACTTTTAGTCATTGTAATAGGTGTGTTGTGATATCTCATTATGTTTTAATTATTAGTCCCCTAATGATTCATGATGAGCATTTTTCATGTGCTCTGTGTATATCTTCTTTGGTGAAATGTTTGTTTAAATCTTTTGGTTCTTTAAAAATTGGGTGATTTGTTTTCTTTTTAGTGAAGATATAGATTTCTGTATGTATTCTAGACACAAGTCCTTTATCAGGGGTATAATTTGCAAATACTTTTTCTCAGTCGGTGGCTTGTCCTTTCATTCTGTTTAACAGTGTTTTTCAAAGTGCAGAAACTGAATTTTGATGAAATCCAGTTTATCAATTTTTTCTCTCATGGCTTGTGCTTTTGGTGTTGGCATCTAAGAAATCTTTGTGTAAACCAAGGTCACAAAGATTTACTCTTATGTTTACTTCTAGAAGTTTTTGTGATTCTACTTGTGGTTTCCTCTTTGATCCAAAATTTAATTTAGGAGAGTATTTTGAATTTTTTTGTTTTAAACTGTTATTAATTTTAGACATTTTTGCGATTGAGGCCTGTGCAGTTTATACTGTAAAGGAGTGAGGCTGATAGGGGTTGGGAGGCAAGGGAGTGTGGATGGTAGAAGGTGGAAGAGGGACAGGAGTGCATAAAGTACAATTTTTGTCTAGATTGCATTTTTGTTCTACTGCTTCCTCTCTTTCTAGATACCAAACTCCTCATGTTTATACTGCACTAAATCTATCTTGTTTTATTCTTCCTCTTTTCATAAGTCCTTTCTCTCTCTCTCTCTCACCCACTCATCCATCCAATCTGTCAGAAAACCCTATGTGCGCCACCTTCACAGTACATCTAGAATCCATCTGCTTCTCGTCATCTCCCAGTGCCTATCTCTCTGGTCTAAGCCACTGTCATTTTTTATCTTTTATTTTGCAGTAGGCTCCTAACTGGTCTCACAGTTTCGACCTCTGCCCCCTTCAGTGTATTCTCAATGCAGCAGAGTGATTCTTTTTTTTTTTTTTTTAAAGCCTTATTTATTTATTCATTTTGGCTGTGTTGGGTCTTCTTTGCTGCGCACGGGCTTTCTGTAGTTGCGGCGAGAGGGGGCTACTCTCCCTTGCGGTGCAGAGGCTTCTCATTGCGGTGGCTTCTCTTGTTGTGGAGCACGGGCCCTAGGTGTGAGGGCTTCAGTAGTTGCAGCATGCGGGCTCAGTAGTTGTGGCTTGCAGGCTCTAGAGCACAGGCTTAGTAGTTGTGGTGCATGGGCTTAGTTGCTCCGCGGCATGTGGGATCTTCCAGGACCAGGGCTCGAACCCGTGTCCCCTGCATTGGCAGGCAGATTCTCAACCACTGCGCCACCAGGGAAGTCCCCAGAGTGATTCTTTTAAAATGTGTGTTAATATCACTCCTCTGCTCAAAACACTCCAAAGACTTCCCATCTCACTCTGAGTGAAGAAAAAAGTCCTCAGGTGGCCCTGAAGCCCTACATGATCCCTGGGGTCCCAGGTTCCTCTCTTATGCCGTGACTATCTTGCTCATTCTCCTCTAGCCCTGCTGGCCTCCTTCCTGTCCCTGGGCCATGCCAAACTGCCCCTGCCTCAGGGCCTTTGCATTTTCTTTTGTTCCCTCTGCCTGGAATACTCTTGCTTCCTTCAGGTCTCAGCTCAAATGTGTTTTTCTTAGAGAGGCCTTGCTTGACTCCTCTCTACATAGTACTAACTGCCTCCCTCTTACTTTTTTTATTTCTCATGAGCACTTACCTGACACATTACGCAGCTTCTTATTTTTTTTGTAGATCTTTTTACAAAAATTTTATGTTGGAGTGTAGTTGATTAACAATGATGTGTTAGTTACAGGTGTACAGCCGAGTGATTCACTTATACCCATACAAGTATCCATTCTTTTTCAAATTCTTTTCCCGTTTAGGTTATTACAGAATACTGAGCCGAGTTCCCTGTGCTATACACTAGGTTCTTGTTGATTATCTATTTTAACTATAGTAGACACAGCTTCTTATTTGTTGACTGCCTTTCTTTCCTTGCAGAATATAAGTTCCCAGAGGGAGGGAACTATGCTTTGTTCACTGCTATTCCCATAGTACTGAGAGCAGGGCCCGGCGCATAGTAGATGCTCAGTAACCACCTGCGGAGTGGGTGCATGAGTGTGTCCTGTCTGAAGGCGTAACCTCAGTGAGTGGTTTCCTTAGTCATTTGTAACAGTCTAGAGAGACTTAATAAAATTACGTCCAGTAAAAGGTAATTGTGTGTGTGTGTGGTGGAGCTGGAGATGGGAAAGGGGATGCGGGGTGGTGAGGGAGGTACAGATATTGAATGTTCCACAAAGCCATATATAATGTTAGAATAATAATAGCTAGGTGAGAACTGTGTTTGAGAATAAGTAATTTTGGAAGTAAATGAGTCTGGTTCAGTTTATCAGTTCACTGTAGTTTTTATTTATTCAACATGAGGAGAAAAACATCACAAAGCAAGTGACCCAAAATGGCACATTTTGTGCATTTCTTCAGCCCCTTGGCAGCATCAGGCAGATGTGTTCACTCTGCACTGACTTGTGTGTGAATCTCCCGGCTCTTCACCCGCAGCTTGTTGACCTGGGACTCGGCAATGTCAGCCCGTTCCTCGGCCTCCTCCAGCTCGTGCTGGAGCTTGCAGAATTTGTCAAGATTAGCATTGGATTGTTCCTCCTAAGAATAAAGTTGTGAGAGTTAGACTTTGTGGTTCTCATTGCACTTGTCACAAACAGGATTATTTCCTCAACTCAGATATTTCCTTCTTACGGTTTGTTTGTCATATCTGATTTCAAATCCAGACAGAACTTGTAACTTCAGTTACATTTTTTACTCTAAAGAATGAAAGAAGAAATAGTTTGAAATGGAAGAGACGAGCTCATTATGTCAAACCCATGTATACGTGCAGTCTATTTACGATGTATGGACTGAGTGGAAAGGAGGAAGAGACCCATGTGCGCTCGCTCACAGAGGTTAGACAGTAAATGTAAGGTCAAATTCTGACTTTGGGAAAATCCCAGTTGAAGTGTTTTTGCCATATATTTTAACTCTGGTATACAGAGACGCTGCGGGTGGGGGGATGGGGATAGGAAGAAATTATGCCCTTTGTTGGTTGCACTTACTACCATTCGTGCCTCTCCCTTTCGTGTTCCCTTTTCTTACCTCTTACCCACTACATTGTGTCTGGAAGAGTGGGGAACAACCAGGAAAAGTGAAGCTGGAGAATCTCCCAACACATCCTAATTTGCTACAGCGAATGTGCAGGGATAAGTCCCTGCTGATGACAGTGGTAGTGAGGGAAGGAGTCAGCTGGGGTAAAATATTTCTGTTTGGCTTTTGGGAACAATTGATTTTGTGCATTTCTAGAGGGAGAGGGATATTTATCATGGTGTTAGATTTTCTGCTGGATATTCTTTGCAGCTATCAAGTAAGGTGGGTTATTTGGAATTTTCTTTTTTTCCCCCAACCCCTACAAATTGCTTAATAATAAAAATATCTCGTCTTGAGGTCTTATTCTATAATTAGGATTTGGGGGTAAATTCATATTTATATCCTCTCTCTTAAAATAAGAATGACATATTCTTACTTGGTCTCTTTCTTTCTCATTAACACATTCTCTTAATATACTTTCTACCCCCAACGAAGTTTTCTTCTTCCCTCAAGGGCTTAAAGATACTTACAGCCTCCTCAGCTTGCCTCTTGTATGATTTCACCTTTGCCTGTAATTTATCTACCAGGTCTTGCAGCCTGAGAACATTCTTGCGGTCTTCCTCAGTCTGGAAGTTTGAAAAAAATGGTCTGCATTGAATCCAACAAAATCAACCCACTACAGGTGGTGAAGTAAATCACTTTGATATGATGGCAGGTGGGCCTGGGGTAAATGTGGTCAACTCTGAGGCTTCCTTCATAGTATTAACAGTAGCCACTCTTGTTAAATGTCCACTGTGTGCAGGCACTATATTGGAGAGTTATACACGTCTCTAATCCTTACCTCCCTACTCTGGTGAGTAGATGTTTTTATTCTATTTTACAGGTGATGAATTAAGGTTGAGAGTGTTAGGTAACCTATCCGAGTTTAAAAAGTAAGAGGCCAAACTAGGACTAATACCAGTTTATCTGTCTTTGAAACCTGTATTCTTTCCTCACTTACACGATTTTCTAAAGGCCTTCCTGATTTTCCTAGCTTAGGAAAGGGTCTGTGATAGGTGATTGTGTCATTTGCCCCTTATGTATATCGAGTTAACATGTAGCTGTTTGTGAGTACCACATAGTCACCAGGTTTTCAATTTCCCTTTGTGCAGGAAGTCTGGATATTCTAGAAAGCTCTTCCCCTTACCTGGTAGGTGAGTTCCTTTACTCTTCTCTCGTGTTTCCGCAAACCTTTAACAGCCTCAGCATTACGTTTCTGCTCACTTTCAACCTACCTCTCCTTCAAGCTCACGTACCTACAATCAAGAAAGATACTTATATAGTCAGTCTTGGGGGATGTTAATTACCTCAGGACCTACTGACGATATTGGGTGGCTGTCCCCAGCCACAGGATAAGGATGGGAGTCAATATACAAGAAGAGAGAAGGATCGGGGAGTGCCGTTTTCACTTTCCGGATTCAGAGAGATTGAGAGACCCACCCTGGCCTCCAGCTTCTGGATGTACTTCTTGCCACCCTTCAGGGCCAGCTGCTCAGCCTCGTCCAGGCGGTGCTTCAGGTCCTTCACCGTCTGCTCCAGGTTCTTCTTCATCCGCTCCAGGTGGGCGCTGGTGTCCTGCTCCTTCTCTGTCAGCTCCTCGGCCATCATGGCCGCCTGGTTAAGTTCACAAGAGGCATCAGTGGGCCACCCACCCCTCCTATGCGGGCACACGGAGGGTGCTGTGAGGCTGGTACTAGGCACGCTGATGCTTTCCTCCTTGCCGCAGCCACCACTGATGCTGCATGGTTCCCCTCCCACTTTGCCTCTGCTGAGGCTCCGTCTCCTTCCGTCTCTCCGGGAAGCCACCACTGACTGAATGCAGGGGTGAGGAGAGGAAACCTACTTGCAGGTCCCAAAGGGGCGGCGTAGAAGCCCCTTTCTTATCTCCAGACAGCATCTCTGATAAGAAAGAATGGAGCGCACATCCTTGACATCCTTCTTGGCCTTCTCCTCTGCATTTTTGGACTCCTGGATAGACTTCTCCACCTCTGCCTGGCATTGGGCTATGTCAGCTTCCAGTTTTTTCTTGGTATTTATCAGGCACGTGTTCTACAAGAAAAATTAGATAAGAGGTTCGGGCTACATTTGGACACTCACAACGATCGGAAGGGAGAGGGTTGGGTGGGGAAAGAAGTCAAGCTCGAGAACGTTCCATTTCTTATTTTTCACACAGGTGAAAAAAAATTAAAGAGACTTTCATTTTTGATAGACAGATATCCCAAAACAGGCCCGAGAATTGTACATAAAAGAATTGAGTAAATGATAAATGTGGACATTCAAATATTTGAGGAAGGATAAATTATTTAGTTAAAGGTGCTGGAACAAGGAAATGGTTGACATAACTATGTGAAATGAAAAATAATTCTCATGATCAAAACATTGTACAGAGTTGTTAGGATGATGACAAACGAGGAAACATTTGCAATGTGCATTACTGAAAAAATATTCCTTCCTTAATATGTAAAAAAGACAAATCATTAAGAAAAAAGGGCAAAAGTACAAATAGCTAAGACACACCAGAAGAAATACAAATAGCCAACAAATACGACAAAATGTTCCACCTCATTAGTAATCAAAGAAATAAGAATTTTTAAAATGAGGCATTTTCAACCATAAAATCGGTGAAGATTAAAAAAAAATAATAATAGCTAAGCACTCTCACTTATTTTCCCCACGGGAGTAAAAATTGGGACAACTTTGTTAAAGACCAATTTACAACATATCATAAATGTCTTTGCTGTTTTGACCATGAATATATACTTCCAGGAATTTACTGACTTTTAGGAATATTAAGGAAATAGTAATCATGGATATATGTGAAAATTTAGTTATGAAGAAGTTAGTCATACAATCTTCTAATCATAAACATTTTTATTGGGAACAGTCTAAAAATATCCAACCGTAGAAGACTGATTAAATAAATGTGCCATAATACACAACTAAAATGGACTGCTTTTCTGCCATTAAAAAACTGTATCATAGAAAACTATTTTAAAATATAGAAATATGTTCACAAGACGTTGTTAAATGAAAAAAAGTTGCAAAAGGATTGATCACGTTTACAAAAAATATCATATTTATGTATAGACACAAGAGCCTAGAATAGGAGATCCCAAAATGCTAACAATATGGTTGGTATTCTTCTAGTTTTTTGGCTAATTCAAAAAATAGTTTTTAAAGCAAGGAATTTTGGGGGAATTCCCTGGCAGTCCAGTGATTAGGGCTTTGTGTTTCCACCGCGCGGGGCGCGGGTTCAATCTCTGGTTGGGGAACTAAGATCCCGTATGCCATGTGGTGTGGTCCAAAAAAATAAGAAATGAAACAAGGAATTCTTGAACTTTCCTGAAAGTAATTATTTCAAAAGACAATCCTAATTTTCTAAGCTTGCAGCTTAAATGTTACTGCCTCTGTGAAGCCTTTTCCAGCCCTTTTATGCAATAATTTGTCATGCCTTGCTCTGATTTCCCCATGATCTTTTATCTTCAGATAAAAGCTCAGCAATCTGTCCATCTAGAGCCCAAGTTATTCCAAGAACTAGGCCTAATGAAAGTTTGTCTTGACCGCTAGCCTGGAAGGAGCGGTGGGAACTCCTCTCCATCAAGCCTGGGTCCTGCCTGCCTCCAGGGTGGACCCAGAGTGGAGTGAGGACGGACACACGTGGGAGTGAAGGAGCTGCACGCGGTCGCTGGCCTCCAGCAGCTCGTGCTCCTCCAGCTTGCGGGTGCGCTCCGTCCGCGCCAGGGCCACCTTCCTCTCCTCCGGCTCCTCCAGCAAGAGGCCATTCCTGCGCTCCACGAGGGCCAGCTGCTCCTTGTGGTCCTCGCTGCTCCTCAGGGCGTCATCCAGATGCAGCTGGGAGTCGTTCACGAGAAACCAGTCGTGAGACCGGAGCCCAGGGCAGGCTGAGGTCCCGCCAGGTCCTCCAGGGGCCGTGCACTCACCTTGAGCTGGCTCTGGACTGAGCACAGGTGTTTCTGGGTCTCTGCCACCTGGCGGTTGGAGTGGCCCAGCTGAATCTCCATCTCACTGAGGTCTCTCTCCATCTTCTTCTTCAGCCTCAGAGCAACATTCCGGCTCCAGATCTCAGCATCCAGCACGCTTTGCATGGCCTTTGCTGCCCGCTGGCTCTTTCTTTTCAGCTGCTGGATTTCTTCTTCCTTCTCAGTGATCTTGCGGTGAAGCTCAGATTTCAGCTGGTTCAACTCTAGCTGGACACGCAAAATCTTGCCCTCTTCATGCTTCAAGGAACCCTGATAAAAGTAAAGGAGTGATTGGGATTGCCGGGGGCAGCCACCTTCTTGAATGAGGTTTTTCATCCCCATTAGGATAAAAAGGGTATTATTAGGCTCATTTTACAAATAAATAGAACAGTACTCAAAAAGGTCAAACAGTTTGCTCCCAAATTGTTACTAGTAATGAAACTAGAACTGAAGCTTTGTTGTTAACAATCTTATGTCTTGAGAAGGACAGAGCATCGTTTTCAATTAGTAAAAATTTTGATTACTGTGTCTTTTTAAATAGTGACCATAAGTCAGGAGCCAACCTCTGCTCAAAAAAGACAGAGAAAGACAGAGGAATTGCTCTCCTGTTATCCTGCATAGGGCAAATTTCCCTAGACCCTCTTAAGCATCTGCCCCTCACTGGCCACAGCTGGTGATAGCATCAGGATCCTGCACTCTTTGGACCACACAGAATTCCCAGCAGCCAAAGATGACCGTGTATAACTCTCTGTTAAAACTAAGGGATTCTGAGCTGGCTCTCAGGATGTTTGGTGATTGAGTTCTTGCTTTCTGAGAGGAAGACGTTGAGGACATAATGAACAAGCTTATTTATTCAATAGGAGAAATACGATGGACTAGAGAACACTCATGAGGCGAGGCAGCAGAGAGCAGCTGGTCCACCCCCAGGGCGGGGGTGGGGCTGGATTCTTCCCATTGGAGCCCCAGTGCCTCCTGCAGGAAGGGCCCCTGGGGGTGGTCTAGTCCCCTTCCTCAGCGCCCCGCCCTCCTTCACATCTCAGACACGTGCCTCCACCTCTTCCAGGGCAGCCTGGAGGTCTGACTTTTCTTGCTGCACTTGCTTCCTGGTCTTCTCCAATTCCTGAAGATTCTTGCTCATTTCCGCAATCTGCATGGTTAAGTCGGAAATCTCTTCTGCAAAGCACAAGCTTGATTTAGGCTGTTTTCACAGGCTCTGTCTGATAGCACCAGCATTTGCCAGGGAATTTGGGGATTGGTGATTCATTCATGACCTTCATATAGGAGAGGACAAAGACAGGGAAACCTTTCGGAGGAGGTGTCGACAAGACACAGGTGTGTGGCCTCACCTGAAGATGCAGAGGGAGGAACAACAGAACACATGTATGACCCTGAACCTTCACACGGTACACAAAAGGGTCACAGAGAGGACCGGGGGAGACTACTGTGGAGAAAACACAGAATCATGGTCTCAGAAATAGAAGGGGCTTTAGAGGCCATTGGGTCTGGTCTAGTTTTGTAGGACAGCGGTCTGAGATCCTAAGGGATCTAGTGACAGGATCAAGGACACAAAGCCATGTAGAGACAGAATCCATGGAAGATATGTTCTGTAGAAGAGCACGGAGCTTAGCAGCCCAGCGAAGCCTCTGTTCTCAAGAACAAGGCTTGGCTGTGACTATGCCTTACATTGGGGAAGTTTGGGTCCCAGGGTAAAGTGAATAGATGTGAGGAATTTGTGGGGCATCGGGAAGGAGGAGGCTGTGGCCAAATGGGGGAGTGGTGGCCAGAAGAGAAGGGGGGCTGTCACAAACCTGTGATAGGGAGAGAGCTGGGGGCTGTCACACCCCTGTGATGGGAAGACAGCTGGGGGCTGTCACATACCTGTGATGGGGAGACAGTTGGGGGCAGTAACATACCTGTAATGTGGAGATGGCTGGGGGCTGTCACATACCTGTGATGGGGAGAGAGCTGGGGGCTGTCACTCACCTGTAATGGGGAGAGAGATGGGGGCTCTCACTCACCTGGGATGGGGAGAGAGCTGGGGGCTGTCACACACCTCTGATGGTGAGAGAGATGGGGACTGTCAAACACCTGTGATGGGAAGAGAGCCAGTGGCTGTCACATACCTGTGATGTGGAGAAAATTGGGGCCTTCACATACCTGTGATGGGGAGAGAGTTGGGGGCTGTAATGCTCCTGTGATGCGGAGACAGCTGGGGGCCATCAGATACCTGAGATGGGGAGAGAGCTGGGGGTTGTCACTCACCTGTGATGTGGCGAGAGCTGGGGGCTGTCACACACCTGTGATGGGGAGAGAGATGGGGACTGTCACATACATGTGTCGATGAGACAGCTGGGGGTTGTCACATACCTGTGATGGGGAGAGAGCTGGAGGTTGCCACTCACCTGTGATGGGGAGAGAGCTGGGTCTGTCACTCACCTGGGATGGGGAGAGAGATGGGGGCTCTCACTCACCTGGGATGGGGAGAGAGCTGGATGCTGTCACCCACCGGTGAAGGCAAGAGAGCTGGGCGTTGTCACGCACCTGTGATATGGAGACAGCTGGGGAAGGTCACACACCTGTGATGGGGACAGAGCTTGGGGTTGTCACAAAACTGTTATGTGGAGACAGCTGGGGGCTGTCACCTATAATGGGGAGACAGCTGGGGGCAGTCATATATCTGTGATGTGGAGACAGCTGGGGCCTGTCATATACCTGTGATGGGGAGAGAGTTGGGGGCTGTCACGCACCTGTGAGGCGGAGACAGCTGGGGGCTGTCACATACCTGTTATGGGGAGAGAGCTGGGGGCTGTCACTCACCTGTGATACGGAGGCAGATAGGGACGGTCACACACCTGTGATAGGGAGAGAGTTGGTGGCTGTCAGGCAACTGTGATGTGGTGACAGCTGTGGGCTGTCAAATAACTCTGATGGGGAGAGAGCTGGGGGTTGTCACTCACCTGTGATGGGGAGAGAGCTGGGGTCTGTCACACACTTGTGATGGGGAGACAGGTGGGGGCTGCCACATACCTGTGATGGGGAGAGACCTTGGGCTTGTCACATACCTGGTATGTGGAGACAGCTGGGGTCTATCACATACCTATAATGGGGAGACAGGTGCGGGCTGTAACATACCTGTGATGCGGAAAAAGCTGGGGGCTGTTACATACCTGTGATGGGGAGAGAGCTGGGGTCTGTCACTCACCTGTGATCGGCAGAGAGCTGGGGGCTGTCACACACCTGTGATGGGGAAGGAGATGGGGATTGTCAAACACCTGTGATGGGGAGAGACCTGGGGGCTGTCACATACCTGTGATGCGGAAAAAGCTGTGGGCTGTTACATACCTGTGATGGGGAGAGAGCTGGGGTCTGTCACCCACCTGTGATGGGCAGAGAGCTGGGGGTTGTCAGATACCTGTGATGGGGAGAGAGCTGGCGGCTGTCACTCACCTGTAATGGGGAGAGAGATGGGGGCTGTCTCTCACCTGTGATGGGGAGAGAGCTGGGGCTGTCACCCACCTGTGAAGGGGAGAGACTTGGGCGTTGTCACGCACCTGTGATATGGAGACAGCTGGGGACGGCACACACCTGTGATGGGGAGAGACCTTGGGCTTGCCACAAACGTGTGATTTAGAGACAGCTGGGGTCTATCACATACCTATAATGGGGAGACAGTTCGGGGCTGTCACATACCTGTAATGGGGAGAGTGTTGGGGGCTGTCATGCACCTGTGAGGCGGAGAGAGATGGGGACTGTCAAACAAATATGATATGGAGAGAGCTGGTGGCTGTCACATACCTGTGATGGGGAGAGAGCTGGGGGCTGTTACTCACCTGTGATGGGAGGAGAGATAGGGGCAGTCTATCACCTGTGATGGGGAGAGAGCTGGGGGCTGTCACATACCTGTGATGGGGTGAGAGCTGGGGGCTGTCACACACCTGTGATGCGGAGACAGCTGGGGGCTGTCACATACCAGTGATGGGGAGAGAGCTAGGGGCTGTCACTCATCTGTGATGGGGAGAGAGCTTGGGGTTGTCACATAACTGTTATGTGGAGACAGCTGGGTGCTGTCACCTATAATGGGGAGACAGCAGTGGGCTGTCACATACCTGTGATGTGGAGACAGCTGGGGCCTATCATATACCTGTGATGGGGAGAGAGTTGGGGGCTGTCGGGCACCTGTGATGGGGAGACAGCTGGGGGCTGTCGCTCACCTGTGATGGGGAGAGAGCTGGGGGCTGTCACACAGCTGTGATGGGGAGAGAGCTGGGGACTTTCAAACACCTATAATGGGGAGAGAGCTGGGGGCTGTCACATACCTGTGATGTGGAGAGAGCTGGTGGCTGTTTCATACCTGTGATGTGGAGACAGCTGGGGGCTGTAACATACATGTGATGTGGAGACAGCTGGGGCCTGTTATATACCTGTGATGGGGAGAGAGTTGGGGGCTGTCACGAACCTGTGAGGCGGAGACAGCTGGGGGCTGTCACACACCTGTGATGGGGAAAGAGATGGGGACTGTCAAACACCTGTGATGGGGAGAGAGCTGGGGGCTGTCACATACCTGTGATGTGGAGACAGCTGGTGTCTTTCAGATACCTGTGAAGTGGAGACAGTTGGGGGCTGACACATACCTGTGATGGGGAGAAAGGTGGGGACTGTCAGGCACCTGTGACGAGGAGACAGCTGGGGGCAGTCACACACCTGTGATGGGAGAGAGGTGGGGGCTGTCACTCACCTGTGATAAGGAGAGAGCTGGGGGCTGTCACACACCTGTGATGGGGAGAGAGATGGGGACTGTCCAACACCTGTGATGGGAAGAGAGCTAGTGGCTGTCACATACCTGTGATGTGGAGAAAATGGGGGCTGTCACATACCTGTGATGGGGAGAGATTTGGGGGCTGTCAGGCTCCTGTGATGCGGAGACAGCTGGGGGCCGTCAGATACCTGAGATGGGGAGAGAGCTGGGGGCTGTCACTCACCTGTGATGTGGAGAGAGCTGGGGGCTGTCACACACCTGTGATGGGGAGAGAGATGGGGAATGTAACATACCTGTGTCGCTGAGACAGCTGGGGGTTGTCACATACCTGTGATAGGGAGAGAGCGGGAGGCTGCCACTCACCTGTGATGGGGAGAGAGCTGGGGGCTGTCACTCACCTGTAATGGGGAGAGAGATGGGGGCTCTCACTCACCTGGGATGGGGAGAGAGCTTGCTGATGTCACCCACCTGTGAAGGGAAGAGGGCTGGGCGTTGTCACGCACCTGTGATATGGAGACAGCTGGGGAAGGTCACACACCTGTGATGGGGAGAGAGCTTGAGGTTGTCACATAACTGTTATGTGGAGACAGCTGGGGGTTGTCACCTATAATGGGGAGACAGCTGGGGGCTGTTATATACCTGTGATGTGGAGACAGCTGGGGGCTGTAACATACCTGTGATGGGGAGAGAGTTGGGGGCTGTCAGGCACCTGTGATGCAGACAGCTGGCGGCTTTCACATACCTATGATGGGGAGAGAGCTGGGGGCTGTAACTCACCTGTGATGGGGGAGCGCTGGGGGCTGTCACACACCTGTGATGGGGAGAGAGATAGGAACTGTCACATACCTGTGTCGCTGAGACATCTGGGGTTTGTCACATACCTGTGATGGGGAGAGAACTGGAGGCTGCCACTCACCTGTGATGGGGAGAGAGCTGGGGGCTCTCACTCACCTGTAATGGGGAGAGAGATCGGGGCTCTCACTCACCTAGGATGGGGTGAGAGCTGGGTGATGTCACCCACCTGTGAAGGGAAGAGAGCTGGGCGTTGTCAGGCACATGTGATATGGAGACAGCTGGGGAAGGTCACACACCTGTGATGGGGACAGAGCTTGGGGTTGTCACATAACTGTTATGTGGAGACATCTGGGGGCTGTCACCTATAAAGGGGAGACAGCTGGGGGCTGTCATATACCTGTGATGTGGAGACAGCTGGGGCCAGTCATATACCTGTGATGGGGAGAGAGTTGGGGGCTGTCATGCACCTGTGAGGCAGAGACAGCTGGGGGCTGTCACATGCCTCTTATGGGGAATGAGCTGGGGGCTGTCACTCACCTGTGATGGGGAGAGAGATGGGGACTGTCACATACCTGTGTCGCTGAAACAGTTGGGGGTTGTCACATACCTGTGATAGGGAGAGAGCTGGAGGCTGCCACTCACCTGTGATGGGGAGAGAGCTGGGGGCTGTCACTCACCTGTAATGGGGAGAGAGATGGGGGCTGTCACTCACCTGGGATGGGGAGAGAGCTGGGTGATGTCACCCACCAGTGAAGGGAAGAGAGCTGGGTGTTGTCACGCACCTGTGATATGTAGACAGCTGGGGAAGGTCACACACCTGTGATGGGGAGAGAGCTTGGGGTTGTAACATAACTGTTACGTGGAGACAGCTGGGGGTTGACACCTATAATGGGGAGACAGCTGGTTGCTGTCATATACCTGTGATGTGGAGACAGCTGGGGGCTGTAACATACCTGTGATGGGGAGAGAGTTGGGGGCTGTCAGGCACCTGTGATGCAGAGACAGCTGGCGGCTGTCACATACCTATGATGGGGACAGAACTGGGGGCTGTCACTCACCTGTGATGGGGAGAGAGCTGGGGGCTGTCACTCACCTGTGATGGGGAGAGAGATGGGGGCTCTCTCACACCTGGGATGGGGAGAGAGCTGGGTGATGTCACCCACCTGTGAAGGGAAGAGAGCTGGGCGTTGTCATGCACCTGTGATATGGAGAAAGCTGGGGAAGGTCACACACCTGTGATGGGGATAGAGCTTGGAGTTGTCACATAACTGTTATGGGAGACAGCTGGGGGTTGTCACCTATAATGGGGAGACAGCTGTTGCTGTCATATACCTGTGATGTGGAGACAGCTGGGGGCTGTAACATACCTGTGATGGGGAGAGAGTTGGGGGCTGTCAGGCACCTGTGATGTGGAGACAGCTGGCGGCTGTCACATACCTATGATGGGGAGAGAGCTGGGGGCTGTCACTCACCTGTGATGGGGAGAGCGCTGGGGGCTGTCACACACCTGTGATGGGGAAAGAGATGGGGACTGTCAAACACCTGTGATGGGGAGAGACCTGGGGGCTGTCACATACCTGTGATGTGGAGACAGCTGGTGTCTTTCAGATACCTGTGAAGTGGAGACAGTTGGGGGCTGAAACATACCTGTGATGGGGAGAAAGGTGGGGACTGTCAGGCACCTGTGACGAGGAGACAGCTGGGGGCAGTCACACACCTGTGATGGGAGAGACGTGGGGGCAGTCACTCACCTGTGATGAGGAGAGAGCTGGGGGCTGTCACACACCTCTGATGGTGAGAGAGATGGGGACTGTCAAACACCTGTGATGGGAAGAGAGCCAGTGGCTGTCACATACCTGTGATGTGGAGAAAATTGGGGCCTTCACATACCTGTGATGGGGAGAGAGTTGGGGGCTGTCATGCTCCTGTGATGTGGAGACAGCTGGGGGCCATCAGATACCTGAGATGGGGAGAGAGCTGGGGGTTGTCACTCACCTGTGATGGGGAGAGAGCTGGGGGCTGTCACACACCTGTGATGGGGAGACAGGTGGGGGCTGCCACATACCTGTGATGGGGAGAGACCTTGGGCTTGTCACATACCTGGTATGTGGAGACAGCTGGGGTCTATCACATACCTATAATGGGGAGACAGGTGCGGGCTGTCACATACCTGTGATGCGGAAAAAGCTGGGGGCTGTCACATACCTGTGATGGGGAGAGAGCTGGGGTCTGTCACTCACTTGTGATGGGCAGAGAGCTGGGGGCTGTCACACACCTGTGATGGGGAAGGAGATGGGGATTGTCAAACACCTGTGATGGGGAGAGACCTGGGGGCTGTCACATACCTGTGATGCGGAAAAAGCTGGGGGCTGTCACATACCTGTGATGGGGAGAGAGCTGGGGTCTGTCACCCACCTGTGATGGGCAGAGAGCTGGGGGCTGTCAGATACCTGTGATGGGGAGAGAGCTGGGGGCTGTCGCTCACCTGTGATGGGGAGAGTGTTGGGGGCTGTCACGCACCTGTGAGGCGGAGAGAGATGGGGACTGTCAAACAAATATGATATGGAGAGAGCTGGTGGCTGTCACATACCTGTGATGGGGAGAGAGCTGGGGGCTGTTACTCACCTGTGATGGGAGGAGAGATAGGGGCGGTCTATCACCTGTGATGGGGAGAGAGCTGGGGGCTGTCACATACCTGTGATGGGGTGAGAGCTGGGGGCTGTCACACACCTGTGATGCGGAGACAGCTGGGTGCTGTCACATACCAGTGATGGGGAGAGAGCAAGGGGCTGTCACTCATCTGTGATGGGGAGAGAGCTTGGGGTTGTCACATAACTGTTATGTGGAGACAGCTGGGTGCTGTCACCTATAATGGGGAGACAGCAGTGGGCTGTCCCATACCTGTGATGTGGAGACAGCTGGGGCCTATCATATACCTGTGATGGGGAGAGAGTTGGGGGCTGTCGGGCACCTGTGATGGGGAGACAGCTGGGGGCTGTCACTCACCTGTGATGGGGAGAAAGCTGGGGGCTGTCAAACAGCTGTGATGGGGAGAGAGCTGGGGACTTTCAAACACCTATAATGGGGAGAGAGCTGGGGGCTGTCACATACCTGTGATGTGGAGAGAGCTGATGGCTGTTTCATACCTGTGATGTGGAGACAGCTGGGGGCTGTAACATACATGTGATGTGGAGACAGCTGGGGCCTGTCATATACCTGTGATGGGGAGAGAATTGGGGGCTGTCACGTACCTGTGAGGCGGAGACAGCTGGGGGCTGTCACATACCTGTGATGGGGAAAGAGATGGGGACTGTCACTCACCTGTGATGGGGAGAGAGATGGGGGCTGTCACACACCTGTGATGGGGAAAGAGATGGGGACTCTCAAACACCTATGATGGGGAGACACCTGGGGGCTGTCACATACCTGTGATGTGGAGATAGCTGGGGTCTTTCAGATACCTGTGAAGTGGAGATAGTTGGGGTCTGACACATACCTGTGATGGGGAGAAAGGTTGGGACTGTCAGGCACCTGTGTCGAGGAGACAGCTGGGGGCAGTCACACACCAGTGATGGGAGAGAGCTGGGGGCTGTCACTCACCTGTGATGAGGAGAGAGCTGGGGGCTGTCACACACTTCTGATGGTGAGAGAGATGGGGACTGTCAAACACCTGTGATGGGAAGAGAGCTAGTGGCTGTCACATACCTGTGATGTGGAGAAAATGGGGGCTGTCACATACCTGTGATGGGGAGAGATTTGGGGGCTGTCAGGCTCCTGTGATGCGGAGACAGCTGGGGGCCGTCAGATACCTGAGATGGGGAGAGAGCTGGGGGCTGTCACTCACCTGTGATGTGGAGAGAGCTGGGGGCTGTTACACACCTGTGATGGGGAGAGAGATGGGGACTGTAACATACCTGTGTCGCTGAGACAGCTGGGGGTTGTCACATACCTGTGATGGGGAGAGAGCTGGAGGCTGCCACTCACCTGTGATGGGGAGAGAGCTGGGGGCTGTCACTCACCTGTAATGGGGAGAGAGATGGGGGCTCTCACTCACCTGGGATGGGGAGAGAGCTTGCTGATGTCACCCACCAGTGAAGGGAAGAGGGCTGGGCGTTGTCACGCACCTGTGATATGGAGACAGCTGGGGAAAGTCACACACCTGTGATGGGGAGAGAGCTTGAGGTTGTCACATAACTGTTATGTGGAGACAGCTGGGGGTTGTCACCTATAATGGGGAGACAGCTGGGGGCTGTTATATACCTGTGATGTGGAGACAGCTGGGGGCTGTAACATACCTGTGATGTGGAGAGAGTTGGGGGCTGTCAGGCACCTGTGATGCAGAGACAGCTGGCGGCTTTCACATACCTATCATGGGGAGAGAGCTGGGGGATGTCACTCACCTGTGATGGGGGAGCGCTGGGGGCTGTCACACACCTGTGATGGGGAGAGAGATAGGAACTGTCACATACCTGTGTCGCTGAGACAGTTGGGGTTTGTCACATACCTGTGATGGGGAGAGAACTGGAGGCTGCCACTCACCTGTGATGGGGAGAGAGCTGGGGGTCTCACTCACCTGTAATGGGGAGAGAGATGGGGGCTCTCACTCACCTGGGATGGGGAGAGAGCTGGGTGATGTCACCCACCTGTGAAGGGAAGAGAGCTGGGCGTTGTCACGCACATGTGATATGGATACAGCTGGGGAAGGTCACACACCTGTGATGGGGACAGAGCTTGGGGTTGTCACATAACTGTTATGTGGAGACAGCTGGGGGTTGTCACCTATAATGGGGAGACATCTGGGGGCTGTCATATACCTTTGATGTGGAGATAGCTGGGGGCTGTAACATACCTGTGATGGGGAGAGAGTTGGGGGCTGTCAGGCATCTGTGATGTGGAGACAGCTGGCGGCTGTCACATACCTATGATGGGGAGAGAGCTGGGGGCTGTCACTCACCTGTGATGGGGAGAGCGCTGGGGGTGTCACACACCTGTGAAGGGGAAAGAGATGGGGACTGTCAAACACCTGTGATGGGGAGAGAGCTGGGGGCTGTCACATACCTGTGATGTGGAGACAGCTGGTGCCTTTCAGATACCTGTGAAGTGGAGACAGTTGGGGGCTGACACATACCTGTGATGGGGAGAAAGGTGGGGACTGTCAGGCACCTGTGACGAGGAGACAGCTGGGGGCAGTCACACACCTGTGATGGGAGAGAGCTGGGGGCTGTCACACACCTCTGATGGTGAGAGAGATGGGGACAGTCAAACACCTGTGATGGGAAGAGTGCTAGTGGCTGTCACATACCTGTGATGTGGAGAAAATGGGGGCTTTCACATACCTGTGATGGGGAGAGATTTGGGGGCTGTCAGGCTCCTGTGATGCGGAGACAGCTGGGGGCCGTCAGATACCTGAGATGGGGAGAGAGCTGGGGGCTGTCACTCACCTGTGATGTGGAGAGAGCTGGGGGCTGTCACACACCTGTGATGGGGAGAGAGATGGGGACTGGCACATACATGTGTCGATGAGACAGCTGGGGGTTGTCACAGACCTGTGATGGGGAGAGAGCTGGAGGCTGCCACTCACCTGTGATGGGGAGAGAGCTGGGGCTGTCACGCACCTGTGATATGGAGGCAGATGCGGACGTTCTCACACCTGTGATGGGGTGATGGTTGGTGGCTGTCTGGCAACTGTGATGTGGTGACAGCTGTGGGCTGTCAAATAACTCTGATGGGGAGAGAGTTGGGGGCTGTCAGACACCTGTATTGGGGAGACAGGTGTGGGCTGTCACATACCTGTGATGGGGAGAGTCCTTGGGTTTGTCACATACCTGTGATGTGGAGACAGCTGGGGTCTATCACATACCTATAATGGGGAGACAGTTGGGGGCTGTCACATACCTGTGATATGGAAAAAGCTGGGGGCTGTCACATACCTGTGATGGGGAGAGAGCTGAGGGCTTAAAATCACCTGTGATGGGGAGAGACCTGGGGGCTGTTACTCACCTATAATGGGGAGAGAGCTGGGGGCTGTCACATACCTGTGATGTGGAGAGAGCTGGTGGCTGTTTCATACCTGTGATGTGGAGACAGCTGGGGGCTGTAACATACATGTGATGTGGAGACAGCTGGGGCCTGTCATATACCTGTGATGGGGAGAGAGTTGGGGGCTGTCACGAACCTGTGAGGCGGAGACAGCTGGGGGCTGTCACATACCTGTTATGGGGAGAGAGCTGGGGGCTGTCACACACCTGTGATGGGGAAGGAGATGGGGATTGTCAAACACCTGTGATGGGGAGAGAGCTGGGGGCTGTCACATACCTGTGATGTGGAGACAGCTGGTGTCTTTCACATACCTGTGATGCGGAGACAGCTGGGGGCTGTCACATACCTGTGATTGGGAGAGAGTTGGGGGCTGTCGTTCACCTGTGATGCGGAGACAGCTGGGGGCTCTCATATACATGAGATGGGGAGAGAGCTGGGAGCTATCACTTACCTGTGATGGGGAGAGAGCTGGGAGTGTCACACACCTGTGATGGGGAGAGAGTTGGGAGCTGTCACTCACCTGTGATGGGTAGAGAGCTGGGGGCTTCACACACCTGTGATGAGTAGAGAGCTGGGGGCTGTCACATACCTGAGATGGGGAGAGAGCTGGAGACTGTCACTCACCTGTGATGGGGGGAGAGATGGGGAATGTCACATACCTGTAATAGTCAAAGCAGTCTTGAGGGAAAAAAACGGAGCTGGAGGAATCAGACTCCCTGACTTCAGACTATACTACAAAGCTACAGTAATCAACACAATATGGTACTGGCACCAAAACAGAAACATAGATCAATGGAACAAGATAGAAATCCCAGAGATAAACCCACGCACCTATGGTCAACTAATCTATGACAAAGGAGGCAAAGATATACAATGGAGAAAAGACAGTCTCTTCAATAAGTGGTGCTGGGAAACCTGGACAGCTACATGTAAAAGAATGAAATTAGAATACTCCCTAACACCATACACAAAAATAAACTCCAAATGGATTAGAGACCTAAATGTGAGAATGGACACTATAAAACTCCTAGAGGAAAACATAGGAAGAACACTCTTTGACATAAATCACAGCAAGATCTTTTTTGATCCACCTCCTAGAGTAATGGAAATAAAAACAAAAATAAACAAATGGGACCTAATGAAACTTCAAAGCTTTTGCACAGCAAAGTAAACCATAAACAAGACGAAAAGACAACCCTCAGAATGGGAGAAAATATTTGCAAACGAATCAACGGACAAAGGATTAATCTCCAAAATATATAAACAGCTCATTCAGCTCAATATTAAAGAAACAAACACCCCAATCCAAAAATGGGCAGAAGACCTAAATAGACATTTCTCCAAAGAAGACATACAGACGGCCACGAAGTACATGAAAAGATGCTCAACATCACTAATTATTAGAGAAATGAAAATCAAAACTACAATGCGGTATCACCTCACACCAGTTAGAATGGGCATCATCAGAAAATCTACAAACAACAAATGCTGGAGAGGGTGTGGAGAAAAGGGAACCCTCTTGCACTCTTGGTGGGAATGTAAATTGATACAGCCACTATGGAGAACAATATGGAGGTTCCTTAAAAAACTAAAATTAGAATTACCATATGACCCAGCAATCCCACTACTGGGCATATACCCAGAGAAATCCGTAATTCAAAAAGACACATGCACCCGAATGTTCACTGCAGCACTATTTACAATAGCCAGGTCATGGAAGCAACCTAAATGCCCATCAACAGACGAATGGATAAAGAAGATGTGGTACATATATACAATGGAATATTACTCAGCCATAAAAAGGGCCGAAATTGAGTCATTGGTTGAGACGTGGATGGATCTAGAGACTGTCGTACAGAGTGAAGTAAGTCAGAAAGAGAAAAACAAATATCGTATATTAACGCATGTATGTGGAACCTAGAAAAATGGTACAGATGAGCCGGTTTGCAGGGCAGAAGTTGAGACACAGATGTAGAGAACGGACATATGGACACCAAGGGGGGAAAACTGCAGTGGGGTGGGGATGGTGGTGTGCTGAATTGGGCGATTGGGATTGACATGTATACATTGATGTGTATAAAATTGATGCCTAATAAGAACCTGCAGTATAAACAAACAAACAAACAAAACAACTAATACTAAACTTTCATTGGGTTATTTGTATGGAAATATGTTAATATAAATGTTTCAGACATTACATGAAATTTCTAAAAATCTTATATGTTCTGGTATATTGTTATAAGTCATAATCCTAGTTATTATTTTAAAATGTATATCTCAGAAATAACTAATTTTCTTGTCCACTGCATTATTATGAACTTTCATCAGATCTTTAACTGTGGTCATTTTTAAGTCTTTTGTCATTTACAGACAGTTCTCGGGGTACTCTGATGCTTTTGCAAATATGTTCCTATAAAAGGGTTTCATCTTCAAGAAATTCATGGAAAAGACTGACAAGTACAGGTTTCTGGTAACTGACTGTACAGCTGAACTGAATGAATAAGCATTTTCAGAACTCTAATGAAAAACTGATGAACTCATAAAAGTGCTAACAAAAGATCAAGATGAACAAAAAACTTAATTACATGGGACTGAGTGAACTGATGAGGATGAGTATAATTTTTGTGACTTTCTGTCTGAATTAAAAAAAAACATCCCACAAGGACTCAAAGGCAAAGAATATACAAATCAATTTTCACTGCAAAGTAAAGGAGCTGTTACAGTGGAGGATTACTGGACTGAATGTCAATATTATGACATAGTATGAGTGTGTTTCATGTTTGGTAATTGCAATCATTGTTGCTTTTGTTGTGGTCATCCATGTACGATGCTTGGTGTCAGTCTATTTATCTCTTGTAAAAATAAAATACAGTGTGTGTGTGTGAAAAAAAAACCTGAGGTGTAATTGGCATATAACATTTTACTAGTTTCAGGTGTACAACATATTGATTCGATATTTGTATATATTTTGAGATGATCACCACAGTAAGTCTGGTTAACCTCCATCAACATACATAGTTACAATTTTTTTGTTCTTCTGATGGGACCTGTTTCAAATGCTTTACGTGTACTGGCTTATTTAATTCTCACAACAGCCCTCTAAGGCGGGTTAAATGAGTTAATATTTACAAAATGAGTCAACACTTTATAAGCGCTCACTCAATAAATAAATGAGTTAATAACTAAGTGAATGCATAAAGAAAATGCCATTTTAATCCTCCTTTTATAGACCAGGAAGCCAAAGGACTCAGCTGCGGTCCCTTGGGCAGTAATAGGTGGAGCTGGGATCTTTTCCTTGATCATCTAATTCCTCTGCTCTCCTGTAACATTGCTGAAGCAGGACCTTGATGCCCGAAGCCCAGCCTTTGGGATTCAACAGCTTGGCTGGTGAGAGAGCTGCCTCATAGCCACAGTCTGTGTGATGGTTTGTTCTTTCCTTTGTGACAAATGGCCCTGAAACTCAGCCATATTTGTGAATCCAGGATTGGTGATGGTTAAACGTCTACTGTACCACATGGTGTTCTATGTCTATATACCTGGTCTCTGACTCAGTTTTCTCATTTATAAAATGGAGATGATTACGCTTATCTTGCAGTGAAGTGTTGTAAATAGTAGAGATAACATAATAATGGGACTGCATTAGGCTCAGAAAACAGTTGTTATTGATGCTGTTTTTATTATGGAACACCTAAGCTGATTATTTGCCAAATATAGTGGCTCTTCACTTTGGGGGGAAAGGTTTTTAAGAATTTTATGAAAGGTATGGATTTAATGTACCTATATATGTACATACTATTTTGGATATAATTTCATAGTAGGGATGCCAGATAAAATATGCCCAGGATGCCCAGTTGAATTTGAATTTCAGAGAAACAGTAAATCCTTTTTTTTTTTTTTAGTATAAGTATATCCCAAATATTGCATGGGTCATATTTATACCAAGAAATTTTTCATTGTCTCATCTGAAATTCGAATTTAATGGGGCGTCTCGTGGTTTTAATTTGCCAAATCTGGCAGCCCTATTTCATAGACTGAGAAGTGATAAAGGCTCTCATGAGCCTGTCCTCAGGGAAACACACATGCATGTGCACACAGACACATGTACATACTCACGTGTGCACCCACACCCACACCCACAGAATTTTGCATACGTTTCAGGGAGTCCTGTTCTGATGGATTCTTACTCACCAGGAGTCTTGGTCTCATTGGGAATCAGACATCGCACAAAGTGAGGATGAGTGCTCCTTAAACTGGCCATCAATTTGTTTAAATTTTCCTGAGACACAAACCAGAAGAAGCACATTAACCTTAGCAAACGCCGTTGCACTGGGCAGAAATACAGCCGAATGTGGAAGTTGCCAAAAAACAAACCCTGAACACAGCGGACACGGTCTGGAAAGAGGAGCCCTTCTTCTTCCCGCCCTTCTTGCTCACCCCGGCGTCGCCTGGAGACAGACACAAGAGGATGTGTCCAGTGAGTCCTGAGGACACAGTGGTGGCCTTTCCTACCCAACTGCCCCACCAGTTTTATTGAGATGTAACTGACATATAACACTGTATATGTTTAAGGTGTACAACATAATGATTTGATATATGTATATATTGCAAAATGATCACAGCATTAGGTCTACTTAACATCTATCCCTTCACTTACAGTTTCTTTTTCTTGTGATGAGATTTTTTTTTTTTTTATGCCTGTGTTGGGTCTTCGTTTCTGTGCGAGGGCTTTCTCTAGTTGTGGCAAGTGGGGGCCACTCTTCATCGCGGCACGCGGGCCTCTCATTATCGCGGCCTCTTGTTGCCGAGCACAGGCTCCAGACGCGCAGGCTCAGGAGTTGTGGCTCACGGGCCCAGTTGCTCCGCGGCATGTGGGATCCTCCCAGACCAGGGCTCGAACCCGTGTCCCCTGCATTGGCAGGCAGACTCTCAACCACTGCGCCACCAGGGAAGCCCTTGTGATGAGAGCTTTTAAGCTCTACTCTCTTAGCAACTTTCAAATATACAACACAGTGTAATTAACTACAGTTACCATGCTGTACTTAACAACCACGGAACTTATTTATGTCATAATTGGAAGTTTGTACCTTTTAACCCCTTTCACCCAATTCTCCCACCTCTCACCCGCCACCTCTGGCAACCACAGATCTGATCTCTGTTGCTATGAGTTTGGTTTTTTAAGATGCCACATATACGTGAGATTATACAGGATCTGTCTTTCTGTGTCTGACTTATTTCACATAGCATAACGCCCTCAAGGTCCACTGTTGCCAATGGCAAGATTTCATTCTTTTCTATGGCTGAATAATATTCCATTATATATGACCTTTTCTTTATCCAGTTATCCATCAGTGGACACTTAGATCGTTTCCATGTCTTGGCTATTCTAAATAATGCCACAATGAACGTGGGAGTATCTCTTTGGGATAGTAATTTCATTTCCTTTGGGTATATACCCAGAAGTGGAATTGCTGGATCATATGGTAGTTCTATTTTTAATTTTTAAAGGAATCTCTATACTGTTTTCTGTAGTGGCTGCACAAATTTACATCTCCACTAACAGTGCACCGTTTTGTCAGTGGTGGCCTTTCTAAACCGCTTCCTCCAAACCCTGAAGTGAAAGTTTGGTTTTCTTTTGACATAGGAGAGCTGAGGTTTTTTGGTTTGTTCATTTCCGTATCCTGATTCTTAAAATTCCTCTAAACTACTCAGATTTGGGAACACTGATTTTTATCACTGTGGGAACGGAGTGGGGTGGGATATGGGTGGCATTTAACTGGGAGTATAATTTAGACTCTCTGTATCCAAGGAGAATCTTTTCCTTTAGACATCAGACATGAAATCCAACTGAATAGTTGGCAAGATTGAGATGTTCCTCTTGGTGAGTGTTGATAATTCCTAGTAGAAAGTTCAGATAGCCCAGTGAAAAGTAATGACTTGAACATAAAGTACTGCCACACTTGTTTAGCCAATTATAGGCAACAAGGTGATAGGAGACATTATGGCCTAGTGCAATGGTTCCAAACTTTAACATGCACCAGAATTACCTGGAGAGCTTGTTAAAACACAGATTTCTGGGCCTCACCCCCAGAGCTTCTGATTCAGTAGGTATGGGATGGGGCCTGAGAATATGCATTTCTAGCAAGTTCTTAGGCAATGCTGGTGGTGCATTCATCAGCTGATGGTGAATTCATCATTGTGGTCCAGGGACCACACTCTGAGAACTGCTGGTGTAGGGCCTTCTGACTCCAAGAGTGGTCCTTGAACACGTTGCATCAGCATCGCCGAGGAGTTGTTAGACATTCAGAATCTCAGAACCACCCCGCATTACAAAACCAGAATCTGCACTTTAACAAGATCTCCAGGTGATTTCTAGGCATAGTAGGGTTGAGAAGTACTGGGCTTAAGGCAGGGGTCTCCAAACTTTAGTTATGTGTAGCAGTGTCGGGGTGTGACAAACAGTGTTTAATTAAATACCTGCTTTAGAACTCACTG